>NC_136807.1:43048585-43705857 GCF_951216825.1 Electrona antarctica
ACTGATAAAACTGATAAAGGCGCTTGGAAGCAGAAGAGAGGGGAAAAAAAGGAAAAGGGAAAGTTCCCACACTTTGACTGTTTTGTTTCTCTGTCTCTTCATCCTTTCTTTTTTTTCAATCCTGGCAACATGTACGGCAACGTACCTACCTTGAATGAAAAAAAAGGATGGGGGAGGGAGGTGGTGGTGGTGGGGGGGGGGGGGGTGAAGACAAAAAAGAAAAAACAACAGTGACTCGTGTAACTCACCTGTTGGTGAGAGTTTTTTGTTTGGTGTTCGTTCATTGAGCGAGGTGGGCAGGTAAAGGTGGCCCCTCCCTGAGGCAGTGCTGGTTCCCATGCAGGTACAGAGGAGAGAGAGCACAGAGGGGAGGAGAGTTCCCACCACGCTCCTGAGCCGTTCTCACAGCAGCCCATTGGTCCAATGTTGCCTCATCGCCGAAACCTGACACTCCCTCCAGCAGTGAAGGCAGGTGCGTGTGTGTGTTTGTGTGTGTGTGTGTATGCGCGGGTGAGCGTGTGTTTGTGTGTGTGTGTGTGTGTGTGTGTGTGTGTGTGTGTGTGTGTGTGTGTGTGTGTGTGTGTGTGTGTGTGTGTGTGTGTGTGTGTGTGTGTGTGTATATATGTGTGCGTGTGTGAGGCTGCAGGACAGGGGCAGTCGATAAGTGTGCGCCACATATATTATGAAAACAAAGAAAAGTTGCAAGGAGGAGGAGGAGGAGGAGAGCGAGAGAGTGATGATGGGAGGGGAAAGAGTGATGAGCAGGTTTCGCTCACCTTTGTGGTGCCCTGTTGGTATTACTGAAGTGCCGCGTTTAGGCTACGCCGCGTGGGCTGTCGAGCAGTTTGTGCATACATCACGAGTCAGGGAGTGTTCCCCTGACCTTTGCCTTAGTGATTAACAGGTGCTCCGTCAACCCGAGGACTCAACCGCTGTACACAAAACAGTGGATATTTTGCCAATACATAGGCAAATGAGCCCCTTAAATCAAATGATGTTGGTTCTCAAGCCAGGTTTCACAATCAGTGGCGCTATCTGGAACGGGGGGGGGAGTGGGGGCGGGGGGGCGGGGGGGGTCTGGGAGTGCATGCCTGGTCAAAAAACGTTAAACATTCACAGAAGGGTCAGATGGGGTGCGGGAGCGTCCTCTTCAGATGAATTCTAGAACTGTGAGGCTGAGACTATACGATACTCCTCCTGCCAAAGAAAAGCCGTGTGTGTGTCTGTGTGTACATGTGTGAGGTCAGCGCTAGGTAGGTGTGAGGTTCAGCGAGTCAGCCATGCGCTATCTTTGTGAAGCGTGGTGTTTTGTTTTCTGAGCGGAGAACAAGGTACACCGAGATATGAATGAACTTGCAGTGCACCTAAATATTGCACACACCTCGCCTGCTGGTGACCTGAACTCCTTTTTATCAGTGGATATCACGGCAACGGCACAGAGACTACCGGTATGACAGCTGACTTCCTGGTGTGGGTTTCGACAAGGCAAGGTTCTCATGCTTAATTGGCACCTGACAGGCAGTGGTGGAAAGTAACTAAGTACATTCACTTAAGTACTGTACTTATGTACAATTTTGAGGTATTTATACTTTACTTGAGTATGTCAAACTTTCAGTACTTTTACTTCTACTTCAGAGACAAATATTGAACTTTTACTCCACTACATTTATTTGAAAACTTTAGTTACTATAGTTACTTTGATTATTATTACAAAACATACAGTAACCACTTGAGCCCTATACATGTTTCGGCTATTTGAAAATAGCCGATCTACAAGCTCACAATTGTGAGCTTGTACATCTGCTGATTTTCAAAAGATTTGAATTTTTTATACATTTGCAAACTTTAAATGCGACATTCTGCATTGTGAGTACGTTTTACTTTTGGTGCTTTAAGTATATTTTGATGCCAATACTTTTTTTTACTTTTACTCAAGTACATTTTGAATTCCGGACTTTTACTTGTAACGAAGTAGATTGCAGTATGGATACCTTTGCAGTCTGGATACATTACTTAAGTAAAACATGCAGGTACGTTTTCCACCACGGCAAGGTTCTCATGGGGCAGGTCCCTGCCTGGAGGCCTGATTACTGTCATCTTACTCACTGCGGTATGGAGCAATATTAGACAAATGTTTAACCATTACCTGTCTTCTGTTTCCTCTTAAATAAAGCCATTTTGACAAAGAGGTCTATTGGGAAAGTGCACTGTATTTCATTTCCTATACTTTTGCGCAGTTCTCTTGATAAAGCATATATAAATGCTTTCGATAGCTCTGGTCCAAACTGCATAACAAGCTGCCTGCCTGGTTAAAGCTTTGAAAAAAGTTGCTGATACATTACAGTGAAAGCCATATGGCGTATGTGAGCATGTACTATTATTTATTGTTTAGCTCTCTGTCCGGTGTTTTCCTATAAAGCTATGAGACAAACGTACAACTATTCTGCTCACTTTGTCTGGAGCTAACTGAATCACAATGAAATGTTAGTCACAGAGACAAACATGCATGCATGTATACAGACAGACAGACAGACAGACAGACAGACAGACAGACAGACAGACAGACAGACAGACAGACAGACAGACAGACAGACAGACAGACAGACAGACGTGTGTGTGTGTGCGTGTGTGCGTGTGCGTGTGTGTGTGTGTGTGTGTGTGTGTGTGTGTGTGTGTGCGCTTCATGGCTTCCGTCACTCAGTCCTCAGTCATCCACGCGTGTATTCTGAACCACTCCCAAAGGGTGACAGTCACAGCACACGTCTATATGCACAGTATGCCGGCATATTAGCCTAATGCTCTAATCCCAATACTAACAACTTTGTCTGCACATGGCCTGCAGCATGCTGAACCCAGGGACATACAGACGCTCAAACAAGGCAAAACGTGGCTCAGGTTTACAGTGTACTGACTGTGCCTGTGAATTAAGTCACAGCAGTTGGAAATGTGTAGTGTGTTGGTGGTGTGTTCCGTGTTCTCCCTCAGGTATCTGACACCAGGATGTGGATTTGGACTAAGGTGAGGGTAGTTTATCCCTCACTAGGAGGTACGCAGGGTGCAGGGTGCAGGGTGCATAGGGTTCAGGGTCTGATCCATGGGGAACAGGACAGGTTACAACCTCTCAGACCCCTTTTCCACCGGTTGGTTCCCAATGGGAACCGAACCGGTTCAGTTCTTTTTGGTTCTTAGTCCAGGAGCCAGATCTCCAAAATTGGAACGTTAATTATGAATTGAGTGTGCAAAACTATACCTATATTAAATTGTTTATAGGATCAATATAAAAAATGTATAATTATATATGAATTAATATAAATTAATATATGATAACCCTTCCACAGTAGTAGCTTTTTCATATTTTCTATTTTTTGCATATTTTCCTATATAATGCCACATTTGCATATTATTCTTTTTTTAATGTGTAATACAATAAATCATTGTCTTCGTGTAAGTAATCAACTGGGGAAGTTTCATGGTGATAACAATCTAATATAGGTATGGTTTTGCCCACTCAATTCATAATTAATGTTCCAATTGTGGAGCTCTGGCTCCTGGACTAAGAACCACAAAGAACTGAACCAGTTCCCATTGGGAACAAACGGGTGGAAAAGGGGTCTTTAAGTGGGACACCTACTGTATAACAGTATAACATGATGACATGCAGCAAGCTGCTAGAGTGGCAACGGGGAATCAGACAGGAGATGACAGAACAACAATTATGTTTTTGTTATGTTTATACCGTATGAGCTAAGAACTTATCAGTAGTCAAACCTGTCATGATTATTTGTCAAGGCAAACATATCAAGCACAACTGTTGAGATCTGTTTGAGTGTGTGTGCGCACGCGCATGTGTGTGTGTGTGTGTGCATGTGTGTGCATGTGTGTGTTTGATGAGGGGACAGGACGCCTCTGGCTTCTGCCTCTGTCTGTTAATGTGTGTCAGTCTGCAGCAAGCGAGGCAATGAGCCCGGCTGTGTGCCGCTGGGGAGCGTGTGTGTACGTGTGTGGTGTGTGTGAGAACCTTTGTGTGTGTGTGTGTGTGTGTGTGTGTGTGTGTGTGTGTGTGTGTGTGTGTGTGTGTGTGTGTGTGTGTGTGTGTGTGCGTTCATGTGTGCCTGCACGTGCGCATGCGCGTGTGTGTGTGTGTGCATGCGTGCGTGCATGCGTGTGTGTTTGTGCGCGCGTGCGCAGCCCGCTGACGGGACCTGTCACTATCAAGCCCACACATCTCTGGCACCGTCTGTGTTGACACGCTGCCCGAGGGGGAGCGAGTCTGCAGAGGTTGAGGAGAGCAGCGGTTTCCCACGGCTGCAGTGCTCGGCCCCGGCCCTGCCTCTGCATTCCAGGGCTGCCAGCGCTCTGTAAATGTTTGGACAGCCTTGAACAAATAACACACCTTGAAAGGCACAAGCACAGGCTCTCTTTCCCTCTCGCACACCCCTTCGCTTCATCCTCCTCCTTAAGCCCCCACCACCACCACCTCCCCTCCCTCCCCCTGCTAACACCAACCTCCCGCCACCCCTCAACACCAGCCACCCGCTCTCCTGCTACCCACCCAACCCACCCAAACCGCAGTTCGTGCTGCCTCCCCCCGCGGCTATATTGCTGCTCTCAAACTTTCCCAGGTTCACTACCGTGAACAAACAAACACCCGCCTGCGTACAGTGTTACTATTGTACACTTGCATATGCAAACACAAATACACACACCTGTATATGTGTAAACACACACGCCTATTATTATGTCTGAGCAGGATGATTGGTTTCTTAAGGCCTCATGATTATGTCAACATGAAAGCTCGAACTTCCCTGACAAAACATTTCATTCTACTCTAATAACCATGCCGACATGTTTGATAAGGAAAATACCAGCTTTTCCTGGATATATACTATCAATCACCTTAAGCTACTGCTTCTTGGTAAGCCCTGTTATGGACAAAAATGCACCTTATGTATCACCATACCTAAACATTCCACTTAGCTGACAAGAAGACATTAAAACCTGCGGCTCAGCAACCAATGATGTCTCTATAGTCTGCATGGATTGGTGTGTCCTGTCAAAACTACCAATTACCGGTTAATGTTCTGACTTCAGTTTGACGTGTTTACTGTTTAACAGTACCATTAGCATGAAATGTTAACTTCTGTTCTGTTGAGCAGGCCATCAAGCAGTGCATGGTGTCCTTTTAGCTGATAGTTTAAATGTTTTACCCTTTACCAAAGGTCGCAGTTAACTATGGAGTCGTGCATTTCCCGTCAGTGTGTGTGTTTGGTTGGTTGGTTGGTCGGGGTGAGAGAGCATGTGACATCACGTGACATCATCAAGGATGGAGCATGTGACATCACGTGACATCATCAGGAATGGAGCACGTGACATCACGTGACATCATCAGGGATGGAGCATGTGACATCACGTGACATCATCAGGGATGGAGATCCCTGATGTCATCAATATTAAGCCCATATATGGAGATCCCTGATGTCATCAATATTGGCCAGCCAACTCTACATCTGACCTCAAACCCTTAGATCTCCATATATGGAGCTGACCTGTTCTGACATTCCGTATGTTGATCCTTCCTCCTCCATCTTTCCTCTTCGATGTCTCCCTTTTGATACCTGTTCATTTAAACTCTAGACGGGCCTGCCCCAAAGTTATTATTGCAGCCGTGCCTGGCAGCCGGCGAAAACTAAAGTTCTTAACAGGCCCGAAAATTAAGATCTTACCCCCATGCCAAAGCGCCAGCGCTCGCCCAGCAGTCTGCTGTCACGCAGTCGGATGCGTGCACGCAACCTCACCCTTTAGGTGTCTTACTGGTACTATATTGAGCATAATATATATTTATAGTTTAATGTATATTTATTATTTATAGATTATAACAGAAAAGTGTCCTACCAATAGTTACAATGTGGAGGAAGACACATATTCGATTATTTCTGTTATCGTGTCCGTCTACTATGAAGTGAAAGTCCTCTCAATACTTATAGTACTAGTTACATAATACATTATCTAGCAGACAATCAACTGTTTTCCTATGTATCCGCGGTGCTCTAAAGCCTGATTAATATTTTGCTACGCACCAGGGTTGTGACACGTTGTGAACTATGTCGGCCCATCCAACAACATACTTAAAGGGGCATTCCACTCATTTTCAACATTTTACTATGTCATTAATATACCTTAGAGCTGTTGTGTGGAAATAATAAAAAGTTCCCCCATTCTGTGTTTCCTAGAACTATTACAGTTCTAGGAAACACAGAATGGGGGGACTTTTTTTTATTATTTCCACACAACAGCTCTAAGGTATATTAATGACATAGTACAATGTTGAAAATGAGTGGAATGCCCCTTTAAGCTACGGGCTGGGTTGCAACGGAACATGCAGTGCCCCTTCATCATTCCTACAGGGCCCAAGAGTTCCAAACCCTTTATCTCTATCCAAGTTATGGATCAGATTTGGATTTTGAGTAGTTAAAAAAAAAGAAAGACAAAAATGGATCACTTTGATATCTGATCTGTGATCATAATATTATCTCAGCAAACATTGTGTTATATGAATGGCATGTCGCAAAGCACGTGCCCCTGTCACTCCATGTGTGCTGGGATACTATCATGAAAGGACAAATTCACACACACGAAGACAGACAGACAGACGCACGCACATGTTTTGATTTGATTTGATTAGGACAAAACACATGTTACATCATGTTCATCAGAGAGACGTCAGGGATACAAACGCATGAAGTCGTGCGACTTATTTCCATCCTTGGTCAACACACAAGCACACGTGACGCATGTGCACACACACGTAGCACAGCTGGAGAGTCAACTAAACCTGCAGGAAGACACTTCCTTAAGTCCCTTGTGATATTCTGTGTGAAATCATCAGTGGGAGTTTAGTTCAAACAAATCACTTTCACATGGCATCCTCATTTTGGCCATTTGGCGGGGGGGAAATAATGAATACCTCAGTATCTACAATCTAGTTATTTATTGTACGAAAAAGTATGTGTAACTTAAGTGAGGGGCAAAAAAGATCCTGTGATCTTTTGTGGCCAGATGAAATTTCCTGGGGTATAGTAGAGGACTGTAGCTAAATAATAATAAAGATATCGCCGTAAAATGTTGTAAAAAAAATAAACATATTTAGCCACTTGTTCGAATGCCCCCGCCAAACTTAATTTGCAAAAATTAAGTAATACATAAAGAAAAACAAAATCTTTAATAAAAATTGTAATCAATAGAATAATTGCTAAGAAAATAATGGTTATAGTTGCAGCCCCACTTCAATCTGTTATGGCATTTGAGGACAAACTGAAGACCATGAATATATTTTAAAATAGTATCTCAAGACAATAAACTATGTTTTCAAGCAAATTGTCTATATAATAAACAAGGTAAGAAACAATAAAGCAATCACAAATAATTTGTATATACATGAGGGAACATAAAAGTGACAAACAAACTCTATGAAATGAAAGTAGAGCACGTACAGTAATTGGCTATAAACAATGTTACCACAGTGTATACTGGAGGGAGGCATAAACACACACACACACACACACACACACACACACACACACACACACACACACACACACACACACATCACACACACACACACACACACACATCACACACACACACACACACACACACACACACACACACACACACACACACACACACACACACACACACACACACACACACACACACACACACACACACACAGTTTACATGGCCTCCAAACCACATCATTGGCAGACTTCCTGCCAAAAATGGGTTGTGAACATTATGAGGGGTTTCAAGTACAAGCTTGGTTTAATGACTTTCTTATCATAATGTGCACATGTCACGTGCACTGTCACACGTGCACAGTAATAATGACTACTGCTTGTTGTGAACCCTGCTAAACACCCTGATTATTAAAATACCACTTTATTGAGAAAACAACAACAGAAATGCACGTAATTAAGATGTGCATGCATGCAGGCTCTAGCCAGTAAATCAACCGAGGCCACACATACGATCCCCGTACGTATATTCATAGTACATGAGGCGTAATGTGCAATAACATGATACGATAACAGTAATGGCTGACCTGATGTAAATTCCCCCACACAACCCACCCACACACGCGCAGCACACTGATGTCTGGCAGCAGCTGTGGAATTCTGGAGTTCCTTGCTCATAGTAAATCCCACGTAACACAACGCAGGCACAAGTTACACTGTGCTGTCTCTGGCAGCAGCCAGTCAAACGCGGCTCTGTTTTCATTGTAGGGGAGGCCTCGGGGTACATATTTCTGTAATTAGGCCTTTATGCTCAGCAGTTTTGCAGCTGTGATGACATTTGGGTGTCGCCCCCCTGTTTCTCACGGTCTCACTGCCAACGCTGCTCCGGCCGCTGGTCGTCCGCCAAGACTGAGGTCTATGTGTCAGCCCCCACTCCTTGTGTACACACAACACACTGAAAGAAGGTGCTTTTGAAAAAATATATTCCTGGCAAGTGGAAGTTAACCACAGCGGAGCTTTTCTTTTTTCCCTTTTTCTTTTTTTTTTTCAGGGTCAGTTTTCAAACCGTAGCTCACTGGGGGTTTGGGAAGTTGGAAGCATGGGGGGAGGAGGGGGGGGGGGGGGGTTAAAAGGGAATGACAGCACATTGAAGTGCTTCCTTGTTTTTGTGCTTTGTGGTTAGCCCAGGTATTTTTTTTGGCTTTCACGTTCGAATACACAACTATTTTTCCTGGGACATTTTGAAACGTTCGGGATTTTCATATTTGGCATTTTCACCTTCAGTTGCTGTCAAATCAACTTCAAGCAAGTTGAATTTATTAACTTAGTTCGCTGTTACATCTCATTACCTTTAAAAACAATCCCTTCAGATTCATCAGGGAAACTCCTGTCTTGACAGATTAAATTGGGGAAACCGTTTTAACATTTTCCTACCATTTAATGGCAAGGCAGGTGATTCGGAGGGACAGAATCCAAGGCGTCACTGGCACTAGCGGCACGGAACGATCCAGTGAATCACTACTAATAATAACCTACTTTCTGATGGAAAACTAGCGCGTGAGGAAAGTGATTTCCTCATTGGGAGGGACTCCTGCCCAAGGGGGGGTGGGGGGGAGAGGGGAGGGGGGGCTGGGGTACCGTGAACGGGGAGCAGGTCGGGGTCCCAGGGGGGTGATAATGGCGGGTGTTCCCCGCAGTAGCCCCTGTCTGCCCGTCGTCTGCTAGTTCTCAGCTGTCCTCCCGGAAACCTGGGTCCAGCTGCTGCCCATTACGCCAGGAATGTATCCTTGGGTTGGATGCCAGGAGTGTGGTGGCACATTAATAATGGAGTGACCACCGACCCGGGCCACTTGTGAGTTATTAACATTGCACACACAGATCCTTCCCATGCCCCTCTGCTTCCCTCCCTTAACCCCCCGCACACACCTCCCCGCACGGAACAGCAGCTGCCCAACCCACGGTTTCCCAGAGTCAGGGAGACAGTCATGTGTAACTCTGCCTGCGTGTGTGTCAAATTGTGTGTGTGTGTGTGTGTGTGTGTGTGTGTGTGTGTGTGTGTGTGTGTGTGTGTGTGTGTGTGTGTGTGTGTGTGTGTGTGTGTGTGTGTGTGTGTGTGTGTGTGTGTGTGTGTGTGTGTGCGTGTCTCAGGGTGGAGAGAGTTTATAGGGTCGTGGTAGCTGATTAATAGGTCAGATATGCATACCGATAGTTCCTGTTTTGTCTGTCACGGTTTAAGCCAATTTGTCTAATCGTTTGACACAGCTGAGCTTTTTACAGTGCACCAAAATGCTAGAAATGGTATCAGCTCACAGTGGTCTGGTGGGGACAAAGTCTGTACCGTACTGTAAAGCCAGGTTCAGACCAAAGACAAAACTGTTTTAAGCCATATTCTTCCTTCCATGTGTATATATTTATACGTATCTACAAGCTCACAGTCACAACACATATCATTCGCAACTCTGTGTGAGCTTGTAGATCTGTCATTCATAAATTAAGGAATAGAATGTTGCGGGGGAAAATCTCAGCAGTCTGAATTGCCCCTTATATTGAACCGTATGGGACCTATTTGACTGTCTATCACACTATCTATTGGGGGGTGGGAGAATGGACAGGAAATGATCAAACGAGACCACAAGAAAATGTGTGTGGCGGAGCAGACAAAACATTTGATTGACAATGACTGGGAATGGCTGTGAATGAGACATGGGACATTAGAGCAACTGTGTATGATTCACTTCCTCTTTCTGTGCCATCAAAGGCAGGGGAAGCTCTGAAGGGCCTTTGAATTGCTTGAGGAACAAACACCATTATGCTCCCTTTGGGGCCGGCTTTTTAAGAATACATGCAATATGGAGACCGGCCGTGAATGTACGTCACAGGCTGAAGCACCCTAGCAGTCCACTTATTCCGTCTGTGAAGCTTCACCACTATTCTTCATTATGGTTTGATTGACAGAATTTGAGGCCTCCACTCGTGCAGCGGTGTATGAGCCGGAGTGTGTTAAAGGCCCAAAGGCTTGTGCACAGGACTTTTTCTTTACATAATCTCTCTTAACATATTCAGCCACTGATTCAGCCACTGAACACCTGGGCGGATCGTTTTGGCCCTAATGATATGGCCTGACAACAACATAACCCACAAGGTACTTTAGGGGGGGGGGGGGGGGGGGGGGTTTGGCGAGCCTGGGCCTAATTACAACCATAGTACAAAAAAATCAAACCGCCCCACACTTAATTGGCTTCTTTTCTTTTATGGTCCTATACATGGCCATTCAATCATGAGATGGAGGCAAACAAAACCTTGCTCTCTCCTTGACCCAAAACGCTCCTCCTAATTGCCAGTGCATGGGCAGCTACAGCTGGATGTGGAGCTCCTATAGCAGAACATCCCTCAGCTCCACATAGGAAGACATATTAGGGGATAATGAAAACACAATGATGTATCATGGATAGAAACGTCATTGCTATATATACTCACAATAAAATATAGTATAATTGAGATACGAAGCTAAGCAAATATAACTTTTGTAATACAAACCTTGGTGTCAGATATGCCAAGTTATACATTATATAGTCTGAAGTTTAATCACACATAGCAAAGTACCCTTCACTCCTGCAGACTTGTCAATTGCCTTGTTATCAGAAATGCCCTGATTGTGTGTTGCGATGTGAATTACATTACATTGGATTATATTACATTTTTGTGGAAAGAATATTCCACTCGACCTGAAATTATCTACCATGGCAAGCAATCTCATAGTCCTATTCTTAAAGGTTACAATATTTCATATCCGTCTCTTTTTCAGTATGCGCCACCTCAATGTTCTTTTTTCCATTGATATAACATTGAGGTGGCGCATACTAGACTGATCAGCTGTGGTCTGACGTAATGTCTGACGTAATGAAATCACACCCGTGTGAACTGGGTGACCGTAGCAACCATGCTCATTTTTTGGTACGCACAGACACGTAAACTAACAAAGCCAGTTGTAGGAGTGGTTTACACTAAAAAATGAGCATGGTTGCTATGGTCACCCAGTTCACACGGGTGTGATTTTATTACGTCAGACATTACGTCAGACCACAGCTGATCAGTCTATATAAGACCTTACACCACTCAGTTCACACGGGTGTGATTGTTTTTAAACTCCTGTTTAACTCCTGTCTCCTATTTTCTGTCCTAATGTAACAGCCCACTATCGTTGCATATATCAAGTATCTTAAAGTGATTTATGGACTTTCTCTGGACTCTGTGGCAAGTGTCACTCACCCTTCATGCTTCTGTTGCTATAGGGTCGTGACCCACATTCACACATGTGCTATCTTGCGTGGTGGTCGCATGCCAGCGCAGTGCTCCGACAGACAGACGACTGACTGAAGACATATGCGGACAGACACAGACAGAGAGACGGAGACAGTGGGATGTCTCGGTATCAGGTAGCCACTTCTGGAGACATCTAGGGGCGACTGTATCACAAGTAACCAGTGATCATGAGCGCTGCAGGCTGGCCTGGGCGGCTGGTGTAGCCGTCTGGGCACCTAGGCTGGTAATCCTGCCTGACAGCGTGTCGCGGGTTCGAGTCCCGATCCCGACGACCTATGGCTGCGTGTCACCCCCCCCCCCCCCCCATTCCTGTCAGACTACTGTATATCTATCAATAAGGGCTAAACCCTAACCCAAAAAGGTATATCTTAATAATAGAGCTTTGGGCTGCTTTTAATGTAACTGAGGTGTATGGAGGAGGTTACACTTGCATGAAAAAGTTATTTGAAATATGAATGACAATCACTTTTATTTCTCTCTGTCACTTAATGGAGTAGAATTAATTTGTGCGTGTGTGTGTGTGTGTGTGTGTGTGTGTGTGTGTGTGTGTGTGTGTGTGTGTGTGTGTGTGTGTGTGTGTATATATGTCACTCTGTTGCCCCCCCCCCCCCTCGCACACACGCACACACACACACACACACACACACACACACACACACACACACACACACACACACACACACACACACACACACACACACACACACACACACACACACACACACACACACACACACACACACACACACACACACACACACACACACCACTGCTTCTAATCTCTGACCCCCATCAATAAGATGCATTCAGAGTCCATCAGACAGCCAGGCTGCTGCGCAGGCACCCGGGCACCGCTGGGGGGAGAGCCATGGGAAACACTCTCTTAATTGTCCCCCGCAAAACCTTTTTAAAGAATATTAAGCTGCATTAGCTGTCCATGAGCCTTTCTTCCTGGGCCTTTCTTCCTGGAGAGGGCTACAGCGGCCCACTCAGCCAACAGGCCATTAAACGTGACAGGTCTTTGTGGGGACAGGGGGGAAGCAAACTCCCAGAAAAGTGCGGCCCTGCGAGGCCCTACTTACGAGCGGCCCGGGCTGACAGGTTCGCGCGGCCTTTGCGTCTGGTTTGTATCAAGTGCTCTGTCCTGGCTGGCTCACTCCCACAGTCTCAGATCTATTAGGGGTTATTAACCATCCCACTGGAGTGTGTCTGTGTGCTGTTAGCCGTAACTCTGGCTGGGCTGCATGGCCCCTGTGCTGCACGGCTCCTTTTCAAAGGGCGGACAGACACGTATATACTGTAGTAGGAGGAGGAGAACCGTTAAGAGTGAAGCTTTCCAGTGCACGTGATGTCACACGGCTGCACTTCTGTGTGTCCTCCTCCTTCCCTCCGTGACATATTTGGGTGGTGGCGACAAAACACCTCGTCTCAGGATGCAAAGCGTGCATACGGTCATCTACGTCAGTGACCCACATGGTCAGCGGGTGCACATAAATCATTTCGGTTCAATCTAAAGGAAAAAAAGAATTAAGAGCCCTTGCTGATCTGTGAATTAGATTGTTAAGGGGATTCACTGATTTGTTGCACGGGAATTGGATTTTCCCCAAGCCCTGACCCCGTCAGGACTCGCGGGTTTGGTCACATTGTTAGTCACATTAGGCACGTTAAGAAGACCTTAAGGAGCACGGAAGGAGTGAGCCGTGTGTAAAGGCTGGCGCTAAGCTGCCGTGCCCTCGCCGTGCAGAGGCTACAACCCTGCACCAAGCCAGCCTGACCCTGAATGACACCAGGGGGGATTTAGAGGTGATGGCTAAGAGAGGAAGGTATAGGCAGTAACTATATGCGCTTTACTTTGGGGAGGTTAAGTGGATTCTAAAGCACTTTCTTTATAAATGGGGGGGGGGGAAGAACGTGCAATAAATGTTTTGAAGAACAAGGAAATGTAAGCAGAAACGGTTTGGAGCTAAAGGTTCCTGAGGCAACAGACACGATTCTTTTTTTTACATGTAATTAACCAAAATATAGATGCAAAATAGACAATACGCTGATGCATATTTCAAAGCTTTCACAACTAATGGTGTAGACAGGGAACTGTAGACATTTGCCTGTTCAAAGATCTTCTGGTTCTCTTAACTTGCTTCTCGTCTTAAAACGACTTAACCAATTTGAATAACCAGCAGATGTATTGATCTGCCTTATTTTTCATACAGAAAACTGAGAAAAGTCTATTTTCTTCCCTCTCTTCAGTCATTATGTGTCTAAACAACTGGCTGCGTGACCTTGTGACATCATTACTCTAAAACATGAACCAACGGGCTACCCTCTCCGGGCCCTGAAAATGGCATATGTTACCCAGAATGGGGGCCCTCCATTAATCAAGGGCAGTTAAGCTAAATAGGCAGATCCTGGATGAGGACACAAGGGTAGGGGTAGCGCGTTAGGTGTGGGACGGAGACCCCCAGAGACATCAGCAGATCAGCTCCTATAGGCCATTGAGAGGAGATTCATCACCATGTCATCCTCATGCAGAATACAAAAGCGACAGGAAAGAGAATTCAGTAGTATAGGCTGGTGGAACCGGGATGAGGTTCGATTGTGCGTGCATGTGCATGTGCATGTGCATGTGCATGTGCATGTGCATGTGCATGTGCATGTGCATGTGCATGTGCATGTGCATGTGCATGTGCATGTGCATGTGCGTGTGCGTGTGCGTGTGCGTGTGTGCGCGCATGCACGTGCGTGCGTGGGTGCGTGTGTGAGTGGGTGTGTGCGTGAGTGTGTGTGTGTGTGTGTGTGCGTGCGTGCCGTGTGTGTGTGTGTGAATTTAATTTCATTTAAATTTAAGAATGTTAAAAATGTACCTGTAATAAGGGTCAAATGCTTAATTATCTCAAGGTAGCACCTTGACATTTACGCAAACGTAAAGTGCATTATAAATAAAAGTACATCATAAATATTATCATTTTAGTGTTAAATGAACACTGAGGATCTTACTGAGTGTCTGTCTGCGTGTGTGTGTGTGTGTGTGTGTGTGTGTGTGTGTGTGTGTGTGTGTGTGTGTGTGTGTGTGTGTGTGTGTGTGTGTGTGTCTGCGTGGGGGCCGTCCAGCGACACAGTGAGCAGCCACGGTCAGGGATGTGGGGCGGGGCCTCCTTGTTTGGCCATACAAAGCCGTTGCTGTGCAATCAGCTCGGTGTAAAATCGCCGCTCTGTGGGCCTCACAATGGCTCACAAAGGCTGGGGGCTGGTGGCTGGGGGGCCACAGGCCGGTGACACAGCTGTGAGCAGAGGCTACACAGCCCGGCTCAATATGGGCCCTCCTCACATCTGTAGCAGCTCGGCCCCTGCTTCCGCCGGGCCCAAACG
Source organism: Electrona antarctica (assembly GCF_951216825.1). Taxonomy (NCBI): domain Eukaryota; kingdom Metazoa; phylum Chordata; class Actinopteri; order Myctophiformes; family Myctophidae; genus Electrona; species Electrona antarctica. The sequence goes on from NC_136807.1 coordinate 43,063,789, forward strand.
GGACAATGGAGGCCCTCAGCAGACCCCTTTGTTGTAAACTTTTTTCAGAGTCCCTTTTTAGCCTAAATCTTAAATATTTCATTAGTCCCCCCCCTTACCCACCCACCCACCCCTACCCGTTCTCTTTCTTTAGCCGGACATTTTGAAGGACATCGCTGGGACCTCTACCCATAAAGTCCCCTCTTCTCCTTAAGTAGTCTACCCAAAAACAACAAAAGGATTTCTTCTGGCTTGAAACTGCTACTCTTCAAAACAAGCTGAGTTTGCAAAATATGGATGCTGTGTCTACTCCAAACAGCACAATGTGGCGTTTATGAGGCAGTTAATATAGTGTGTGTGTATCAGGAGCAGTGTTGTTTTTGGCATCAAATTTCTATTTTAGTTTTAGTCATAGTCTCTTGAATAGTTTTCACTTAGTTTTAGTCACATTTTAGTCACCTGGAATGTGTTAGTGTTAGTTTAGTTTTAGTCGACTAAATGTCATGACATTTTAGTCGACTAAATCTACAGTTGATTTAGTCGACTAAAATGTGTTTTGGCAGGCCTTGATGCCGTCATAATGGCTGATTTTACATTTGCTGAAAATAGCCGATCTACAAGCTCACAACGCGTCGTAGCGCGACGCGTTGTGAGCTTGTAGATCGGCTATTTTCAGCATGCAACCATTGGTTGCATGCTATTTTCAGCATGCAACCAAGTGTAAAATGACTTATACTGGATCTCTTGTCCACTAGTCCCTCCCTAACATTTTAGTCTAGTTTTTATTTGTTGACTAAATTGTCAGTATATTTAGTCTTAGTTTTAGTCATCACAGCTTAGTTTTCATTTAGTTTCCATTTAGTTTTTGTCAGTGGAAAAAGGTAGTCGACGAATAATTTTCGTCTTAGTTTTTGTCGACGAAAACAACACTGATCAGGAGGAGGGGTATGTTTGTTGTTCAAAGATTTAAAGCTATGAGATAGATACAGTTTGTGCCGTATCTATAGGGAAACCTTTGGAATAATGTGTCAAACCATGCTCAATATTGCTAATCTGCAAATGGCACAACGCAACAGAAAATGCTTTATTTGTTAGCTGCTTAAGCTACTACCTTCATACCAGCCTAGCCTACCTTCCTGCACGATCAATGATGAAAATAAAAAATGTCAAAAATATTCATCAAATTAACTACGATTTGCAAACACGTTTGAAGGGAAATTGATTGAATATGGTCTTATGTGCGCCTGATTTTGAATACAACTTTGAATACAACTAATACCGACACATACTCAAAAAATACTTCAAAAGTTGCGTAATACTATTGTGTTTTACTCAAAAATATCTACATGTACACAGTACAGGTATACTACATCCATAAGTGTGCCAAATTAAATGTTTGACAAATTCATAAATAAATGAATTCAGATTAATGGCAGTGAACTGCTGTCAGTTGAGTGAATGAATAATCTTTATAGAGTCTGCAGTACATTGAACCTTAATGCAATGTGTATTGAAATTCAAATATATTCATGACATGGTCACATTAGCTGCAATGAGTGTCGTTACTATGAGGTGTTTTAGACACTAGCTGCTCCGTGCATTGGGAAACCACGCAATAAAAGCCATGCGGAGGAGAGGTGATCAAACACTCCCATCCAAATATTAAACACTTGTTAATACGTTTTCCAGCCATGCGGCAGAACTTCTGTCACGATGGATAAAGGGGCCTGAAAGGGATTTGTCTTTATATAAAGGTTTAAACTGCCATGATTGGGCTAAAGCGAGAAAGAGAAGCTTTTGTTAAAAAAAAAAAAAAAGAAGAGGCGATGGGGAGTGGGAGTGGGGGTTCGGTTGATTTATCCAACACTTTAAGGGGACCCTTATGAATAATTCAGTGTTATCATTCAACTTGATGCGCGATTATTATGTTTTTCTTCTCTCTTCACACGTGAGGGGACCGACCCCGGGCGGACGGGGGGTATCATGCAGAGGCACCTAGGGGGAAGTAATGCGCACACAAGGACAAAACAAGAAAGGCCACGGTGCAGTCACTCCGCTGTCAGCTTGATAAATATAATGTGTCACCAATTAAAAACTCATTGCCATTCTCTAATTCAGCCGGGGCCTTGTTAACCGCAGCCTGGCAGGGAGGCTGCCCGAGGAGGCACGGCCCCTGCTACCAGCTCCACTATAATAGAGGCTCCTGGCTTTCCCATCCTTTAAGAGTCCGCGGCCCTTCCCTTTGGCATGTAAATAAGACATTCATTCAGCGGCACTTTTCCAATAGGAAAAAATGACCATCAACGTCTTTGATTTTCATCTTTCCCGTCCCCCCTGGGAAAACAAAGAATTCTATAGTTTCAGATTTTTATTCAAAAAAGAAGAAGAAAAAAAGAAACCTTTTGGCTCCTTTCTTTGGGAGCATTGTCATGGTAATCGTGTTGACTCAACTTTGCGCAACGTGGGTATACAACGCATATGAACCCTAGCAGGAGTCCATTACGGAAAATGCCATTTAGCAAGCTGTTTCTGTGAGAAAGTCAAATGTTTAAGGGGCTTTTTTTTGTGTGTGTGCCGGGCTGGGGACGTGGGTTCCAGAGAACCAGCGGGAGTCCTTTGGGAGCTTCAGTGAAACTAAAGGCCTCTCAGGTCTGAGATGTTTGCCAGCTGAAGTCAAAAGTGGTGAAAACACAAGAAAGCAGGGTTTTCCTCAGACAATGCCTTAACTCGCTGTCATCCATGACTGTTGTGCTCTTTAGCAAGCCTTTCTATCTGTGCTGACACTTGGATAAGTACATGTGACTATACCCCTTCAGAAATACCCTTCTCAACAGTGGGTCTCTCTTTTTGGTGCGTCTTTCAAAGGCTATGTAGTTCATTTTAAAGTTAACAACAACAAAAATCCCCAAAACAGAAGACAAAGGTTGCTGTTCAGCATGAATTTGATGAAGTATAAAAATGTATACATTTCATGTGTTTGACATCAAAGCACTGAATCATACTGCTTGCATAATGCCAGCTGGGAAAGGAATGGCCATGGACAAAACAAAATGAGAATGTCATTTTAGGACCTTAAGATGGTGCCGGAGGCGTCTCAAGAAAAAAAGGACCCCCGTTTCGCTTCCTATAGATGTTTGTTGCTTCTAAATCTCTGTTGAGTCACTCATTGAATCAGGATTATGAGTTTCACTCTCCCATGGCACAGTCTCAGACGTTGTCCCCTTGACTGGCCAAACACCCAGATTTGGCAACATTTCACAGTGGTGACGACCAGTAGGAATTCAGAGGACACTTCACAGATAATACTCTGACTCTCAGGATCCCTCTTCAGGCCCATTTGGACACCAGTGGTGGAATGTGAAATATTCCATTCGCGCCAAATGAGCCGAGCATCTAAACATGAAAGAGCACATAGAACCAGTACAAACTATGAGAACTATATAAATGAATGTGGGAAGGTCTCCCTTCACGCCACCCCTGCCACACACACACACACACACACACACACACACACACACACACACACACACACACACACACACCACACACACACACACACACACACACACACACACACACCATAACCCCCTTTGCCCGTAGCTCTCCCTGAAAGCTCCCTCATTACCCTTGTTACGCAGGACCAGGGCCCACTTGGCACAGTCCTGTGGACTTAACCCATTCAGGCCTGACGTCGAAATTTAAAAAAAAAAACGTTTTCTAAATCATGACAATTTTCTGAAAGATTTGAGGCACATTTTAACGATTTTTCAAAAATAGCAGACCTACAAGTTCCACCGAGTGGCGCGCTATGAGCTTGTAGATCTGCTATTTTTCAACAGCTAAATTATAACGTAATGTTCAAAACACCAAAAGGGGTTCCCGCCCAGAATGGCTTAATTGAATTAGACATACCCGCTTGTTAGGCATTGTGCGGTGGCATGAGAATCTCCCAGCCATCTCAATGAGGGGGGGGGGGGAAGAGGGGCATCGGCAACACTGTCAGAAGATCTGAGAGCTGGACGGGGGGAGTTCTCAGGGAAGGAATAAGGCCCGCTCTTAAGGACCACCAGTCTCCCAGTTTTGGCTGCATATTGTCCACGACTCAGTGCCCATTTAGGAGCGGGTCACTCCTGAGAGATATGAGCATCTGTGTATTAGATGCTGGGGAGGCGCCAGACCAGGAGAAAAGAATCTACAGAAGTTTGTATCAAGTGTATTTGTATTGAGTGAGTGAGCGAGTGAGCGAGCGAGTGAGTGAGCGAGCGAGTGAGCGAGTGAGTGAGCGAGCGAGTGAGCGAGCGAGTGAGCGAGTGAGTGAGTGAGTGAGTGAGTGAGCGAGTGAGTGAGCGAGTGAGTGAGTGAGTGAGTGAGTGAGTGAGTGAGCGAGCGAGCGAGCGAGTGAGTGAGTGAGCGAGCGAGCGAGTGAGTGAGTGAGTGAGTGAGTTGTTTTTCATGCCTGCTAGCGTGCAAACGTGGATGTGCGTGTGTGCGTGCGTGTGTTTTGCTTTCGGAGGATGACTCCAGATGGACACCACCAGTTCTAGATGTGTCCTGTAGATTAGGTTCTCAGAAAAGCTGAGGAATGCTCGGTGCACGAGGGAGGGACCACACTCCCATAAAGGTAAACTAACATGGATTGAGTCTAATCCAGGGATTGGTTTTACAGACAGCCTAGCATATAAGATTGAGTATTATTGTGAGAAATGGATTTGAGTCACATTCAATACAATGAATTGCTTGCAACAACAATAAAAAAAAAAGACAAACTTTCAGCTACGGGGGTTGCACCTCCACTGTGTGTGTGTGTGTGTGCGTGGCTGCGTGCGTGCGTGGCTGCGTGCATGGCTGCGTGCGTGGCTGCGTGCATGGCTGCGTGCGTGGCTGCGTGTGTGGCTGCGTGCGTGGCTGCGTGGCTGCGTGTGTGGCTGCGTGGCTGCGTGCGTGGCTGCGTGGCTGCGTGTGTGGCTGCGTGTGTGGTTATGAACATCATTCTATCATCCACCATGTGTTAATCAGGTAGTCGTGTGTGTGTGGTTAAGGTTATGAACATCATTCTATCATCCACCCATGTGTTATTCAGGTAGTCTTTCTCAGAACCTGTTTCAAGATATGCCTCGTCGTCGCTGATGACAGCAGCTTAACCCTCTGCCTTCTCCTGTTTCCCACAACAGATGCTAACTTTAAAGAAAACAGCAAGCTCGCACTTTGGGATTAGTGATAATTCTTTTCTACTCCTTCCACACAATTGACAGAGTCCTTCTACTAATGTGATTGCACTCTTCCATGTATGTGTGCAGCCTATAAGGAGAGGACGCCTGGTCCCGTCACTACATAACGTCACCTCCCTGACCCCAGGGGTCAGGGACAGATTTGACACCATAACCCACAGCCCTGATCCTCCTCCAGCCTCTTTAGAGATGCACCCGGCCGGCAGTAATGTGGCCCCGCACTTTATTCAGTTGGAGATCAGCCAAGCAGAAAAGATAAGCTCTGAATAATTGGAGCCCGTGGACCACGGAGAATCTGATGGGATCTTAGAGTCTTTAACTTTTCTCTCGCTCTCTATCGCGCTCCCTCCCTCTCTCACTTTCCACCCTCTTATACATCGAGGGCACCCCCTTGTTACATTCAAGACGACCAGATGGGGGACAGAAGAGAAGGAGGGGTGGGCTGATTTCTGGAACGCGTTTGGTGCCTTTAGAGGACGGAGATGACACTGGTTGTAGGGGCCTGTCAATCCCGTGCGGTGGGGGTGAATGTGCAGCATTAATGAATCCTCCACAGCCACCAGTGGACAAGCCAGAGCTCTGTGTGGACACCAGACAGCCAGACAGCACAGCCACCATCTCATCTCCTTTTCAGTATCTCTGATCTCTGCTCCTCTCCTCATCCTCCCCGCAGCCGCAAGATGCAGAAACTGCTTTTTGAAGCGGTATAGCCTTGCAGTTCTGTTCTATTCATCATGTCTTTTTTACTTCTATATCAGTTTGATAGCTTTTGTTTTTGAAGAAAGTCTTTGATCAAACTTGACTTCAATGCCACCGGTAAGACTTTACATAAACTGTCGTCACCAGATTAAAGTGCTGGACAAAGACTGTCATACAGTCAGAATGTTTCTCCCTGATTCTATTATATTATTATTTATTATTATTTTCCCAATGGAAATGTTGAGAAACATGAAAAGTCTCCAAAATATGTCTTCGGAGAAGACAGCGAGGGGTGGCAAAGAGTTAGTTCGGCTCGCAACAACAAACTGTTGCACTGTCATGTCCCCCCCAAGTCATGAGATGACTGGCTAATAGAGCAGTCAAATCCCTCTGGGAGGGCGGACACGGGAAACAATAGAGCCTATGAAAATGAGCAGCTTTGCTACTGTGGCTCCTGTAATCACTCATCCCTCTGTCAAATTAGCATTCCACCCCACCCTGCATGTCGGAGACCGCGCCGCAGGCCGCAGTTCGAGGGGGCGCGACGTCGGCCACACCACCTAACAGTGGGCTAGTGATGGTGGGAGGCTGCGGCGCCACTGGTGACGGCAGGTCCCAGGTCAGCCTGGGCCAGAGCCAGTAAAGAAACACCACGCTGCGCGCTCCATCATCCACTGTTGTCATAACAGAATGAGCTTTTACAGTATGAGTCCCACGGGAGATAATAGAGGAGGCCGGCCTGTACGGTTCGGCCTCCTAAAGACACACAGAACAACAAGACCACACACTCGTCTCTCATTACCATCGTCACCCGTCTTCTGCGTTATACCCATTTACAAAGAATGACATGGATTCACTTGGAGTGGCTACAAGATACATGGAGAGAGGCTGAAATGACTCCTCCACATGGCTGTTTGCAAAATTTACTCCATTATGGACAACGCATTACAATTGTGAGAATCCAGTAAAAGACTTTCAAGATTTTTAGGACTATTCCTATTCATTATTTTTGTTTCCCAAACACACAGTAGCTGGTCATTTGTATCCGTCGGGTGTGAATAAACCTTCAAAATGCTGAGTTCAATTAACTTTTCACAAGTTGACAACTATAAACTATTGCAGAGCTTAAGTGACATTGATGGGGGGGACAATAGCGACCCATTGTATTACCTGCATTAAGTGCATCACTTTCAATCACTTTCACTATACAATATTAACCACTTAAACCCTCTTATGTGAAACGGACTCAAGTTACAACTGTACTTGGACCACTTTTTTACATTGACACCAAATCGCCTTGTCAAAACTGAAAATTGGAACGATACAGAGAAGAAATTGGAACGATACAAATTGGAACGATACAGAGAAGAAATTGGAACGATACAAATTGGAACGATACAGAGAACTAATAGAGAGGAGTTGCACCACTCGGTTCACATGGGTGTGATTTTTTTTGCGAAATGGCCTTTCTGTGTGGAGTTTGCATGTTTTTGCATGTTCTCCCCGTGTCCCCTAGGGTAGGTACCCTCACAAAAAACATGCAGTAATCCTGGTCTCTAAACTGCCTCCCCATGGCCAGCCTGATGGAGGGGAAAGGAACTGGTTGGAATAACGTGTTCCTTCCACGCGCTACGTCCAACCAGGGAAACTCCCCCCTGTCAGGTGTAAAGGAGCAACTTGGACACTCAGGCAAGAAGGAAGCATGAGTTCAAGTCTGTTGCTCTCCCCAGGTTGGCGGAGGGTGTATAGAGCCCAGGATCACATTCGATAATTGACACAGGGGTGAAAAATGGGTTACAAAATTGTGGGATAAAAAATTATATAAAAAAAAAAAATCTGCTATTTTTGGCGATTGTTCCCCCCAGAATATGCATGCTGGGGTTCAAGTAGGTAATATGAGGGAGGGACACTAGGATGGGGAGGGTGGACAGAGCCCTATACTGACTTTCATTATAAATTAAAGTCAAATATTTCAAAAAGAATAAAACATATTTGAAATTGAGATTAGCTCCGGACAGCCACGAACGCATGCACACACACACACACACACACACACACACACACACACACACACACACACACACACACACACACACACACACACACACACACACACACACACGGCCAAAAATGTGGTTCACTGTAGATCTGCTATTTTAGCTATTTGTCATATGAGATGTATAGTGTGTGCCTTGCACACATGTGAGATTCCATGCATTGCATTTTCAGATATTTTGTTTAAAAATAGACAAATGTATTCATTATTGCATCTAATTGCCTTTCTCTGCCAATGAAAATCTTTTTTTGGTTAGTGTATGAGAATAAAGTATATTCTCATATTTGGACATTGGATATTGTTTGGTGTAAGTGCTACACCATATTCTTGCCAGATTTCGTCATGCTATTAATGCCTTGAAATAATTACAATAAAATGGTGGACTGGGCCATTTCCATTCATTGCCAATATGAAAAACGCATTAAGTAGTTTGAACAAGGAGGTTGCTGAGTGCAGCAGCCTCTCATGTCATAATGTTTTTTAAAGAGGCTGTGCGGGGACTTGTAATCAAGGCATTCTCCCCCTTTACCCCCCCCCCCCCCCCCTCTCCACTGTACTTTCAAACAGGAGGCCTGCAGGCATGTGAGAAACATAATAATCCTGATTATTACAATAACAGCAGACAGTACATGTGACCTCGAGCAGACCTGCAGTGGCCTGACGGCCTCCAACAAATCTCCAGCCATCAAGTCAAGCAAAATATTTTCTCTACCCAATCAGGAGGGCACATTGCTTCCTGTACTGGAGACAGAATCACCCAATGGCTCCTTGTTTTCCATAAACTTGCTTCCTGTTTTATACAGGCCATTTTCATGGAGTAAAAAAAAGGATACAATTTTCACATGAAACACCCATTCACACCCGATTCTCGACCTTAATTTAAAAAGGACCCCCAGTTTTATATTGTATTTAGAAACGGACGCCCATTGTGAGACCCCGATGTGCCACCTTAAAATCCCTGGTTGTTGTTTTAACTGCGACAGTGTACGAATGGAACCAAAAAGGTCCCATAAGCGTCCATTTGGTTCCATTTGTACACTGTACAAACTAAGTAAGTAAGTAAATAGAGCAGTGCAGATAGTGTAGATAGACCCCCATTCGAAAAGGTTTTGTGCCAGGGACCCCCAGAGGAGAAGATTTGTGTTAAAAGAAATTGGAAATTATTATTATTTTTGAATAATCAATGTATACATGGATAAAGTGGCCGTGAACTTGTGATGCTGTAATAACACATTTGGCTGCCCCCCCCCCCCCCCCCCCCTTCTTCCCCCCAAGGACCCCTGGGACCCCATTTTGAGAACTACCGTAATGGAGGACATTGGTGTAATATTAGCTGTAAGTGTATGACAGCCAGGAATCTGAACCAACCCCGTCCTAACCAGCTGACATGTCATCTGTGGTCCAGAGAGAAACTGATGATATAAATGGGATCAGAATTTATTGCTGGGTCATCACTGCTAAATGAGTGAGCCATACAACTGCTCAGCTCTGTCGTAAATATCACCACATGCACACACTGCCAGCTGGCACAAATAGAGGAAAGCAATTTGATATCAACGAGATGGCTCTCCAAATGTACTGAAGACAAGAGCATTAACAAATAGGCAGAAATAATCAATGGAAAAAATTGTGTAAAACAATTCTGCTTCCCTATAACTCTAATGATTTTAAAATGTTGTGCGGAAGGGTCATACTTGTTAAAAGTTGTCACACGCACTGATCATCAAACAATTCAAATTATCTTCAAATGGGTATCTCTTTAACGATTGAAGAAGTTCTTTCAGCCTTTTAAATAGTCATTATCCCATTTATGAGCTATCGCGGGTGGAGTGAGAGAGGAGCAGTCTATGGACACAGGCAGCTGAAGTGGCTCCATATTATAAATCAATGACGGTTTGTAATTCTCTTCATTTAAACAAAGGGCAAACGAATAAAAAGCCATTAAGATGACATGTGAATTGGCAAACAAACTGTTTAATTTGTGTCTGCAGTGTGAAGGAGGCTCTTTAAGTCCGTGGTCTCAGGGGCAGCCCAAATTTACATCTGATTGGAGTTTAATGGCCCGTGGCTGCTTTACCGCACAGTCACCATGGTGACAAAGCTTTTCTCAAGATTTTCAGCAGGCTAAAACCTCCTTTTTTTGTCCATTCGAAATGTGTCATGCGAGCCAAATGGGGCTGAGGCTTGTATGTATCAATTTGTTTCTGTTGCGGGGCCCGTACTAGCCCTGCAATGAATATATGGGCCATTGAATCTGGACACACAATGGCCACAGCTGATGCGGTTGCCAGAGAGAAACGCCCACACAATGGGTCGGAATGATGACATATGGTCTCAACCTGCCCAGTCTGTGGACCCCCAATAGACCCTCTGCATTGATGGACAAAACCCAGAGTTAGCCATTTATCCGTGCCTACTCATTTCATGGTAAGATAAACTTTTTTATAAAGTTTCCACAGCTCATGCACATGAAGCAAACGGCTGGTGAAAAAGCCGCCATGTAAAGTGGGGGGTGGGGATTCATCATTAAGTGATTAACAAAGGCTCCTTTACCACCTGCTTCTACATTAATACGGACATTAAAAGGCCCCTCTTTCTGTTTAAGAAGAGAGAAGGAGGGACATGGAGGCAAAGGCCATTAAGCTGAAGAAATAACAGAACAAAGCATATGCCAGGATATCAACATCTGCTTATCAAAATACTTTATATTCATTAAGGTGTATATATATATATATATATATATATATATATATATATTTCATTTCATTTCATTTCATTGCACTTCTTTCTTTTTTTCTAAACAATTACTTAAATCAATGTTTTGGTCACATTTGTAACTTCAAGATCCAGACAAAGTATAACAGGAGGAACAGGAGTTAGAGTCAAACTGTGAGAAACAGTAATCTGTCCACACATTCATATGATATTTAACAATATTTTAAGAACTGTCAAATGCACGGGACGAGAACATTTGCTGTATAGCTTAGCCTATACTTTGTCAGATTTTTAACATTCTAAAAACAAAAGAAATGCGAAGCTTGTCAGCTGCACAGAAAATGCAACTGGTTTACGAAGACAGAAATCACAAGCGAGTTAAAGGAGATACACTACTACAGTCAGTGCTCAACAAGCAAATTCTTGAGATACCCCAAATGGAACAGTTCGCTCCAGTGTCTGCCAAATGAAACCCAACACTGGCTGCACTGAAAATCCCATAGACTGTATGCTTATGACTCGACAAACAAGTTTGGTATGAGAGAGGTCTTGCTCAATACTAGATTATTTGTTTAGTAAATATATAATTCCACAGTTTCTTTCTATTGCACAAACATTCATATTTACAATATTCCGTGAATAACATCCAATGTAATTGTTTCATTGTTCACAATGAACAATTAAAGCTTTGCAATAAAGAAGCACATTTCAGTGCTTCTGTGTTTGCATTCATTTGAGCAGAAGTTTGTTTTGTCTTTCTTTGGAAGATCTTACGCTGCTAGCTGTCTTTCTCGAGGGGCTTTGCTTGGCAAATTAACAACATAACAGTAATTGTCTCCAGTGGACAAATGAACAAAAAGGTAACTGTCTCCGAGCCATTGTTGAATTTACAATTGATTTTTAGTGGACCCCCTTCTCCTCCCATTCTCTCCTCCCAAGAGAAAGAATGGCTGAGGTGTAAAGAGCCTAATTCCATGTGGGAGAGATAACCAGTGTGGGAATAAGACATTTAAGAGCTGTCCCATATTATTACTCACCATCGAAATATGTGATGATGTCATCAGGGCTTTGTGTGCCAGGAGGGCCTGGGACTCTTGTGGTCTGCAAAGGGAGTGGACTCTCCACTCATCTGAAAGTACAAAGATGAGTGTTGATTTGGTGGTGTGTTGGAGATGTGTAGTATGGGGCAGATGCTACGCTAGCCTACAATATACATTTTTATATGATGATGGTACTTTTCATTTCAATGATTGAGGTCATTCACAAATTTTGAGTTACACACAGTAGTTAGATAGAATGTTAGTATAGAAGGAGATCGGCACAATGCTTTCTTAATATTGTTAGGCTCACACGCCTATTAAGAGCATGGTGTCTTTTAAGCTAGTTCATTCCAGGGCCAATAGAATCTAATTCAGTCAGTTTAATAGTGCTGTTTTCAGTGAATTAGCCTAAATGGACTTCTTTGTAGTTTTGACTGATGGGTCTCTGGATTCAAAGCACTGGGTGACTGATGTGGACGGAAGTTGTCACCAGTCACCTCCCACATATACACTCATCCACCCACACACCCACCCACCCACGCATGCACACACGCACGCACGCACGCACGCACGCACGCACGCACGCACGCCCACACACACACACACACACACACACACACACACACACACACACACACACACACACACACACACACACACACACACACACACAGCAGGGTTTCCATACATTGTTACAAACTATACCAATTCATTTTCAAAAGTATTTTACCCGATTTCCACGACTTTTGAACATATCTGTTCTACTATGACTACATAACGAGCTTGCACCCATCCCAAATGTGGATGTGCAGGTCCATCTGCTTGAGTTGGAGAGGAGAGCTTTGTTCAGGGTTTCATTGTGTAACCAGCCTGCCTGGTTACCTCTCTGACAACAAGCGATTCGAAGTAGGGTGCAATTCCAAATGTGGACATTTGGAATTGCACATACACACATTCACATTATTGTAAACATATTTTGTTTCACCAAACATTTGACCACTATTCAGCATATAGCTCTGGAAAGCTTGCTTGTGTTAACACAGGAGCTGTACAAATAATGGGAGTACATTGCTCTTAAGTGCCCACATCACTTCAGCTGATAGCAGGTCGCATGATGCAGTAATAATGGACTGGTTGAGCATCGGTTGAAGTTGTCTCGCTGTGGCCGAAGAAGCAGTAGTAGGTCTAATCGTATCTGGTCCTACATCAGCATGAAATATGTGCAGACACTGGCAGTCTGTTCAGAAGCCTTTTGGTTTGGTCTCTATGATTTTTGAATTTTTGTTAGTTTACGTGTCTGTCTGTTTGTCTGTCTGTCTGTTCGTACCAACAAATGAGCATGGTTGCTATGGTCACCCAGTTCACACGGGTGTGATTTCATTACGTCAGACATTACGTCAGACCACAGCTATATAAGACCTTACACCACTCAGTTCACACGGATGTGATTTTTTTGCCTTTGGCATGGCTGACCAGAGCTGCTTGTTGCAATGTCAAAGATTTTGGTTCATTGCCGGCTTGCATCCAGCGGGGCACAGGTCTCTTGAGCCAGTTGTTATATGTAGTGTTTCGAAAGCCATACAGGCATACATTGTTGAACTCACATCTCCCAGGCATGAGAATAAGCAAACTAGAAAGCAAAAGCAAGCACTCGGTAATAATAAGTAAAAATAAGCAAACTAGGACATGCTTTTATGAACATTATTCAATAGCCCAAAACGATGTATGTCCTATATCTATCTGTCGATCTATAAATGTATCTGTACGTCTGTACGTCTGTAATGCACATATAACTGGAGAACCGTTCGCCCCACCTACATCAAAGTCGACACATGCGTTGCACAGCCCCGCAGGGAGTGTAGTGCCCGGTGTTGAGTCGGTCGGACCCACGGTTGTCCAGAACCGCCACAAAAGGCCTCTGCCCGGGCTCTGGACAGGGCCCCTGCCCAGGCTCCATAGACTCCATATTTGGGCATATGGAGCTGGCCTATTCTGACATCACTTGACAACACTTCATATTTGGGCATGCCTGACACAGAACTCCATATAGGAATAAAGGGACAGAGAGAGACAGATACAGAAATCTCCGTATATGGGCATAAAAGGGACACAGACAGATGGGTGGAACAACCTTCATCAGTGATACCTGATGAAGGTCGTTTAGACCGAAACGTTGTCATCTGACTAAAACTACTGCTCTATAAGTGAAGACAGTGTGCGGGACCCTTTTCTTCTCATGATTCGCATTTGGTTGCCGGCTCCGGCGCACCTGTCCTTGTAGGTGTGCACAAAGCCTTTTCGCTACAATGGAACGGGTACTCTGACACGGGTACAACATGGATCTCCAACTTCCATTGTTATTGACTACAGTCGGGCAGCAGTCTAGAATCGGTGCTCTACAGCCGGGCATCGGTCTAGTTATTATTATATTATAATTGGCTAATGGGAGGTGGCGGACCACGGCCACGTCACTCTCAGACATAATGATGAACAAATCCGATACGCCCAAATATAGGCATACCTGTATATGGAAATCTGGTTGTCCAGAGCATTCCCATATATGGTCATGTGCATATATGGGACCGACGTCACCGACCGACTTCAAACTCGGCACGCTTTAAGGACTCGAGGGAGCCTGCCATATAGTCAGATATATATATAGATAGGCACAAAAGGGACACAGACAGACGGGAACAACAGGTTCAAAACCTCCGACACTATGACTCAGTTTTTTCTCATTTTAAATATTTGCAGGAATTTCACGACCGTGGGAAACCTGTATCCAGAGCGCATGCACACGCACGCGCACACGCGCACACACGCACGCACGCACGCACACACACACACACACACACACGCACACACACACACACACACACACACACACACACACACACACACACACGACACACAGAAGGGCGCGCATCCTTTTGCAGAATATGGGTCAAACGAAAGTGACAGCATATGTCAGCTAAGGTGACTGGGCGTGAGTGAGACCCGGAAGGAGATCTCTACTCTGTTTGATTCCGAGCTGACAGGTCCCACTAGATATGACCTGTCTATTCCCCTGGTCTCACCCCTGTCACCCGCCCGCTTGTCCACTGCATGGGCGCTTCCATTGACCACTGTCAAAGAGCAGGACCTGGAGAAGAGCATTACTCTGGGAGGTCAGAGACCCCCAGGTGACCCTACGAAGCGCTCCGAAACACTTGAGAGAACACCCAGTGTCCAGGCGAGCATCTCCCTTTAACCTCCCCTGAATTCCCCCTTTACCATCAACTCTCCAGCCGTGAGAATGGACATATAAATACAAGTGTGGACATTAGATGACTATTTCTTTGCTAGATCAAGATCAGATTTTTTCTCCAGGGCTTTATTTGCTGTTTTACTGGACAGATAGTCTACTTGCCAGCCCATAGAGCCCCATTGTGAACCCGGACATGTTGAGTACACCAAGGTTTCATGTTAGAAATGTTGAGTGTGGGTCCCCAGCATGTAGAAACTGCCAGTTCACATTCTGGCAAGTGGACTAAGAGGGGAGACAGAGGGAATGAGATGAGCGTATATAGGTCTTGAACCAGAACTGAATGGGCACAGCGCTCACATTTATTACAGTCAGACCGATATATCAGTCATTATTTGACTTTTGTTAAGATATTTTTTGGCTTTTTCTGCCTTCATTGATATACAGTAGACAGGAAATGGGGAGAGAGATGGGGTGGAGGACACGTGGCAAAGGCTGTCGGGATCGGGAGTCGAGCCCGCGGCACGCCGTCAGGCTGGCTCATCATGCAGCCTAGGTGCCCAGACGGTTGAGCTAACCGCCCGGGCCATTATTTGACTTTTTTGACAACATCTTTATGCAGCCCTTTTGAACCACTTTCAACCTGGCATCCCTATTAGAGAGATGACTTCCGCACACCCGTTTAATTTCACAGCAGGTGAGTAAAGGTCCTGGCAGAGCAGCAAACGTTTGGAGGAGGAGAGACCCGCACACCGCCAGCCGCCGCCAGCTTGTACACTCTGACTTTCAGTCCCCTAAGGCAGGGGTTCTCAACCCGTGGGTCGCGACCCCTCGGGGGGTCGCCAAATTATTTTAGGGGGTCCCCAAATTATTTTAAAAAAAAAGATTTTTTTTTAAATTTTATTTTCACGATTTTTCAAAAATAGCAGACCTACAAGCTCGTAGCGCGCCACTCGGTGGCGCGCTATGAGCTTGTAGATCTGCTATTTTTCAATAGCTAAATTATAACAATGCTTAAAACACCAAAAGGGGTTCCCGCCCAAAATGGTTTAAGGTTATTGTAGCAGTCCATTTATATTGGGGGTCGGGAGGGGGCGGGGCGGGGGTCCCGAGACATTGCCAAAGCATTTCCGGGGGTCCCCGGCCAAAAACGTTGAGAACCCCTGCCCTAAGGTTTCACTCAGACAGACCTTATTGAGTCCTCTGCCACAGGGCAATTATCCATGTGGCCATTGTGCCCAGTGTGGCAATACACACAAGACGTCCTCTTTTAATCACCCCCATACTGGCAAGAAGTTCAAGATTAACAGAATTATAACCTGTGTTTCAACCCATGTGGTATACATGATCAGATGTCCCTGTGGTTTAGCATATATCGGCAAAACTACTAGACAGTTAAAACAGAGAATGAGTGAACATAAGAGTTCTATTCGAAGAAATGACTATCCTGTGAATATCCTGTTGCCATTCATTTCAATTATCATTTTTTTAATGTTTTTTTGTGGCTTTCGCCTTTATTTTATATTTTTTATGGAGGGACAGACAGGGAATGGGGAGAGAGATGGCGGGGGGGTGACATGCAGTAAAGGCCGTCGGGATCGGGAGTCGAACCTGCGGCACACTGCCAGATTTGGGCTACCGGCCAAGGTGCCTGGACCACTGAGCCACGGCCCAGGCCTATCTCAATGATCTTAAACATGACATCTCCATTTTTCGCTTTATTGGTATAGTCAAACTACCAGCAAGAGGTGGTAACCATGATGTCCTCCTCAAACAACGCAACGCTTACTGGATACACACATTACAAACCCTCCACCCGAAGGGGCTGAATGATGAACTATTATTAAATGTTATGCTGTAATCCATATAAAATATATTGTCATTTAATTATTGATTTGAACTTCTTGACCAGGGGGCACTACAAGCACTATGTGTGGGTTTTTTTTGTTTGTTTTTTCCACTCTTGTTTGAGTATGGACCTTATTTGGATATTTATTTGCTATAAATTGTATGTTGATTTCCTTGTGTTTTATGGCATGACTTTAATATTATTCCCTGTATTGTTGTAATTGGTGACTTTCAATAATATACTAGGAATGTTCTACAGAAGTACTGCACCTAAAGTCACATGACTGGGTTTTTCACAGCTGCTATCTGATGAATGATTGCAATTAGATTGGTTGCCTTAACCTACTGTTGTATATTTAATGAATGTCAGCCTATTCTCAAACTATGCCTGAAGAAGGCCGAAAGGCTGAAACGTTGCTATGACTCTTATTTAAAAACAAAACTCTTGAACCAGCAAGTGGCGGTGTGCGGGTCTCTCCTCCTTCTCCAAACCTGGCATCCAAGAAATAAAAATCAGGCTCGGTATTGGACCCAAAAAACAGGCATCGTCGGGCTCTAAAACGTATATTGAGCCACACTGGACTCGAGTGCTCTTGTTTGAAAAGTATACTGTACATTTCTTGTGTTCCATATAATTGTGTGATATAATTATTCACAGTTGCCAGTGAATGTACTCAGTGAAGATAAAGAAACAGGCGCAGAACTGAAATGCATTCTCATTGTCCAAACTCCTAGCATACACAATCCTACAACAACACAACAATAGTGAAGGACATTTTTACAGGTGCTCCCAAGCTTTGTGTATAATGCTCCAATTTCTGTTTATTGAAGAGCCTCCCTTGATGATTTTGGACCTACTTTTTATTACAATGGCTGCGATTTTGCAGGACAACAATACAGTGCACACATCTCATTGTTATCTCCCTTCCCCTCTCTCTCTCTTTCTCACAGACACAGACACACACACACACACACACACACACACACACACACACACACACACACACACACACACACACACACACACACACACACACACACACACACACACACACACACACACACACACACACACACACACACACGCAAAGACAGATTCCCATACCGAGGTGCACGTGCGCACCGACCCCACCCCAGACCTCACACCGCACTCGCAGAGATGGACCTCCCTTGAATTCACACACAGTTCTAAAAATACACCCCAAGGAGGAAATCCCCTGCATTCTGTGGCCATGGACCTACCACTACAAAGACATCCAAACAATAAGCCTCTCCCGACTCGGAATCATCTGAGACAATATAGGAAGAGCCAGGCATCACAAAGTTGTTTTTCCCGGATAGACTGTTGTGTCTAGGAGTGGAAACCTCTGACCACCGACGCTGACTCATGGCAAAGGTCCATCTGTGGAAGAATGGTCCGCACCACGGGATAAACACATATGGGGAAGCTGACCTGCATCCACTGGGAGCGTAGATATAAATCTCTTGGAATAGGAAAAGACAGTGAAGTCAAGAGAAGGTGCCACCCACCAGCTGCTGTGTACAAAACAAAAGTGTATTCAAGACCTGGCCCTCTTTAGCTGCTGTCTGCCTGGAAATCAGCACATTTTTGACATGTCTAAATGTGCAGGGCATTAAGTAGTACTGTGCCATATAGCTGGTCGGGGCCATTCTCAAAAGGAGATGTGCACATTCTATGCTCAGTGGTCCTATGAGGCCTAGGGGTGTGCTAATGTCAATGGGCGGAAGCCATAGATCAGCCAAGCAACTCTCTCAGAAGCCCTGCCCAACTTCATCAGCCTCAGTGGGCATTGTTGCGAGGCCCAGCCACGTTCTCAAGGAAAAAAGCTCTCTTATTTAGACAATGGATGGGGAGTTTAATGAGTTGCGCGGCTTGATAGCTTGATGCCCTGGCATTATAAGACCCATAGGAACAGGGTAATAATACAATATATTTGGCTAGTTGTGTATAAAGATTTCTGGTTAGCATTGGCTGATATGCATGCAAGTTGTGCATCATAGGCATTTGGATGGGGGACAATATTTGAATGCTTTAAAGCAAATCTAGGGACTGCAAAACAACAAGTATATTGATTCTAAACCGGGAACAATTTGGTATAGTGGTTTAGTGAATGATGAAAACCTGGACTTTTTTGTGTTTCGCGGATAATGTCCGGACAGCTTGAACCCGGGATAAAGAGGGACGTCTGGTCAAAGTACGTAAATATATGTTAGGGAATATATTTCCATTCAAACTGGTTAAATAATGAAACACAATAGCAACATCCTAAAAAGTATAAAGACTACTTCAGATTATCAATACAAACCATAAGACTCACTCTACAACCAGTCAACTAAAAAACGGAATAACTTCAACAGTAATCATTACATCACACATTTGCTGGTATTTAGCAGTGATTATAAAACCTTCATCTGGGAATGTGAAGCTCCATAGGACCAAAAAACGAGAATGAGACGAGGCAACGTCTTCTGCTTGACTGACAACTAAACAAAGGCAAGAAGAACTGGGTGATTTGTCAATGGGTAAAAATCAACACAAAGAGCTATTGATTGGTAAGCTGAGAAAGGGGCAGAGGACAATGAGGCGGTGGCGGTGGAATCCAGCCAAAGGGATCAATACTGGGGTTCTGCCTGACGGAGCCATCCTACTTCATGTTTATACAGTCAGACAGAGTAAAGAGCAGCTATTATGCAGCGGGCTGGCCCTGTCACTCAGTGCTGGGTAACACTGCAGGGGGTGACCAGTCCCACACACGCACGCACACAGGCCTGCACGCCTGCACGCACGCACGCACGCACGCACGCACGCACGCACGCACGCACGCACGCACGCACGCACGCACGCACGCACGCACGCACGCACGCACGCACGCACACACGCACGCACGCACGCATGAACGCACGCATGCAAACTCTAGCTCTCTCTCTCACTGGCACACTGGTGAAAGTACATGCACACATACACACACACAAGTTCACATGTTATGTACACATACATGCTATATATATAGGCACATGTCTACATGGCATGTGTGTCTAAATCCATGATATTGACTTATTTTTCCTCATTGTAACAGGAGATGGAAACATACTAAATACTCTCATTTGCAAAACAACAAGACATATAACAGACCTATAAGCATAAATGTTGCATGCACACGCCCGCACGCCCGCCCGCACACACACACACACACACACACACACACACACACACACACACACACACACACACACACACACACACACACACACACACACACACACACACACACACACACACACGATGACAGATTTTCTGGCAACTGATGCATCACTCATGATGCGGCTGTGGTAGAGGTGTGGGTGGGTTTGTCACCCTTTCGACGAGCACGTACACATACCACGCACACACGCACGCACACAACCTCTTATCACACAGGTGCTCCTAATCTTTCCATTGGGTGGTGTTATAGATAGATATTGAACCCTAAGGTATCGCTTCCCATTGAGCGTGAGGGTACAAGAATATTCCACTCTTCTGGCCATCCGTCTTGCCGCACATGACAGGACATGTCCATCTTAAGACGCATGGGTCTCTCGTGTCGCTGTCCCTCCAGTTACAGTTAGACATATTATACCTATATCACAGATCCACAAGGAGGAATCTGTTTCTTTTCATGTTCTCAGCAATGTTCTGACTTAGATGTGTCGCGTTGACATCGAGTCAGTCAGAAACAGCAGCCAGCAAGCTGATAAAACAGTTTTTGAAAACATACTGTAGTAATAGAGTGACAACAAAAAGAGAGCTATAGAGAGCGTGAGAGAAAGACTGATCGCACATCAAAAGAAGGGGGGGGGAAAGCACACAGGAGTGACAGAGAGTATATAGCATTATGAGAGACAGGCGAGAAAGAGAGATGAGAGAGAGAGGGCGAGAGAGAGAGAGAGGGGGCAAGAGATAGAGAGAGAGAGAGAGAGAGAGAGAGAGAGAGAGAGAGAGAGAGAGAGAGAGAGAGAGAGAGAGGGCGAGAGAGAGAGAGAGAGAGAGAGAGAGAGAGAGAGAGGGCAAGAGAGAGAGAGGGCAAGAGAGAGAGAGAGAGAGAGAGAGAGAGACAGAGAGAGAGAGAGACAGACAGGGAGCTCCTTTTATGAATGGTCTAAGACTGAGAACAACACGCTGCATGCGGCTAGACCTAGACACTACCCCTGTGTCTGTGTGTGTGTGTGTGTGTGTGTGTGTGTGTGTGTGTGTGTGTGTGTGTGTGTGTGTCTGGTTGTGCATGGGGATGTTTGCCCACTCTAATCTTATCAGGGCTCCTCCGTGTGTTCATCATGAGGCCCCTGTCTGTCTCCTCAGCTCTGGAGAGCAGAGCATGGCTGGAGAGATGAGTGGTGATGTTGAAGGGAGGGCCGATCCATCCAGAGGTAATCACCTCTAGACACATGGGAGATATGAGTATAGGGCCACATGGGGCTTGTTGAGACACTGTTTACTCTGGAGAAACCCCGTTGTAAGGCATCACTGAAAAAGATGTCTGTTATATCAGGGAAGATAAGGATGTGACACACACACAGGCCTGACTGATGGGTCCGGGGATGTTTTTTTTTGTTTTGTTTTTTTCAAGAGGTTGCATCATGTCTACCAATTGATAATTTTTTCAAAATGTGTTATTGTTATGATTAGCTGTTTTGTTGTTGTTTTTTACTAACAAAACACCATAGTGTTTTCTATAATTATTATATTATATTGTAATTATTATAATTGCTGCAATGTTTCAAATTAATGAAAGATGTGCAATTACGGTAGTGGTATACTATTGATTACTGCAAGATACAAACATTTCACTCTTCGGTGGGATATGAACTGTTTACTGAGGCTGGGCGATATGGACAAAATCACATTTTGAAGATAATAATTGAGAAGATAATATCGTGCTGTGTCAAAAATATCGAATTTATTTTTTAATTCGTCAAAGCATTTAAAAAATAGCAGATAGTTCAAGTGTCTTTTCCCGCAAGTTTCAAAGATTTCTTAAATACTGTAGGTCTTCAATTATTAAAACCAGGAAAAGACAACACTTATTATGACTTAATATCCAAAATCTCATATCATGCGATATTGCTATAATATCAATACGTATAGTGCTAGTTTATATTTAGCACCAAAATATAAAGTAGGCACCAGACTAAATAAAGGCTTATAGTGGCTTCGTAGCATATATGTATATGTGTGTGTATATATATATATATATATATATATATATATATATATATATGACAACAATGGAAACCAGCCCTCGGGCATTATCCTTTTAGTATTATTGTATAACTGTAATTCTGTATCTTTTGCAAACTGATAATACAGTATTCAATCCAGAAAATTGATGAAGTTGTTTCCTTTTCAAATCGACGATTATGTTTTTTCTTTGCTGTATTGTGACCCAAAGTGATACAAATTCGAACATTACATACATGTACACTATTTAAGTTCAAGTATCTGTTTTGGAAAATGTGTGACTGATGACTTTAGGAAGTTGGACATCAAAGAACTATTTTGGCCGGTATGTGGCTATTTGTATATGTATATGCGCACAAGATTGTGTGTGTGCGTGTGTGTGCGTGCCGTGCATGCGTGCACATGCTGTGTGTGCGTGCGTGAGACGTGTGTACCCAGCTGCATTATAAGATCTCCGTGCCCATTCTCTCAGTCATTTGTTTGGAGTGAGCTCTTACACATTATTGACACTCGTCTCCCCTGCCTCTTGCATGAGAATCCATGGCAATAAAACCACGAGTGTAGTGCACACAAACTGTTCAACAGTTAACATAAGGAGGAAAAAAAGAGACAAGAGCAAAGAGGAGGAATGTTTACCTTCCCATGGCATGAAAAGAGGAGGGGAAGGAAAGACAGAAAGAAATAGTGGCTGATTTCATGACTGCTACCAGTACCGCCGAATCCACATCCCATGTATTCTCTCAAATACACATTACTCACGCTGTCATACACACACCACCCAGGGGTGCCTGGTGGCTCAGCCAGTTAGTACACAAGACCATATTGTCACTGTCGACCTGAAACCTTACTTTTTAGGTCCCAATGGATCCAGAGTATCTCTTGTTAATTAATACTTTACATCTGTTAAATATATATTTTTTTTTATTGTAAAATCCTTTTCTCTTTCGTAAATCTTTCCGAAATAGTGGAAATTGCTGAGCTACATACATGTATATTAGCTGCATGAGCAATGTGAGCTTGTGTATAGATCAGCTATTTTCACAACTTTTGCAGGACGTCGCCAGACGACAAAGTACAAAATAGGGTAAAAAACGTAAATGGAGGAAGTAAGTAAGTAAGTACATTTTATTTATAAAGCACCTTTCGAAACAAGGTTACAAAGTGCCAAACAGTGACAAAATATAAAACAATCAGGTTAAACAACATAGTAGAAAAATAATGCAAGAAATATATATATATATATGTGTACATATAAAAACACATATATACACACCTATATATACACATACATACATATATGCATCATAATCAATACTCAAAGATGTAACATGGAGACAGAACAAACAGACCTGCAGGGGAAATCAAGTGAGAACATGGGAAAAGTAATTACGGAAATAGGGAGCTATACAGCAACAATATTTCCTCTCAAACACACATGACGGCAGCAACTGCCAGGCCTTCATATAATCCAAAACCATTATGTGGGGAAACTGCATGTTAAAGGAAGGAAGAAACCCACGTTGATCTTTTGACATGGCAGGGGAAGGAAGAGACGCACATCTTTAACGCTGGTGGCATCTCTTCAAACGCTGCTCACATCTGCTTAAAGAATCTGCTTTAAGAACCCTATGTACCTCTATCCTGAAATACCCCCCAGTGTCTGTGTACACACGCATGGGTGTGTGTGTGTGTGCGTGTGTATGTGTGCGCACGTGTGTGTGTGTGGGGGGGGGGTTCTGCGCATGCGGGCGTGTGTCAGATGTGTGTATGAGAACGAGATAGACAGGACGGACACACATGCATAAAAAAGTGTGTGTGCGCTGTATGTGTGTGCCTGCGTGCATGCAAGCGTGCACACGTGTGTGTGTGTGTGACTCAGTGTGAGTGAGGTGTGAGCAGACACCAGGACATCCTGCTTAGGGGACAATAAGCGCCTCTCATGCGCCAGCAGTGTGATAAATTGATAATGCCCTTACAACAGTGCCGCTGTCACCACCTAGCTAAGCCTGGCTCTAGAGGACACCACGGGTCTCGACATAAACAGCCAGGAAAGATGCCTTGTCATCGCCTCCCAGAACAGAATACGCTTTTGTCATATACCGTATCATAGGGGTGGGCAACTTTGACGATGTAGAGGGCCACTATTATTTTCATACTCACTCCACAGGGCCACATTGCATATTACTGTCCACACCCACAACACCAGAGGGAGTGCAACAAACCATGTACAACCCAGATTCGGCACAAACAAGGGACTAAATTCTTTTCGCTCCTATGCCACCAAAATGTGGAACGCCCTACCAACTGTCATTAAGACATGCGAATCCCTTGACTCCTTCAAAACCGCTCTCAAAGGGCACCTACGGATGGCTGCAATTCGAAACTGGCCCCCGTAAAATCTGAATCCCCCCCCCCACCCCCCCCTTTTTCCCCTCACTGTATATATTTATTTTCCCTTTTTACCTCCTTTATGATGAATTCCTGTTCTGTCTATAGAAGTGTCTATTTGTACGTCTCTAAATGTTTTGATGATTTGAACATGGTGGACCCTATTGGAAACAAGTGTAATGCTTAATTGGGTCGTCCACTCACAGTTAACAGCCTTTGTATTGAGTTTGTGCTTGAAATGTACTGTAATTCTGCAAACTGTTAATAAATTCTTCAATCAATCAATGTCGTAGCAAAAATAGACGATCTATACAAGCTCAAAACGTGTTGCATTGCGACACGTTTTGAGCTTGTAGATCAGCTATTTCTAGGGTTGATTCATGTTTAGGGTCGATTCATAGTTTCTGCAACTTAACATTTATAACTGAGTTCCGCATTGCAAAGTCCTCAGTGTGAAATTAACTCCACTAGGCCATAAAGGTCCATGTAAGGATTGACACTGCTGTCTTGTTTACACTCGTCATACACAGTATAATTCTGAGTGTTCATTTAACTCCCCAAGTTTATTGTTTATTAACGACCCCCACACACCGTAGTAGAGACTATTTTTCCTGGGGTCCAGAAGCCAGTGTAAAAATGGACTTGTAAAAGGGTCCATTTGTAAGAGCTAAATTAACATCAGTATTATGTTGTGTACTTCTTTGCACGTTGATGCACTCAAAACTCCATTAGTTAGCAGAGGAATAATCTAAAAAAAATACACATTACGGAAGTGCCACCTGTTAGTAATGCACACATGCGTGTGTACACAGAGACTGGCTGGGGGGTATATGTTCCATTTGTACACCCTTCTTGAGTTGATTTAACACTACGTTTTACTGTGCACGCACCACCCACACGCAATGCGCTCAGTCACTGAAGCTTCAATTACACTCCGACATGTCAATGGCTGTTCAGATTTATCTCTGAGGATCAATAGGTGAAATGAGATATATAGGCTAGTCACTTTCTCAAAATGACACCCACCTGCATACTGCACGTGCATTGTGTACTTGGGTCACCAACGCAAACATGCAAGGTCTCTTTTTACTGACTTGCATGCACAAAGTGACACAAGCACAAAAGACAGTAGCATTAGTCAGAACACTGTGCACGTTGTTCTCAGGTGTCAGATTTGGGACATGTCTGTGCATGTGGCGAGACATGGGGCTGAGTCACGCACGCGCGCGTACGTGCACACGCACGCACGCACGCACGCACACACACACACACACACACACACACACACACACACACACACACACACACACACACACACACACACACACACACACACACGGCGGTGTTGTGACTGGCCTCACCTAGTCAGTTTGACCAACTGACATGACACTGGTCATGCTGTATTTTGATATTTCACAACATGAAGAACTAAACTCTTTCATCCTGTGAGTGTATCTGACTCACAGTTTCCACTTAATTGATCCAGACCTGACAAATTGTGCTGACGGCTGTTTAACTCATGCTTCAATCACAGGGCCATGAAATGACATCGGAAAGATCCCATCCTTAAGCTGTTTCTCTTTCACAGCTCCCAACATTAAGACACCATTAGCTAAGTATTTACCTTTGAGAGGCGCCGCTGAACTCTGAACCCGAGCTAAAATAGAGCAACAGCTGTCCTGGCTGACAGGAGAACGAGATGGATCCCCCCTCGATAGATAAATACATAAATATAATGTGACCAGATTTAATGGCAAGGCTCCTTCAAGGCCACCTAAGGAGCCGGAGAGAGGAGTATAAATACTTGGCAGGACCTCTAGCCCCTGTCAAGAGGGCCCTTTACTTTCTCCGCTGGAATCTGCACCACTTGCAAAAGACCTCTAAGCCACAGGCCCCGCGTCTTGAAACCAGAGAAGCTGCTGAAAAGCCAAACCTGGCCTCAGAAATACGTCCTGCAGACAAGCGGCGGGGATCAGCAGGGGGCCCACATGGCACCCGGGCCCTGTGATATCTGATCAGCGCTGGCGCATCCCTAGTTCCCTACGTGTCTGCCATGCACCCCGCCTTTACCTCCTCCTCTGACTACTCACACACACACACACACACACACACACACACACACACACACACACACACACACACACACACACACACACACACACACACACACACACACACACACACACACACACACACACACACACACGCTCCCGGGGATAAGTGGTCTCTCGTTCTAAATACCAAGACGGGAAGGGAGCTTGTAGAGACAGTTTGAGAGAGAGGGGGGGGTGGGGGGGGGGTCAAGGCAGAAGATGGTAAGACATGTTCAAGAGTGTCAAGGAGCAAAATGTGAAGTGATGTTGGAGAATGAGCCCGTTGCTATTCATCATGTGTCCAACTCATCCTATGTCCATTCAGTGCTGCTCTTTATGTCAGAGGCCCAGTGCTTGTCTGGTAGCATGAGCATATAGCCCCTATTGTCCTCTCTGACTGCTAGACCACAGTCTTCATAAGAATAGAATCCTGATTTTTTTAATTCAAAGTGAGGATATTTCAACAACGGGTCATATATGTTTCGAGGAAACCTTTTCCTGAGTTTCAACACGTCACTGTATCTCTCCTTCTTTGCCCGCCTGTCTCCTAATCTTTATCTGTCTCACACCTCACCCTCTCTTCTTCTCAAGGAAACAGGTGCAAAGAGGAGTGTCCAGAAACATACACTCTCCCTCCTCCTCCTCGCTCCACTCCCACCTTTCCCTCACCAGACTCAGTGGCCAAAGCACGCAGAGTATTTCCTCCTGTCCTGTCCTCATATGTGCAACGTCTTCAGATCGAGGTGCAAATATAGCCAGACATCCCAGTGAAAGTCATTGCGGTGGAGCTCAGGAACAATCCAGCTGCCTTTCTTCTGAGTGGACCCACAACTGACTCCAAGGAGGAGCCTCATGTCATGCATGAGGTGTTTTGCTTTGAGCATTCTTCAGAATTATGTCCTCCTAGTGGTTAAGAGAGATATTACACGATGAAGCCTACACATAACCTTACCTAATTTATCTAACCTGGGGGGGGGGGTCTTCCGCCTAATAATATTAACTGTAAAATATTCAACCATCTTCCATTATATAAAAATATAAAATTGGGTTAAAAAAAAATACCTCAGGGAAATCACAAGAATATAGCCTGCTATAATTTAGCATAAGTATAGTTATACTTATACATGTTCAATCAATCATCTATAACACCACATCTGTGACTTTACTGGAGAGGCTGAGAACAGTCAAAGGCCATTCCCAAAATACACTGCAGTTAGTGAGCAATAACTTTCAAATATGGCACACTAAACAGTATGCTATACAAGCCATTCGTTCATGTTATATGTTTAATTTAAAAGAAAGAAAGTTGTAAAGTTGTAACGTTGCATGTTGTCCAAATATTTGTAGATCAGTCATGATGAAATTCCCTCCTTTCCCACTTTCCTTTGCATCACATGTCAAGACAAAGATACCAGAGTCAGACGAGACCATGCTATCTCTTAGTAAGAATTGCATATCAATAGAGCAGTGAATGTCTCAACTTGGCGCGCTTAACAAGGCGTCGTCTCTATTATAATGCAATAGTGGCAGGCAGTGCAGGGGTCTAGATTAAGAATTGATCAAATTTGGCGGAATCTTTTTTGCGCGCTTTTCACCCATTGACTCGCTAATGAGAAGAACACTGCCAGTTTCAGGGACGACCCCGACCTCCGTCAATGGAGCTTCTCTCAAGGGACATCACATTGCACTACTCCCCAAGGGACAGTCAACACTAGGGGAATTCTATTCACCGCCAAAAAGACACTCCCGCCTGTTTCATAATTTCATTGACTGAAAGGCGCATTTATGGGTTAAATCTATCTACAAATGGCTGTAGCCTAAGCTTATGCCTTTTTCAGTTTAATTAATGTCAGCAATTTATTTAGCTGCATGCGCGCCGCTGAACACTAACAGCCTTATAGACCTACTCCGCCTGTCGATGTAGATTATACCATGCATATAGGCCTATATACAAATCGTCCGTTGCCATTATAAAAATAGGACGGACTCAGTAAACTTCCCCTGGGGCGCACGGGTGGGAGTGTGCTGCTGGAGTTGTGTCCAGCTTCCCTCATGTTTACACCAGACCAGGCTCACTTCTTGGCGGCCGAGCGTGTGCGCCTCCTCACCTCCGGAGAATGGCTGCGCGGCCCAATGCACGACCCGGCCTGCCAGCGGGGATTTACTGATTGGCCCTGTGCCCGACCGCAAGCAGACTAGTTCGCTCGGTTCTCACGACCTCAGTTCCACAAAGGCATCTCTGAACTATTAACTCAGACACGCAGGCAGTAGGAACAGCCGCAGAGAGCCCACACATTACATTGCCAACTAGTGTTTCAGTATGCCTCTGTGCAGAAGGCAACCTCTTTATAAACCACTTGCAGGGAGTTTCAGAATGCCATTTACAGGGTGTCATCTTCAGGGCAACAACAGTCGGCATGGAGAAAGTGAGACAGCAACCACGCAAATTAGCATCAAAAGTTCAACTGCAAGGAAGTTGCTCGGGGAGATAAATAGCTATATGAAAGATTAATGTATAGCCTAAATGACAATGTTTTATTTGCCAATGAAGTTATCATCTCTATATTGACACACAGCTGACACACAAAATAGTTTGCAAAACTTTGCAGGCTTAAATGGCTGAAGTGGCACTGCATCTCCGGCCAGGGAAACATTTAAGGTTCATATTGCTCACTTTTAACCAGTGCCAGCCATGCGCGCTCACACCATGCTAGAGGAGTCAAATGGATGAAGGATTTGACCGGCGGTCACCGGGGTGTAACCTAATCCCAAGTAAAGGGGCCCAACTGACTGCAAGTGGCTGACACACGGCTAGCGCCACGCCGCCCGACACACAGCAACACGTCCCCCGGTTCCGGACCCCACTCACTGGGGGGAGATAGGTTTACATGCAGGGATAACCGATAGGCTGGTCGCAGTGGTCGGTACACGGTGTGTGTGTGTGTGTGTGTGTGTGTGTGTGTGTGCGTGTGTGTCGTGCGTGTGCACCCGCGCGCGCGTGTGCGTGAGAGTGAGCGAGATATTGTGTGTGCGCGTGTGTGTGTGTGTGTGTGTGTGTGTGTGTGTGTGTGTGTGTGTGTGTGTGTGTGTGTGTGCGCGCATGTGTGTGTGCGTGCGCGCGCGAAAGAGAGAGAGAGGCGGGGTCAGATTGTCAGAACAATAATAGGATTTGGGGTTTTAGAAAATGTAAAGTCTGGACAAAGTTTCACATTTGGCAGCACTGCAACGCCTGAGATGCTTTGATCCATTCTGCCGGCAGCTTTAATACAGTTGGCTACAAACCTTCCCCATGTTGCAGGTTCCCTCGTTTTCACACTACTGAGGTATAACTGAACAAATGATACACAAAAGGCAGCGAGGATCCGTCCATATATTCTCCTTTCACATAGAGGCAATCTGTTAGTGACATTAACCCCAGAGCGCAATTCCCAGACTCATGAATAGGGTTTAAAAAGACTTCTTGAAAGCAGTCCCGCTGCATACAGGATGAGAGCCCCTTTCAAACATTTAATTACCTTTATAGCAATAGAAAAATAACCCCCTTTATTACCTCAACTCAACTATCCTGTCATAGCATGCTACATTTAAGGAACCTCCCGCCAAACGGGTGATAACTGATAAGTGCATGTGTGAGTTCTAAATTGTGTAAAATAACATCACTTTTGACTTTTATTGTCTAGGCATATTTTATTTTTGATTAAAGATCTGTTCAAGTAAAATTCTGATGAATATCAAAAACAGGAATCTATTAAGTTAGAATTCAAATTTTACGCACATTTTACTTTTACGCACGGGCCCATGCACCACCCAAGAACCATCCCCCCCCCCCAACACACACACACACACACACAGACACACAGACACACACACACACACACACACACACACACACACACACACACACGAATAAATACTGATATGACTGGGATAATGAAATGACAGAAACACGAGGTAGTCAACAGTAACTTTGTGAGATCTGATTTATTACAACATAGGCCATACAGCCTATAAAGTCTCTTTTCTCATCATAAAACATCAAATATAAAACAGCTTTGGTATAACAACTTTGTACAAAATAAACCTTTTGATAAAAAGTACTTCATAGTAGCAAACATTTTCTATAAATCTTCTGTTGCGTCAAGTGATAGGCATACAGCAATTTATAACCGGCTTCCAAATTTTGGAATCAGTCAATAAATGTAAAACATCGTTTGCCAAAAGTCCAACAAAAGTAACCTGTGCTCCATAAAACGGAGCAACTAATTTAATCAATGAAAACCGGTTTCACTTATAGTCTCTTGTCCTTGAATGGACGGAGTGGACTGACTGAAGGGGCTACCAGGGCCGCCACACAGGCTCGCTCTCCGACCCAATGCTGACCCCGACCGGGCTGACCACCTGGGATGCGCCCGCAAAAGAGGTCATGCCGTGGACTGGAGACGTTGCGATGGTCGGAGCCAAGCTTCCGTGCATGGGACTAGTAGCGTTGATCGCCACAGGTACACCTGCGTTCGCGTAGAGGGGTATGACGGGGCCCGTGCCCGTCGAGGCGAAGGCCGGGTTGGGAATCAAGAAGGCAAACTGTCCGTCCGTCGCGGGAACCAACTGGAAACCCCCGAAGAGTTTGGGAGAGATGGCTTCCGAGCACGGGCTGAGTTTGGATCCCATCGAGGCGCCGTTGATGGGGAGCGTTGACGGGAGCTGCACGTGGAGAGGCTGCGAGAGGTGCGTCTGCTGCGGGGCTTGCTGCGGGTAGTTCATGGCGATCATCTGGCCCATGCAGCTGGACAGGTGGTTGAGGAGCCTCGACCTCACCTCGGCGTTCACCCCCTCGGAGGTGGACAAGAATCGGGTGACCTCGTTCATGCATTCGTTGAACCCAGCCCTGTATTTGCTCAGGACGGTGGAGTCTGCTGATAGTGCAGCTGAGGAGATTAAAGAGAGAGGAAACAATTAGCAACTTGTTGACTTCGCACGACTGTTCCGTTTTCAGTAGCTTGTTTAATAGACTTTATGATCTAATGTTTATAGCGTGGCCAAATTAAACGCTTGCCATTTTAACTTACCAGTCATCTGGACGCGCTGCAAATTCCTTAAGTGCTTCACTGTCATCTCAAGAATATCGGCTTTCTCCAACTTTGAGTGTCTAGAACTCTGTGGAAAGACAACACAGCAAGTATAAGCGTATGTTCAACAGTTCATCACATATTCAGTGCACAGTATAGGCGAATTATTAGCCCACCACTGGAATGAAATGATTAAAGTCTTTCATTGCATTTTTACTTACATCTTTCTTAAGTGCGTCCAGGATGAGTGTCTTGAGTTGGCCAAGGCTTTCGTTTATTCGGGCTCTCCGTCGTTTCTCCATAATGGGCTTGGATGACTGCAAAAAGAAACAATTCTCCATTAATTTCCTGTTCACTAAGTTCTCATCATCATCATCAAACTGCATAAATAGCCTATTTAGTCAAGGTGACACTGGCCACATAAAACACATACGAAATTGATCACACGTGATGAAGGTGACATTTTAATTCAAATAATTACCTTTCTATGCTCACTGGCATTTTTGGGTTTATCTGGCGTGTGCGATCCAGTTGCAGGGGCACCAGCAATAGGAGATCCCGTCTGCTTTTCCATGGTGTCGGCTGGCATTATTGATCAAACCGCCTGCCCTCCACGAGAAGAGGAAAAAATAAAGTATATCCTTTTGGAAAATGAGTACTTTTCCAAATTCCCGGCGGGGATCAATGCTTGGATCAAACCTCAACAACAAGCGTGAAGAAAATGTAGTGTTATATAGATCTGACTGTGATATAGCAGGACGGTGTCCCGCTTGCTTGGGTGATGAGCTATATCGCTTGTTATCGCTGCTGAACTGTCATCTGAGTACAAGAGCGTGCGTGCGCGGGGGCCTTGCAGCAGCGTGCGTCAGGCAGAGAGAGGGAGAGGATATATTCTGATGCCGACACACGCCGGCGGTACTTATATAGATGGTTCGCGTGCTCCCAGTTCGTGTGAAACCCTCTCTGCATTCTTTCCCACACTCCGCTCAGCCAATGGGCGCGCGGACTCACCCATTGGGCGCGGGGCAGGCCGCTGATTGGACAACACCCCCGCGGGCTGTCAGTCACGCGCTGCTCAATCAGCCCTGGAGGGACAAACAACAAAGCGGAGGAGCCGTGCAGCCGCGCTGGCTGTGTGTGTGTGAAGTGATAAGGGGAATTGGGGGAATGCGCTTGGCTGTTTGCTTCCAACTTTTTCATGCCCGTCAAGAATTGTTTTTTATACTTTCTGCCGTTCTTAAAAGAGCCACGGCCGTGCATGTGTAGTGTGTGACATGTGTGTGTGTGTGTGTGTGTGTGTGTGTGTGTGTGTGTGTGTGTGTGTGTGTGTGTGTGTGTGTGTGTGTGCGCGCGCGCGTGCGTGCGCGCAGGCAGCACAGTATCTATAGGGGTACCTAATTATGGACTACTTCAAAATTCAAATCAATAGCATATCTATGTGGTAGTCTGTAGGCTATCCAAACATATATATTTTTACATAAGTTATTGTTCTTTTTCTTTCTACCATTTAATGTGTTTGTACCTCACAAATAGGCTAAATGATTCTGATATACTTTTTTTATAATATTACTTCATTCAGCATATTTAGCATTTAACATTTTTGTAAAACTTCTGGGAATGTCTGCATGGACCATTACAATCCACATTTAGATGTGGTGGCTTGCTATGCCATTTCATGGCTTGACTTGAAAACAAATTTGCATTTAAAAAAAAAATGTTTTAATCCCCCGACGAGAGCCGGGTGACACCAAAAGATGCAGTCACCACTAGTCTCTCCGCCTCCGAGAAAACATCTGTAATGGCACGCGAGGCAGTTTGCAGCAACCACACGCAGGAGACCAATGGCATACGGCCACTTTATGCAAAAACGGAACCGAGGGCGCCTCCGATTGGCTGCGCGAACGCCCTCTGTCAATCATTCCGGCGCGGGAGCCACGAAAGGGAGCGCGCGGCGCGAGGGGAGGGGCGGGGCAGAGCGAGCCCAGCGACATCTGCCCGCGTGCCAGTCGCACTGCGTGTGCGCCTGCACCCATGCGGAGCACGTGCCACAATTTGCAGATTACAGCCTATACAGACACAGAGAAGCGTTGGAATGGTCGTCCTTTACTCCCTTCAGAGGAGTATAGAAAAGTGTTTTTTAATTTCAAGACAAGCACCCCCAATTTGATATGCATTGTGCTACAGACCAGACCCCATATATATATATATGGGATAGCAAACGATTTTACTGTCTAGACAAGCGTGCAAATGCGTTGTCAATTGCAAATGCAACGTTTAATTTTCTTGAAACATTTTTAAATTAATTTCTCCATCAATCGTCGTCACAAATCAACCAAAATGAGACACAACACAGTCCTGTAGCTTCCTGTGCTACTTGTCTTTAGGTGTAGTTTTATGTAAATGTTATATTGTCCTTGCCTTGCAGGTGTCCCTCAGAATCAGAAATATGTGATGTCTTCATCATGGCATAAAGGTTTATATTGGAGAATAATCTTCTAGCCTTTCTTGAGTCTGACCCAAAGATGTCCTGGCTATAAATATAATTAGTCTACATACCGGTACATCTATGGGAAAAGAATGAATGAACAGTTCATGTCTGTGTGCAAGTGTTTGATGGAGAATATCTCCATCTAGTGGCCATGTTATACAGACTAGTAAATTAAATGGTGGAGACCACTTCGATATTTGAGACATTTATTCACATTGTATTGTAAAACGTCTTATTAAATAAGCTTAATTGATTATAATCTAACATGACCAACAGGAGTGGTACCTACTACCTAAACTTCAATTAGATTTATTTATTTTTATTTTTATTCATATAAAGGCTACAAACTGTTTCACAACAACCCAAATTATGAACAGTTTTCATCAACGTTCTCTCTGTGTTTTAGATAATCTGTTATGTATTACCACTGTAGCACTAGGACAAAAAAAATAATATGCATTATGGAACTTGCAAGTTTACATTCTGGCTTAATTACCACAAGGTGGCATCATGTGTGTATTCACCCCCCACAAAAATAAAAAATAAAGGAATTTTAACTAAAACTGTGATATAGACGCACAAAAACACATGCATTGTCACTGGGCCAGAGCTACAAAATGACCATATAACCCTAAAAAGAAGCACAACAATTTCATAATGTGAAGGAATCCATTTTCTGATGTCAGTTGTGATAAAGAAAATGATAAACATTTTTAATTAGTAAACTCCACAAAAGAGAGGGTCAGACGTCTACATTAAATCAATATGCAGCAACAATGGAAGTATTACAACTTCCATGGAGACCTATGTAATCGTAATTGTACAACCACTGTCTAATTCCATCATCCTCTGTTGGCCAGCAGTCAATTGAAATGGTCCAAATGTAATAAAAGATAACTAATCCCCCCCTCTTGTTCTGTCTCTAGTGGAGTATCAGTCATTGTTCGAGGGCTCATGGCCTCCATGGGTGAGCTCTGATGAAGCATGCTGGACACTTGTTTACCCAGGATCGCTAAGTCTCAAGAGCCAGCTGTGTGTGCTTGGGCTCAGATTGACTTTATTTGCTTTCGGATCGGCCCCCCAATGATGCTGATCTCATTCAACAGGGCTCCACACACAGGTTACGCCACTGCTCCCCACAGTTGTGGAAGAGTTAATGGGACTGAGATTTAGTACTTAAGGCTTTCATACTATGAAATACCATACAGTGGTGAGTGACACCTATCAGTTGATCTAAAATCATGCCTTACAAAAAGCAAGTCAGGCAATTGAGAGCAAAACAGACCACACTGAAATAAACATCCCATCCATAATTCCCTCTCCATTCCTGCATTCAGATCCTGCAGGATCAATGCAGCACACATCAAAGAGAACAGGAATTCTCCTTGAACGGAATGAAACCTTTCGAGTGACTCTATCATTATCATTATAGGCGGTGCTGATGGGACCAGCCAGAGGAATGCAGTGTACAGAAGCCACTGCTCTTTTAAGAGCTGATCGGCATTCATCAGACAAAAAAAGCAGAAAGCACTTGGTTTTTTACTTAGGTTTATGAGGCAGAGGCCTGCCAGACAGAAGTTGGGGAGATGAAAAGGGCCCAAGGAGGAGAGAGAAGCTGCAGACTTAGTCCAGTAGAATGTTGTCTAGATCCAATACGTGCTCAACAGCTTCTTTTCGCTATTGCCTGCTTAATTTGTTGTTGTGTAATGAGCCTCTGCACTTCCCCAAATCCGTGTGCAGAATTCAGCAAGGAGAGTCAATTATATCTGTATTAGCTCATGTTGGTCTGCCAATCCCTTTATATACACTCCCCAATCAAAGTGCTGGTATAGTTGTTTACCACAATATCCCCTAACACAGACCAGTGACAACACTTGTTATGTTGTTTAACAGTTACTTTGTTTCAGATACTGTGACCAATTTTGAGGGAGGAAATGCAGAGGACCAATAGAATATACCTGAAACTCTGCATAATTTAGAATCACGATACATACAGTATACAATAGTCCAAACTGTAAAAAAAAAAAAACAACGTCAACTTCAAAACAATTGCTGCTGGATCACATCAGTCATTTTCAACAAATAGAACCATACTTTTAGTAAAATAGAGATTATGCGCGTGACATCATCATCATACCCGGAAATGATGCAGGAACGACTACCGAGTGGCAAAAAACAAAATTTCTGGCCTTGATAGCCCATACATTGTGAAAAGTCCTATCTGATTGCATTAAACGACGTTAAACGACATTATACTCACTTTGCCACGTCGATTTGCCACTCGATTTCCCCTTCCACTTTATGCATGCGCATATACTCTCTATACATAAACAATATAAAATACAAATTTTCTATTGTTTCAATATTTGAATCCATTAAATTCCTATCATACATTTTGTATTATTTAATTTGCTGTGTTTTAAAGATAATACCATGCAAAGAAAGCTCGGCCCACTTTGACTGGACATAAACTATTTAAATAAGGATAAATGTGCTGCTTTCACCTCCGTGGTAACAGTAGTGACTGTACAGAATACCAAAACATACAGGTGATGATTTATTTAATTAAATAAATGATTGAATAAGAAATTGAAACTCAAAGATGTGTTTCCATATATGACTTTAAGATCCTGAATAAGATATTTTGTGTGCATTGTTGCTAAGGATTTCTTAAAACAGGGAGTGATTATTATTGTTTTTTGTTGTGTTTTACATCCATCTTTGTACTGGTATTAAAACTAGGGGTGCACGATTATGAAATTATGACCTATATCCGATTATTTGCAGGGTCATATCTGCCAATACCGATTCTGACCGATTCCGATATTATACAGAGGACCACAATGGAAACAAACCTAGGCCCTAGGGGCTTGGCTCAAATCCTATAAATAAAGTATTCAATCAATCAATAAATAGCCTATATAAACTCTTTTCCAAGTGCCTGTTTTCACAACTGAATGACTACTGAATGACATGAGTACACAAATGAAATGTAGATTTTATTTATTTATTTGCTGGTGAAAACCGATTAAATTATCTGTATTATTTTGAGACCGTTCCGTTACCGATATGGCATTTTTATGGCCGATATGGCCTATTCCGATCACTAATTAAAACAGCCATTTCTTGTTAGATGTATTACCAGCGCTGTGGGGTGTTTTATAAGAAGTTAACATTTGAATAAATTAACACAAATTTGGAAATATTTCTCAAGGAATTACAGGGGCCGGTGCATTCAGTCAAGACTTCAAAGCTGAATGTTTGCACCACAAATGTGAGAGTGGTATTTTTCATGGCTTTATTCTCTCCTTAATCTTATTACTCCATTGGTTGTTCTCATACCTGCAAAAAACCCTGAGATCAATTATATTGCCTCACTTTTCAAGCAGTTTGTTGTCATTTTGCCATCTGCAGACCAGCATGTCCAGTACAATGTGGTGTATTCACCCAGCCCCTTTGGCTTTCTGAACAGAGGGACAGACCCCTTTCTCTCGCTTCTTGGCCCAATTCAGGGCTTTCTTCTCCCTTTTAAGTGGGCTGTTGATGAGGTTAGTCTAATCAGATTAAGTCAACTCACATTGGTCCCTGCAGTTTGTTTTCCTTCCAAAGGCGTCCTGACATCTCCTATACTTTTTCTTTATTCTCCTCTTTTGCACTTTTCATCCAGGCTTCCACCAAAAAAAAAAAATCCTTTCTCCTTTCAGCAGAGGTTCCAATGGACTCCTTTATAAACCACGGTTCCTCAATGATATAGGTTATTTAGAATGGGTCACTAGACTGCAATACATGGGAAAGGGCTTTAAAGTTGTGCAGTGACGCATTTGGACATTTTCACTGGTGTCTGCATAAGGCAGATCGAGTGCTTCAGATTAGGTAAACACAAAGCACTAAATCAAATTGTGGAAATTGCTGGAACCTTTAATTTGATTCCTAAATAAATGTTTGAGGAATGTTGTATAAACTACAAGACTAATGCAATCTCTGCTTGTAGCCAGACACTAGGATGGGAGCAGAGTTTTCACGGCTTGTTGTTAACTAGTTTCTAAGTGAGATAAGCTCTTATTGTTTAGATTGGCTATTATGGCTAATAGTTAGATAACACAGTCGTTTACAACGGCCTCATTCCAGTGCATTTACCTATTGAGAAGGATTATAAATGCAGTAGTTACGACGTCGTTCTAAGTATTAGGCAAATTTTCATTACACCATATTGGCAACTGCTTAGTATTATTGTGCATTTGTGGTTAGTCTCCAAGGGTACACTGGAATAAATACATCTGCAGCAAAGTAACCATTAGTAATGTTACACTTAATGGATATTATATAAAAACAAAAAATGTGATTGATAATTTCTGGTGCCTGCAGATCATACATTTCATAATCAGAATATTTTTAGAACAAAGCACAGATTCTGGTTCTGCAAACTGACAAGTGTCCAAATCATGCTGCCACATGTTTGAGTAAAAACACAAATGTGGTATGCTACGATACTTACATAAATAGATAATTATATAAATACCAGTGTAATTATGTACATCTCTTAATCATTAGCTTTTTAATAATAACAACAATTTTGCTAATTTTAGTGATGCAAGGCAGTCATTTGGAGTCATTTAGAGTCTTGTCTAATTATAGGTTCTTGAACCCAAGGTGGAATGAATTCTTTTTTCATCCAATTTAATTTGAGTAATAAGCAGAGTTGCCTAGTTAAGGAGATACCCCCCACCTGTAACTGTAAAATGTCTGGCGTTCTCATCAGTGGTGTGCCGTAACTTGATTCCCCCCCCCCCCCCCCCCCTTTAATAACAGGCTTACAAAGACAATGAACACAATGAGTACAGAGGAGGTCTTTTCATATGACTTCAGAGGCCTCCCCTGAGAAAAGACATGGCAGCCCCACTGGTTGAATTGGGGGGGGGGGGGGGGGGTGGAACCATTTCAAGTTAATGGATCTGAGAGACTGTCCACATAATTCCATTACAGGATGTCAGCGCGGCCCTTTGAGTTACACCCTTGCAGCTTGGGCACACCAGTGAACTTCATTCATATCATCTGGTCCTCAGTGGAATCCGCTATGACAGATATGGCCTTCTTGGGCACTAACATGGTTGCACTCTACTATGCGACTGCCAAGCCCCCTCTTCCCTCTGCCTACAAATTCTTGGGAGTTAAAAACAGAGGGTGGGCATAGCAAAGACAAAAGATCAAACATTCATGGCAAAGCATTTGAAAATTGAATTATTGCAAAAGCAAGTGTCAAAGAGCTGTTGCATTACATCTTGTCTATTAAGATTCACATGTCCATAACGTGTTGCTGGTGGGCAAGAAACCAACTAAACAGTTTACAAGCTTAAGCTTTTAAATCTACTATGTTCCTTCTTTAATTAACCATTCAAATAATAATAATAATAATAATAATTATTATTATTATTATTATTATTATTATTATTATTATTATTATTATTATTATTATTATAATAATAATAATAGGCTACATTTTACTTTACAATTTTAGAAAAGTGCTACAGCGTATAAATAGAAATCACCCCAAACAGATTATTAAAGGGACCGTTAAAAGCTAGTTACTATAGCTACAAAAAAGAAAATCTTACAGTTAAGCTACGGTTGTGCCACGGTTCCCAATCTTTATTCCTTGGAGCTCACGACACCCACATGTGCGCACACACACACACTTGTGGTTTTCAGAACAGGCCCTGTGTACTTCTTGTATATGATGAATAACGAAAATGGCTGATCTAGAAGCTCACAATGTGCCATGTCGTGAGATCATAGATCTTCACAATAGTGTTTCATGTGGGAGTTAGCTATGTGAATGTTAATAGGATAATACATTCTGTATTACAAGTTCAACTTATATCACATTGAGAACAGTGGATGAAAGCAAGTTTAATTTTGTGCAAGTTTTTAAAACTTTGGACTACATCCAAACAGACTATAGGCATCACGAACGGGTAATAGCATTAGCTCAACAAAAATATGTGTTCCTATTAAGCATCAATCTTCATTGTAACTCTTGTTTATTTATAATATTTTGTGTTAAATGTAAGTTTTGGTAACACTGTGTACAAGAAAAACAATTTCCCAAATTACTACAAAAGGTTGATATGGTGAGAAGTGGTCCAATGAACTTAAATATACTGAGAAAAATAAGGCAGAAAATGTCATCTTTGGGTTTTAATTGAGCTTGTGTCGAATCCATTTTAGCCAAACCAAACAGATGCAAAGAGGGAACAGGGTTTTTTCACAGGCTGTGGCGAATGAAGTCAAACAGATGACCACACAGCAGAAAAAGCACATTTGTCGCCGTATTAACATCCTCAATACAATCTTCAATGTGTTTTGGGTTATAAGGAAACTTTCCAAAACCTTCACAAGCCAAATTATTCAAATTTAGACTGATGATTTGTGACCAAAATGTGCAAACTCCATAGACAAGTCACACACAATTTATGGCTGCAGACTAAGTGGAAAATCCCTCAAACTAATATTACACAAAAGAGCCAATTTTCAGATTTCCCGTCTTCATACCCATATTAAAGGTGCCATTGATCTTTTTGTTCCTTTTGGTTGGTTCAAGAAATGTTCTGCTCTCTAGTTCCTCTGGACAAAAAAATGACTCCCTTTTGTTAAGGAGCTAAATCAATGCAAATTAATCCTTTATGCATTTCCCTGTGAATAATTCAAGCCTTTGCACTTTTGTTTGAGGCCCGCAAGCTAAACAAAATCATAAGAAAGGTGGAGAATGTGAGCGTTTATCGGCCGATGGAGGAGAGAGATGACCCCGCTCTTGGGTGACAAAGGGTCCTTTATGATGCTGGAAAGTTCCATGAAACATGGGTATTCCACTCTGACTGACCAGCACCATGGGATACTCAACACGTGCAAATGGTGGTGCCCCCAGTAAAACCAACTCAATTTACTTCTATAAAGAAGGATGAAGGAAAAAAACATAATCTATGCCCATAAACCATTCTTGAGCTGATATTCCCAGGAACAAGCTAGCTAGACAGGAACAGACAAGATACAGGGTTGTCTGACATTGACAGTAGACCACACTGTCAGTGTCACTGTGATGACTGAAGAACAGATTTTAATGTGAAAGACAGTGACTATTTACATACGAATCACTCCACTCAGCAAACAAAAGAAATACTGCGCTTTACGAGAGACAGAAGAAAAAAACCCGCCTTAAATCGATCCTTTCTTGTTTCTTGCGGATGCTGAGCTCAGAACATTTCAAAATCAGGCCAGAGGTAAAACAAAGGCCACAAACACTAACGCGTGTTAGGATTAGTTTGTGCCAGAAGTGAAATGTCAAGATAATGTTTCGGTTGCTCAATGCTCTGGTGCTATGGTGTTTGCAGTGTTTGCAGTCAACTCCTTCACCATCCTTTCATCAAAGACACTCCTAAACCCTAAACAAACCCCATTGGGCCCACTTCACCCTCTGATGTAGAGATGCATACACTTCACAGGCTGTGCCCTGCCTTTGAGAATTATTTTGGGCTAAACATCGCACAGGAGACGATTTGTGTTTCTGAAAACACCATGTATCAATCGGATCAAAAGCCCGGGAAACAAAAGTGGAGGCCGGCAGAGAGTCAGACAAACACTCCCATTAGTCACTCTTTCTCTTTCACGCGTATCACAGCACTGCTGAAGGAGGGTCTGTTTACATTGGAAATATCTCACACTGTAAGGGCAGAGGGAATGTAGTGCCTGGCCCATTCAATAAGTAAGCAAACAAGTGGGCTACTGTGTTAGTCAATTCCAAAGAACAGAGATTACAGGGCACAAAAAATGGCCCCCTCTTTCAGCATACAGTGAGTGACATATCCTTTTCCTTACACTGCCTTCAGACTCCATCTTCCCACACTCATATAAACCCGCCCATTAATAACGTCTGAAAAGTGTGATTTTCAGCTCTCCTTCACGTGTTACTCTGCCTTGTCCCATCCCCAGCCCCCTGCCTGGTGCTGACCCTGTGTACCAAGCCATCACACCACTTCTGAACCCCCCCTCCCAACCATGGCCCCCTCCAACCCTGGGAAGAGGAGGCCCACAGCAGAGCTGCGATTCGGGGCTCATTAGCAGGGCCCACCTGGAGGCTGGCTGGGGGCTGTCTGGGGGACCGCGGGGGCCATGATGCGGGCTATGAGCAGCGGTATGTCACATAGTGAGCCACGAGGCCGTGGCTACAAAACAGCAAACATAAGCAGCGCATATCTCAGTCAGTCAATTCAATTAGTCCTATAGGTAAATGAAAGCATCTCCCTCTGAAAAATAGCTCCACCGTGAGCTTATTCAGCAATAGATTGTATGCGCGTGACATCATCATCATACCCGGAAGTTT
The DNA here is from genome assembly GCF_951216825.1 of Electrona antarctica. Taxonomy (NCBI): domain Eukaryota; kingdom Metazoa; phylum Chordata; class Actinopteri; order Myctophiformes; family Myctophidae; genus Electrona; species Electrona antarctica. Next base: position 43,106,243 of record NC_136807.1, read on the forward strand.
GCGGGAACGCCTACCGAGTTGGAAAAAAACTACTTTCTGGTCTTGACGGCCCATACATCCAAACAGAAAAGTCCTATTTGACTCACTTTGCACATCTGAGAAACATCAGAGTTTGTAGTTGTTTTTGTTGATGTTATCCTAGCTGGAACAGTTTGTAAAACAATTATGGTAATTGTGGCCTTTTGTGTACAATTTCTTTTAAGTCTTCTCATCTTATGTTAATGCCATATCTCCACATCAAGAACCCAGAGTATACATTGCCCCATCTGATTCCAGCTAACAAATCCCCTCCCTTGTTCTGGTGGCCGTATTATCATATACTGTGGTTATCTGACTTCCTTGCTCTGGCTGGTCTGAAGCAACGGTGAGGTATGCTGGTCTGGAGCCCCTGTGGATGGCTGCCCAGGGCCAGGGGAGACACAAAGGGATTCCATGGACAGGACAGCAAGCATCCCAAGTCATGTGGCTCCAGTCACACAGGCAGACTCTGTGGATTCATGTAACTATTAAACAAGCGACTGATCTAAACAAGAGCTCTAGAATTTGACTTTTGAGTTCCTTGAAAGGCCACTAAAAATGTGACAACCTGCACGATCTGTGCTGGTTGGTGATTCCGTTCAGCATATATGCTGCTGAAAATATCGTTAACATTGGCAGCATTTTCTTGCTACAATTTACAATTTAGGCATTTAGCAGACGCTCTTAATCCAGAGTGACTTATTAAGCATGAACAAAAAGCATGGCTTGGCAATACATCACATACATAAAAAGTAGTTATCATGAAACATGCGTAAGCTGGCCCGGACGGTTAGCTCAACCATCTGGGCACCTAGGCTGCCAAGCCACCCGGACGGCGTGCCGCGGGTTCGACTCCAGAGCCCAAAGGCCTTTGCCGCGTGTCATTCCCTGTCTCTCTCCCTTTCCTGTCAAACTACTGTAATCTATCAATAAAGGCAAAAAGAACCAAAAAAAACATGCGTAAGCTAAGAACGTAACAGTGGAATATCTATATAATGAAACTATACATATAAACTAAACTATACTATACTATACTATACTATACTATACTATACTATACTATACTATTATACTATACTATACTATACTATACTATACTATACTATACTATACTATAAAGTGCTATGACTACATAAAATGAAAATTCTAGCGCTGTCTACGTAACATGATAGAAGTCTGTATAAAATGCTATCTAAGTCTACATAAAGTGCTATATAAGTGCTACGGGCCATGATGGAGTCTGAAAAGTTGGATTTTCAGACTACGGCGGGAAATTGGGAGTGAGGCTGCAGTTCTGATTGTGATGGGAAGTGCATTCCATAGTTTTGGAGAAGAGTTTGGGACGTGTGGAGCATTGTCCCGGCGTTGTCGCGGCATATAATTATGATGAAATGTTGTTGTGTACGTGTGGCAATATTAAAAAAGTCTGGGCAATAATGGGACAACTCAGCCATGGAGCTCACATCACAAATTCTCAATTACAGCAGGTGTATCCTTAAAAGAGTGAAATCATTAAAAAGATAAATCATACTATTTCTATTCCTTAGCACATATACAGTACGTCATCTGCCATAGAGTAAGCTAACTCAAGAATATAAATCACTTAGTTATAACCTTCTTTTATGGTCTTTACATTATTGTTAATGTTAAACATCTGCATTACTTAATTTACAAGTCTACACAATTCAACATTTGCCTGTTATCTCTCCTAATGGTACCAACATCAATACAGCATGGAATTGTGGACAAAGTCTTGTCCAACGTCAACAAAATATTCTTTAGTTTTGGATCTGAGAGGCTAAATCTCATCAAATGGTGGTCTGTGGCTCAAATTCCCAATAATAATGGGCCTTGATGTGAAAAGGGTTGAAAACCACTGCTATAGTCCATACCTGCCATTTCCACCCTGTCCATTGGGTTATGTATTGCAACCATCCCATTGCTAGGGATGAAAATTGCATGGGCTTAAAACTCAAAATGTCACTTTTGAATTGATTTGTGTAGAGTGAAATAATTGCGTACCAAATGTGCTCTTCACAGGTCCATTTGATAAAATATAGAGGGTTTAAGACTGAATTTGGTAATGAATTTGCAGCTCAACAAAAGCTAATTCATCCCAGTGTCAGTGTATGATTGACTGAGCTCAATGTCACGATACATTGAAATCTCTGTGATATGATTATTGTGAGTTTTTTATCACGATTAAATGATAATAATGATTATCGTCCCAGCCCTACCCATTGCCTGTGAGGGGCGTTCACAACAAATGCTAATAATAAACGGCTTAAATTTTGGGGAAAGTGAAAGATTGCCTTCCTCACCGTCTTCTCTTCATATGCAAATGGTCTATGTTGTTCAGATCAACCCACTGAGTAAAAAATAAAAGTGTATCAGAATCAAACAGAGGTTTCTAAATGTATAGCAGGATAGGATTTTACAGGGTCGGACTGGACTCACTGGAGGAAGAAAATCCAGGGGAAATGAGATCGAGGTCACTGGAGAATCAACGTGAATTCAAGCAACTTCCAATGTTGATATACTCGCAAACCCTCAAGTGGGTACATGTGAAGAAAGGTTGCGGTGTCATCCACCAAATCAGTTTAGCCCATTTATCATTCAATCTGCTCGTAAAGTTACTTTGCATTGGGGATCACGTGCCTTGAAGTTTGTGTTGAATGGGGGTTTACACAATGGTTAGTAAAAACAACAGCCGTGGCACTGAGGCTCTCTTAACCTTCAGATCCACCATGTTGCTGTGGTACTGCATCACATTAGGAAAGAATGGATTTCCTTACACAATTTCTACGGCTCCCAAACAGCAGTTCATTGAAGACAACGTTTCAACCCGTGTTGTCATTGTAGTACTAGTCTTCAATAATTTGCACTGTGGGATCAGCAAAAATGGTGTTATCCAGCAACTATAAAGTTTGGATGCGTGTGCACTCCTGGCCTGCCAATGTATCAGATTAATACAGACCATAAATGTGAATATACATAGAAGCAGACACCTATCTAAAGAGTTAATAATTTAACGATTTTTCTAAAATAGCAGATCTGCGTCACTTTGTGCTATGAGCTTGGATATATGCTATCTTTTAATAGCAATGCATACAATCTAGATGCTTTCCCAGATTGAATGGTTTAAAGGACATGTTTTAGGTTGTTATTAGAGAAAGTAAAAGGTGAGTGTAATCTTTTTTTAATTTGCTGCTTTCTTTCGTTTTAGGGATTTTAGCTGTTTTTGACAGGGGGGCGGGGGCATTCGAGCATGGGGCTAAATATGTATTTCTTTACAACATTTTATAGCGATTTCTTTTTTTATTCTTTACTATAGTCCTAATAGACCCCAAGAAATTACATTTGGCCACAAAAGATCATGGGATCTACTGAATGTGTCAAACTGGCATATTGAGCCTATGACACACCAGTAGGCTACCTTCACATTCAGTAGATCCTGTGATCTTCTGTGGCCAGATGTAATGTATTGGGGTCTGTAGGACTATAGTAAATAATAAAAAAAGAAATCGCAATAAACTTTTGTAAAGAAATACATATTTAGCCCCATGCTCGAATGCCCCCGCCCCCTGTCAAAAACAGCTAATATCCCTAAAACGAAAGAAAGCAGCAAATTCAAAAACATGAACGCTCATCTTTTACTTTCTCTAATAACAACCAAAAACATGAACCGTGGTTGAAAAAAACTAAAGTTGTCCTTTAAGTAGGACCCTTATGAAAAGGGTGGCCTGCTGACAAAGCACATTCCACCTGCAGCCTGCAGTTCAAAAGGCTCCCATGATGGTCACCCTTCACACCTCACTGCTCTGCAAGCTATAGCCGAACCGCGGCCGGCCCTGAGGCAAACCTAACCCCATCTTCTCACTGCAGGTGATCCGGTGCTCCATCATCTATGTCCCAGTCCATTCTCCACACACTGGGTTATGCTAAATGCTGGGTGCAGATTTAGATTGAAAGCCTATAGCTAAGGAACTACCTGCTAGCTAAATGCCTCAGGTGATAGGCCAAAATGTATGGGCTACCACCTTTGCATCTCCCCCCCAAAGGGAGGGAGAAAGAGGGAGGCAGCATATGGTCAGCTTGGATGAATTCTCCTACTGTGCGATTGAGGCTTCCGAAGCCTTCGGGGACAGAATTTCACGCTCCTGTTTAGTGGTCAAGCCGAATAATCTCCCAGTAACAAGACTTTTAATCTAGAGCAGTAAAACCTGCACCTTGAGGGGGTCACTTACACTGCATGATGCTCCCCCATTTATGAGCACAAGTAAGAGTTCATAACCTCAACAACTTTCGCCTCATTCACTTACTACTACAGTGTGTGCCTGTCTGTTGTCTGTTTGGCTAACCTTGGAAATTAATAAGCATCAAACCTTTCGCGTTCACTGCCAGTAGACCAAGGAAGACACTCCACCCCAATGGTGGTGCGATACCAATCCACATTTCACCAAATTAAGTGCAAATGATCATAGGAGGAGTCATGTGACAATGAGCATCAAAGAGGGTTTTGATATTTTATACGGTTTGCCTGAAATATTGGCTTCCAAATCTAGCAGGAGCACCATTTCTTAAAAAAACGCGGCACACTGCCAGACAGGATTACCAGCCAAGGTGCCTGGACCACTGAGCCATGGCCCAGCAAAGATACCCTTTTTAATATATGCTCTATTGCCCTACGTATCTGTAACTAGCCTTCTGGGGTGTGCATCAGCCTTTTACTAAAAAAGTATTGTGGTTTTATGAAAATAAATTAAAAAGGACATTTTCAACCTCTATTTTTGAGTGGTGTAAACCACTCCTACGACTGGCTTTGTTAGTTTACGTGTCTGTCTGTCTGTCTGTCTGTCTGTCTGTCTGTCTGTTCGTACCAAAATGAGCATGGTTGCTACGGTCACCCAGTTCACCCGGGTGTGATTTCATTACGTCAGACATTACCTCAGATCAGAGCTGATCAGGCTATATAAGACCTTACACCACTCAGTTCACACGGGTGTGATTTTTAAAGTAAGAATCTGCTCTCAAACAGAAGAAAAAAGATCTTGTGTAGTCAAATAATCATAATGTAATCAACATGATTCAGGTTGATCACATCTCACTGCTCTGCAAGCTATAGCCGGCCGCGGCCGGCCCTGAGGCAAACCTAACCCCATCTTCTCACTGCAGGTGATCCGGTGCTCCATCATCTATGTCCCAGTCCATTCTCCACACACTGGGTTATGCTAAATGCTGGGTGCAGATTTAGATTGAAAGCCTATAGCTACCTGCTAGCTAAGTGCCTACCACCTTTGCATCTCCCCCCCAAAGGGAGGGAGAAAGAGGGAGGCAGCATATGGTCAGCTTGGATGAATTCTCCTACTGTGCGATTGAGGCTTCCGAAGCCTTCGGGGCGATCAGAACTTCACGCTCCTGTTTAGTGGTTAAGCGGAATAATCTCCCAGTAACGAGACTTTTAATCTAGAGCAGTAAAACCTGCACCTTGAGGGGGTCACTTACACTGCATGATGCTCCCCCATTTATGAGCACAAGTAAGAGTTCATAACCTCAACAACTTTCGCCTCATTCACTTACTACTACGGTGTGTGCCTGTCTGTTGTCTGTTTGGCTAACCTTGGAAATTAATAAGCATCAAACCTTTTGCGTTCACTGCCAAGGAAGACACTCCACCCCAAATGTTTCAAATCAGCCTCATGGTGGTGCGATACCAATCCACATTTCACCAAATTAAGTGCAAATGATCATAGGAGGAGTCATGTGACAATGAGCATCAAAGAGGGTTTTGATATTTTATACGGTTTGCCTGAAATATTGGCTTCCAAATCTAGCAGGAGCACCATTTCTTAAAAAAACAGGGGACCATGAACACAACATCCTAAATAGGAATAACACGTTGAGAGGGGCCTCTATAAAGCGCACTTCCAAATACAATGCCACTTCTGCGCATGGGAGACACCACAAACGCAAAGAGTTGCACTGGATGTATGTATAAATGGCTGCTATTATGAATTGGTAATATCACAGACAGTTAATAGCTACAAAGTAAAAACTACAAGAGACCGTGATTCTATATCTGCTGCTATTTATATCTGCTGCAAATATTTCTCAACTTGCACAAGAAGCATTTCCGCCTAATTTCTGCCTTGTATTAATATTAATATTAATATTTTGACCACGCACCTTATATTTGATTGTGCCGTTATCTTCCTCCATTCTTTCAACTTGTAACTCTAAACTGCAAAACATTGGGAGCTTGTACAAACAAGGATATATATTCACTCGCTCTTCTTTACACCTGTAAACGTTTGATGTGAAGAGGCAGAAAAAAACCAAAAACTGTCAAACAGTCAAACATCTGCTGATAAACAGTAGAAAACAAATCTTTCTGGACTAAAAGGAACATGAAATGCAGCAATTTCCCTCTGTGAGAGGACACACTTTATTAAAGAAAGCCATGGCAAAGTGGCACCAGTTTGGAAGTTATCCTTCCCCAAGAAAGTAAAAGGCCAGTGAACCCCTGGTTACCTTTTTCTGGGGGAAAAAACGGCCAGATTCATAATGAAGTGGAGTCTCCTGCTGTAGAGATTATTAGGTAGATGCCTTCCCTCGGCCACTAGTCCGGCATCAGGCCCATCTCCTCCCCTCCAGGGACTCAATGTAACACAGCACTGACCCCAGTGCTGCCCAGGATCTCACTACTTCTTTCTCTGCTCTCCACCCAGTTAATCTCGAGTTAAAACAGCGGAGGCAGGAAGGAACCCTATAGATGAAAAGATATTAAATAGTGAGGAAGGAGGGGGGCTGTGACTGGGAAATCACCCTGAAAGAAAATGATGTTATTCCTGTGATGTCAGAAAGTTAAATGGGGTGTTTAGAGCTTGAGCGAGTTTCTCACAAAGATTGAGAAAAAAAAGAGAGCCACTCGATTCTGTGAGGTCATCATGGGTAACTTTCTGGAGTTGTTTTGGAAGGCCATCTGCATGTCCTTACAGCTAAAGGCAGGGCAACAGATAATATAAAATGCTGGCTATTCAAATGAAGTGGGAAAGCGTTTTTGTAATGTGGAAAAGCATTTTTTTTTTACCTCAACTTGCAGCTGCCAACCCTGCCTCTACTGTGGCTACACTTCTGTTAGAGTCTTGCATTGTTGTTTCTAGATTTGGAAAATACTTGCTTATGTTGCAACTCATATTTGATTTGCCTGGAGGTATGCTGTTTGTTTGAAAAATATAATGTTTGTTGATCATTGAACAGTATATTTTGAGAAATAGCCTATATGTACATTCTGTAGATAAGTTGGATGCAATCAACCTGAATCACGTTGATTACATTATGATTATTTGACTACACAAGATCTTTTTTCTTCTGTTTGAGAGCAGATTCTTACTTTAAAAATAGAGGTTGAAAATGTCCTTTTTAATTTATTTTCATAAAACCACAATACCTTTTTAGTAAAAGGCCGATGCACACCCCAGAAGGCTAGTTACAGATACGTAGGGCAATAGAGCATATATTAAAAAGGGTATCTTTGCTGGGCCATGGCTCAGTGGTCCAGGCACCTTGGCTGGTAATCCAGTCTGGCAGTGTGCCGCGGGTTCGACTCCCGATCCCGACGGCCTTTACTGCATGTCTTCCCCCCATCTCTCTCCCCATTTCCTGTCAGCCTACTGTCTGTCCCTCCATAAAAAATAAAAACAAATAAAGGCGAAAGCCACAAAAAAAGGGTATCTTTGAAAAACAAAGTAAAGGTCCCGCACACTGTCAGACACTTGCCAAAATGTTGCTCTTTATTAGGGCGACGTTTCGGTCGATTAGACCTTCATCAGGACAGACAGTACTGTGCGGGAGGCCGGGACCTTTTCTTTGCTTTTCAAAGATACCCTTTTTAATAAAACACAATACAATACAAAACATACGTGCAGAAAAAGTTTTAAAAAAATGATGAAATGAGCTAGTATTTATAGCTGCCTTAACCAAGGGCAATATCCAGAGGAAGCACACCTGTTATTCTTTCTTTACCTGTATTACTTTACTTTACAGGCTGCAGCTCTCTATTCAACCCTACTTCTCTTCATTATAGCCTTTTTTAATCTGCTCTGATGAAGGCTGTTGCAGAAACGCGTAAGCGGTCTCAATAAAATATACGCGGAATTGCATCTGAGCCAGTCTTGCATCTTTAATTTTTTCCACTTTGGTGGTTAATGAGTTATGCCAGAACTGTGTGTGTTACAGATCAACTGCTGAAGTACTCCAGAGAGTCCAGATATCAACATTACTAGCGTCATTTCACAAATTAATGAAAATACAAACAATCAAACCTAAATGACTTTATTTTGATTTGTCTGTGTGTGTTACAGATCAACTGCTGAAGTACTCCAGAGAGTCCAGATATCAACATTACTAGCGTCATTTCACAAATTAATGAAAATACAAACAATCAAACCTAAATGACTTTATTTTGATTTGTCTGTGTGTGTTACAGATCAACTGCTGAAGTACTCCAGAGAGTCCAGATATCAACATTACTAGCGTCATTTCACAAATGAATGAAATTACAAACAATCAAACCTAAATGACTTTATTTAGATTTTCCCCTGACCAGCTCACTGGAACACATGTTGAAGACAATGGAATTCCATTTCGGAGACATTCAATGACTCCTCACCGGGAAAGACGGACCAAAACAGCGCTCCTCCACATGACTGTGTCTCTGGTGACCTCATGCCAGACAGACAGTCGACTGGAAATGTCAGGAATGCTAGACTGCTGCTCGATAGGAGACCATGTTCCACTTATTGGAGACCGGTGGGCAGAACCACAGGGACAATGTCCAAGATGAGTTCCCACACAATAGGAACAAGACATTTATGACTCTTTGGGCCATGGACAAAAATGAGAAACTTTCACACTCGGTGACATTCACGGCCTCCGTAACCCCCTGCTGACACTCTGGGAAAGATGCTGCTGTGGGTCGACGCCCTTGCATTTTTGGGCAGAGGAGATGGGCAATGCCTCAAGAGCTAAAGAAAGAGTCACCCCCAGAACCCAGCTAGGCTGTCCCATTTAAGGTGATTTAAGCGCCATGTTATTACCTTTCTCTTCCATTGTCTCTGGTCTTACCCCAAGTCTTATGCAGTGACTCAACACCAGTCATTAGAACAAGAGTCTACCAAATGCCTGCATGCCATGGCATTTTACTGGCATGTGAAAAGACAGGCGACAGCCCTGGTAACCAAAATGAAAAATCCAGGCATATTTGAACTTGTTCGGGCAACCAAACCATGGATAGGTGTAGCCTATAATAAAAACCTGACATTACATAATAACATATCCTCCTACCCTTATGAAAATTCTAGGCCTATAGTTAATTTATATTAAGAATGATGTTCATTTTAATTCAATCCAATATAGCCTATTATTATTTATTATTATCATTATTATTTCATTTTTATCTACTTCTTTAGCTATAATATATGGCAGGCTATACTATGTTGCTGTGTGTCTGTGTGTCTGTCTGTCTGTCTGTGTGTGTGTGTGTGTGTGTGTGTGTGTGTGTGTGTGTGTGCGTTCGTGCGACAGCGCGCGCGCGGGGGGGCTGGTGCATGTCCATTTTGCTTTTTTTGTGTGCACGGCACGCACGGACTTACATTCACATGTAATGACGCGTTTCTGAACTTCTGATTTAAAGTGTGCACGCGTTAGCTTAGCCATATAAGTAGTATCGAGTACTCTACTCTATACATTTGGTATTTCACATGTCGCAGGTCTCCATTATGGCGATAAAAACAAACGCATGCGGCAGCCATGAACAACACATGATGCCACCAGTGCCACCACCATGCATGGTGCCATGCCAAAACACAACAAAACAGTCAACTGTCAACAGAACGGTCAGTAGCCTACATGTTTGTATTTTCTACTGCAATAATAGTGTGTGAAGTGTGAACATTATTTCTCTCTTAAGGGCAATTAAGGCTAAATAATTACTCACCTGAACGTGATGATTTGGGCCTTCTTGGCTTCTTGTAGCTAGTCTAGGCTCTAGCCTGGATGCTGTTGGAACCTGTTGGATGGGTTGGAATTGGAACAGTGGTGGTTGAGTATGAGTGCCACCTACTGGTGTCAAACCAGCACGGCACAATATTCTATGATTCAGGGCTTCAGGCATCTGGATTGTGCATTTCAAAATCAGTTTGCAGACGTATTTTAAATACTGTATATCAGTATGTCTTTTTCAAAGTATCACATCAATCAATAAATAGTAATCTATTAGAAACAACATACTATACTTGTTCGTCCCCACGGTAGGCCTAAAGGACTTTTGAATAATATCTGCACATAAGTGATGTCTCTCTTTAACTAGACTGTTACTAGGTAGCCTACCTTTTCTCTGTAAGGGATCAGGATGTTTTGTGTAAATGTATTGTTGTCTATATGCATTGTGTCACGTGTGATTTGATTTCTGTGCCCTGGTGGCTGCCTGGCGAAAAAGGCTTAGGCAGTAAGACGCCCTGAGGGCGAGAAGCAAGAGGCGAGGTCACGCTGAAACTACAGGTCTGGGAATGCCCATATATTTTTTGGTTTTCGGGCTGGGTAGGGCGTAAAATGTGTGCTAATTAGTAAAGCCAGGCAAGGCCTCGGGACAGCCCAGTTAGGGCCCAGGTACGGCCGGGCCTTAATTTTTGGGCCTGTTGAGAACTCTAGCTTGCACCGGCTGCCGGGCGCGGCTGTGCTAATAACTTTGGGGCAGGCCCGTCTAGAGGTTGAATGGACAGGAATCAGTCAAAAGGGAGACATCGTAGACGAAGGACGGGTGGGGAGAATCAACATCTAGAATGTCAGAACAGGTCAGCTCCATACTGTATATGGAGATCTAAGGGTTTGAGGTTTGAAGTCAGATGTAGAGTTGCTGGCCGGCTCCATGTGCAGATCTACGTGATGATACAGTCTTCATGTATGGCTATCCGGGGTTTGATGAGGGCAGTGTTGTGATCTTTATATGGAGACGGCCATATATAGAGCGTGTCACGAGACAGGTTTTTCAGGTTTTCGTAGTAATCTGTGACCTATGGTCGCAAAGATATCTATCTATCATACTAGCAGCACCAGCTAATCTTCCAAAAAGAATAGTGACTTTGTTGTTCCTTTAAATAATGGCAAAAAGTAAGCAGGCTCTTGTCGTGCCAATTTGAATTGACATTTATATGGCTAACTAACTATCTATGTCTTTGTGTGTTAATTACTGGTGTAAATGTTTCAGTTTTTATACCGGAATTCTCCATTTACTTGGATTGACCTGCGCTGTGTAATTGGCCGTAGCAATTACATCATTGTGCAGTGATGTTTCTGAGGACTGCTTTTGACGCTCACCAATCATTCATCTGACCAATTAGGAGCATGGATGGACGTACATAACACCTTCTCATCCACAGAGTTCTCACACCCCTTTACTGATATCCATTGTGCTCCTCATCTGGTCCTCCGCTATTTGAAACCCAATTCTCAACCTTTCCCAATTAGAACCATCTTCCACTTGGAGGTTTACTTTACTCTAAGGCCAGGGAGAAAACACAGCTCTTTAACAAGTGGGGCCCATTCTCTAGTTCACTGGGGAAGTTTACCCACATCTGCCACAGCCCCTAACCCCTGGAAGAGAAGGGGTCAGCGTGGAGGCCAGAGGTCAGCACTTGTCCTATTGTGGGCCAGAGCCTACGTGAACCCCGGTCTAACACTGCGGTCAGCAGGGAACACTGCGAGTTTGGTTTTTAGGGCCATGGATGTGTGAACTGAACAGGAGTTGTGCTTTGACGTGGTTTGCCGCACGGCAGCGTTTGAAAGGGAACCGTTCATGTCCCTTAATTAAGAGAAGAACAAATAGTTGTGCAGCTTTGTCAGCTTCTTTCACGTATCATCAATACCGCAGCGCAGCCACACATAGGATGAAAACAAAGCTTGCAGGTGTGCATGGATGCGCATGAAGCTACTTACAGCCAATGTTGATGTGCTAAAAAAACAAAACAAAAAGTAAAAGACTATAAAACGTGAGCTTATGTGGCACTCAAGGGGGGAGGGAGGTCTGTGTGAGAACGGATCTAGTTAGGAACGTCACAAGAGTTCTGACAAAACCGGCGGTCAGGTCAGGCCATGCTTGCCGGTGTGACACAGCGGTGTACCCTTAAGAGTTTCTTATACAACAACAGTCTGGTTCCCTCTCCCCTTTCTCCCTCTCCTCTCTTTCATTCCCTCAGATTTCTTTTCTCCCTTATCAGCAAGCCATGGCTATAATTGACTTGATTCCCATGAGGTTTCTGTCCCGTTGACCACCTTGCCGCATCATACAATGTGGACACTGGACAGCATAGGTGGCAGGATACTGGGCCGGGTAAAGGACAGGAAAAAAACACAAGAAAAAAAAAACACAAGAAAGTATTTTTCTGGCAGTTTTGAAAGAAAAAGAGAAATCAGCATAATGACCACGGCCCCCTCCCACACATTCACTCGCTCACTCTCGAAACACACACACACACACACACACACACACACACACACACACACACACACACACACACACACACACACACACACACACACACACACACACACACACACACACACACACACACACACACACACACACACACACACACACACACACACGCAAGCACACACACACATGCACTGCTGACACAAACACACTTTCTCTCTTTCTCCTCCTGCCTCTCCCTTCCTCATCCAATTCTTGATTAACCTCCTCTCCCACTCGTCCATTCCCACCCACACACACACACACACACACACACACACACACACACACTCACACACACACACACACACACACACACACACACACACTCACACACACACACACACACACACACACACACACACACACACACACAGGGGTCCCTTGGGGGCCCCCTGACAGATGGGGAGAGGGGGTATTGGGGTTATTGGGGGGGTTTGCTCAGAACAAATGGCAGCCTGGTTTAGTGTGGTGTTGTCAGGGGTTGAATTGATCCCTGGGACTACAGAGACTTCTCTCTGCCAGTGTGTCACAATGGCAACAAGTGTGTGGAGCTGGGAGCAAGCTTGTACAGGCATGGGACCCATGCCTCATGAATGATAGCTTAGCAAATGGCCCTCCTTTCATTGGGTTTCATTGTAGGGCTATCTCTCGTTCTCTTTCATACCCCTACTCAAAAAAAGAGAGAAAAAACTGGCGAAAGCTTTGTTGGTTTTATTGGGTTTGATTGGGTTGAGATTCTGAAATGTGTTGGTTTTTGTGTGATTTTGTGTGTGAGCCCGGAGGAGGGGGTGCACTTTTTTTTGTACATTTCTGCTTGTTAAATTGCCGGGCGCTGTGCTCTCACGGTATGGCCTGTGGAATGATGTAAAGCTATCTGTCATTGGTTACAGCCACTGAATGTGATTCACTTTTATATGAATAGCACTTCCTGGGAGGTCGTGGTGTTTTCCACTGGGCGAGATAAACACCAAATGCGTGCATTCTTTTCCACATGCTTTCCATAAACTCAACCAGATACCATCAATTTGATAGATCTGCAGCTGGTATTATTATACGTTTATCCTACAACAAAAACACACAAACAAAATTATATATATATATATTATATATATTGCCCTATATACTTAAAGACACTATATTATATATTCTCATATATCAACGTATAAGGAGCCCCCAGGCCCCCGTCTCATTGGACAGATAAAACCTAGCCGAACGCCCACCCTGACCTCTCAGCTGACCCAGGGATCCAGTTTATAGGCTCAGGAACAATCGTCCCATTGGTATAGATAACGGTGCCATCATCCCTCCAGCCCCATTTCATCACTGTCACTGTCTCCACACTCTGGTTAATGTTTCACCACTCCTGTTTTGGCTCCTCACCCCGTCGGGAGGAGAATAGGAGGAAGGAGCTCTGCCCTGGTTAATCACAATAGGGAAAATAGAGGGTGATCGATTGATAGGTAAACAAACAGGGGATGCATGCACACCACAGTGTGGTGGAGCAGAAGGGACCGGGTGGGGGGGGGGGATGGGGGGTGGGTGGTTTAAACCCTATCTGCTACATGTGACATTTCCATCCATCATACCTCATTAACATAAGTGCACCTAGAGGCAATTCTGTGCACTATAGTGTCAATGCCTATATAATTACTGAAGTAAGGATAGGGGGATTCTGTCTCCCACTATAAGTGTTAAAGGATAAATCTAGTTGTTCTATATGACTCTTTCCCATATCAATAATGCACTATAGCTTCATAATGAATTATAAAGCAGGCTCAATGTGTTATAAGAGCTGTTTATAAGCCCTCACAATGAGCCCCCTTATGATTTTTATGACTCAACAATAGTCGTATGGAATTATATGTTTGACTAAAATACTTTAGGATCAGGTATCACAATTGCTTATAATCCCTTGATTGATTGATTGAAGTTTGCAGAATTACAGTACATTTCAAGCACAAACTCAATACAAAGGCTGTTAACTGTGAGTGGACGACCCAATTAAGCATTGTTTACAACAGGGTCCACCATGTTCAATTCATCAAAACATTTAGAGACGTACAAATAGACACTTCTATATAGACAAAGAACAGTACAGGAATTCATCATAAAAGGTTATACAGTCTTAATAATATGAACATCATGGTGCTCCTGTAGCCTAATAACTATAATTGATGCAGAGTGTAATTATGAATCGCTATAACATCTTTATGAAATATTTATAATCTATTATATGTGTATAGGTAACTAATTTGTAACTCAACACTTTCTATGACGCCCATGTCTATAACACTTTATAAGTGCACCATAATGCAGTGGTTCCCAAAGTGGGGTCCGGGGACCCCCAGGGGTCCTTGAGGGAGTTCCAGGGGGTCCCCAGCTCAATGATAGTTTGGAACCAAATGGACCCTAACGGGTCCATTTGGTTCCATTTGTACACTCTCAGAGTTAAATTAACATTTATTTTACAATTATAGAAATGCGATTATAAATTAAGGTCTGTAGACTAATGCATGTCAAATTGGGGGTCCTTGAAATTAAACGGGTTGAGAATCACTGCTAGAGCTGTAAAAATCTTCTGTTGTGGGGGTCCCATATCATTTCAAACGGGCTGATTAGTGTGAATTTGGGGGTCCTTGACATGAAAAAGTTTGGGAACCACTGCTGTAATGCATACATCCTCATATTATAATTACAATGTGGGCGTTACAAACGGATGTTGGGATGCCATGTTCATGACGCCCACAAACACGACATCCCAACGATTTGATTGGCCGAATTGGGTCATAATTTGGTCACAAACGCGGCTTGATGCAACACATTTGTTTGATTTGTTTGGCCAAGCGTCGTGTGATATGACTCTTTATCAGCGCTTCTGGCCGCAAAGTGGCCTCAATATACAAAATCTAGATGTGAATAGCGGCCTAAATGAACTGAATCTGTTTGTCTGTCACTCTGTGTGCTGTCTAATCAATTGACCTCAAACTTGACGTGTGTTGCCTCACTGTGTACTGTACTCTAAAACAGGTACAACAGGTATTAATAATAATACTTTCACTTTACTAAACAGAGGAGGATATCAAACCTATGACAGTAGTGGATTGTCTTGTTTTTTGGCTCAACAACATTGTCTTCTCTATTCCACAAGTTTGTAATTGTTGTGATGTAAATGTGTGACATGACACACGGTGTGTAGCGGTAGTTTGTAAATGGCGGCATGGATGGTTGAGTTCTGAGAATCGCTGTACTCTCCAACAATAACGCACCCTAATGTATGGATTTCTGGATACATCTGATGAAAAGTGGCCAAACCTCTGGGTCCCAGGCAGACTAATGGTTCCCAACTGAGTGACACGTACGCCACAAACCCCATGGGTGAAGTATAGGTTCAGAGAGCACATGTACACATCTCCTACATACCTAGGTGTCAAGACGGTGCATTCTCTCGCTCCCCTTTGTGCCATTCAGCCTGCGTAGCGATGGCGAGTACATTACCATGTGTTTGAATTGGCGAGGTGGAGGGGGTTGAGCGTGCATTGTCGAAGAAGCAAGGTCTGCATATTAAGAAAACACAGAGGGAGCACCGGCGACTGACAGGGCCGTTGAATGAGAATCAATTAATTTTCATTTACCTCCATTAGCACTGGGCGAGAGATTTGCATCTGTGAACCCATTGCCAAACTGGCAGTGGTCTTTTTACTTGAGGGAGAGGGCCACATTAAGCTAATGATGGGGGGGCAGAGGAGGAGACAAAGGGTATGTATGTGTGGGGTGGGGAGGCCTGGCCGTCCTCTGCTCTCATTAGCACCATAGTGCCCTGCGATGCTGTCACACAGCTAGCCCGCACAGGCACATCATTAGCCACCGCTGTGATGCAAAACCATGCATGCTGCTGTTGATAGGGAGTGGGACAGGGCTGTTCCACTATACCAACTATGAGGCACTTTTTATTAGCATCGTTATTTTTGGTTTTTGTGATCAGAAAAATACTTTTTTTACCCTTTTTTTTGTGCCTCCTATATCCAGCTTTTAGTGTATGTTCACAAACTTTGTCCTACATTAAATTCCCATTGACAATGAATGGACAATTTTATGTCATAGTTAGTTACTGCGAGAGTGAGTTACACCAACTCGGGATTCCTGGATCGCCATAGTGTCTGAGCAAATAGTGTCTATTTTACGTCATGATGATGTACGATGATAAGAGCGCCCCTCACTTCACACGGGTGTGATTTTTGAGGGGCGCTAGCCCCTCCTATATACAGCTTTGTCACCACATGTCTCATATTTGCCATTGACGATGAAAGGAGAAATTAGGTCATATGTCCATAAAATATGACGTCAATTTGTGGCAACTCAAACATTATGCCATTGAGAATGTACGTCATATGTAGATGAGCAAATCAGCTAACCAATCACATATATTCCATGAGATGATGTATGATGATGTATATATGATAAGAGCGCCCCTCACTTCACACAGGTGTGATTTTTTTTAAAACAACATACACACTGGTAATGTAATATGCATAGGAATATACATACATTTTTATATATTTTGCACCCTATTTTCACACTGTCATTACAGTCCATGCAACTATACATACTGTATATGAAGCCTGCCCAAAGAAAACATTTTGTTATAAAATACACAATGACATTCAGTACCTGAATGTTGTCTGGCACATTGGGCCTTTGAAAAGCCATTAAAAATGGATTTGTTCTATTTTGTTTTCTTCATGTTATCCAAGTAATGCTCTTGTCCAGAGCAACTGGAATAGTGAGCAGGTTAGGATTTTGCATCTTTCTGAAGGACACTTACTGATGAAACACACGTGGGCACACTGTTGACGTTGTGGCGTTCAAACCTATGGCTTTTCTACAGGACACTGTGGTGACAGTTTCCTGATTGTGTAAAAACTCTCTGATTGTCAACAAGTCTAGGACTCGATGCAGTAAGTCAATCCTGTAATACATTCTTCTTGCTATAAAGAAAATCGCAGTCAAATATAGGGTGAGTTACTGTAAATTAACATTCCTGATATTGCCGTGTGTAGTGTCTGAATACTGTACCATGCATAGTTGCATACCTCAAAAGCAAGCACCCATGCAAGAATAGCTGTCTGATCTGTTCATACACATCACTTCGCATTACACATCACTCGTACTTTCGTGTGTGTGTGTGTGTGTGTGTGTGTGTGTGTGTGTGTGTGTGTGTGTGTGTGTGTGTGTGTGTGTGTGTGTGTGTGTGTGTGTGTGTGTGTGTGTGTGTGTGTGTGTGTGTGTGTGTGTGTGTGTGTGTGTGTGTGTGTGTGTGTGTGTGTGTGTGTGTGGGGTAGTAGTAGGATGGAGTGTCAAATTAAAACAGGATTAGACATGAGGATGCGGGGGCCCTTTATTCCAGGACCAGGAAGTAGGCTGCTCTCTGTTCCACGTGTAGGGTGTGTACCCAGACAGTATGAAATGGGGCGGAAGGTATGAGCAGAGAAGGGGATGAAAGGCAACATGGGAGAAGGGGGCAGACAGGGTCACAGATGTGACATCACACAGACAATAGGAGTGGCGGGGTCAAACGTGTGCTGCAGACAACCCCATCTTGCCGAAAAGCTGTCCCCCAGCTGTTTCGGTCACCTGTCTATTAAAGGGGAGCATATTTCTTAATGCCAACAGAAGGCGGGATAGTTTTATTGGCCTTACAAGGAGGGGGCCTTTAAGTGGTTGGATTATTAGACAAGGGGCAGTAAATCACTTTTACCTCTTGTTTCGGGGGTCTCAGCCTGGACAAGCTTATAGCTGATGAGGAAGAACATCTTGGAGTACCAGTTGTAAGCTTAAGCCTGATTCATACTTAGTTGCACATCCTGTCTTACACTGATTAGTGCAGATCTACAAGCTCTACAAGGAACGCGTATATATTGTATATATCAGGCTTTACAGCTAACGTATAAGCACACTTGCAGGAAAACATTTGAATCATACATCTCTATTTTGTAGGTGTCATTATGAGCAAAAATGTTCTAAAACTTTTCAGAATCTTTAAAAAAAATAAAAAAATAGAGAAATAGTCTCCAACTACAAGCTCACAATGCATCACAATACAACATGTTGTGAGCTTGTAGACATGCTATTTGTTCTACTCGCCGTACGACAAAGTATTAAGTATTTAAGGCTTAAGTGGTTAAAGGGCCTCTATCCATGAAGCTTTGTGTGGTTTAATGCCACATGTCGGGGGTCTCTGCATTGTGGGCCAGACAGATATTGAAGTGACCTCCATCCTTTTCCTGTACTCCACCGACACCGTTCTAAAACAAAGCAGACATGACAAGAGAAGAGGGGAGAAATCAGATGGCTTAATTGTTCCTCCACAATTAGACCCATCACTCAAGAGAACATCAAGCAATCCAGCAAAAGTAGCAAAGGGAGGAGGCGTCGCAAGAAAGGGATGAAAGGAGAAGGCACTAAAACACCTACTGAGCGAGAGGGAGTGAGAGAAGGGGAAAAAAGAGGGAGAGGGTCCTGCCTTTGAGGACCCGCCAGGGCGCAAGGAACAGGGTGCAATTTACAATACTGTACAATGCTGTTCTGCACCATTAAGTGGCGTGGAGGGCAGGGCGAGCACAATGGGCTTCTGTCCCCAAGAAGGAGGCCAGCAGAGGCTTCCTTTTCAGCCCATATGGTTCCGGACGCCTCACAGGATGCTCTTCTATCCGCGGCCGCATGCTCGGCATCTGGACACATGATGTCCAGCCTCACCTCGGTGACCACCGCGACCGGCGGAGGAGGAGGGGGGGGGGTGATTTGGGGTGGGTTTCCATGGTAGCGCTACAGTCACACACAAGGATTCAGGGCAGCTCGCAAGAGATTAGAGAACGGAAGTACTTGTGGAAGCCGCCTTCAAATGTAGCTGGATCGGGTGTGGAAGAATCACTAAGTAGATACTGTGTACCAAATGATGTTTGTGTAATGTTAATGGAATTGTTTTATAATAATGATATTACTACTAATATTACTACTATACTACTACTACTACTACTACTACTACTACTACTACTACTACTACTACTACTACTACTACTACTACTACTACTACTACTACTAATAATAATAATAATTTGAGATGTTTTTTTATTGGAAATTAGTGCAATATCAAGTGTCAATATCTTTGTGTCTGTCCCTATACATCCAATCATATAGAATATTATACAATAATTTACACAACACAATAAAATATATTCTTCTCCATGCTCAGAACAACCTGAGCCCCTTCTGGACTCATGACAAAGAGTGGTCAGAATGATGGAATGTGAAGCTACTGCCTGCATCTCAAACAAGGCTCCTGCCTTAACTCCTGTCCACTCTTAACATCCCCCCTGAAAGCAAGAGGAGAAAAAAAAAAGTAAGCTGAATGACAGTGAGAGACATTGGGGGGTGAGACCCGGAGAAGAAGAATCTTAACAAGTGTTTACTCTCCTTCTGTTGCCAAGCTGTGGTGCAATAACCTACCGTAGCGAAAGGCAGAGCCTGATCCAGGAAGAAAGGCCTCAGCCTGTGGGGTCAGGGGTCACTAACTCTGCCATTGTCTCTGACAGGGCAAGCACACTCCAGCTTTTCTCCAGCTTTCAAAGGCCTGCGATGGGGGTGGAAAGATAGGCCTGAAAACACTGGGTCAGGACCAGGGGCTTTATAGCGGTGGTGGAAGAAAGAATCGGACCCAAAAGGTTAAATGAAGAGCGAAAGGGCCCTTCTGTCCAATTACCGAGGGACAAATGCTCTCTGTGACCCAGCGGGGTTAAAGTTCAGTGCAGCCATTGGTGGTGGCACACTCTGGTTCTTTGTGGGCCAGATGAGATGAACCTCCGCTGTGTTTATCTAAGTGACTCCCCAACCAATAGTAAAGGTATAAATAATTTGGGGCCTTGTATGCTGCCACTTAACAGCATTAATTTATAGGCCAGGGCTGTAGCAGGTCAAACTATTTAACGCAACGTGTTAGCGCTTGAATGCACATGGCAGCGATGAAGGAATGGTAAATGGTGCATGTATATAGCGCCGTTATCCAAGGCGCTTTACATAGATTGTGCATTACATTCACCCGTTCACGCACACATTCATATACCGATGCCGGAGGAAACCATGCAAGGCACCAACCTGCACATCGGGAGCAATTTGGGGTTCAGAGTCTTGCTCAAGGACACTTCGACACTAACTCTGGGAGAGCCCGGGTTCGAACTTGGAACCTTGCGGTTCACCATCCGGTCACTCTACCCCTGAGCCACCCCAAGGAATAAGGTTTACGCATGCATAAAGGTTTTCATCTTCTAAATCAGAGATGCTCAACCTTCTCAACCAGACCCTCAGTTTGATATGCAATGCATTAGGCACATGTGTCTACACTGTAAAATCCTAAGTGTTAATTGAACTCATAGCTAGAGAACTGTAAGAGTCCATTTGGTTCCGAACTATTCATCATCTAGCTGTGGACCCCGTGGGGTCCCCAGACCATATGCCAGAACCATTGCTCTTCTATCTTAACATCTACACATATATTTCATTGACTATTTAGATAGATGCTATAATATATGTTACTTATTTGTTATCCTAGTTAGTATATATTCTAGTGCACTAATTCACAGTAAGAGAAACCTATGAAAATCTGGGAACTATATCGTTACCAAGACATTTCTTCACCAATATGTTGTACTAAAATACGGGGGAAATTTGAGTTATTAGCATAATATGTGACCATACCCTTCCTATACACATGCTATTTTAAGGCAAAAAAGTCCAAATTTCAGGCATTGATTGATTGATGTATTTATTAACAGTTTGCAGAATTACAGTACATTTCAAGCACAAATCAATACAAAAACTGTTAACTGCGGACAACACACTGATAAAGCATTACACTTGTTTACAACAGGGTCCACCCTTTTCAATTCATCAGAAAATATAGACAACAAGGATAATGACCAAACAAAATCCAGAATCGGAATCCAGAAGGGCCCGCTCTCTCTTCTTTGCTATTTCAGGCGGGGTTACATTGATTCCGGGGACATGAGCATTCTGAACAGGCTGGTCAGGAAAGCTAGCTCCAGAATGCGGGCTGAGGTGATGAAGGTGCATATAGCGAGGAAGCTGGGCGCTGTTATGGACAGCAACCACCACTTAAACCCCATTCACTTGGAGATGGTGGGAAGGTTTAGCAGCAGGGGTAATGATAGATTCATCTTCCCCGTGGGGACAACCAATAGACTTAGATAGGCCTTTGTGCTGCTAGCTATGAAGATGTATAACAAGCAGTTCAGTACGGTGTGCTGTGGACATTAGGGTCTTTAAGCCACGACTGTTTTCAGGACGGCTCCGCTAGGCGGAAGTACGGCGGCTATGACGCAATCGCCGTAGCTGTCAAAATCGTTAAGCAAACAGCCGTCGGCGACGGGTTCCCATCCATTTTTGGTTCCCATGGTGACGCTGCTGACGCGACTATGCAGCATGTGTCAAACATAAACACTTATATTTATATATTGCTTAATTCTTATACATGCGCTGGACATGATCAGCAGTGGGAAGAGGAAGGTGCTGGAGCAATCTGTGTTAATCTAAAAGCGTTTTAATAAACATGGTTAATATTAGTGTTATTTCTTCATTCAGAGCACGCCAACACATTACACAGCAGAAGAGAGAGGTGATGGAGCAATCTGTGTAAATGTATGACAGTTTATTTCAATAAACATGGTTATGACATGGCGTTGTATAGACACTACGTGGAAGTGTAGGTTCTGCCGTAGTAGAAAGGGCAAGCAGGTTTATGTATCGAGCACTGATCCATTTCCGGTTGCCGGAGCGGACTGCTGTAGCCGTCGTTGCTTAAAGTCCCTACTATTAGACATGCTTACTGTGCGTTCTCATGTATTTTACTTTGGCTTGCTCTGAGGGTGAATAGTGCTGTATTGTATGTTGCATATTTATTTTTATTTTCTCTATATATATTTTTTTGCCAACTTACTGATTGCATTGAACTGTATTGTCTGTCTAGCATGCTGTATCTACATTACCTTTCTGCCCTTTCTTGCCCAGTAATCTGTATCCTTAACCGCTGTACTGTCTTTGGCGACTGAATTGCCATTGAGGGATCAATATTACGGTCTTCTTCTTAAACAACAGTTATAAATACTGGAACAGAATAAGTTATTCTATCAATCGTAGCCTTGCAGGAGATGGAGAAGGTTTTGCCCTGATGAAACCCCTCCCCTAGCTCGGCTTTGAATCTGGTCGGCCCAGCTACACTGTAAAACATTTCAGTCTCAAAAGGTTAACTCCATTCACTTCTTGTCTTTAACTCAACAAGCTCAAAAACAACAAACTCACCAATCACAACCTAACAAACTGCTGCATGTGCTCCACCCCTCTCTGACTCCTCCCCCAGGTCATGCTCTATGCAACATTCTAGAAATATACTGCTACAGTATATGTGCAGTCTAATACTATTGAATAAGTTGATATTAATTCATTCATTGTTACTGCAGCAGAGCGTAACATGTACACAAGATTATTTCTTAGTCTTACCAAGCAGATTGCAAAGGATTCTCTCTCTGTGTTTGTTTACTACAGCATAAGAAGAACCACCATGTGTTCCATTGAACAGGAAAAGGAAGTTTTCCTGCTTAAGTACTGACAGGAAGTAGCATCACTGGTAGGCTGGACATAAACTCTTACAGGCTCACTGATTGGCCAACTAGGGTGGGAGTCACAGAGCCAGGTCATTTTAACCTTTTGCTGAAATATGCTAGACACCCTGGTTTGTATGTTTGCAACGTTTTTTTCCTTTCATGTATATAGCTTGTTTTACATTTTAAACATACTTGCAGAGCAACATTTTAGATATAATTGTATAACTTAGATTGTTTCTAACACTTTTAAATCAACTGAAATTATACAATCTATTGCTGCTGACTGCCGAGTAATAAGACAGAATGCCCACTTGGGCAGGTGCGATATTGCACTTTGAGCGTCAGGCAAGTGAGGCAACATCTCTTGTTGTAAGAGTAGACCTAAGTAGAGTTCCTAACTGAACAGTGTCTACAGTTCTCAACATAAAGACAAGATAATTCACCCATTTTTCTGTTAGGAACACGATGACATAAATGTTCCCTTCATTGTCATTTTTAAAACAAACATTGAACTAAACACAATCATTAAACCTGTATATCAACACATGGCTGAAGAACGTACACAATATGTATTTTGTAACGTGTTTTATTTCACCCATACTTACAACACATGTCACTAGAAAAATATGTACAAAATGTGATTATGTGCTAATTTCTTCCCTGTCACAGACAATGTGTCAAATGTCAAAAAAAAAGTCCAGTAAGAAAATCCATTAACAAGTTAAAAAAATCGATCTATACATGCAGCTGTATGTTCACAAAAATATACCAAAAGCTTTTCCACACACATAACAATCATTTGGGTTTCTCTTCAGTGTGAGTTTCCTGGTGTTTTCTAAGGGTGGACTTGTCAGAGAAGTGGTGGCCACACTGATCACATCCATAAGATTTCTCGCCAGTGTGAATTCTCTGGTGGCTTTTAAGGTGTGCCATTTGAGAGAAGTGTTGTCCACACTGATCACATCCATAGGGTTTCTCTCCAGTGTGAATTCTCCGGTGGCTTTTAAGGCTTTCCATGTGAGAGAAGTGTTGTCCACACTGATCACATCCATAGGGTTTCTCTCCAGTGTGAATTTTCTGGTGTCTTTTAAGATGTGCCATTAGAGGGAAGTGTTGTCCACACTGATCACATCCATAGGGTTTCTCTCCAGTGTGACATTTCTGGTGTCTTTTAAGATGTGCCATTAGAGGGAAGTGTTGTCCACACTGATCACATCCATAGGGTTTCTCACCAGTGTGAATTATCTGGTGGGTTTTAAGGCTGGACATGTGAGAGAAGCGTTGTCCACACTGATCACATCCATAGGGTTTCTCACCAGTGTGAATTATCTGGTGGGTTTTAAGGCTGTCCATTCGAGAGAAGCGTTGTCCACACTGATCACATCCATAGGGTTTCTCTCCAGTGTGAATTTTCTGGTGTGTTTTAAGGCTGTCCAATCGAGAGAAGCGTTGTCCACACTGATCACATCCATAGGGTTTCTCTCCAGTGTGAATTCTCTGGTGTGTTTTAAGGTGTGCCATTTGAGAGAAGTGTTGTCCACACTGATCACATCCATAGGGTTTCTCGCCAGTGTGAATTCTCTGGTGTGTTTTAAGGCTGGACATGTGAGAGAAGTGTTGTCCACACTGATCACATCCATAGGGTTTCTCTCCAGTGTGACATTTCTGGTGTCTTTTAAGATGTGCCATTAGAGAGAAGTGTTGTCCACACTGATCACATTCATAGGGTTTCTCACCAGTGTGAATTATCTGGTGTGTTTTAAGTGTGACAAATTGAGAGAAGTGTTTCCCACACTGATCACATCCATAGGGTTTCTCTCCAGTGTGAATTATCTTGTGGGTTTTAAGGCTGTCCATTCGAGAGAAGCGTTGTCCACACTGATCACATCCATAGGGTTTCTCTCCAGTGTGAATTCTCTGGTGTGTTTTAAGGTTGCCCAACTGCGAGAAGTGTTGTCCACACTGATCACATCCATAGGCTTTCTCTCCAGTGTGAATTTGCTGGTGTGTTCTAAGGCTGGACAAATGAGAGAAGTGTTGTCCACACTGATCACATCCATAGGGTTTCTCTCTAGTGTGAATTCTCTGGTGTGTTTTAAGGTTGCTCAAATGCGAGAAGTGTTGTCCACACTGATCACATCCATATGGTTTCTCTCCAGTGTGAATTCTCTGGTGTGTTTTAAGGTGTCCCATTGTAGAGAAGTGTTGTCCACACTGATCACATCCATAGGGTTTCTCTCCAGTGTGAATTCTCTGGTGTGTTTTAAGGCTGGACAACTGCGAGAAGTGTTGTCCACACTGATCACATCCATATGGTTTCTCTCCAGTGTGAATTCTCTGGTGTGTTTTAAGGCTGGACAAATGAGAGAAATGTTGTCCACACTGATCACATCCATAGGGTTTCTCTCCAGTGTGACATTTCTGGTGTCTTTTAAGATGTGCCATTAGAGGGAAGTGTTGTCCACACTGATCACATCCATAGGGTTTCTCACCAGTGTGAATTATCTGGTGGGTTTTAAGGCTGGACATGTGAGAGAAGCGTTGTCCACACTGATCACATCCATAGGGTTTCTCACCAGTGTGAATTATCTGGTGGGTTTTAAGGCTGTCCATTCGAGAGAAGCGTTGTCCACACTGATCACATCCATAGGGTTTCTCTCCAGTGTGAATTTTCTGGTGTGTTTTAAGGCTGTCCAATCGAGAGAAGCGTTGTCCACACTGATCACATCCATAGGGTTTCTCTCCAGTGTGAATTCTCTGGTGTGTTTTAAGGTGTGCCATTTGAGAGAAGTGTTGTCCACACTGATCACATCCATAGGGTTTCTCGCCAGTGTGAATTCTCTGGTGTGTTTTAAGGCTGGACATGTGAGAGAAGTGTTGTCCACACTGATCACATCCATAGGGTTTCTCTCCAGTGTGACATTTCTGGTGTCTTTTAAGATGTGCCATTAGAGAGAAGTGTTGTCCACACTGATCACATTCATAGGGTTTCTCACCAGTGTGAATTATCTGGTGTGTTTTAAGTGTGACAAATTGAGAGAAGTGTTTCCCACACTGATCACATCCATAGGGTTTCTCTCCAGTGTGAATTATCTTGTGGGTTTTAAGGCTGTCCATTCGAGAGAAGCGTTGTCCACACTGATCACATCCATAGGGTTTCTCTCCAGTGTGAATTCTCTGGTGTGTTTTAAGGTTGCCCAACTGCGAGAAGTGTTGTCCACACTGATCACATCCATAGGCTTTCTCTCCAGTGTGAATTTGCTGGTGTGTTCTAAGGCTGGACAAATGAGAGAAGTGTTGTCCACACTGATCACATCCATAGGGTTTCTCTCTAGTGTGAATTCTCTGGTGTGTTTTAAGGTTGCTCAAATGCGAGAAGTGTTGTCCACACTGATCACATCCATATGGTTTCTCTCCAGTGTGAATTCTCTGGTGTGTTTTAAGGTGTCCCATTGTAGAGAAGTGTTGTCCACACTGATCACATCCATAGGGTTTCTCTCCAGTGTGAATTCTCTGGTGTGTTTTAAGGCTGGACAACTGCGAGAAGTGTTGTCCACACTGATCACATCCATATGGTTTCTCTCCAGTGTGAATTCTCTGGTGTGTTTTAAGGCTGGACAAATGAGAGAAATGTTGTCCACACTGATCACATCCATATGGTTTCTCTCCAGTGTGAATTCTCTGGTGTGTTTTAAGCTTGGACATTGTAGGGAAGCGTTTACCACACTGATCACAACAGTGGCGTTTTTGCTTAGCCAAGCTTCTTCGTTCTTTCACCTCTGGTAGAACAGGGAAGCCAGACTGATGATGCAACACTGTATTGGAAACACAGACAAAGGGAATGTTGGTTAGAGGTAGTAGACACTAAACAGACTTAAAGTAGCAAATACGAATTAATTAACACAATAGATGATACCTTCTTTTTAGACAATTCTAATAATAAAACAAATAAACATGACTAGATAAAAAGCACCATATTCTATATCTATATAGACACAGTGAGTAACTTACAGAGGTCTTGATCATTGGGTCCTCCCTGTTGAGCAGAATGGTTCGTGGTGCGGTCGAGAGTGTTCATCTTCAGCTGAAGTCTGGAGTCCACAGGAGGAATTGTGGAAAGCTAAGAACTACAAACTCTTCTTATACTAGAGAGCCTGAGGTGGAACCACTAACTGCTTGGTGTTGATTGGCCAAAGAGGAGAACAATAGAATCATGTCTCCACCAATCACTGCTGCATGTGCTCCACCCCTCTCTAGCTCCTCCCCCAGGTCATGTAACATTCTAGAAATAAACTGCTAACTGTGAGATTGCTTTGTAAGCTTCATGTGTAATGAATCTAAAACATAAGTAGGCTACTGCTGGTTTATAATAAACCTTAAAAAAATAATGTGAACCGTGAACGTGAGTGAAGTCAAAGCAGGAGTCAGCATAAATCTAAAAGAACAGACACTATCAGAGTCAAAGCATATAATGTAGAAAAAATGATTAACATAGTTATTGGTAGCCTATAGCAAATTCCAACAAGGCATTTGAATGTGCTTTGCACAAATCAGGAAACATAGGCTATATAATCACACCCATGTTAAGTGGGGCGCTAATATATTAAAGTCTAACTCATTTTGATTAGGTGATGTAATGGTGATGTAAAACAAACGGTGCCAACACAAACATTAAATGGCATTAACAATAAAGAGACAATATGACGTAATGAGGGACAATATGACGTAAAACTTCCCTTGTCAATGGCGTTTTTAAAACAAACATTGAACTAAAAACAAACATTAAACCTGTATAAAACTTAATCTAATGCATTGAGAAACAGAACTATAATTGTGATTTGAAAGAAATAAGAGTGACGGCATACCTCCTGTTTTCTGGGAGTTCTTCCACAT
This sequence comes from Electrona antarctica, assembly GCF_951216825.1. NCBI lineage: Eukaryota > Metazoa > Chordata > Actinopteri > Myctophiformes > Myctophidae > Electrona > Electrona antarctica. Next base: position 43,134,356 of record NC_136807.1, read on the forward strand.
GTGGTGCATAAAAACTGCTGGTTTATAATAAACTTTAAAAATCAGTATAGTAGTTCATCCAAAAATGACTTATTTTCTACCAAACACACTCCATTGGGACTCCTATGGGGCCCTCCCAATCCTGTGCCCACTGCAGTCTCAGGCGGCACTTGTGGTCCTAATACCCGCTGACACAAAAGCCCAGTAGAGTGGCCTGGGGAGCGTCCCATGGCCGGAAAGGCCCGGATTAGACTGTGGCGGAACTACTTCCCCTTGAGCCCATGGGCCGAAAGGGATTAAAGCCACTGAATTTAATCATCTACACTTGTTAGGTTAACAAGCAAGGTGCAATCATATTACAAGATCTGTACCAACATCTCCTGCTATCCATATTCTTAGCACACCACCGTTCCACAGTTGGCACTGAGTCCCATGTCTACACTGTAAAATCCTGAGTGTTAAGTTAACTACATGTATAACTGCAAACATTTATCGATTTCTCCAGTTTATCAAAATGGTGAGATTAACACTGCGGATTTCATGCTGCTATGAGATTATATGAGTTTTGTTGTTTTTGCTGATGGTCTAGGGAAGAAAATCAAGACGGCTGTTATGCTCACTCTGATATACCAAGATAACATCAAGACAAACTGCACCGCATCACAAATAGAAAAATAAATACGCGTTGAAAAAGACTGAATAGGATCCCATCCCATTATACAAAATCCCACTATACAGAAAGGCAACGCTGAGCTGCAACCAGATCACCACCAACAAAACCAAATCTTCAGAAATGAACTCGAGAACAATCCATCAAAGCTCCCAGACGCAGTAGCCTGTAACACACTGAGCCTTCTGAAAGCTTTAAATCTCTTCCTCCATGGAATCCATTTAGCATGGTTCTGCCACACTCCACCATGGGGGTTTGCAACGACCAGGCCCCGGGTACCACTATTATTATGCATCCTGTGCGTGCGTGCATGCGTGCATGCGTGCATGTGTGTGAGTGTGAGTGTGCGTGCGTGAATGTGAGTGCGGGTGTATGTGTTGTGCACTGACTGGAGGTGCGTGTCCGGGATTTTCCTCTCACTGAGAGTCCGCTCTGCAGGTCCTCTCCATCCCTCATGAGCCAGGCCTAAGCCTGTTGGACACACATCAGGGCTGGTGACGGCTGACTTGCTGGGAGTGAGCCAGGCTTCCAGGGTCTTACAGGCCCTTAGTGGGAGCGGGATGACCTTTAATCAAGGATCAGAAGGAGCCCCAGCCTGCAGCTGGAGACTACCCCAGGAGCCCCCTGGGTCATGCTCTCAGCTGGCCCTCCGTCACCGGCCCACCACGCGGCATCAGCTGCGCCTGCTAGACCGGATGAACGACTCAGTGCAGACATGAGGTGTACATTTATGACTGGGTCGCAGTGTTGATCTGGCATATCTTTATCCTCTGGCATATCTTTAAAATAAATGGTCTTGAGCCATGTAGGCTGGATTCTCTGTGATGACCTGTGTGATGCATGGGAGAGTATGGTTTGTCCCTCAGTCAAGAGACTTAGGGGGATTTAGGGGGAATAGTTGCAACATTAGAATAACTACAAAGTTCTATAACTCATAAACATTGATTGTAATATCAAATATATTAACAAATAATTAGTTACCAATTTATTATAATTCAAATTAACCATTGTAAATATTCTATGGGTTCTGGACAACTGCATATCCAAACGACTCACTGGCGGGCACCGCAGTCCTTGCTGATTGGTGCGCAGAGTTTGAAGTCGGTCAGCCCTATGTGTGCGCATGACCATGTCATATGGGCCTATCGTGCGTTTGTTTATGGTTATGTCTGAGTCAGAGTGACGTAGCTGTGGTCCACTGGCCGATCCTCAGTAGCCAATTTGAATAGAAATTGCTCCATGCAAGTCGGTCTCCATATATGGACAATGGACATGGGAACACACCATCGAACCAAAATCCTCCCGACAAGGCAAATTTTGATATAGGAGGATGAGGAATAGCACATTTAGAATAACGTCCCAATAAGGTGTATAAACTATTGACATGCAGTCTTAACAAATATATTTTCTAACCTTTAAATAATAAGTAATAATGACTTCTTAAAACAAGAATGACAGGTGCAGTACATACTACATAGTATGGGTTTTTATGCCGTTCAGACTATGGGCTTTATGGGTAAGTCTCCCATTGGCTTAGAGGCAGCCAATCATGCAAAAGTGTCTATTAGGTTGTCAGTACAGTTGCTAGTAGAGACATGGCAAATGTAGCATTATTTGTAGATAGATCCGCTGATGGAAGGCCAGTTTATGCCAGCTGTATAGGTGCAGAAAGGTGTATGTGGCTGACTAGAGAAGAGGGCTCTGGTGTTTGATTGATTGATTTGATTTTTGATTTTTATTTGGATCTCTTTTAGCCTTTCGGCTAATCTTCCAAGAGTCCAGAAATAAATTAAAACATTACAGAATACATTATATTACATTACAAAGTAGTACATTGCATTTCAAAAATACATTTCAAATTGCACTGATGCTAAACGACAACAGTAAGTCAAATATTACAGTGTAACAAAAATACCTATACCTCTAATCCTCAACTCATACAACCGCACACACTCACGCACACACAGGCACAGCATATATATCACTTCAATACACTGAATACAGAAGGTCTGTTAACACTATTTAAATCCCAAGAAAGCCTGGCTTGTTTCCATTGGGGCCCTTGATATTCAATTAATCTGAGATGCCTTTTCCAATACTGATAGTAGGAGGAGTTGGCAGCAGAGAGGGTTTATTGGTAGTGCTGAAATGTGTTAATCAGCTACAGTATTAACAGATACTTAACAAACGATTAGTAAATAGCCTAGTTTACTGATCCACTGGCATTGTACAGGATCTATTATCTATAATTTGGCATTGTTTTATATAATCAACTTACTATTAACAAACATTTAGCAAGTCATTGATAACTCATCAACTAACAATGGGCGAATGTTCTATTAACAATTAAAAAATAATCATTATTCCAAGTGCTACCTTGGAATAATTATTCCAAGTGCTACCCCCCCTCATAAAAACATGGGGGGGGGGGGGTCTAGAGAATCCTCATCTAAAGAGGTGGGTTTTGAGCCTTTGTTTGTAATGGTGAAAAGGTGGGGGAATCTTTAATGTGGACTGGAAGCATAGAGACTAGAGCGAAAAGAAAGCTGAAAGGGCCCTGTCACCCCAGGTTTGATGCTTGGTCCTCCTGGGGATTTGCAGGAGGCTGGTGTCATCGGACCTGCCCTGAAGCAGTGGTTGGGGGGGGGGGGGGGGGGGGGGGGGCTATAGGAGAGATATGGGATGTGAGGTTGATGAGGGCCTTGAATGTGGCGAGTAAAATTTAAAGACGTTTAAAGTTTTGAAGTTATCATGTGCATTGTGTGGACATGAAGTGGGTATCACATCCTTCCTTGCAGATAACCTCCCATGAATGACAACACCTGGAAGAAGGTGCACGCTGGCATGCCACGTGACTTGACCGTATAAACAGGAAATTACATTGCGTAACACAGACATTGAAGAAGAAGGTGAGGACGCAAATTCGAATTGGCCGGAATGAGATGAATTATGATGTTGTACGATGATAAGATCGCCCCTCACTTCACACGGGTGTGATTTCTTTTACTATTTTGAAAAAGATTTTGATATAGTTCAACTAGCCAATCTACATCGACACGTTGTGAGCTTGTAGATTGGCTATTTGAACCTTTTTAAAAGGTTCTTTAAAAAAAAAAGAAAGTAAAACATGCCAAACTAGATAAAGTGCCCCTCGGGGCACAGGTCTCCACCAGGCCAGGTCAGGTTGTGGCCTCCTGGTGGCGCTACAATAGGCCAATGTGAAATGTGAAAAGGGTAGGATTTATTCCTCAGTCTAGTAGGAAAGTCCTTCACGTAAATTGTACACTGCGCATGAGGCTTTTTGTTCAAAACGGGCTAGTCTAAAGGGTCAAGCTTCGATTGATTGTCTCAAACAAATATGATACCTTCACATGGGTATCTAGTCAAATCTGCCGCTGACCCAAAGTCAAAGTTGTACGATTAGTCACACACGTTACCGCAGTGAAATTTGTTCTCCGCATTTGACCCATCTCTTGGAGTGGTGTGCCGCAGCGTGCGCCGTGCTCGGGAATCATTGCTGAGTGCCAAGCAGGGAGGCGTTGGGTCCCATTTTTACAGTCTTTGGTATGACCCGGCCGGGGATCGAACTCCCGACCTTCCAGTTTCAGGGCGGACACTCTAACCACATGACCACTGTCTGGAGCCAATCTATGGGAATCTATGGGATCAGTGTCCCATAGAGTTGCCCTGGAGCAAGAAACACGTATGCCACAGACACAGAGAGACAGAGAGAGAGAGAATCATACTCACACATAGACAATTAGAGAGAACCACAAACATGCAAAGTCATAGCGGAACACAGGATTTGCCCCTGCCCCCATCTCATTGTTGCCTTACCATCCTCTCTTGCCCTATTATCATATTTGATCCACAACTAGACCCTCCTGGCCCTCCTAGACCCTCCACCCCACCCCACCCAATCCAACCCCACCACCACCCTTATTTCACCTTCCCTACACCCACCACCAGCAAGGCATGCCCTCTTTTCTTTGGCCACTCTCAGGGGAAAAGAGAAGGAGGATGAAGAGGCAGAGTCTTTCATGGGGGAACAATCTGCCAGGGAGACGAAGAATGAGCGGGCACTCAATTAGGGGCTGCCCATTGAGCCTGCAGAGTGAGCCTGAATGCGGGCCCCTCCAAAGGAATGGAGTCCCATGAATAGATTGTGGGCCTTCATGAAATATTAAAGAGCGGACGGATTTCCCACAATATTTGTACACCTCCCTTTGTGGAGATTTCTCCCTCCATTGAGCCCGAAACTGTTAACACATCCGCTCTGAAGCACGGCTCGCAGACTGTGCTAAAGAGCCCTGCGGTCCGAGCATCAAACACGCTGCACACACCCCTCCCATGCACCTAATTCCTTCTCTCTTTCCATCTCTCTTTCTTTCTCCTCTTGCTTTCCTTCTCCTCCTCATTCTCTTTCTTTCTTTCACTATCTCCTTCTCTCTCTCTCACCCATTCTCCCTATTGTTTCCCCCTCTCTCTCCCTCTCCCTGTCGCTCTCTCTCTGCCTATGAGCTATTCATAGAGGGGATTACAGAACTTTTAATGACCACCTGTCCTTTCTCCACTACTATATTGTCTCAGGCCAGGCCAAGCAGCAAGCATCCCTCCGGTCTTAAGAGGTCATAGCGCTAACTGCTGACCCTTGTCTCAGCCATCACAGACCTGACAGCCAAAGCCACCCAGATAGGACGTTGTTTGGGGTACAATCGTCATTAATCACTTTTGGAGCCATTCTAAAGGTCCCGTTCCAGCAACAAAACAGCAAAAAAAGAAATCCCTCAGGAAGGAGATCTCTGGACGCCAAACTATAGGAATGGAGACGACCTGGACACTCCAACATGCCGAACTGAGACATACAAGAAATAACCAATACCATACCATGTGCAGACCCTTAAATGATAGTGTCATTTAGATTTGTGTTTTACATTATTGGATCTTTAGATTTGAAGTTTTATATTGTAATCAGCAAAATAATCCAGTGTTTTGAATGGCACCCCTGTCTTTTTAAACCTGTGATCATGCTGAAATGTTGAATAAACAAACAGTGAAAGAAATGTGTTAATGACACTAGATGTTGAAAAGTAGATTTTGACTAGAAGAAAGAAGGGGTGTTTCACACACCTCTGTGGGTGAAACACTGCAATGTAAATGCCCTGCTGGAGCACTCTTCTAAATGTTGTGTATTCTGACTGGAACAAGAGGACCACTGCCATCAAAAGTTAACAAGTGCTCTTTGACATTATCTTTCTTCTCCCTCTGGCCTTTAATTCCCTCTCCTTTCTCTCCTGCTCTCTCAACCTCATACTCTCTTCTTTTCTCTCTCTCTCTCACTCTCTCTCTCTCCTCTTCTTTTCTCTCTCTCTCTCACTCTCTCTCCTCTTCTTTTCTCTCTCTCTCTCTCTCTCTCTAGTCTCGCCACTCTCTCATGCACACAGTCTCTCTCGCATGCACACACACACACACACACACACACACACACACACACACACACACACACACACACACACACACACACACACACACACACACACACACACACACACACACACACGCGCGCGCGCACACGCGCGCACGCACGCACGTACGCACGCACGCATGCACGCACACACACACACACAGAGAGAGAGAGCTCAGCGCAGCTATGGCGCAGCCTTGTAGTTAAGGAGGTGGTTTAAGCTGCATTAGCATCAGAATGGCTACGTATTCCAGCCGTGAATCAACATTCAACATTAGTTCTTGTCAGAATTGAAGGAGGGTTGAGGATAGGCAATAACTAGAGCCCTCTTTGTGTTTGATGAGTGATCTCGGGCTGTGGTTAGCTGTGTGGTCTGGACACCTTGCCAAATGGAAACTAGGTGTACTACTATAGCCTACGGCAGGGGTTCTCAACCCGTGGGTCGCGACCCCTCGGGGGGTCGCCAAAAAATTATTTTCACGATTTTTCAAAAATAACAGACCTACAAGTTCATAGCGCGCCACTCGGTGGCGCGCTATGAGCTTGTAGATCTGCTATTTTTCAATAGCTAAATTATAACAATGCTTAAAACATCAAAAGGGGTTCCCGCCCAAAATGGTTTAAGGTTATTGTAGCAGTCAATTTATATTGGGGGTCGGGAGGGGGCGGGGCGGGGGTCCCGAGACATTGCCAAAGCATTTCCGCATTTTGCCAAAAACGTTGAGAACCCCTGGCCTACGGTATCTTAATAGGAAGTATAGGTTAATGCAGTGGTTCCCAAACTGACTAATTAGCCCGTGGACCCCCATTTGAAGAGATAATGCCATATAGGGACCCCCGAGGAGATTTTTACGGCTCTAGCAGTGAAAATAGGACTGGACCTAAATGCGTGTGTGCGTAAACACATACGCTGTAACTCTGAGAGTGTACAAATTGAACCAAATGGAACCGTTAGGGTCATTTTGGTTCCATTTGTACACTCTCAGAGTTACAGACCCATAAGGGTCCATTTGGTTCCAAACAATCATTTAGCTGAGGACCCCCTGGAACTCCCTCAGGGGACCTCAGAGGTCCCCGGACCCCACTTTGGGAACCACTGGGTGGTTAATGTATCCCTGAAGTATTTTTTACAGTTTGTAGTATTGATGTAAGACAGTGATTCTCAAACTTTTCAACTAGTTTGATATGCATTAGGCCACAGACCCCCATTTTTGCACAGTCGCAGTTACTATGAAAACCAGCAGGAAGCTGTCACGCTTTCCTGTTAACGCTTCCTGTTACTCTCTTGCTCACACACACACACACACACACACACACACACACACACACACACACACACACACACACACACACACACACACACTGTAATTAGTGTTAAGCCGGTTCATGGTAAATGGTGCATTTATATAGCGCCTTTATCCAATGCGCTTCACGGCCGAGCTACACCAGGCTTTTCGCTCGCGTTTACGTGGACATGCGAGCCCCGCATACGCACACTTAAAATAGGACTGGAACTAAATGCGTGTGTGTGCGTGTGGCGTGTGTGCGTAAACACACACTGAAAAGCCTGGTGTAGCTCGGCCGTTACAGAGATTGTGCATTACATTCACCCATTCACACACACATTCATACACCGATGGCGGCAGAAACCATGCAAGGCATCAACCTGCACATTGGGAGCAATTAGGGGTTCAGTAGCTTGCTCAAGGACACTTCGGCACTAACTCTGGGGGAGCCCGGGTTCGAACTGGCAACCTTGTGGTTACCATCCAGCCACTCTTTGAGTGGTGCAACCACTCCCTTACGGAGCTATGTGTGTGGGTGGGTGGCTGGCTTGCTGGGTGGGTATGAGCACGAAAACAGCATGGCTGTTTTTCACCACCTGTGCGCAACCTAACACACACACAAACACACACGCACATATTAACTGTATATATGATGATTGTGGGTGTGCCAGTACAGTACAGTGACAGTACTGTACACTGTAGAGGGTACAGTAGAGGGACCCCCACACGGTAACTCTCTCATTTCTCTACCGGACGTGGCTTGCTGGAACCGGGCCGGCACCCTGGCCGTGGTCCTGTAGGTCTGGAACTTCCGGGGACCCCCACACGGAGTTGCACCACTCACTTCACACGGGTGTGATTTTTGTACTGGCTAGCAGTTAGTTTATAGATTTTTATATCATACATTAACAACTTTTTTTTTTCACTTACAAAATATTTAAAAGTGTTACAAGTCAATAAAAACATGTGAAGGAGAAAGCCTAAAAACCCTCCAGGGGCTTTAAGAAGTGGCATTCTCCAAGAACATCTAAGATTACATTACATTGAAGCCCTATAGCCTAAGCCTACATTCTCATCAGCCATTTGAAAATAGCCAAACTATTCACTTTGCGACACATTGTGAGCTTGTATCTATATCTATCTATCTATCTATCTATCTATCTATCTATCTATCTATCTATCTATCTATCTATCTATCTATCTATCTATCTATCTATCTATCTATCTATCTATCTATCTATCTATCTATCTGCAGTAGATACTATCAAAGGGCTACCAACTACACCTATAGGAGAAGCTCTCGTCATCCTGCTAAATACCTAACCGACACTGACTTCGCTGATGACATCACGCTTATCAGTCAATCATTGGAATACGCTCAGGCTCTCCTTCAGTCTCTTAAGCAGGCCTCCAACTGTGTTGGTCTTTATCTCAACGAGACGAAAACTGATGTGCAAATCCAACAATAACCACATTATAAAAACACTTAACAACACTCCTCTGAAACAGGTTGATGACTACAAGTATTTGGGTTCATATATATCTTCTTCCCAAAAGGACTTTCAAACTAGGAAGGGTATGGCCTGGTCAGCCTGCAATGACATGCATAAGATCTGGTCATCCCAGCTTAGTAAGATGTTAAAAGTAAAAATATTTAGGACAACCGTTGAGCCGATTCTACTCTATGGCTCCGAGACATGGACACTTTCAAAGAAACAAGAGAATCGGTTGGATGGCACTTCTAATGAGAGCGCAAAATCTGTCTTGGAAGAGCCACCCATCGACTAATCTAATATACGGCAACCTTCCCTGTGTTTCTTCACTGGTCCGATCCAGAAGAGCGCAGTTTGCCGGCCACTGATACAGAGCTGACAATGAGGTTATATCTTCCCTTCTTCTCTGGAGTCCTGCCTCAGGGCGGACCAGAGGTAGAAAGCTGTCGTTCCCTGATGTCATCGCTAGGGACACATGCTTCAGTAGGCAGGAACTGGGGGTGGCAATGAAGGACCGGTGCTTCAGTAGGCAGGAACTGGGGGTGGCAATGAAGGACCGGGAAGTCTGGCGTAGCATTGTAGAATCCATGATCTCGAACGCGGTCTAAAAATTATGATGAGGATGAGATAGGTGTATATAAAGTACAGCAGCCTTGTGTTCATAAAACAGAAAGATTGGGTATTGGGGAAGACTGACGTTATGTATCTTTCAGGACCTTTCACTGCTTCGTCTCAACCATTACTCAATGGCTCTGGTGCCAGCCACCGCGGTGGATATTTTGACATTTCGTTTTATTTTATTTTTTTGAATGTTGCCAATACTGTTGGAGCAGCCATAAACTACACAGGTTCATGTCGATGTTCTGGGCATCTTTGTAATGTTAGTGTTAGTAAAAAGCAGGTAAAAGAGTAACGTTTGAGGCAGACTAACATCAGTCATTCTACCGTTTACTGTAGTAGAAGAGGTGCGCCTGGTGAGGGTTTAAACCCTGCAGCTATGTCGAGTCCGATTGATGCCCAATCTCCAGCAGACCTCCAGCTGAGGAGGGCTAGGCTGGAGAGCAGGCCTCTTGGTCTGGTCTCCATATGCTTGGGCTCTGGGTCCAGCCTTGTCAGCATAAGCCCCAGCACATGGGGGAGGCGTCGTGGAGGGGGGGGGGGGGGGGGGGGGGGCTAGGGGAGTTATACCGCTCCACCAGCATTGTACCAGGGGGAGCAGAGCAGGACCCAGCAGGAGAGTGTGTGTGTGCGTGGGGGGGGGGGGGGGGGGTCTTTTCAAAAGAGTGACCAACTGGAGCTCCTCTTCTCACAGCCTGCTCACTGGTGTACAAGATTCGCTGCTAAGTACCTCGTCAAAATACTGCTATAATGTCAACAAAAGTCCACGATCACAACACCAGAGGGAGTTCCACAGATCACGTTCAACCCAGATTCGTCTCAAACAAGCTAGGGGTTAGATTTATTTTGCTCCTATGCCACTAAAATGTTGAACGCCCTATCAACAGCCGTTAAGAAATGGGAATCCTTCAGTCAGGACAACTCATGAATGGATGAAATATATATTTATTGAATATAAAATTAGCAATATATATTTATTATGGTTTGGCGATGAATTGGATCTGCTTTTACTCTGATTTAGGTACTTGGTAGTTTCCTGAGGCCTCATTCACACATATCAAACGAACATTCTCTGTTCTGTCTGTGTTTCATGGCTGCCTCAATGCTTTTCCAATGGAAGTCACGTGGTTTGACCAAACACTTGTGTTATGATGGGGGGAGGGGGTCACATTAGTCGGTTATTTGTAATCCATTTTTTCAATCATGAACGGAACACACCATATAAAGGACATGCTTAAAGGACCACTTCACCACTTTTCAACTTCTCTTCCTATAGGTCCTAACTAATGTTCATGATAAAATACCAACATTTTCTCCTACTCAGTCTGTGTCTCATAGGAAGGCTGTGGGCAGTTCAGAAACCTGTCCACCAGTGACATCATCGATGGTGAATCCAAGCTAATAGAAACGGCAGGCTTTCTTTTCCTGAAAAGTTGCAATGCAAAAGTTGAAGCCATCGTTCTCACGATAATACAAATCTAAATATATTTTAAAACAAATCTTGTTTTAAAAAAAATATGCCTAATGATGATGTCACTGGTGGACGGGTGTCCGAACTGCCCAAAGCCCTCCTATGAGACACAGACTGAGTAGGAAAATATGGTGGTGTTTTATCATGAACATTAGTGAGGACCAATTATATGAAGAGATGTTGAAAAGCGGTGAAGTGGTCCTTTAAGCTCCATATAAGGTCAAGTGAGAATGTGACGAGGTCGTCCATATGACACGGCACATGATCTCAGGAGGAGTATTTGAAGGCCACGACACAGACCCTGAGTTAGTGAGACTTGTGGACTTGTAGGAGAATACTCAGCGAAGATCTGCTATAGCAACCTATTGCTGGACTGTAGGAGGTTCGAACAGGGATTGCGCTGGTGACCAGTTTGACATATAAGGGAGATCAACAGGCATCATCCTCTTTGATTGGCCGACCCAAACCATTGGCTTTTCTGATTGGTCAGACTTTGTGTGATGTTAAGCGGCATCGCACACAACAGCTCTTGATTCTCTTAAACACCAGGTATAGGAAGCATTCCGTTGTGTTCACTGAAGTGCTGGTTTAAGACATGTCATGCTGGGCAGGGCATCTGAAAGGGTCATCATTGAGAGGGCGTCATGCTTTGGTGACAGTGGGACATGAAGTTTACTTAATTGGAGGAGGAGGTGATGAGGACAGTGATCATATTGATGTGCATGTTTTCAACACACTGTCTTTATGCTGGAGGAAGATACCTCCAGTGCCAACTGGAGAACGTCACTTTGTTCCCTCCAAGCGTGATGGCCACACAGCTGTGCTGATAGAACATACCGGTACCATCTACATCTGGGGAGATGAGTATATTTACTGCAATGTGCTTTATGCATTTGATGTTGACACACACAGATGGTCCAAACCCAAGATTTCTGGGAAGTTTCCAAAGGGGAAGAACTACCATTCAGCCTGTGCCTTGAGGAAGATTATATATGATTATATTACATCTGTATATTACTCTGTCTCTGACATATACAAGTTGGACACCACCACATTGCTCTGGTCTTTAATCAAGACCAGAAGAATTCCATCAAATATTTGTGTGTCAGTGTCAGTGTCAGTGTGTCAGTATCAGTCTGCCACCATCATCGGGACAAAGATGTTTTTATATGGGGGAAGACTGAGAACGGGTAGTCTGGTAGGGAGCGCCTGGCACACCCCTGTGTTTGACACAGAGACCAACCAGTGGCTGAACATACATTATGCATCTATTCCAGAGCCATCTATACGCGATAGTCATTCAGCCTTTACCTACAATGGAGAACTGTACATATTTGGTGGTAAATGTTTCAGTGACAGGCTCAATGATATGTGGAAACTTAACCCAGAGACCTTACTCTGGAAGAAGGTTGAGCCCAAGGGGATAGGGCCGACGACTCCACAATTCATCTCGTGGACGGGATGTTGCAGGGTGGGAGATCGTATCATTTTCTTTAGAGGAATTACAGCAACCCCATACAACAACACAATAACTGATGACCTGTACATATTGGACTTGAGTCCTAGTCTTAAGACGTTATGTAAGCTGGCAGTTATTCAGTATGATTTGGAGCAGTCAGAACTCCCACACAACATCAGATGGGAACTGGCTTCCATGCCCAGATATGGACAAAGAAAATACATACATTGAAAGTCAATTTTGCTGGTAGAGATACCTTTTTTAGAAATAAAAACAAAGTAAAAAAAAAAAAGAAAATGTATTTTGATACAAAATACAGATACTGGGTCAAATTTTTTTATCTAAATACAAAATACAAATACTGGTCTGAGAAATGTATTTGATATACAAATACATATTTTGTATTTTGAAAATACATGAAAATATATTTTCATGAAAATGTATATAATGATAAGTAAATTCATAATTGAATGCCAAAGACCTGTCAGAATGTCTAATACATTGAAGATTATTAAGAATGATACACTTTATATTTTAAGCAAATCAAACAGGACCCACAAAGGGATGGTATAACTCACAGGCCCAATCCCAATTGCCTCCCTCAAGCCCTGAGCCCTGAACCCTCATTGACTTTAATGATGTCAGCTGTAAGTGCTTGAGGGTGACAGTGTTTCCACACCTAAGCGCAAAACGGTCGACAGCCGCGCACGTCTTAAGCTTATGTGCGCAGCTTATTTTCCAAGTTTTTAGACAGTTGGTGGATGGAAATTAAGCTCCACCTCCGCGGAAGACTTGCGCGGAGGAGAGCGTTTCCAGGAATCTGGCCGTCGCGCAAGTCTTCCGCGGAGGTGGAGCTTCTTTTCCATCCACCAGCTGTCTAAAAACTCGGAAAATAAGCTGCGCGCAGCTTAAGACGTGCGCGGCTCTTTCGATAGTGTGGCAGCACCTTGAGAGGCTGCAAGGGCTCCAAGTTGTGAAAGAAATGGGACAGCTCTTTGAAGATGAGTCCGCCATTCATGACACTTTGCATCACTTTTTTAAAAAACTGTCCTTATTCACAGGCTAGCCAGTGATTAAACATATGTAACACCAAAAAGGTGTAGGCTGAAGCCGATGCTTTATATGCCTACCCTATTACTTGAAGAGTAACTTTCTTAGCCTACAAAACAAAACCACATAGAGCTAGTTCAACAAAAATAAAATCAATATAGGTAGGCATCAGCAGATTTTAGCATGAGTGAGAACCAAGAATACAGAAATATGCAATCCTACGTACGTACACCCATGATCTGCATATTTTTGGACATAAGTAGGCCTTTATGTAGGCCATTACATTTTCATGTCCATCTCTTCTTGGCCTATTAATACTGTACATGTCTATCATGTCTATTTTAGTATTTAAGCTGATCGTTTTATTATTAGTTTTATAAATACACTTTCCTGTGTGATAGGGGTTGTAATATTCATATATAATGATATACATTATAAATTGCATTTCCATATTCTTTTATTTTGCTCATATTGTTTGTTGACATTCTAACCGCGATACATAACCAATTTGCATACTTAAATGTTTGACGTTCGGAGGATTCCTCTCATTAGCTGTTGCCAGACCGACAGGCGCAGCCGTTTTCTGCTGTCTGCCGGCGTCTTTTCTGGGTTTTTAGACAGCTGGTGGATGGAAAAGAAGCTCCACCCACGCTGTAACGGACCCCGGGATGGTGAAACTTTTATTGTGAAGGGGTTCCTGCCATGTTGGGTCTCACAGACCTTTATTTGACTAGTTTCCTGTTCAAACTTCAGGAGCACATCAATGGGCACTGAGTAGGTTGATCAAATTCACCTGTTGTGCTGCCGACGCCCAGCATGGTGCTGCAGATAGCAGGAGTAGACAATAAAAGGGCCTCAGTGGTAGAGGAGCGAGAACGGCATCACTATGGGACCAGTAGACAAATTGTGTTTAAAGAAAGTTTGGTCAAGGCTTATGGAAAGGAAGGCCTAAGGAAAGGACTCACGGTCAAAAGCCAAACTTTATGAAACAAATGGACACCATGCAATGAAGCACATGCCACTTTAGCACCCAGCTGGAAAGGGGACAAGGTGAATCTCTTTTTAATGGTTATTGGGTCCGCTACCACTGTTATGGCCTTGTGGGTCATATTGTGTATATCCCTGTGTTGCTTCTGTCCCCTGCAGGTGCTGAGCATTGTTGTCCCTAATGTGTTGCTGTCCTGAGGAGGGCCTGGCTTGGAGCCTGATCAGCCCTCTGATTGGTCCTGTGGCAGCTCAGGCCTCGCTACCTGGACTATAAAGCTCACTCTGTGCCTGGACTTCGGGGTGGGAACACTGCTGCGTGTGGTGTGGGAGCACTCCAGCGTGTGGCCTTCCCTCCAGCCGACTGCTTATGTGTTTCATGTCCGGTTTAGTTGTAGTTCCATTTGTCTGTCTGTTAGGTTGTGTTTGGTCATCTGTTCCACTTCCTTCAGTCATGTAAGTGTTCATTCATTCTGGGCTCACAGAGCCACTCTGTCATTATCATTCATCATGCACTATGCCACTTTGTAAGTTATTTGTGAACTGAGTATTAAAGCAGATACTCTTTTATGAGCCGTGTTGTTCTTTCATACATGTTACGGGCAGTAAAACCCCTAGACTTGAACAGTTCGTAACATAATTGGGATCTCGTCCGGTCTTTTGTCTGTTTCCAAAAGTGAACCTGTTAATTGGGATTTCTTTTTCTAAAAGTTAACCCATTAGTTTGGATCTCTCCTGGTTTTTTGGCTTTTCAAAAGTAGCCTACCCATGTTAAGTGAATATTAAGTGGCTGTTTGTCAGTTTGTTGTTCCAAAAGAAAGTTGAGCTTGTACTGTGGTCATTTGGTCTCTCTTTCTTGTTTGGTTGTTGCTAAAACTGAGCCCATACTCCTATATGGTGTCTTTTTTTTTAGTAATATTCGTTTGGTGAACCTGCATTTGTTAAAAGAAAGTAACATGATGTTTTCTTTTTTTTCGGTCCCGTTTGTGATCGGCTGGAGTTGCTATTGGTAGGTATGTTGCTCGTATTTTGTTGCACCTTAAGTTTGGTTAGTTTAGTATAGGTGAATTGGACAAACTAAAAGCTGTTAGATTACCAAATTTCTTAGAATCTCTGTGGCGGGGCTGCTGGGAGGCGATATAGACAAGGGTGGTGGTGGAGCTGTTAGTTCGAGGTGGCTTTCTGAATGTGGCATCTGAGAGACGGATGACAGTGCAACTGGTTGGATAGGGGGGGAGGATGAAGCGGAGGCTGAAGATTCTTCCCTGGGTGCCGCCAGAGGTGCTGACCTGCCGAAAAAGGCTGGGGGGGTTCTGGGGAACTAGGGATAACCCTTTGGGGGGTGAGTCCTGATAGGGCGCCGGCTGCGACGCCTGCTCCCCGGCCTGATGACACAGCCACGGGAGAGAAATGCCGGTCTGGAGCGCGGTGCTCCTGCTCTAAGCCCCACCACCCAGAGATTGCCTTGGTCCCGTTTGCTGCAGAGAAGGTGAGAGTGAAGTCTGCTTTTTCAGCGTTTGTGTCGAATGTGTTGCTGCCACGGGAAGATTGGCTTAACCCGTGAGGAGCTTGACATGCTAAATAATGGTGCAGAAAATCGAGTCATATAGCTGCTTTTGCCCTCCGTTCAGTTGTGCTGGAATCGCACTAATTTTGATATAATGCAGTGGTGCTGCGATGGCACCGTTCATATTTCTGAAATCCATAACCTGATACGGACGAGGGTGGATATGGAATGTAGTGAAATGTTTATTTGGCCGTGTCGTGGTGTGTGCAAACTCCGGAGGCTGGCACCCACGGCAGCAGTCAAACCTTGTAGCGTTTCCTTTTTTTGTTTTCATTCAAGTTGTCCTATGTTGGACTCAGGTACATTTAGTGGTTGTGCATTCAACCGTAGAGGTTAGTTAAACAGAGTGGGTTTTTCATACCTCGTTTTTGGTCCGTTGGTGGGTAATTCAAACTAGTTCTGAAAGTGTGACAGGTTATGTTATAACCTTACGTACCAAGTTGAATGTAGTTTGGGTATTTGTTTGTTAGTTGGCAAGGCATTTACCACAACTAAATGTGATGTCGATATATGGTGTTTTAAACTGTTCAGGTACTATACTTGCTTCTTGTCGCTGCTATTTTGCTTTTGACAGGCCGCGTGTTGTGTCTATTTTTGCCATGATGTTGTAGAGGCTTCAGAGGCTTCTTTAAATTATATTTGTAGCATTTTTCGATGAGCGTCCGCGCCGCTGTTTTTTTTAGAAATAGTCGGATTTTTGCAAGCAGAAACCAAATTCGTTTTTGCAAACCGGTGGTTTTACACTTTTTCGTGGATTCATAAATACTTGTGACGGGGTTTGGTGAGCCATTGCCCTGACGTAAAGTGGAATTCAGGCATGTGTTTTTATTGCCACGGTTTTTCGATAGCACTTGTCACTTTACACATTTGGGTGTAAAGGCTTGTGTTTTGTGTCGGCTAGTGCCTTGAACAGTTCGTAACATATTTGAACAGGTTGAACGTTTCAGTATGTATTGTGGAGAAAGCGTCTTTATTCCACTCTACAGAGTATTAGAGCACTTGTATTTGAGGGTTGTTAAACGCTGCCCTCGTGTGGGCGTTGTGAGTGTGGCAGACCTCCAAATTCAATGGATTGCTCATTTAGGGGTCCGCTACAACGCGGCTGATTGCCGCGACATCCAGATTCCCGGAAACGCTTTCCCCCGCGGCAGTCAGCCACGGTAATTTCTTTGCCAAAGTCAGCCAAAGTCAGCATCGATGCTGACTTTGGCAAAGGGTGCATAAAGGGGCGGGGCTGAGCCCTCACTGATTTACAGATCCCTCAAGCCCTCGCAGACTTCAGATGAACGCGCAGCTAAATCAGTGAGAGCTCAGTTGAGTCAGCAAGGGAGCGGATTGGGATTGGGCCATAGATTACCAAACACTCAACTCTGCATCAACTCAAGGCCCGCCCTACTCTGCCTCTCATTTGTGGTTCAATTTGAGTGTAAGCCAATCAGAAGGCGGAATAGAAGTGACATCACACATTGTCTTGTGTTGTGTGTATGGGTGCGTGTGTTTTTCCCCTACAGTTTAAACCTGAGGCTGTGTAAATGTTTAACATGTGTCCATTTGAGAATAAAATTACATTAAAACAAAAAAAGTATTTTATGTATTTGAAATACAAAATACTAGAAAGTATTTAGATACAAAATACATCTCATTTGTCATTTCTTCCATCCCAGCAAAATACAAATTACAAAATACAAAAAAGTATTTCAAATACGTATTTCAAATGCATGGCACACGTGGTCGTGGAAAGAACTGGAAACGCGTATATCTATTCTACGTCCGAGCATAGACATGGTAACGCCCCGCCTGCCTCTGATTGGCCTACCGACACTGCCCGTCTTGCCTGTCCTCCGAGATGCAAGGGTAGGGTACTCCGTGGTGGGAAATATTACGTATAAGTACAAGAGAATGGCAACACACGACAGTAACTTGTAACTTTAATTGTTGTAGAAGGCAAACTAATATTGTTTGTGCCGTTTGCTTTGATTGAATAATTGATTGAACACGTAGGCCTATGTACTATGATTTGATTTGGCTGTGTTCTAAATGAAGTGTTAGTGTTGATTATCGTGTATTAATCTAATTATAGTAAAATAATTAATTAAATAAAATAATTAGTAAAATAAAATAATTAGTAAATTATAGTAAACTAATACTATTATACAAAAAAATATAAAGATAAAGGGAAAAGAGACCTTTTTACAGTACAATAATGTTTCAAGTTTACACATGTATACAAATAAACAGGCCAACGGCATAAACAATATTAGTTTGCCTCTTCTACAAAAATCCAATGGCAGCCAGAGAGGGTAGAGGTACCGACAAGGACTTGGAAAAATCGTGGTCTAGTAAAAGCAAAACAGATATCAGTAGGGAAAAATCGAGAGCAAGGCTTGAAATGTGCTTGGGTGCTTGGAATATCACAATCTGACAATAAGACAATCTGGCAGGAGACTGGGGCTTAAATACTGTGGGCATGATTGCAGGGGGTAGAATGCAGGTGGTTAGCCACAACCACACACCCACTCAGACTGTGACACAACCAACAGCAACAGAAAACCTTGCACACAAGTTGGCCATGAAATGTATACTTGTCTTCTTTAAAATATAAAAATACCCATAAACAAACATTTAAAATAAAACTTACACCAATAGAAAACAAAATTCCTTTCCTACAACTGCCCCAAAGGGGCTTAATGATGAACTGTTACTAAACGTCATGTTATAAGTTTGCATGTTTTTCAGTACTCTATAGTTGAGTGTCTCATCACCCTTAAGGGCCCTATTTGGCTCTACAAGACCCCCCCCCACCCCCCCCACCCCCCAACGCTATTTACTAATATGTCAAATATATAAGCACTTTAATTCAGAACTTCTTGCCTCGTTGAGTGAATTTGGTTTGTGTATATATATATATATTCTATGTATTTTTCCACTCTCATTGTCTGTATGTCATGAGAGCAGGACCTAGTGACTTTTTGTCTCTTATTGTTGACTATGTTGATTTCCTAATGTATTTGTACAACCATTAGTCTTTACATCTTTTCTCGTATAATGATTTTTAGAATGTAACTGAAATGATGTAAAAGTTATTTGGGGTCCTTGTGCCTTTAAATGATGTCAGCAAATTGAGGATCATCACAAGCTGTACCTCTTCCTCTAATACTCTGTCTATTGTGATTGGTTGATTCTTTTTCAAATGTTTGTATATAAGTAACTCTGTCAAAATGATGTGTTATGCCTGAGGAAGGTCCCTAGTGACCGAAACGTTGCTTCATTAAATAAGACAATACTCTTGTGCCGAGCAGATACACAGTGTGCGGGTGTACCTTATTGCTTTCTTTGATGTCCACTGGCCTACGCACCTGTGCATACGCCTGATTGCTAGGTGTGCGATAGTTTTCTCCTACAGTCTACAACTGTTTAAAAAAATCACACCCGTGTGAAGTGAGTGATGCAACTCCGTGTGGGGGTCCCTGGGGAGGGGGGGAGTTCCAGACCCACAGGAACGCACCCAGGGTGCCGGCCCGATTCCGGCGAGCCGCCCCGCGTCCGAAACGGTTGAGAAATGACAGAGTTACCGTGTGGGGGTCCCTTTACTGTACCCTCTACTGTACTGTACTGTACTGCACTGTCACTGTACTGTACTGGCACACCCCGAAATCACCATATATACAGTTAATATGTGCGTGTGTGTTTGTGTGTGTATTAGGTTGCGCACAGGTGGTGAAAAACAACCATGCTGTTTTCGTGCTCAGACGCACCCACCCAGCCACCCACCCAGCCACCCACACACACAGCTCCGTAAGGGAGTGGTTGCACCACTCAAAAAATACTTTAGAGAATTAACAGGTTCTTGCACCTTATTGGTGCCACAAATTGGGTCACTGACTGACCCAATGACCGAACGTCATAAGCGACGCCACCAACATACTAACACAGCCGATTACAGTACAGTAATACACATACACTAAAAAGAAGTCTGTGTCAGTTAACGGACATTTGACCGGAATTCTCTTACCGTGGTCAATGGAACATCTTGATACGTGTGGGGACAAAAGCTGTTTATAGAAGGGGCTAGCGCCCCTTAAAAATCACACTTGTGTGAAGTGAGGGGCGCTCTTATCATCACTGACCATCATACATCATCTCATTCCGGCCAATCAGAATTTGCGTCCTCACCTTCGTTTTCAATGTTTGTGTTACGCAATGTTTGTGTTTACACGAACACTCATAATTGTCTTCATTGTCAATGGCATTTAATGTTTGTGTAGGATGTTTTTTTATTTCAAAATTTTTCTTTCCACCAAAATGAATGAATGGAAAACAAAAAGAAAAAAAAAAAAAACACAGACACAAAGGTAAACAGAAAAACAGCTTGACATTACTACAATAATACAGCATTTTTCAAGTTACGTGCAAGGCAAGGCAGGAAAAGAGCAGGAGACATGACTCACAATATACATCGGATATATGACATTATTTGTCGCAGGCCCGGCCTGCATCCAGCCCTCGCTTGCACCCCATGGAGACAGAGGCCCCGGAGACCCCCAGCCCGCCACCAAGTTACTGGCCGGAGGACCCCGGCACCTACGACTTCTTTAAAGCATTTTTATATACACAACAACCACTACACAACACTTTTACAGACCCAACCACCTATAAACATACACCGAAACACCCAAATACAATATCACAGAAGTCCATCTAAGTATGAAACTTTCCATTTTTAATTGTAACCTTGCAGTCATTTCTTCCATTATATAAACCTGCTTCAGTCTCTGTTTCCATTGGGTTATAGTAGGTGGTTTTATCTCCCTCCAATTTACTGTATTCATTTTCTTAGCAATCAGTAAAAGTATCCTTAATATGTAACTCCAATCACGCACCTCCTCTGGTATAATTCCCAGCAGACATAACTCAGGACCAAAAGGAATATTCAACGCTAAACATTTTCCGATTTCCTTATTAACATTTTTCCAAAACCTTGAAATTATTGGACAGTCCCAAAAAATGTGTGTATGGTCTCCGATTTCCCCACATTTTCTCCAACATAGTTCTATGGATGGTGTTTTCACATATGAGGAAATGACCAGAGGAGTATTGAAATATCTAGTTTTGAGTTTCCAATGAAACTCAAAACTAGTTTAAACTGGTCCGGGCACCTAGGCTGCCAAGCCTGACAGTGTGCCGCGGGTTTGACCCCCCGATCCCAACGACCTTTGCCGCGTATCAACCCCCCCATCTCTCTCCCCATTTCCTGTCACCATACTGTACGCTATCGCTATCCAATAAATGCAGAAAAAGCCCCCCCCAAAAACAAAGTGAGGACTGCAGAAAAGTGACTGCATGGGACGCCAAAAGTGATTGGCCGGAATGTGACGGTGTTGGAAGATTGTTGGACAACCACTTCAGAGACTATACATCCACGTATGATAACAGCATCCTAAGGTTAGCAAGGAATATCACCTCTATCACCATGTTTTGTATGGAGAGTATATGTTGCTGCCTTCAGGAAGGAGATATGGTGTTCCAGCATACAATAAGGTCAGACTGAAGAAGTATTTTGTCCATCAGTCGACTTTGAGGTTTTTGATCAGGTTTTTGGCCAGGACTAGACTGAGCTGTGGACATTTCTCTGTGCCCTTATGTCTCTATGTATGTAACTGTATTTTTATTTCTGTTTTTGTGTTATGTCAAATGTGTGTACATGTGTTGCATACAAGGCCGCTGGGCCGCAAGACAAATTTCAGTGCGAACTGACAATAGTAAGTACTATATCATATCATATGTGTAATAATAATAATAATAATGTGTAATAATAATAATAATAATAACTAGAAAAAGTGCCCTTCTGGGCACAGGTCTCCACCTGTGTGTGTGTGTGTGTGTGTGTGTGTGTGTGTGTGTGTGTGTGTGTGTGTGTGTGTGTGTGTGTGTGTGTGTGTGTGTGTGTGTGTGTGTGTGTGTGTGTGTGTGTGTGTGTGTGTGTGTGTGTGTGTGTGTGTGTGTGTGTGTGTGTGTGTGGGTGGGTGTGTGTGTGTGTGTGACGCGGCTTGGCATGTTGTAGCCACCATGAGCTGATTTGTAAACTGTTTCTTCCAAAGCCTGGTGGGGATATGCATGCACAGTTTCACCACAATCGGACGCTGCGTTGAGTAGTCTTTGTAAAAAACGGGTACAAAGCGGGCTACTCCTGAAAAGTTTAGAAGCCAATCGTAGCTTATGAGAAATCAAACAAACCGGTCTTGATCACATGACTATGGAGAGCATGTGTACCGATTTGCGTGAAATTTGGATGAAATCTGAAGGAGTAATATTAGAAAATGTGTTTTACATATGTCGGCCTCCTGGTGGCGCTATAAAGAGCAGATGTGAAAGATTCCAGGCAAAGGTTTTTCCTTGGCCTCTAGGGAGTTGGCATACAAAGTTATCCACAGATCCGTGCAGTTAGAGGTAAAAACACTTTTCGGCCAGTTATAGCGCCACCATTAGGCTGAGTTGAAAATGTTCATGTGGCATTTCTTCCTCGGCCTAGTGGGAATGTGCGTGCACAATTTCACGGAAATCACACGATGTGTTCATGATTTGCAGCATTTTGTTTGCTGTTTGAAACTGAGCACTCCTGCGAACTTTGGAAGCCAATCTTAGCCAATCAGGATGGAGTCTGAGAAATCTGACAGACCTGTTTCGTTGAATGGCTCTAGAGAGACTGTGTACCAATTTGCGTGATGTTTGGACAAAATCTGTAGGTGTACTGTCCAACAACTTGTTTTGCACAAAGCGGCCTCCTGGTGGCGCTATAACAGGCCGTTCTGGAAATTCTGGGGCAGAGGTTCATCGTTGCCATCCAGGGAATGTGTGTGCAAAATCGACTGGGTTAACGGTGCCGGAGATTAGCTGTTCACAGACGGACGGACGGACACACGGACACACGGACGGACGGACGGAGTGCAAAACATACTCTCTCCCCATGCCTTCTGCCTGGTGGAGACAATAAAAACAAATGCAATGCACACACAAAAGTTTAAAAAAAAAAAAGAAAAAAACATATAAACAATATACAGAAATGCAGTAGGAGATTAGAACATTTAGGAACATTTAGTAAAACATTTAGGCGTTAAAAGCAGCTTTATAAAAGTGAGTTTTCAGGAGGGATTTGAAGTGGGGGACGGACTCTGCTGCGAGCCTTAACACCAGGGGGAGGGCATTCCAGAGAGTTGGGGCTCTATAAGGGCAAAGGCCCGGTCGCCTTTCGTTTTCAACTTAGAAGTTGGGATTTCTAAAAGCGCCTTGTCTGAAGACCTCAAGGTACGCTGTGGGACATAGGGCTTGAGTAGGTCAGAGATGTAGGATGGGGCCAGATCAGAGATGGCCTTAAAAGTTATTAATAAGATTTAAATTCAATTCTAAAAGTAATTGGAAGCCAATGCAGGGATGCCAGGATTGGTGAGATGTGGTCGTATTTTCTTGTACCGGTCAGGACTGCAGGATGTATGATGATATGAGCACCCCTCACTTCACACAGGTGTGATTTTTGAGGGGCGCTAGCCCCTCCTATAAACAGCTTTTGTCCCCACATGTCTCAAGATTTGCCATTGACAATGAACGGAGAAATTAGGTCAAATGTCCGCTACATATGACGTAAATTAAAACTCCTTAAACATCAAAACATTAAACGGCATTGACATTGAAGTGAAAATTGACATCATATGTAAACGAGCAAATCAGCTAACCAATCACAGGCATTCTGATTGGCCAGTATGAGATGATGCATGATGATGTATGATGATGAGAGCTGATAATTCCGCTAATTCCCCTCAAAAATCGAATTGAATTGAATTGAAGGTGAGGACGCAAATTCCGGACGGAATGAGATGATATATGATGATGTACGATGATAAGAGTGCCCCTCACTTCACAGTTCACACGGGTGTGATTTTTCTATACTGTACACTATTTCCCTGTTTTCTAACTGTAGTAAGTATATGTAAGCTTGTGAGGCAGCTTGATGTACAAGTACACCCCCTGGACGTGACGCTAGTACAGTATGTCACAGGGACTTACCCCCATTCCAACCCTTGATTTTGAGTGCCAAGCAGGGAGGCATTGGGCCCAATTTTTCACAGTCTCTGTAACTCCCATGGGGAGTTACAAAATTACAATAGTAATTTCCCGACTTTATTTATCTATAGTGTGGTCAGTGCAATCACACTTGCAATTTTCCCAGAATTGTTCTTATAATTATGTAGGTCATACTAGGGCCTTTACTGTTCCTAATATGTAAACGACATGACATCAGCTTGTGACTGCAATTTGTTCCTGTTCGCAGATGACTCAGCACTGCTGGTCTCGGACAGGAACAAACTGCAGGTTGAAAAGGCCATCAGCTCTGAACTCGGTAGAATCTGCACCTGGCTCGCTGATAACAAACTATCTTTACACCTGGGAAAAACTGAATCCATTCTATTTGGATCAAATA
Organism: Electrona antarctica; assembly: GCF_951216825.1. NCBI lineage: Eukaryota > Metazoa > Chordata > Actinopteri > Myctophiformes > Myctophidae > Electrona > Electrona antarctica. Next base: position 43,158,870 of record NC_136807.1, read on the forward strand.
GTAATCTCAACAAGGCAGATGGCTTCTTGGATAGAGTGGGTGACAATATTACCACACGAAAAGATGACATTTCCTACCTAGGAAAGCATTCAGGAGCAATGTGTTTATTTCCAAACGTCTGCTGAACTTGAACACAGCATTTTGCGTTGAACAAATTTGTTTAGAAATCCATGTCGTACACCGCATCTCCTCTAGCTAAAGAGTGCTGGGTTGCGCCCCGAAAATAGCTGATCTATAAGCTCACAACGTAGATTGTAGATCTGCTATTTTCGCTATTTTTGTCCAAAAGTGCCCTCTTACGGGATGTCAGCCCCTGCCCCTCTAACACGTCCCTGGCTCCAGTCGTTGACAACATCAGAGTTGCTCCAGATTCCCGTGCAGCCTCTGTCATCCTCCTCTGTTGCAAGAAGTAATGTAGTAGGCGACTGGGTGCTGCAAGTGTTGTAAAGCTGGAGTCCATTACACCTCATTATGTGGATGTGAGGGTGCCTCATGCACCAACATTGAGGTTCCAGGCAACTACCCCCTCCTCCCCACACACACACACACACACGCATGCACGCACACACAGGCCTAACCTTGTATCTCATCCCTCCCACCTTCCCTCCCTGCTTGCCGCTGCTGTCATTGACATTTACCCATCCACCATCCACCCGGCTACCCCTCGCCTGGCAGATTGATACACTAGCTGAAATGTGATTTTTGTTTCTCGTTGTGTGAATTAACTCCCTTATGAAACTGTGACCACCCCCCAATCCCTCGGTCCCTCCCACCCTCTCGTTCCACAGTACTAACCCTTTCTCCTCTGGAATTAAACCGAGCTGTGGCGCTTTGTTTTTCAATCATCTTGTCCACATCAAAGTCACCCATGAGAGGATGTAAAAAGGACCCAAGGGGCCAGGAGACCAGACAAATCTCTCCGGCTTTTCCCCCCTGCACAATGCCGCTCATTTGAATTCCCCATATATTGCTGATCACCATTGTGAATGGTGGCCCTGATGAAGTGTTGTTTTTGTGGTCCCACACATGAATTCCAAAGACCCCGGGGATACATTTTCCTCTCTTTTTTTTTGTCTTTGACTTCAAAGTTATCTGGAACGGGACGTGTTGGAATGAAGGAATCACGGGGGTCACCAGGTCCAACTTTGGGTGCTGTTTACCAACCCTGGTCCCAACCAATCAAGCAACCATGGGACTATGGTAATCACCATGAGGCTTGTTTTTGTCAAGCATTATGTTTTTTTCTCTCCCTGTGGGGGCGTGCACGTGAAAGGCGAAACATTCTTCCTATTCTGGGTTGTGTGTTGAGGGCCCCTTGTGTTTTCCACCATTCCTTGGTTCATCTGTTACCCACCCAGTAGTAGTGTATCAACACCAGTGGTAGAAAAGGTACTCACAATTTGTACTTAAGTAAAAGTATCAATACTGCAATGTAGAACTACTCTGTTACAAGTAAAAGTCTGGAATTCAATATTTACTTGAATAAAAGTAGCAAGTATTGGTATCAAAATGTACTTGAAGTATCAAAAGTAGAAAGTACTCATTATGCAGAATGTCCCGTTTACACAAGTTTTCAAATGTATACAAATAATTTGAAAATAGCAGATCTACAAGCTCACAATGTGTCGCATTGCAAGCTCACAAGCTTGCAGATGTATATAGGGCTGAAGTGGTTAATGTAGGTTTTGTAATAATAATCACAACCTACAAAGTAACTAAAGTTTTCAAATAATTGTAGCAGAGTAAAAGTACAATATTTGCCTCTGACATGTAATGGAGTAGAAGTTAAAAAAAAGTATTGGAGATTGGAAATACTTTACACCACTGATCAACACATAGGATATAGGATATGCAAAGCTTTGCCAGGTTTATTCCATTTGTCCTATGCTTATGCTATTCATGTTTTTGGATGCTAGTGTTTCTGCCACGCTGTCAACCATGCCAGTGTTTCTATTTCCCATGATATAATATATGGTGAGAAACATCCAAAATCATTCATGTATATTCACAAGAAAACCCCAAAAGCAAATGTATAAAATGTACTATGAAGTAATTCATAATTATAATTTAGAATGTTTTTATAATTTTGTTTGTTTTTTAAGGATTCTTCTTGGAATTCAAAAGGCATAGTTTTGGTGTGTAATAACACATTCTAGCAGAAAATAATCTTGGCGATCACTTAAGTTAATTTACGTTTTATTGTATTTCACTACAACCCCGATTTTAACAGCTATTTATATTTTAATGGAAAATCACTAACAGGAAGGAATCCGTCTATGGAAGGAATAGAGGGCAGGTGGGGAACACTTAAGAGTGCTACTTTGCCTCCCTCTACTGTCAAGATCCAAACGTACAAGAGGAACCTTTTCTTCCCTATATATGATAAATGCCATTTACAGGTATGTGCAGCGATGTTGTATATTCTGTAGCAATGGTTCTCAAAGTAGTTCCAGGTTTTCTAGTTCTAGGGACCCCCAGGGGTCCTTGAGGCGATTCCTGGTTCTCACCAGGAAAATGAAGAACAGTTTCCAATACAAGCCCAAAATGGTTCATTGATTGATTGGGAGATTTAAGTATTTATTAACAGTATGCGGAATGGGTACATTTCAAAGGAAAGCACAACTCAATACAGAAACTGTTACTGTGGACGACACCATAAACTAAAGCATTACAATAGGGTCCATCATTTTCAATTCATCAGAACATTTAGAGACGTACAAATATACACTTCTATATAAAAAGATCACACCTGTGTGAACTGAGTGGTGTAATATAGCCTGTCTGACGTAATGAAATCATGTCTGACGTAATGAAATCACACCCGGGTGAACAGGGTGAACATAGCAACCATGCTATTCTTTTCTGCACAGACTAACAAAGCCAGTTGTAGGAGTGGTTTACACCACTTAAAAACAGGGAATCATCATAATAGGAGGTAAGAAGGGAAAAAACATACAGTAAGGGGAAAATGGGGTGAATTCGAATTGCAGCCGTACTTAGGTGCTCTTTGAGAGCAGATTTGATGGAGTCAAGGGATTCACATGTCTTAATGACTGTTGGTAGTGTGTTACACATTTTGGTGGCATAGAATGAATGAATTTCGTCCCTTGTTCGTGCCGAATATGGGTTGCACATGTTTTGTTTTTAAACTCCCTCTGGTGTTGTGGTGTGTGAACTTCATTGACATTAATAAATCACAGGGAGGAGGGAGGAAATGAGAAACGCATCCATGCCCAAAATTGGGCAGGTGCTAAGTGGACATAATAATAAATAATAATAATAATAATAATAATAATTAAAGCTGCAAGCAGCGATGACCGGTTCACTGTCATTAACGTGACATGATGGAATGGAAATAGGCTACTACATTGTTTTGCTGCTAGTTTGCTGCACACACACACACACACACACACACACACACACACACACACACACAGAGCGAGAGAGAGAGAGAGAAAGACGCACGCACAACCACTGAAATATGATAAATCTGATACGTTGGAGCAGCAGAAACCCGGGGTAGGCAACCTTTGGCAAGGGTGCCAACATTGGCACAAAGGAGGGCACACTGGCAAGTGTGAGAGAAATTTAAAATAAACAATGTAAAAATAATGTACTCAAAAATAAATGAAGTCCCTCACATTTGTATGTATACCAATGACATCCATTCTACATTCTTAAAACTCTGAACTCTGACTGGGGAGTGAGTCTGGTGGTTATTGCGTATTGCTGGGTTATAGTCTAATGATCATTATAACAACTAGAGAGGTGCCCGCAGGGCCTCTACGGCGGTGCCTGTTGGGCACTGGCCTACTTGGAATGATGCAATTTGGAAATGCATGCCCCACCCAGATATTATGTGTCCCTTTTTTGCTCGACGTCAGAATGATGTCAGATTTCTGTATGTGTCTCTCTGTGTCCCTTTATTCCTACAGTATATATGGAGTTCTGTGTCAGCCATGCCCAAATATGGAGTGTTGGGATGTCAGAACAGGCCAGCTCATGGAGTTCCGTGTCAGGCATGCACAAATATGGAGTGTTGTGAGGTCAGAACAGGCCAGCTCCATATATGGACCCTGGGCAGGGGCCCGGCAGAGCCATAGAATATAAACAGAGTTACGCAACTCGGACGGCGCTGAGTCGGGTCTGGTGGCCGTCGCAACGCTCGGCATGGCGACTCGCTCGGCTAGCGCCTCGCTCGGCGGTGCCTCACGTGGCTCAAGGCCACCACTAGACACGGCGCCCCTCCGTCATTGACATCAGTGACATTATCACCCGTCACAATAGGTGATAATGACATACTGAAACAGTGAGTATATGCCAGTATGGCCATATTGGCCCTATTGAAAGGTGCTGATAACGGATGATTTCGCCTATCCAATACAGAGATAACGGTCGAATGGGGTGTCCAGAGCCCAGGCAGAGGCCTTTTTGGGAGTGGTTCTGGACAACCGTGGGTTCGACCAACTCGACACCGGGCACTGCACTCCCTGTGGTGGTGTGGAACGCGTGTGTCGAATTTGAAGTTCGTGGGGCGAATGGTTCTCGAGTTTTATTACAGACGTACAGACGTATACACACATGCAGAGACTTGATGCATTTATAGTTAGAAGATACAAGAGATTTGAAGATACAAGAAATGTGGAGATGCCAAATGATTTAAAGTGAAAACAATCTATGTTCAGATTATAGCTATCCACGATTTAACTTGCTAAGATGATAGCATCATGGTCCATAGCTACGCCTACTGAAAGGCCACAACTGCACATAGAGTATGTCTTTACTCAAACTGTCTAAATAATATAACTCAGGTGTCTTTTATACTTTTATTGTCGTTTAACAAACATACATTTAAACACATGAACTATTTATCTAGGGTTGGTTTAAGGGTTAGTTTTAACCCAGTTTAGGTTAGACGTTTAGTTAGTTTTAACTAGTTGGTTAGTTAGTTTAGTTAGGTAAAAAACCTGCATAAATGAGACAATATACATAGCATTCGTCAATTACAGGCAGGTTACAACACATGGATAACACATTATTCATTGATTATTAATAGTTTGCATTGTATCAATAATTACCATTGGTCTAATGTGAGTTGTTTTTCTTCATGTCCATGTGGTTACATGAGGTGTGGATTCTTCTTAGTTGGCTTGAATCTGACTTATTGAAACTGGCGCCAGGCCATTTAAACCCTCTGTTTCCTTAGACCTGCCCTGTGGGCAGGTTCACATCAGCCAACATTCAATTGGCTGCTGGGCACTGTGGCAACAGTCCTTAACCTTACTATTGGTTGAGAGATCAGGAAGTACATTTCCCACTGACATGTGCTAGCCATGTCTGGCATGGGAGAAGCATGCTGGAGGGAGAAGTGGTTGAGGAACTCTTGTTTACACAACTGCTGGCTATTCACCTCTTATCAGAGCTCCCCCGCTATGCTCTGGCCTGTTTCTGACATTCCCTTAGAGGGAGACGGAGGTGTCACATTTCACACCTTCCTGTTAACTTAGCCTGCTTTGGGGTGAAAGGCTCTCCGACCATAGTTATAGTACTAAAATTATTGAAGTTTACACAGTGCATATTTATTAATAGAAACCAAACGCTGATTACCATATCCAGCGGAACACCTCCCGCCAAAACTAATCTATAACTTATAGAGTGGTTTTCCGATATCCGTTATGCCGGTTTGGTTCAACACATAATTGACCATATGTGCCGGGAGAGGGTTCGATAAACACAAAGCCATTTTCACCTGGTTGAAAGCCAGGAGGAAAATGGGAATCACCCCTGAATCAAATGACATTTCAGCTTGCTTGGAATCAGAGGCTGGAATAGACATTGACTTTGGAGTAGTTATACTATGATTATCTTAACATGCCTTTGAACTGACTGGTTAAGGAATTATAATATTGTTCTTTGTTTTATCTTTTCAGAATTAGTTACTCATTCTAAGGTTCCTGTTTGTTTCCTTACTTATAATTCTGTTTAATTTGATTCCACTTTGTTCAAACAAATCCCTTGACTTGTGATATCTTCGTGGATCACTACTTAATTTGTTACATTTTAGAAGCAGGTTGGTTCCTGCCATTTATTACCCCTCATAAACTTGCTTGGTCCTGAGCAGATTGGAGATAAGATTTCACCAGGGTTCTGGTTTACTTTACTGTCTTTTTCGTAAAAGCCCTTGGATTTTGTGTGTTTAGTAACTAATGTGTAATTTAGCATGGCACTTTTATTACCTTCAGGATTTTTTAGGCAATTATTTCAAACTGGCCTGCAATTTAACAAAGTCATTACATTTCAAAAGTGTTACTACACACTATTTTGTCCCTGTCATTGACATGGGCTGTCAGTTTGTGTGTGGCAACTAAGTAAGTGTCACGTTTCACAAGGGTTCTGGTTTACTTTACTGTCTTTTTCGTAAAAGCCCTTGGATTTTGTGTGTTTAGTAACTAATGTGTAATTTAGCATGGCACTTCACTGGCCTGCAAACTTAACAAAGTCATCACATTTCAAACATTGATACATTTGCCCCTGTCATTGACATGGGCTGTTGTTCGTGTGCGTGGCAACTAGTAAGTGTCACGATTCACACCTTCCACCCAGGCTTTTCCCTTGCTGGAAAGGAAGGATTAACATTATTTTATACCACACATTAATTTACCATTTTACCCTAGTTATGAGTTACTTTATACTTTCTGGTTTGTACTCGTTAACCGGGGAATGTTTATGTATTCTGTAATGTTAACTTGTATCACACAATAATAATCACACAATACACTTTTTGTTAAAAACACACATGAAGTTGTCACTGTCATTCTCTGCCTTGGTGACAGCCTGGAGGTCTCCCTCCCTGTGTGGGGGGGGGAAGCATGTGTGTGTGTGTGTGTGTGTGTGTGTGTGTGTGTGTGCGCGTGTGCGCGTGCGCGCACGCTCAATTGTGCCAACATTCCTCCTGGCGGTCATCCTTTTGGGCCCGCCGGTGTTGGGGGGGATTGGTGCGCGTCCTGGCCCCCCTCCCTGTGTTAGGGGGGGGGGGGAGGCATGTGTGTGTGCGTTCGTCATTCATGACGTAATTCGCAGACATTGCACAATTTCATCTTAACTTTCCCTCTGCCATCGGTGCCATCGGCAGGTTTTATTGTGACCTTACCGATGGCTGCAGGGCTTGTGATGGAGAGCGCTGCTTTGCAAAGCTTTCCCCAGCTTCCACGTGGTTTGGCTGTGGGCGGTCCCCCCAGCTGACCACCTTTACCCTCGCCGGACGGGAGGGGATACGTTGTGGTCGCTGTTGTGGGGTGGACTACTGCAGTGGTTGCTGGCATGGGTAGGCATAGCAGGGCGATCGTCGCAGACTCCGCCCTGGTGAAACTCAAGGGCTTATGCCTTGACAGGGTGGATTCTGTGGGTGTCAGGCCGCTGCTTGCACTGGTGGAGGACGGTTTCGTCTCACCTAGGTCTGCCGCTCTGATGTCATCTCGCCCTTCCGAGGCGAGGGATTGCTGTGGCGTGTGCCACTGTTCTGTGGCGGTCGACTTCCTGTTGTCTCCCGCGACGGACGCCGTGACAGCGTGCGCTGTGCTGGCCCCGGCAGCTCTCTGGGTGGTTACTTCCTTTGGACTCACCCTGGCCTCCGGTGCTGGTTCTGCTGACTTGGCGTCAGGTGCCGGCTCCGCTGGGCCTCGTGGCACCGTGTTGGGACGCGCCTGGTCGATGCGCACTGACGTAGTGGCTGTCGGCGCCTCATTTCCCACGTCGGACACTGGGCCCGTCGCTTGCACGGCTGTTGAGGGCGCCCGGCTGGTGTCCACTGTGTGGCCACCGCAGGCTTCATGCTCCTCCGGTGCTGCTGACCTGGCGTAGTCTTCTGGTAGGACACAGCAGGTTCCCTGCTGTTTTGGTGTCGCGTTGGGAGCCTGCTTGTCCTCCGCTGACATAGTGGCAAGCCCCCCTGGGGCTCGCGAGGTGACGTCTGCTGTTGGGGTTGGAGGGCGGACCGGTTCCTGCCGCCCCCCTGCCGTTTCTTCCCCCATCGAGGTGACGTCATCTGTTGGGGTTAGAGGGCGGTCAGGCGTCTGTCGCCCCCCGTCCGTTTCCTCCCCCGCTGGTCCGGAGGTGACGTCTCCGGTGTCGTCTTCCTTGACCCCGCTGACCTCCTCCTCCGCTGCTGTGACCTGGATCTTTCGTGTTAGTGACCCTATTTTTATTGGCCCTAGATCGTGGTCAGCCTGAGCGGCTTGCAGGTTAAGCCTGTCTCTTCCTCGGACAAGCTTTTTATAGTCAGAGAGCATTTGGATTGACCTTTTCGGACTTATTAAGGATTTGGTGTCCTGTAATATTAAATTCAAAACATTGAGAGCTTTATCTAATGTATTTGGTTCCCTTGTCTCTGAACTAATCAATTTGTTTATTGTGTCAGACAAGTTCGACCATTGTGGTTCCACTTGTAACCACACTGAATCCAGTAACAATTTCCTCATGTTATAGTATTTAGTCGTGCAGTCATGGAGCTCACTATTTACTTGCAAAGCATTTTGTGATAAATTAGCTTCTTTCAATTCCTCGGAATAGTCGCTATAGCTATCCGCTAACTTCCCGTAAGCTATTTTGAGTCTACCAAATGTGTCCGCTTTTGCGGTGTTGGGAGATTTTTGTGACAGACTCATTTCACACTCAGCCGCTAAATTATTGAATATTGATTGCGTCTCTTTGCTTCTAACTTTTAACTCGTTGAATAAAGCCATCCTTACTTCACCTATCAAACTTATGAATCTTTGGGATTTTAGTAAGCGCTCTCACGGTTTTATAGTTTTATAGCTTTGACACAGGGGATTTTAGCCAGTTTAGCGTTTACAGTATTTTTCCTTCTGTTACGGTTCTGGTCTAATTTAAGCTGGGAATTATAGTTAAAAGTGGTTTCACATTTCATTGCTAATAATACCTGCCTCCCTTATTTTACTCAATTAGTTTTAGCCTTAGTGGTCTGTGTCATTCCCTGACTGCATTTATTTACAAGCCTATTGCATGTGCCTCTTGTGAGGTTACAATTAGCATTTGGGCTGTTTTACGACCTTCCCCCCCCCCCCCCTGCTGATGGCAGGAGTTGAGAGTGGACACTATCTTGAGCCCTGTTGTTTTGCCAAACTCTACCTTCCCCCGCACTTATGGCTAGGATGGAGAGTCTTCTAGAGAGTGAAGCAACACAGCATGACTATTCTACAGTGTCAGTTTAGGGGCCATTTTAAGTTACCATTAGGCCCTCTCTGCCTGTTTACTCTGCCCTTCCCCCGCATTTATGGCTAGGTTAGAAGTATCAGAGTAGAGGCAAGTTGCCCTGTTGTCGCCTATCTCATCACTGCCCCTCCCCCGCCTATGGCTGGGTGGTAGTCACAGTGTGGAAGGCAAGACAAAAGGCTAATGGTTTTAGCAAATTAGCTTTGCTCTGGCGGCCATTTTCCCCTGGTTGAAAGCCAGGAGGAAACTGGGAACAATAATGGCCCAGCTCTTAGTTACAATAATCACTCCTGAATCAAATGACATTCAGCTTGCTTGGAATCAGAGGCTGGAATAGACATTGACTCTGGAGTAGCTATTAAAACCCAGAACTTGGATCACATTGTCGCCTGTGTTTAGGTTAGCAACCGTTTAGCTTTACACTGGAGTTACTTTGATTGTACATTTTACAAGGCCTGTGGTTAGTACATCAGGCTATTTACCATCTACGCTTGAGACTTTTGAGTCTAGCCGTGGCATCTATTAACCGTGCTTTGAACTATTTAGTTACCAGGCTATTTTAGTTACAAGGCTACTGGTTTAATTGTTAGTAAAGTTTACCGCGATTAAGTTGATAATTGCACACTAACCTTGCTCATTTGGAGCGTTTGTTTTAGTAAAGTTTACCGCGATTACGATAGTAGTCGCACGCTATGGTTTTTTACTGTTCAGATTATAGCTATCCACGATTTAACTTGCTAAGATGATAGCATCATGGTCCATAGCTACGCCTACTGAAAGGCCACAACTGCACATAGAGTATGTCTTTACTCAAACTGTCTAAATAATATAACTCAGGTGTCTTTTATACTTTTATTGTCGTTTAACAAACATACATTTAAACACATGAACTATTTATCTAGGGTTGGTTTAAGGGTTAGTTTTAACCCAGTTTAGGTTAGACGTTTAGTTAGTTTTAACTAGTTGGTTAGTTAGTTTAGTTAGGTAAAAAACCTGCATAAATGAGACAATATACATAGCATTCGTCAATTACAGGCAGGTTACAACACATGGATAACACATTATTCATTGATTATTAATAGTTTGCATTGTATCAATAATTACCATTGGTCTAATGTGAGTTGTTTTTCTTCATGTCCATGTGGTTACATGAGGTGTGGATTCTTCTTAGTTGGCTTGAATCTGACTTATTGAAACTGGCGCCAGGCCATTTAAACCCTCTGTTTCCTTAGACCTGCCCTGTGGGCAGGTTCACATCAGCCAACATTCAATTGGCTGCTGGGCACTGTGGCAACAGTCCTTAACCTTACTATTGGTTGAGAGATCAGGAAGTACATTTCCCACTGACATGTGCTAGCCATGTCTGGCATGGGAGAAGCATGCTGGAGGGAGAAGTGGTTGAGGAACTCTTGTTTACACAACTGCTGGCTATTCACCTCTTATCAGAGCTCCCCCGCTATGCTCTGGCCTGTTTCTGACATTCCCTTAGAGGGAGACGGAGGTGTCACATTTCACACCTTCCTGTTAACTTAGCCTGCTTTGGGGTGAAAGGCTCTCCGACCATAGTTATAGTACTAAAATTATTGAAGTTTACACAGTGCATATTTATTAATAGAAACCAAACGCTGATTACCATATCCAGCGGAACAATCTAAATGCCATGGATCTGTTTTATAACAGTAGTGTACATATACCTTTATCAGAGTTCTTACGGCCATGAAAAACCTTATGGGAAATTAGCATTTTGATGAATTAATTAAAGCAAATATATAGGACTATAAATATGCATGGTGCAATAGGGTGCATTGATGCTTCTCCAGAGCATCCACTCAGCCGGTGAATCATGAATGCATGGGAGACATACTGACAGAGCCCAAAACAATGTTTGCTTGTCAGTGTTGAGTGTACAGCTGGCTCAATGTGGGAAGGTAATTCAAGTCAATTAAAAATTTAAATCAATTCTAAATCAAATGCTGACATAAATTGTTGTGTATAATACAACCAGAGCTGTATTAAATGATGCCATTCTGACAGTTACAAATACATTTAATCCATTTTTATGACCTATGTGTTGACCAGTGAGACACATGAAAATTAGAATCGGAGTACTTAAATTAAATTCAAATTCAAGTTGTTCCATTCAAGGGTATCAAAATAATATAGATGTAGATTTAGAAGAGTATCTAAATATAGCACAATATATAACAGAATATAACAATAATAAGTCTAATAATTTAGATGCAAAATATTAAATGTACATTTTAAACAGACTTGCAGAGCAACATTTTAGATTTAGATTGTATAAAAGTGTGTTATCTCAAAGCATTTTAGATTGTTTCTAACACTTTTAAATCAACTGAAAATGAACTTATTTATTCATCCCATTAATTATTTTAAATACAGGCTGCTGATTTCAAGCCTGGGTTACACCGTCTCCACACTTTAGCGCAAAACGGTCTTAAGCTGCGCACTTCTTAAGCTGCGCGCAGCTTAAATTCTGCGTTTTTAGACAGCTGGTGGATGGAAAAGAAGCTCCACCTCCGCGGACTTTTTGCGCGGAGGAGAGCGTTTCCGGGAATCTGGCCAAGTATTCCGCGGAGGTGGAGCTTAATTTCCATCCACCAGCTGTCTAAAAACTCAAGCTTTAAGCTGCGCGCAGCCGAGAACGTGCGCAGCTCTTTCGACCGTGTGGCAGCACCTTTACACATGTTCCAACCCCTAGTAGGCTATAGCCGTAAGCAGACCTGAATGCGCGGCCAAAGGAAGCTGTCTCCCGGGGTCTCTTCCGGGTTTTGCCGACCAGATTGCCGGCCAGATTCCTGTCCTAGCCAGATTCCCGGAAAAGCTTTCCCCAGCGGCATTATGCCGCGTGGGTGGAGCTTAATTTCCATCCACCAGCTGTCTAAAAAAACGGGGGAAGTTTTTTTTTTGACCTGTGACCTGGTGCCAATTTTTGTTTTACACCTCTGCTGCTTAGCAGACAGTGTGGTGTTGTAGAGGAGGTCTCCCCGGACGCGTGCGTATGTCACACTAGTCGAAACATAGCAGGGATTTTTGTCCAGCGTCCACTTTATAAAGTCCATGCTCTCCAGTGAATAGCATTTATCCATTTAGATAACTTTTTAATTACTTATCTTTACACAGAAACATTAATTATTACTTATTTTTACACAGAAACATAATGTGTGTCCTATAGCATCGTTTAAATGCTTAATTAGTCGTTTTAATGTGCAAATTAATCTTTTTTTCAATACTCTAGAGGGTACTCTTATTTTGAAGAGATCGTCCCCCGGAAGTCTTATATTTGCTAGCTTAGATTTGCTAGAAAAACAGTGCCAAAAAAACGGAAAAAACGTAAACGCAAAATTCAGCTTCCTTTGGCCGCGCATGGAAGTTCAAGTGTGCCCAGGCTGGCTGTATGTCTGTCAGAAGCCGTTGACTTTGTGTTCCAAAGGCAAGAGCTCTCCCGAGCTATCCGGACACAATCAGTTGTTTTATTGTTAACAGCAAAATCATTCAGTGTTTTTGATGACAATTATGTGTGTCCTGGTTTTAGGCATCAGTACAGTACTATTTGGCATTACCCTCTACCATATAGGCTACTGTAACATTTCATATTGCATATCGATGCGGCATGTACTGGGCAGAAGAAGAATGTTCACAAGATAGCAATTTTCATTGACTCATAAAAACATATTTTTTTTAATTAAAAAAAATGAAGTAGCCAAGTATAGGTCCAAAGTTCACGTGTAGACGTTTTCGTGCATTTTGATCAAAGATCCCTGGAGGAGATATAGAGCAACCTACCATATATACCAGCCTTATCCACAAGATGGCGGAAGAGGCTAACGTAAGAGTTATACTGTATTCTGTTAAAAATCTCAAACTTGGTACTTGAACTGAGCAACTCAAATAGCCAAATGTAATAAGACTTCACAAACCGCCAGCAATTCATTCTAACTATTCATGTGCACAAAACATTATACATTTATTTCCTGTTGTATTCTAAGGCATCCCAACCTTTTTATACTGAAGTACCACCTCAGAAAATATTTGCTACCAACATAATAACTGATGTTAAAATACAGGGGCATATACCTGCCCTTTTTGTCTAATCACTAATCGGCACACATGATATTTCTAATGTGATTAATCAGTTCTCAAATCTTCTATTAACAGCTAGTTGTGCTGTCACACCTCTGGGTACTAAACTGTAAATCCTGTATTTACTATCTATGCTTTGACCAACTGTTGTTGGATTAACTAATTATAGTGTGTGCTTTGTGTCTTGCTTGCATATCATTCCTTTTGTGAGAACGCCATATGTATTATTTTGTGGGGAAATGTGAACTGATCATGAGGATATGCTATTAGACAAAATAATACCTCACCATCAATTTTAAGTACTGCATTGTGGCCAATTCATGTAATTCCAGACTCATACATGTAGAATTTGAAGGAATAAAAGGTATTAATTAAGGCAAAATAATAACTAGAAAAAGTGCCCCTTTTTGGACAGAATCTGGAGGAGTAATACAGTATATGTGTTTTTCCAAAAGTCGGCCTCCTGCCTCCTGTCCTGGTGGCGCTATAACAGGCCGTTTTTGGGGCAGAGGTTCATCGTTGGTTTCTAGGGAGAGTGTGCAACATTTGGCATCGACCGGGTTACTGGACTGAGCTTTATCACATCACATGCAAAGACAATCAGCTGAAGCTATCTGCAAAAGCAGTGAGCTTGTGGTTAGACTACCAGAGTCCAGAGGGACCCATTTGTGGGTCGCGGACACATTTTTATGGGTCCTTTCCTATCGTTTCGTTTCCAACATTTTGTTTTTAATTATTATTTCAAAAATATTTTCAAATAACATCCCCCAAAACAGCAAACGTTTTCATGATTTAAAAACTAAATTCAATGATGTGTTCGGTAATTCCATGAAGAAATCATGGAATTCAATAAATTAGAAAACAAATGTTTAATTAGTGAAAGTAGCAGATCTACAAGCTCGGCTTGTAGATATGCTATTTTCACTAGTTTGGGTCCTGGAAAAACATCTAATTTCTCTATTTGGGAAGTCCCAAAAAAAAAAAAAAAACAGAAAACTGGACTGCTTTGTTGTCGTTCAGCTTTATGTCCATTCAAGGGATGAATTAAGACTCAAGGAAGCCTTGGGACAATATTTTTTTCAGCGCCCACGTTCTAAAACGTGGATGCTTCTTCAGTCCGACCACACAGAGGATATATACAGTATATAATCACCACAGTATTGAGGTGGGCACTGGGCACCCAAAATGTGTTATTAAACCAATTACGTTACGTTACAGGTATCTGTGAACTATGGTCACAATATGGTTCCTGGGTTATTATGGCATTAGATTATGGCCAGAAAAGTGAGGTTGAGCTTTGACATTTTGTCTATAAAACGTCAACACTATCATTTCATTTTATCCTAGACATTTGTGTGAAGTGTTGTCATAATCTTTCTTTAGTTACAGCGTAAAACGTGTTTTGTGTGCTCACAGTGACCTTGATGTTTGACCTTTGGCAGTTCATCCTTGTTCAGACAGACATACAGATGTAAAGATGTATACTACGGACATAATGCTTCCAGCCATTGCTGTCGCCAGCAGAGGCATAAAAAAGAAGAATGAGCAGGGAGGGGCAAATTTGTGTTTTAATGAGAATAATTTTCAACTGGAAGAAAGTATCAAGAAATACCGATGCATGTCAAAGATTTAATATCATGGAAAGGTTCATTTTTGTATTCCAGATTCATGATGCATAAAGTGAAATATTTCAAGCCTATTTTGTTTTAATGTTGATGATTATGGCATAAATTGTGATAATCACCATATATATACGTCATCATCATTCGTGTGCCCTCGAGATCTGCGACACAAGCTGCTTCCACTGGTCTCTGTTGCTCTTTGCACACCAAGTTCATTCTTTCACAGTCAGTCCTGTGTCCCTACTCAGAACATCTGGAAATGTGAGTGCGTCTTGTTCCTCTTGATTGGCAGGGTAGTCTCCACAGAAGAATATCCAAAATGACCTGGTCTTTTGCTCTGTGGCAATATTCTGTAAATATACGGTACTATGTGTAAAAAAAAAAGTAAAACAAAAACGATGGAGCTTGCACAAAAACTAATTTCATCCACTGTTTTACACCTGCAAATCTGTGATTTGATAATAATGTTGATTCTGATTCTTAGTTAATACATGATATTCTTATTGTTTGACATGCACATGTTGCTGTAACACTGGTTCCCAAATTATTTGCTTGGGCTCAAAAGGTTTGGAAGCCACTACTAGAACATTTCAAACAAAGCATTTGGTAGCTTCACAGTCTTCACAATTCACAACTATCTTGATGACAGGTGATGCAGTTGGGATTTTTACCATTGTGTTTGTGATGATCATTTGTTCATCAGCTGTCAGTATGGAGTATGCTCTGTGTCACAGACAGTTGGCAAGTGCACAAATGCATATTTTTACCATGAACCATCAGTCATCATTAACAAGGTCCCTTATATTTAAACTTGCAAAGCGTATTTAGGTCAGTCAACACCAGAAAAAAGACAAAATGTCTTGGCAGCATCTACCTTAACATATCCCAGCGTGGTGGGAAGAATACCCTATTTCCTGCTACTGTAATGACCACAGTATATTATGCAAACACCAGAGAAGTGCAGGTTAGCTCAGCCTCTGGGAGTGGCTGCATTGTGGGCTGCGGGCCAGACTGGCAGAGGGCCGACGCACAGGCTGTCATGTTGAAACCACACAGTGGTGCATTGTGGGAGAAGGCACGGGTCAGTGGCATTGTGAACTGAATGGAGAACTCAAGTCTCTCATCACCTGAGACAGGGCCGCACCTTGCAAGGGAATTCAGCCAAGGTACACACAGTGGCAGGAGAGAGGAACGGGGAGAACATTGAAACAAATTAGCAAATATATTCGATTAATCAAATTAATTACAGAGAGAGAGAGAGAGAAATTTGATTTGTGAACTTCAACAGAGGATTTTTGGTCCAATGTGTTTGACTATATGACAATGATTTATTTACTTTTTAAAGTCACACTCAGAACTCCAATTAGATGAAGTGTGTTGTTTTCCTCTGTCATTGAGAGGCAGCGTAACAAGAGGGAAGTCAGGTTTCTCCTAATCCATGGATTATAGAGGTCTGGGAGTGGTATAATAACTACTGTAAAGCGAGGGGAGGACCATGGTTTGCCACATGCGCTTGTGTTTACATTGAAGCCACAACACATACTGTCATTTCCTTTTATCACTGATCCCAGCTTGGCAGGTGCCCCAGTGTACTCAACCTGCACACCCACAGGCTTCAGTGAAGTCAAGCACTGAGTCTTTTTCTCCCCTGGAGTTTAGTTTCAGTAGTTAAAGTCTGGCACATTTTCAAAAAGTGGCCACTGAACAAACTGGATTTCATGGATCTAGAATGAGGAACAAAAGTGTGTTTGTGGTTTCTCAGGTTGAAGTGTCTAGCAGTACTGTAATCCATCCGGTGAACTGTGTAGTGGCATTCTCAAGAGGCAGGAGGAGTAAAAAACCATTGGGCTCAAACAATGACTGCAGCTGGGCATCACTCATCTCACTTCCAAACACCAGGGTATCGTGTTGCTCCGGCACAAATCTTGAGAAGATTGGACTCTTTTGCAGCCATTTAGCGCCCGCACACATCCTCCAACCTTTCCACCCACCCGCCACTCTGCAGGAAAAAGAAAAGCTAGGTGTTGAGCCACTTGATCTGCTGAGAGGAGTGTTTGTGTTTGAGAATAGTGCAGCTGTGTAGTTGCCATCTGTGCATAAAAGGTATTCTCGGAATGCCAACCAGAAAGTTCCTTATTGTAGTAAGTGAAAAGGTAGTGTTTTTGCATTTGAGCGTCGATCTTGATTAGCAGTGACATGTCAAAAACAGAGTGATCTGGGTGTTCATGTCATTCATAATGGAATATTAGGTTACTTAAACTTTTCCATTGCATGGTGCAATGTTTTAAAATTAACTGAAATGGCTCCTTTTTTTAACAATGCAGTTAGGGCCTTTCTGTGTGGAGTTTGCATGTTCTCCCCGTGTCCCCTATAGGGTAGGTAGTGGTACCCTCACAAAAACATGCCGTAATCCTGGTCTCTAAACTACCTCCCCCTGGCCAGCCGGGGCGCCTGATGGAGGAGAAAGGAACTGGTCGGAATAACGTGTTCCTTCCACGTGGTTCGTCTGGCCGGGGAAACTCTCCCCGTCAGGTGAAAAGAAGCAGCTTGGACTCCTCATGCATAGAAGGAAGCATGAGGTCAGTCCGCTGCCCCCCCAGGTTGGCAGAGGAAGTGTAGCGTCCAGGATTACAATTAGATAATTGACACTGGGTGAAAAATTGGGTTACAAAATTGTGGGATAAAACATTTGTGTAAAAAAAACAATGCAGTTATTCTGATAGTTCAGAAATAAGTTGATGATTTTTTACAACATGCAACAGCTTGCAAATAACTCAGCCTTTCCAAAACACGTTTTTCTTTCTTTCTTTCTTTCTTTCTTTCTTTCTTTCTTTCTTTCGATATTGGAGTGAGCCCAAACACTATTGTTTTCTTAGTTTTACTGTATATAGTGCAAGAAAACAAAAGAGAGATCATCTCTTTTGTTGGCTTATAATTTGTATTTTACTAGATCAGAGATAGTTTCAATGACCAGGTCCATTGCCTGTCTACCACTTTCAGGCAATATAGCAATACTTTAACATTGCTCCTAGCTGTCCATGAGAACTGATGACCAAGAGAGCATCCGTGCTAATGGCTCTCCTTTGATCTAGGCTATGCCCTTAATTGGTGTGGGAACACATAGGTGATTGGTCTGGGAACATGTAAGTGTTGTATAGGTCAGGAGATAGAAAGGATTGTACATTATTTACATATATAATAATGAATTAATAAAATCCCTAGACCTCACATCATTTCATATAATTTGGGGTGTCATGGGCATTTATGCATCACCACAAAGTACACAACGTCTCTTGTCTGGGACAATGAACTTCAAACAAAACTCCATTTTACAATATTTGGATTAGAGTTATTTGTGACAACACATTCACCTGTGTACTTTAAAGAGAATTAAATGGGTCTTCATCAGAAAGTTGTGGTTATCACAAAGATATGTAAGACATTTTTTTCTATCAGTGATACAGTGTAAGTGTTGTTGCATCGCTCCTATTGTTTAAAATCTGTTTCTGGCAGTTTTGGTGCATTCTTCTTTGGTCTCAGATAGCTTAAACTGTGCAGATTGTGTTTAGTCTGGCGCCTCACTTTGTGACATGAGGAGGGAAATCTAGCTTTCTAAGATTGACTGAATAACAATGTCAATATTTTTGAGAATGTTATCCTAACATAGGTCTGATATATGGTGACCTTCATTTTTTTTACTTCCTTGATCATGATGAGTTCATGAACTTCATGTTTTGATTAGTTTGAGGCATTTAAAAGCTGCAGTTCCCCATCACAGAATAAATTAACTGTTCTTGTGAAAGGCCCATTTTAACTCGTATCAAGCTGAGAAATAAATATTCTTTAATTATTTTTGAACAATCCTATCAGTGGAACCAAGACAAAATTTTCCCCATAACTAGAAACAAGAGAACCAAGTCTCTAATCTGTGATGTCATCAAGTGCAGCCTGGTGCTCTGCTCCACTGACAGTGAATGAGAGATTTACTTTTAGGCTTTGCTTATCAGTGAAAATGTACCAACAATAAAGTAGGCTACATTATCTTAAGACTGGAACAAACTAATAACGGGCATAACTAAAACATCCTTGGTCGCTTTCTTCATTAAATTAATATTTTGCATCATAAAATTGTGTTTGGACTTTCCCCTCTCTTCCTGGCTGTGTGCTGATTCACTGTATTTTCCATGTAGTTTGGTCATCATTTTGGAATTCACACACCTTATCATTATATGGATTTAGTTTAAAGAGACTCCAGACATACTCCATTTAGTCTAAAAAAAATCTAAATAGATCCTGTTCACATTTTCTTTATTATTACCACTTAACACCTTTTAGTGATATTTTAGTGCCAATACATATGCCCTCTCATGCATGTAAAAGTATGTAGCAACATTTCCGGTGCCTGTTCTCATTTTTGAGATCTGTGTTTCTCTATCAGTTTGGAGGAGACAGACTGTCTACTGAGAGCAGGTGATCATTATCTACCATCCCAAGCAGACAGGCAGGCCTGCTGTTCATGCCTGACTGTATGTGGGTGGTATGCTGTGCTGTGATATGTGCACAGTAAGGCTCTGCCTCTACCTTTCTCTAGCACACACTACGCTGCAGCTATCACAACTTGAATAAATAGCAAAAGCAAAACATATCATTGTGAAAAAGCACTTGCATGGCCAGATGGACATTCTTTTTTCTGCCTGTTGTGCAAAGTGGTTGAGATATCCCTGGGTATATTTACATAGGCCTATCTGGAGTTGTGGCACTTTGAAAGGGGAAACATATGTGAAAAGGATTGTGTACTTGTTTTAAACATGATGACATGTGGTCTGCAGTGCCCTCAAATACATTTCATCAGTGTTGGCTTCTAAGCATTTTTTTTAAACTTTTTTTTCCAGTGCAAATACACTGGAAATGTCACTCTGCCCTTTAAAATGTAAACTAAACTACCTATATGCAACTAGGCCCCTGCCATGTCTTCATGTTTGTCAATATTGGTGACATTAAACACAGTCGATGTGAAAACATGGGTCATGGTTCTTTGATGAACTAATTGCACTTCAAGTGCAAAGCCTTACAAATGTCTCGTCTGTGACCTCTGTTTACTTAACTTGACATTTCTAACCCCGGACAGTCTTTTTAAACAGCGTGGGAAACGCGGCGAGATCAAAAAAGAGCCGGTGATGACCCGCTACTGTCCTCTCCGTGGGAGGGTTTACAAACGTGTGTGCACCTGTACGTTTCTCACAATTATAAAACGTTGCCTTGTTTAGCAGCACGCTCCTGTAAGCATTGCCAGAACCAGTAGGAATTACACGAGAGATGGATGCTAACGACAAATCCCCCGCCGGCGACCACCAACAAATACAACTTTTGGACCTCAGCGCCAACACAGCTGAGAAGAGGCGCTGCGAGGGTCCAGAGGAGAGTGACCCACCGGCCGAAGAAGATGACCAGCTGACGCAGAAGCCCCCGTATTCCTACGTGGCTCTCATTGCCATGGCGATCAAGGACTGCTATGACAAGAGGCAGACCCTGAGCGGAATATACGAGTACATCGTCTCGAAATTCCCCTACTACGAGAGAAACAAGAAAGGTTGGCAGAACAGCATCCGACACAACCTCAGCCTCAACGAGTGTTTCGTCAAAGTCCCCAGAGAAAGTGGTGGAGACAGCAGGAAAGGCAACTACTGGACACTGGATCCCGCGTTCGAGGACATGTTCGAGAAGGGGAACTACAGGCGACGGAGGAGGGTGAGGAGACCATATCGACCCCCGAGTGTGCCTTACTTATCCGGGAGCCCAGCAGTCGACTATCCACAGTATCCGGAGCCCCTTTACCTGCCGGAGAAGCACGTGTACCTGCAGCATGCATCGCCGTACGGCAGTGGATCCCCGTACGGGAGTGGAGGATCCCCATACGGGAGTGGAGGATCCCCATACGGGAGTGGAGGAACCCCATACGGGAGTGGAGGAGCCCCATACGGCGGTGGTGGATCCCCATGGACCCTGTATTCGCCCCAGTCCCAATCCCCCCAGTCCACCGGCGGCTACAGCCTCTCATCACCGGCGCAGAGCAGCGGCTACCCTAGTCCCGTCTCTCCGAATGGACTTACCGGCAACAGCCCAGTGCCAGTGGGCGCCTCGTATTACTCAAGCCCCCACTTCCACCACCACCACCCCACCTACGGTGCCTCCTACCACCACCACCGCCACCCATCCGTGTTGGTCCCCGCACACAACGGATGTCCTTACGGGGGGATGACCCAGCCGATGAGCCCCAACGGAGGCACCGTTTCCATCGCAAGTTTCTCCCAGTTCTACGCCAGACAGCCAGAGATGCCCTTTGCGCACTCGGTTTGAAACTTTGAATACTAGCCTCCACATGACGTGCCCTGCCCAGGACCATATCACTGACTGACTGGCAAGTTTCTGTTGTTCAACATTTCAATTGCACTTCGTCATTATGAGGTAAAAGTTTAAATGTGCCAAGTGTTCCATTAGGCCTGTACGGTTTGTTCTTTAACTTGCAAATTAGTTTTATTTTCAATGTTGCCTATTGTTCATTTAGATTAGGCCTACTACACACTGCTACAGTTATGCATTGCTGCAATGCAATATTGTATATTACAATACTGTTGTATTGCATGCAAATACATCTAGAAATTAGGCCTACGTTTTATTTTCAGTTTATGGTAAAGTTTTTGGAGGTTTGCCCGTAGCTATTCAAGATTTTATTTGGTTTGTTTTTTCTGACATATTTTTGTTAAAGTTTGTTGTAGGGATAAACTTGTGTTATTTATTTCTGTTTGTTCTAAAGAATTTAGGTTCTAGACTGTGGCCTACAGTACCTACAGCACCAAATGCTCTGTGAAGGCTAGTTAATTGTCACTTATATGGACCTTACTTGGTGTATAACGTTTATTACAATAAATGTTTGTTACAATAAAAGTATTTTTTGCAACACTGTCTTTTCATTGCTTGTTCCATTTCACATGTGAAATCTCACTGCCTCATTTAGCTCCTTAGCCTATTATGGTCGAATACTGCTGCATGCTTCATGCAATTATGCCCATCATTGGGCTAGGTTTTGGACTTTAAAAATACGAATTACCTATAGCCTATTTGGCCCATTTATATGGTATTAAAGTGTAGCATGCATTTGTTTTTTATGGCTATTTTATGTATTTTCTCCTATAGTGGTTTAAGATGCAAGAGTTGCCATTTACTTCAAAACGAAGCCCTGTAGCAACTGTAATTGTCAGTTGAGTTTAGTTTCTTCTTTCCTTTGTGGGCAAGTGTAGTATTTACAATCCGTAGTACGACGGTGTCACTCGCCAAGAACATTGGGATGGGACAGTTGGGACTTGTTAGCTTGTAATGTAGATCCGATCCCTTATTTTTGGCAATAGCAATTGAAGCAAGAGTTTGAAATGCTGTATGTTTGCTACACCAACAGTAGGGTAGGCTATGCCCTTTTGCGCAATTCTGATACCAATCATACCATGATATAGGGCAATTTTATTGTCGTCGTTAAAAAGCAGAGTATAGGAGAATAGGGAATACGGTAGCCTTGACACGTTTAGCCTGCCTTACTAGTTGAATCAACAATAAATAAAATGTATCATTTTATAGATTGATATAGGCCTATCATCATCAGTAAAAAATCTATTTTAATCTGAAATTATTGCTCGTTATCTTAAGGATAGTTGAGTATTGTGCGATCGTTAATCGCATTTTGTTTCTCAGTCAAATGAGAAATATTACGCCAGAACACAAAGGTAAAGCTGGATAAAGTTTTCCGGGCTCCATTCCATCACCATACTCGCCTCTCCTCTTCATCCCTTCAGTCAGTTGTCTATTTTTGTACATCCACAAATATTAGTTTTACCGCGTGATATGAGAGTCAGACGACATTATGTATTTCTTATAGATTTGTTTTTCCTGATGATCGATTCATGCATTTGTTTCAAGAAGTTAATAATAATATAAGGGCAGAAGGTAGGATGAATTCGACCATATTGGAACGTATCCACGCCCATACGTCTTTACGTCTGCGACGTAAATCCGTTTCCTGTAGGGCGACGTGGAGGAGGAGTTCTTCCCGCGTGCGCGCCTGGTTTTCGGGTGAAACACAACAACTCAGATGTTTTACTACTGAACTTGCTGCTTAAAATCCCTGCCGGTGGGAGATCATGGAAACTTTGAACCAGTTCCTCACGGAATACCCTCACCTATTGTATGGTGGATGTGGAGCGACGGCAGTTGCCGCCGGAGGAGCGCTGATTTACAGAATCGCGACGAGGTATAATAATGCTCCTCGCCTGTGCATGTGTGTGTGGCCTGCTGTTGTATTTAGCCCATTTATGATTTTTCTGATAAGTTGACGACCAGGTTTAAAACGCATTAACGACATGGAATAACATACTACAATAATAATACAATGAACTATTTATGTTTAATAATGCCCCGTAGTCCCGTACTAACACATCCTCCACTTCTCAAGACTCAAGCGGGATGAAGATCACTTGTCACTTTAATGGCTAATAGTAGCCTAGCTTTTTATTTTTTACTCCCCGGGACCCCGGGTAACACAGAAAGTGTTAAAGGTGCAACTCTAAACTGGATTTAACCAAAAGAACGATATTTAATTTAAACAATCTGTATGGCAGTGTACTGTTAAAACTAGTAGGCTACACATGCAACGGTTGTTTGGGGGAGGTGGTCTGGTCTCCCTCTCTACCCTTCTCCAATGAGAAATGTTGTAGACCCCACACCTCGGGTAGGACAGCATACGTACAAAACCCCCCAAAGACTGTAGAATTCAATAGATGAAAAAGAGAATAAACTATAACTGGTATAAGGGTTGCTAGACTTGTTTAACATATTTCTGGGTGGAGCCACTGATATATTTTCCCTCTTTTTTTTTAAGTTCTTCAAGTTTAAGATGTGATCTTTGACGACCAGGATGTCATGTGTTGTCATTCTACAGCAGTTGTTAGTTACATGGTAGAGAGCAATGGAGACAGGAATTTGTTAATGAACTATTCAATATTAATCAGAAGTATATATTTTGATATATTGTCACATCACAGGTTTACAGGTGTAACACTGTGGGTGAAATGTTTTTGTGCAAACTCAAGCAGTTCTCACCTTTACTCCAAATTATTTTAAAAAAAAACCACTTTGTCGAATTGTCGTGAACCTTTCCATGTCCTTGAAGGAAAATGTTGTAGATGTGTAGATTAAGAGTGTCAAGATTGTATGACTTAAGAAGCCTCTCCTTATCTTATTGTTTTATTATAGGAAGAAGCCTGTCCATGCCAATGTCAACTGTTGGTTCTGCAATCAGAATACAGTGGTGCCCTATGGGAATAGGAACTGTTGGGACTGCCCTGTTTGTGATCAATATAATGGTTTCCAGGAGGTAAGCTGAACAACCATTTGTCACCATGTTTTTCATGTGATTATTCTCAATGCAATAGGCTTTGTGAGCTTGTAGATCGCCAATTTTTGTGTGACGCCATTGTGCGACAAAGGATAAAATATCCTTTGTCGTAGGAAAGGATTGATGCAGTTAGTGCTGCACGCTTCTTGCTCAAATGTGAATCTCGATTTTCCTCCACCAGAATTGAGATCACGATTCTCACATGATTCTCATTTTTTCCATGAAAATATTTTTTGTCTTTAGTCTGTAGTTGCTGAACATTACTACATTCAAAATGTGACACCTGGAGGCTGGAGACAACATCAACATGCTTGACTTAAACCTCTCTTGTAGCAAAAACACAAGAGTAACTAAAATGAATTGGACAGCCAACTACTAGTGCTGCATGATTCTTGCTCAAATGTAGAAATGAGATCGCATACGTGTCTCTGAATCTAGATCTCAATCTTTTTCGATTACCGGTAAGGTAGCTAACTGTGCAGCACTAGTTGCAGCCCTAATTGTATTTATTTTATACATTTTTTTTGTCTTGTCTTGCTGCAACATCAGAATGGCGACTACAACAAACCCATCCCAGCTCAGTACATGGAAGATCTAAACCATGGAGTTTCTGCTAGCCTTCAGTCACCAGAGACTCCCAAGACACTCCAGTGGGTCAACAGCCAGATGCTCCTCTGCAGGAAGTGCAACAACAACCAGTCTGTCAAGATCAAGCAGTTGGCTTCGTTCATCCCAAGGGATGATGTATGTATTGTGGCTGTGGTTTAGGAGTAGACTTGCCGGTTGGGAACCGGAAGGTTCCCAGTTTCATTCCGGGCTCACCCAGAGTTAGTGTCATAGTGTCCTTGAACAAGACTCTGAATTGCTCTTGATGAGCAGGTTGGTGCCTTGCATGGTTTCCTCCGCCATCGATGTATACTATGAATGTGTGTGTGAATGTAATGCACAATTCACCCAATCTATGTAAAGCGCCTTGGATAAAGGCGCTATATAAATGCACCATTTACCAAAGTATATTCCTACAGTATATTCTGGGTAATCATTGCTAGAAAGTGTTTGTTCTGTAACAGGGTCTCCCCACCCCACCTCTCCAGCTCTTGAGTAAATGTCTGCTTGTTTTTCTTTATCCTGAATAGATCAAATTGGTATCCCAATCTAAGAATGTATTTTCTGTGTACTAAAAAGTTGGAGAGAAGGGGACACTGCTGTTACTGAACAAACAAGCAATCAAATTATAGAGCTATTTAATGCGTACTTTGACAAAAATATAACTTACCACATTTAAGTCGAAATAACACCAAGAATGGAAACTATATACTGTATATTGCTTGTCAGTCATATGTGTTTTTTCTCTGTCCTCCTAGGAGAACTACGACGAGGAGATAGAGGCATATAAACACCATCTGGAGCAGACCTACAAGATGTGCCGCCCATGCCAGACGGCGATAGAGTACTACATCAAACACCAGAACCGGCAGCTTCGCACGGGGCTCTTAAACCATCAACTACGACGCAGCCGAGAATCTGACAAGGGTTTCGTAAAGGTCAATACAAATACAAATCCCAAGTTATGGGTTATTATTGCTTCAGCTCAGTGCATGTGTGATTGCCTCTCTATAATGGCTGTGATTTAAATAAATAAATAAAAGCCCTCAGGCTTTCATGGAGTAGAAGTTGATGCTGGAATTTGTAAGTGACATGTCACCACAGATCTGGTAGATATTCCAGTTGTCATTTTAACCCATCAACACCTGGAACGTATCTGTGTCATCTTAGCTTTTAATCACTAACAATTACTTTTGAAATATCGTGAAAACGTGTGCAAATCTTTTTGCAAATTTTTAACTCATATCTTTGCTTCTGGGGGTCCCTGGAACAACATATTTGAGATGGAGGTCTGTAGCCAAATACATATCATTCTGGGGGTTCTTGACGTGAAAATAGTTTGAGAACCACTGATATAGAAAATATACGTTTTTATCTGAAAACTGTTAGGATTTAGAAGACATTTTTTGTAGAGTCTGGTCTCGGGTCTCAATGGGTGAAACCTTTTCTCTTCCCACAGAGCTCTTCCATCACTACTCCTGTGGCTGTGATACTGCTGCGTGCCCTCGCCTTCCTGGCCTGCTCCTTCCTGCTGGCAACAACTGTCTTCGGGTCAACAGACCAGACTGTGTCCGCCAGTGCCCCCCCAACACTCAGCGGCGGGGTCGTCCCTCCCAAACCCAGCCCCTTCAACGATTCCACCTCCAACAACAACAGTGATGGCAGCACATATGCCCATGTGTGGCAGCATTGGCAGGGGCTACTGCAGTTGCTACCAGATGCAGCTGTTGAAAAAGCCCAGTTGGCTTGGCATTATGGAAGAAACAACCAGATCGCTGTGGCCTCCGTTGGCCTGTTGACCTGCATCACTGGTATCTTCATGGCTGGACCTGTTCGGTAAGGAAGGCAACACTTTGTCTCGTATTTGTCTCAATGAACAGCAGACATGTTTTGAAGCGTAGCATATGCTGATTTGAATTGTATTTTAACAGAATAATAAATTGACTAAATGAAATGGTATATTATGAGGGTGTGAAAGTGTATTAATACTTCGATCGTACGTTGTTAATTCAACTGCATTAATTGGGAATTTTAAGATAGATTTACGTTGATTTTCTTTGACCAAAATATATCAAATAAATTGACACATTAACCATAATGTGCAGACGACTTGAATCTTGTTTGGTGGTCATTTCTATTGTCTACCACCACGTTCCACAAATACAGAGTAAATCAGTCGGGAATAAATTGTTGTGAAAATTGAGCAGAAATTTTGTCTTTTTCCAGATTGAGGAGAATTGATGCTATGGCCTCGGTGCTGTGGTTCCTGGTCATGTGCTTGTACTTGGCTGAGATCTACCTGACGGGCATCTCGGATTGGCTGGACACTGCCAGGCTGAGCGCCATCGCCCTCTGTTGCCTGGTTGGCTTTGCCGCGGCCGTGGCAACGCGCAAGTCCGTGGGACAGAGAAGAGCCAGAGGTCGAAGGTCAGAATCTGAACAGTAACATTTAAATGTGTTTTAAAAAGACCACCCTGTGCATCCACCATCATGGCTACACAATGGGAACTATTATTATATGATGTGTCATATTTCTTTTTTGGAATGACACTGTCTTTTCATTTCATTACAGCCTCACTCTTAACCATTGCTACTACTTTATTAACCAACTACAATGGGGGGGAAAGACTTGCCTTCAAAGTTTATTACTTAGAATATACTATGAAACCATTGAACACTACTGTTACCAAGACTGTATGTAAGAAGATTGTATAGCATTTCTAACATTTCTAACACGGGAGAACAAAACACTCAAGTTTTTGAGTGACATTAATTTGTCATCCTAAGCATAACTAATCAAATAATCATCACAATATAAATTGAGGCAATGATGTTATTGGTATATACTGTATATCACCGTATATTCCTTTTTCGTAAAATTTCAATATAAAAGCTTCTGAAGGGTTGAAGCACTGGTATGGCAACTATTATGGTAACTAAGAACATGTATTGTGCAAAACTGCAGTACTAGAAATAAATAACCTTTTCTCAAGTAAGTAAGTCATAAATGTAAGACATTGAAATTAAATTGTCTAGCTGCACCAAGTGCAAATAAAAACTGACTTCAAGTACAGCAGGAAAAAAAAAGTGAAACAAAAAACAAGCTCTACCAGTCAGCACAGTATCGTCAAAATCCATACTGTAGGGCAAAATCATACCTTCTATACCTTCGCTTATTCCCCACCCCTGCTGTAGTTCTTTATGCTATCGACCTATCATTACTCTCATAGCACAAGTGCATCTATTGGCTTTTTGTCTACCTGACACGGAGTCTCCCTATTGTCACGTACATCGCTCCAAGGAATGAACTTAGCCTGGCATCAATATAAAACCCAAAGATGATGGATTGTATTCATTTCCTGATGCTTGGCATAATATTAATCATAAATATAAGCTAAATGTTTAAAGTAGTCATCTATTATGCCTATAAAATTAGTTTTGACGGTGCTATAAATATAAAATTACATGAATATACAAAAACTATTCATAGTATATGACTAGTATAGTCCTATAACAGATTACAAATGTACACGATCAACCCGTTGCATAGGATTTAAATAACTGTACATTTACCACAATGAACTTGAGTGGTTACTTTGGTCTGACCAGTGGTGTGATCTGTTACCTCTCATTGCCACTTGGGGCCGCCAATGTACGCAAAGTGTGAAAGCTCTCAAGTACAGCTTTTGAGTATTTGGCGTTTGGTTTAGAGTTTTAGCTAATCCTTCAAACGTTTTCCTTTTGCACTCTCAACAGGATTGGTATTACAGCATAGTGTTGGTAATTTTATTTAAATTATCAGTTATTTTTTAATCTTTTGAACCATGAAGGTCATCAAATTATTGGCTCAGGAATGTGCCAAAAACAAAAAAATCTCCATAATTTCAAAGCTTCATGGGGTGTGTAAATGATGTAAAATAAGTCAGTTTTTGGGTAATTACTGTTACTTCAATAAAATATAATTCATCTAGAATATATTACTTGTTGAATACTACTAAAGTAAAAGGTTCAAACTGGTGACCATATCTTCTTTATAAGAGAGCTTTCTCAAATAGCCTTATGAAGGAAAAGAGGTTCAATTCAAACCAAATTTTAAAGTTTTGCCATAACAGCATAACTAGTAGGCTACTCAAAAAGTACATGGAAAAAGCTGCTCACTTCCAGTTACTAGCATTTTAGTATTTTGAATTAGATACTTTCCGTCCCAGGCAAATTGTCAAATTAAACATGATGTTGGAAGAACATTTTTCTATTAAAATAGGAGATGGGATTCTCAAACAGGCCGAGAAAAGGGAAGCCTATGTAGTATTTACAAATGGCACCACGTTTCAAGTGGTTATCCGTCCAATAGAGACAAGTTATTTTGTTTTAACACATTTTCTAACTCCGTTCTAATGATGAAAGTGGAATTTATACTGCACTAGATCCTTTCCTCTGTCCCTTGCCTTGATACTTTGTCCATTATTGACCATAGTGATAGTAACATTTTACTATATGTATGCACAGTTTGATAGAATGTATATCCCACCCTCAATGCATGCATTAACCTTTTACGAGTGCACTTTGTTTAAAAAAATAAAATAATGGACAATACCGAAATAGGAAGGTAGACATAGTATTGTAAAATTCTGTATTCAAGTAGTAGCTGTAAGGACTGTGTGTTTTACTGTGAAGTGTAATTTGCATGTTGTGCTGATCTTTAGATGTTCTCAGACCAGCATCTTTGTTGCTGTAATAGCCACAAGCCAAGGCAATCATTAAACCTTAAGTTCCGGATTGTTTCGGCAACAAAACTGCTGGCCAATATTGAGCATTAAAGATGCAGTTTGTTCCTAGTTGATGTTTTGTGTGGGAGTAATATGCCATGATATGACAATATTATTGTCTCTGACATTTCTTTGTCTGTCTGTCTGAGCTGTAATATATTTATTATGTTTCATTTATCAACCCTATATATGTTTTTCATGATCATTACCACATTTTGGCATTCTACAGGAATGCCATGGTGACAACAGTACTGAAACTGTCAAATGTACAGTTTTAATGGTTTGTTAAATGAACCATCATTAATACATAATACTAATTATACACTAAAATGTACTTTTTGGACTACAGATTATTAAGCTAAACTGATTGGATGTTCCATCCTATCAACAGCTGTTCAAGCTGTGTGTAATGCTGTACTAGGGCTGGGCGTTTTTAACGGGTTGTGAGCCCAAGACGTCCACAGGCGTCCTGGGAAATCCCGCTATGTAGTGCCCAAGACGTCTGTGGACGTCTTAGCAAAAAAAAAAAAAGAAGCTACAAGCTCACAACATGTTTGCCTTGTATATCGGCTATTTTCTCTATTTTGGAAACAACTTATGCCATTATCACAATATTACGATATCCATCATACCAGAAAATATCAATATATTGCCCAGACCTGTGCTGTACAGTTGTTTTAATTGCTGTATCATGGCGATCCCACTCAAAGCTTTCCCACAGAGTGGTTCTGTTTCTAGATCTTTTTTGAGTCATGTTGAAATTTCAGAGATGTATAATTCAGTGCTTGATCTGTACAAACGGCATCTTAAATCTTGACAAAGATAGTTTATCTGCACTACCATGCTTTGTATCTTTTGTGTGTTTTTGTGATGTAGTTGAGCTAAAGCATAAAATGCTCCTCGCCAAAGTAAGGTCTTGTATGCTTGCGACTACCAGGTTTAGCTTTTCTTTCTATGCCCAAAATGCAGGTTTGTTGTCCTGGTATGTTATTTTTGACAAAGAGCAATTATGTGGCTCATCCTGCTTGGGGTGTTTAGAGTATTCTGATGTCTTCCTGATGAACTGTACTATGACCTCAACCTCGCCCTTTACCAAGTACTCATCTCTCCTAGAACACCAGAGTGTTGTTGTGTGTTTTGAGCACAAATATAGTAGCAATATATTACATTCAAAGCCTAGTGTTTGCTTAGGCATGAATGAGTTGTGCAACATGTTGATTGACAAAAACGAGGTATTTGTAATTTGTAAGCAAGACGTTTCCAACTGAACCATAAATTAGGTCTAAGGTGCCAAATGTAGCTGGAGCATATAGTATTCTGTGAAACACATTTGTGGCAAATTAACAAGGCATTGATGAAAGCTTGCCAGATTTTAATACACAATTATACTGAATATTTGTAGCTAACAAATGTGATTATCTTCTGTATCTGTTTGTTTTGTTGTTCCTAAGTGATTATGTAGTTTGCTGTTTCTGTACCGACAAACATTTATCAATGTTATGTATGCGTTACAGAAACACAAACTTGTGTGCAAGGTTTCTTTGTATTAAAACCTAACGTACCAAATGTAGGTACGTTATAACTCTTGCGTGTAGGGTGTGCCATATAAAGCTAATAGCTAATCAGAATGTATTTAGATTTTTACTGTGTTTAATTTGTGTTTTAGTATTTTCTGAAGAGATTTCATCACTTGGTTGATTCTGTCCAGGGCTGAAGCCCAAGTGAAATGCATTTTCTTTGGCTTGTGCATCTTAAATGGAGAAATATTTCTCAATTTAATAATTCAATTATGTTATTCCTATAGCGTATGGCGAGTCGAGTCTGATCCGTGTTTTTGTACTTTCCTCTATAACTAAGACCCAAAGAAACAAGTGGGGTAATGCAGGGTTTTCTTTTCTTTTTTTCCCCCTCTTTTTTCCAGCTGAAGACTCAGCTTGAGTCCCAAAAGAGAAATTTGGTGTTTCCTTGGGAACAAAATTAAATTTATTTAGCATAGGAATGTTTAAAACGGTACATTTACATAAACGGGTCTGTGGACGATTTTGGGTCGTGTGAAAATACTGGTGTAATCTGTGACATCATAGCAATGTGCTGGTCTACAAACGGTGGAACTGGACTCATGGAATTTATGGATTGTTTGTCTGAACTTTTACATGTAAGAAGAGGGTGACTATTAGTTTTTGCATTAGGGCTTTAACAGTACACCTTGTTGTTGTTTCCTTCTGTAGTTTAACATCCAACATTCTGTTATTTTTTTATTGGAAGTGCAATTCTGACCTGGGATGTGTCTGTTGTCCCTGGATAATATTATTGGTCCATGACAGTCTTTTTTATTTTATTGTGTTAAGTGTTTGTATGAAATGCTCTATTTGTGGAGCTGTACGTTGTTATGATGTACATCCTGTTTTGGGGTAAGCAGTGATGTAAATTAATGGAGAAACTATGTTGCGTCGGTTTTTACTAGGGCTCTGGGATTGGGAATAACATATATGAATGCTGAAGTTCATTGTTGTCTAACCCTTTTTTTCCGACTACTATTAAACTATCTTTTTGGGGACTTTTGTAGGAGTGATTGCTGTCTGTTGAATGTAATAAAAAAAAAACTGTGAAAGGACATGCCCTCTCTGTTTGGTGTTCATCAAAAGTTATTTCCCCCCTCTCAGTTGTACTGGTAGACTTCCAATTCTTCCCTATAATAACATCCTTAATTAATACAGGATATGTCAATATCCATTATGCCTAGTGGCGGCGCACACCGTTGCAGCGGCTCAGTGTACTCCCCAGCACATCACAATTGTGTTGTACTTGTACCTGTTACAATGACAAAGATCTATCTATCTATTACCCAGAGAAACCAGAGTTTGACAATGTTCTGGTTAAACCTACGGTCAGTTGTCTTTAGAATTTGAATGACTGTTGTAGAAATGTGGATTTGAGCAGTTGCTGAGAAGCATTTCTCAGCTCTCAGTCAGTAGGCATTGTCAACAGTCCTATGATTGTACGGCAGCTGTAACCAATGAATGGGTCTTTTTTGTTTTTTTTTATCAGTCTGGTGTCTTTCTTCATGCAGCACGTGCTGGACAGGTGGTTTGACTACAACATTTGCCCAATGCATGGATGATTACAGCCCCATGACAAGCAATAATTGTGCAGTTATATGACTTGTTAGGGTCTTAACTCCTACTACTACTCGCATAGGTCCGTTAATTGGCCACTGATTGTCATTTGTTCATGTTAAATTGTGTGTAGCAGCAATGTAAAAAAAAAAGTCACAAAGCCAGAAATGCCCTAAAACAGTTGTAGTGTAAACATTTGCCTTTGATCATTTGCTCATAGTAGGTACACTGTAGTGTTGAGCGTTTTATGGATGCATTGTCAGTCACAGGATGACTCGTCTTGTAAGAATACACTCGCCAACTGGAAAAGGAGTAATGATTTGTTGCTTTACTTTTATATAGGATTACAAATAAAACCTTGTACAGACCCAGAAGGGACAATTATGTTGCTCTTGTTTTGCAGATACCTTGCAGGAAGCGCTATGGGCCCTCCCTTCAGTTGCAATCCTCCCCTGCTCTCCGCTACCTTCCCCAGCCAGGCAGCAACCTTCATCCCCACCCCGCCTCCCCACCTCTCCAAGCTCATCAACAGCCAGCAGAGTCCTCGGGAGCGCAAGGCCTCCCCTTCCTCCCTGCCTGGCCGTCTGAACAGAGCCCTCTGCCTCGGCACAATGCCCTCCCTTGCTAGGACAGGTAAAACGGTTGCATTTTCTGTTTTGGCAAAGTATAGATGACATGACAACATCATGGTTGTGGTTGAAGACAACTGGCAGTGCATGGAATGTCGTAATGTATATTCTTTCTGGAGAGCTTTGGTCAGTCAGAGGATGATTGCATGCTGATTGCTGGAAGCTACTCTGAGAACCCTGGTTTGTTTGCAGTCTTCTTCAGGTGGCAAATACATTTTACAATCCGTAGTTCTCAGATGCATAAAAAAAGCAGGTTGAAAGTGGTTACGTCTGTGGGTTTTATAAATAACCAATCAAACTTATTGACAAGGGCTTGTGACTAAATGGTCGCTACATTGTATCCATTGCTTATTTTGCAACAATAAGTAATACCCAATGGGTTATACTAAACGGATGTCAGATAGACACTTTTTTACATGTTGTTCATACCAGTATACAGATGGGTGACAAAATAAAGGAGTGGAGAAATGTAAGGAATGCAGATGCTTCCATACAAATGTACTGCATGATACTGTTACGCAGGTAACATCATATCATGCTCTGTGCTGTGGCATGTATAAAAGAAATGCAGAGCAAGCCCAGCTGACCTTGATTTTAGATCAAGATGTCAAGACTAAAAGATTCAAGTCATTATGAAAGAGTTCACGAATGTGGGGCACAAATGGCCAGAGCTTTAGTCGCAAAGATTGTTCAACTGGCTAGTTTTTAGTGACTAAAGTGACTTGTGCATTTCAATCTATGGAGAGACGTCACTGTACATGGTCAGAAATAGTCACTTTGACTCCAATGCTCATGCATTAGTGTGATACTTAAGGAAAAACAGAAGAGCTACTCTGGTGACTGAGAAAGCATGTCAATTGCAGGATGTGAAGAACAACGTCACCACCTACATCAGCGGTGGGCAACTTTGACAATGGAGAGGGCCACTATATTTCAACACTCACTCCCTAGGGCCATATATTACGGTCGTCGCAAAAATAGCCGATCTACAAGCTCAAAACGCGTCGCGCGCTGCGATGCGTTTTGAGCTTGTAGATGGGCTATTTTTGCTATATTCGAATTGAAATCTTGAATTTTTGCTATTTTTTTTTAATCAGAATCCTGAAAATTAATATTTTTCATTTCAAATGCCTTTAATTATACTTGTGTTGAAGCATTGAGCTACTAATTTAGACTGAAGTAATTAAAGCGGGTCATGTTTGCATGTTGTGGAATTGTAATCAGCTGAAACCAATATTAAATCAGAATTCTGACATTAACCTGAGGGCCGCATTAAGTGAAGGTGGGGGCCGCATGTGGCCCCCAGGCCGCCAGTTGCCCACCCCTGACCTACATAGAAAGGGATGTTATAGTTCAGTTGCAGGGCATAAACCCTTCATTACAAAAAAAAAATCTTTCAGAGTTGAGTGGTGTAAAACCATCGGCACTGGTCTACAGAGATGTGGATAAAAGTGATATGGTCAGATGAGTCATCCTACTAAGAGTTCAACACAGCGCTCAAATATTAATCAGGCATTAGTAATTTGTGGGCTTGTTTCCTGATTAATTGGGCTAAATTAAAATATATATGTGCTCTAGTGTGACAGTGTCTTGTCTGTTTATCCTTCTAATCTACTGTGGAGTGTTTCTTTTTAATTGATTTATTTGCCCATAACAGAGCACCAGGTTTATGAAAAAGCTGGCTAAAGTCTCTGATGCATCTCTGGTCTGATCATCTAATCACAGAAGGTATTACATTTTGTGATGTTTGATTAACGGTCTGGCTGTGTGATTCTTTTTTTCAGAATCAGGGTACCTGTTTAGTGGAAGCAGACCTTCATCGCAATGCAAAGACTCCCCATCTTCAGGTACGAAATCAGCAAGTCTTTCAAGGTCTTAGCGCCCCTTGCTGGCTTATCTGGTTATGGCACAGACTAGAAAATGTCACCCCTCTCCCCTTTCACTTTCCTGTCTCTTCCACTGTCCTGTCTTTATAAATAAGATGCCATTCTAAATTACATTTGCGAAGTCACGATGATAATTTCATTGATATGATATAGTACTTTATTGTTTTTTTAAAAATTATACTTCACTGAAATTTATCTTGCGACCCAGCAGCCATGTATGCAGAACACATACACACCTTTAACATAGCACAGAGAACAAAAACAAGATTACATACATGAAGACAAGAGCAATGTCCACCACTCAGAGTACCCTGTCATGGCCAACCTCCTGTTTAAGCCTCAAAGTAGTGGACAAAGGACCTCTTTAGTCTGACCTTATTGTATGCTGGGACAACATATCTCCTTCCTGAAGGTAGCAACCTATATTCTCCTCTGAAGTGGTTGTCCAACAATCTTTGAACAATGTTCAGTTGTTGCAACAGTTGTGACTTTAGGGCTGCAGACAAACATCCATACCAGGTGGTACTGTAACTACAGTACTGAAGAACACTCATAATAATAGAAGTGAAGAACAAAAGAAGAATCCGTCTACTAGCACCGAAGGATTTTAGACGGCGAAGGAAGTAGATTCTTTGCTTTGTTTTCTTACACACTGATTCAGTCTGATCTTTCCATGACAAAAGATATGTTACCGTTTCTTCACAGACTACTTCTCCCTGAAGTCAGGGAGTCGTCCGTCCTCTCCAGGACCCTCTCCGACGCCCTCTGTGGCAGGTTCTGTATCAAGTTCAACCTCTGCCTTTCAGCGACGTCCACTCATCAGCCCTGCCCGCCTTAACATCAATGGCCGAAAACTTCGACTCTTCTCGTCTGAGATGGAGCCCCCGCCTATGTCCCCGCCCATGTCCCCGCCTGTTTCCCCGTCCCACTTCTTTGTGGAGCCTGCCCCTTCGATTTACAGTGGCCGATTTTCCCCCGATATATCACCCTTCCAAAGCCAGAATGGTAAGTCTTTCAAGGGACAAAATCTTATAGTTTGTTGTGGTTATCAGTCAAGGCTGCAAGGAGTATGTCTAGTTGTGCCCTGGTGGAAAAGTACAAGTAATATTAGATGTATGAGCACTATCATGTCATAAACTCATTTAAGTTACACATTTTCCTTAACACGACAGTCCTTTTGAAGGTCATAGACCGTCATGTTGTGCTCATTTGCCATAATGACTAACCCCCGATATATTTTATTTAGATTTAAGTTCATTGCTGAGGGAGGGCAGTGTTATTCATGAAGAGCAGAGGAGGCACGGTTCCTCAGAGTCCTCCTCAGCATGCCTGGTCGACACCACCACCCACAGCCCGGAGAGCACACCTGCATCCAAAGGTGAGTTGAGCAGTCCGAGTTAAACATGGGATGGAAATCGTCTCTTTATACTACCTCCTTATCCTGCCTCCCTATTTCTATTGTGTGTGTGTGCGCACGCACTGTGAGCAATGTGTGCATAATTGCATATGTATGGATGTAGAGTCATATACTTTGGCATGTATGCATATATAAAATAAAATGTATATAAACAATACCTTTACCTTTATTCATACTCTCATACACATACATGCACTGCATTGTCTGAGGGGGCTTTCTCATTGTTAGTATTTGGAAATGGGTCTCTTTTTCAATCAAATTGTTATTACTTGACACGTCAGAGTGTTGTGTCATTAAAGTCCTAAAATGTAAGTAACAGACCTAAAATCAAAGCCATCTAAAATGCACACCTTAATCTGAAATCTAGTTTTCAAAATACCTAATGTATGTTTGTATGTGTGTATGTTTTTGTTTGACATTTCTAGGTGTTGTGATGCGACTCATATGGCCAGGGCTTTTATTAGTAAGCCTGACTGCCAACTTGTTCTTTGCCTCCGTCTACATGTACCGCAACTGGAGATGAGCCTTTGAGAGATCTGCTGTTATTTCATTTCCTGACGGGCACCCTGTGAGTCAGCCTCGGGTCTTTCTCAGTTGTGGTTTTGGGTTTTGTCCATGTATGCTTCAGCAGCACAGGAGAATGTTTTATCTCCTCTCTTACAATAGCTGTTTGGGTTTGGTTAGCCAAAGATTCTAATGTGTGGGCTGACAAAGGTTCTTTGCACATCTCTGTTGTTGTGGCTGCAGTCGTGCAATATGGCTAGTTGAATGCCATGAGGTGCAGAATTTGACTGTTAAATTTCTATTGTTTCTATATCTATTGTTCATAGATAGCTTCAAATATTTCAATTTGTCCCTTTAAATGTGATCTGGCCTCATTTTGTTATGTATAGTGGTTTGTTGCTGCAAACTCCAAATAAGTTATGCCTTTTCGTGACTCCAGTGTATGAGTTAAAAGCTCAGCTCTTAGCAGCGATGGTTTGATGTTTTTCTTTAAACCATGCTGTGAAATGTGCAATAAACATACAATTCAAAGAATGCTGCTTTTACACAAGACCATTACCTCCTGCTTAAATCTTTGAGCAGCATATTATTACTTAGTGGCATCTACAGTACGAGTGACTACAAATGCAATGTAGTTTCTATTACACTGTTTCAATGCAATGCTTAATATTGTGGGCACTTACAGTAGCTGTCAAAACAATGTATTTTTTTGTCAAAGTCACTACAGGATAAACCATCTGCGACACATCCATGTGATTGTCTGTAAATTAATGCTATTAATGTCCTCTTTTAAAACTGAATTCCTTGTTTTAATAATCTACAGGTCAGCACAGAGTTGGAGATTTTATTTACATTTAACAGTTCTCAAAAAACAACATGGATTGTTCAGGTAGTGCCATTATACATCTGCACTTATGAAAATCACAGATATTTACTTGGAAACTGGACAGGTATCATGTTTATTTGCATGTAATTATAAGAAGTATAATTGTATCTGTTAACATGTCTACCTGAACTACATGAAGCCTCTTTGCTTTTCACATGCAAATATAAAATATATAATATTCTATTTTATTTTCATTATCAATTTAAATTACTGAAGGGTTGTACAATGGTTGTGGAAATGTTACTATTTTCAAAATGTTCTGTTATTCAAATTTGCATATGGAAAGCACAGATGTTTAATTTCATGTATCAGTGAGGAAAATCCTGCCTGTGTGTGTGTGTGTCTGTGTGTGTGTGTGTGTGTGTGCGTGTGCGTGCGCTGTGAGCAATGTGTGCATATGTATGGATTGTAGAGTCATACTTTGGCATGAATGCATAGGCCTAAAATGTATATAAACAAGACCTTTATTCATACACATGCATGCACTGCATTGTCTGAGGGGGCTTTCTCATTGTTAGTATTTATTGAATGATCATGCTGTTTGTGGGGGGAGTATTTTGTTTTGAATATACAACTATTCTTTGGTATGTGACAAACAATGCTGTTATGCATGTTTGCATAATTATGAAACATGATTGTTTATAAGGAAGTCTGTCTGTGTGCAGAAATAGATTTTCAAGCTTTATTTATTGTAAAGCAAAGTTAAAACAACATTTTCAAGGTTCTTTATTGTAAAGCAAGAACTAAACATTTTGAAGTGAAAACACAACCTTCAGCTGAGAACTGTATTTGTAACAGAATGAAGTCTTTAACTAATGAATAGTTTTGGACAGCTACTATAACCTTTAACTATACTATATTACACATGCCAATTGAATGTCCCTTTTATATGTACATTATTTCCCTGGAAAGCAAGCTCTTTCCTTGGGGAAAAAAAACTCTTGGATGACCATAGATATGTTCATGTTGAAATGTAAATATTGTCTTTCTGCTTGGCTAAGATCTTTTTGTCTTGGGTGAGACTGGAACCCTGTATTTGTTTGTATTCGCTGTCTTAACTCAAGAGATTGACAAACCGTTATAATTTCAGGACATTGTGGCAGGTACTGCAACTCTGATCTACACCGGTCAATACAAATGTGCCACCTTCAGATAATTTGATTTGATATACGGTATGCATGCTCTCAGATTCCCTCTTGAATCTTGCGTTTGTACTAATGGTGTGAGGTATTGTTTCACTGTTTTGCATCCAACACTGCTACTGTTTGATATATGTTCACAGTGTTAGGACAATAATTTATTTTGTTGATTCCATATTTCTTTACTTTAAACAGTCCCTTTTCTAATAAAAACGTTATGCACAGTTTTACTGTGCTGCTGTAGAAATGAATCTAATTGATATGTTCTGTATTTGAACTTTTTTTCCCTCCCAATTGTATCCTGTTGAAATGGATAGGATGTCTAGCTGCACGATTAGGTTATGCTCTTTAAGCTTTGTAATATGCCCCCTCCTGGCATTTAGTACACCTGAAATTTGTTAGCCTAAATCGCAGGCTGTCCACTACGATTAGTGTAGTGAACAGAAATATTTCAGCTCTGAACTTGGCCTAAGTTGGATTGGAACAGTATTTGTACATTTTGTATTGAAACCAGGGTGCGTGGTTACAACATTTACTTTAAAGGTATATTCAGTGATTTGACTTAATTCAAATATCACTTATTTTTTCTTTTTTTCTGGATAATCCTCCCTACTATAGAGTGTGCTGACCATATAAGGAGTTCCTCCCTGTCCCCAGTGAGCCCCTGGGGTCAAAAAACCCTAGTTTCAGTTTTGGTGGCGGGTGGCAAAACCGTCATCCAATCAGGATGAGAGGGGCCTTCCTCCAATCATGATCGAGTGGGGGCGGGCCTTGGTGCACATGCTGTTGGCCTGTTGCACTTCCCCCCACTGTAGAGCGTGCATGTGCACATTTTGTTACCGGGGCGGACTGGGTGGTTTTCCAAATCACCCAAATCACTGAATGCTCCTTTAATGAAAATAACAAAAGCATCAAATGGCATTCAATATTCAGAACGAAAATCAACAAAACAAAACCAACAAAATAATGTAAAATGTTCAACTCAAAATCTTGGGTACAAATGGAGTTATTAATTCAATTCACCACTCCTTTGAAATAAAGCAAAATTGGTCTTTGAGAGTTCAGTTCAAACAAAAAAGGGACACAGATCCTCCTGCTGTAGGGAGTGGTTAAGAAAGATCCTCTTGCGGTTAATGTTTTTCATCCAAATGTTAAGGTGTGTATTTCTCCTGTTGACAGTGTCTGGGTTAACTGAGTGGTTTAGGGTCCCACTAGGTCAACTCAAAAATAGGGAAACAATCCTCCTGCAGCAAATCACCTCCTCAGTTTACTTCTCCCTGGATTTCAGAACAGTGGAGTTGGAAGAATCTCGGCAGGCCTTCTTATGCAGGGAGTGAATTTGTTTCTAAACATGACCCAACTCGAGCTACTTAAATGATCAAAATAAAAAACAGGTAGAGAAAATGCAGAGAGAGTGCTGGACACTGTATTTGAGAGCTGCTGCTGCCAGCATGCAAACTGTTTCTCCCACACCGAGTGACACACCTGTGGCAACTTTATCCTGAGTAGGGAGATTGCCAGGTGTCAATCATCGTTAAGTGTTGATGGCCTGTTAATTATTCAATTAAGAGTCAATTGTGACTCTGGCCGTCACATGCTTCAGAAAAGACAAGGGTCCAAATGGACAGAAACTGGAGCAAGGAAATGGTATCATGAAAGATGGAATTAACCATAGTTGATAAGGAGCAACTTACAAGTTTATGGCTGATTGATAAATCAAATATGAATGAAAGGACAACATAAACAAAGCTACAAAAATATTCTCTCATGAGGAAATGCCATACACATGCCATTTGGACATAACCTGACTCCGCCCGATGGGGCCAATCAGCAGCAGCTAGAAGCTAGAAGCTGCTGCTAGAAGCTGCTGCTGATTGGCCAGGCCGTTTTGTGGCCGGGCATCAAGTCTGCCTGAGAGTTCCCAGATGGGAGCAGGAGGGGGGAACCCAGTGTACTCTCTGCTGCCCCATCTGGCGGAGTCATTTGGACATGGAAGCAAAGCACTGTGGGTTTGTAATATTCATTGCATAGAT
Source organism: Electrona antarctica (assembly GCF_951216825.1). NCBI lineage: Eukaryota > Metazoa > Chordata > Actinopteri > Myctophiformes > Myctophidae > Electrona > Electrona antarctica. Next base: position 43,200,251 of record NC_136807.1, read on the forward strand.
CTGTTTCTCAAACAATTGGCTCACATCGCATGGTTGGAAAATGTTAAACTATTAATTATATTGGATCCTAACTTAATGATGAAGTTTTGATACTGGCATATGGTAACAATTGTACCAACATATTTTTGAATGTCTTTGCTTCTTGTGAGGGAGGACATTAGTAACTCATTGGCATTATAATAAATATAATAATAAACTTTATTTATAAAGCGCTTTTCAAAACAGTTACAAAGTGCTTTCCAGTGGCATATAAAAAGGCAATACATCAGTTAAGAGGCACTAACTGGAATAAAACAATAGAATTAAAGCGTTACAGCATTACACAGAAGAAATAAATAAACAATACAAATACAACAATTCCACATAATGAAGACAATACAATAAATCTAGGGGAAATCCTGTGTGAATAGGTGGGTTTTTAACAGTGATTTAAAAAGAGCCACTGAGGTTTTTATTACACATTGTTACACATTTGACCCCACATTTGCAGTGATTTTGAAAATAGTTGCACATCTTGTATAGTGGGAGGTGTAACAGTAGGCCTACATGGGCTTGGATATGTTCCAAGAAACTTTCAGCATCAATCAACTTGTGTGTGTGTGTGTGTGTGTGTGTGTGTGTGTGTGTGTGTGTGTGTGTGTGTGTGTGTGTGTGTGTGTGTGTGTGTGTGTGTGTGGAAAAATTCTGTCCTTAATAATAATTTGTGTTTGTGGAGTCGCCAAAAGTCACCCAAAAATTACAAAAGAAGAAAAAGATAATCCATTCCTCTCTTCAGTACACACCCCTCAAAGGGATTATACAAGTTTTGGTGAATGACATGAAGCAACCTTCCCCTTAACAAATACTGTGGCCCACAGTAAAAAGCGGTTACATGGCAGCTCTAAATGTCTCTTCCTGTTTTCATCAGCTGGTTGCATTCACAACTACTTTGGCATGTTTGTTTAGAACTTGGACTGAGTTGTGTCACTGAATTTAGGCTGTATGGCCTTTTAGACCATTTTCATTAAAGAAGTTCTCAGGTTTGTCCACCAACACGTGAGTATAATGGGGACTAACTTTAATCAAAATTTAAAAGGTAATTGTGCAACTATACAGTTATATTTATTTGACCAGTATTTATAGCCAAGGCTTATATATTTTCTCAAACATATGCCTATATATAAGTTCAAACAAAATGATGTAATTTACTCTTTTGCCTTAAGAGTAAATGAGTCATGGGTAATGAGTTATAGCACAGGATGCCCTCACCCTGGTCCATTTCCCCTTTCGTTATATTAAGGCAATAAACGTCTGTGGTTTATGTTCCACTTTCCATGGGAATGGTGTCATAATTTAGCCTACTACTAGTATAACCATTAACCAGATTAATTTAGTTATTATTGCTGGGATGCATATCAAATTATTTAACAAGATGAACATTTCATCTGCCAATTACATTTCACAACGTGTATTTTGTTCACTTAAGGACTTGAATACCTAATATAATTAAGCCTTCCACTTTGTATAGATTAAAGGAAAGTTCACATGCTGTTGGGCTAAACTGGACATATGAAAATATGCAATTGTACTGTAATAGGGTAGGCTATACATTAGACAGGAGTTGGACATTATTGAGCTCGTTTTACTTTCATTTCAAAGAGACAGGGTGGGGGGAGGGCTTTAGACGTTAAACAAGCTGTTAACCAGGATGAAAAGGCAAGAGCGCAGTGGCAAAAGGCAGGCAGTGCAACATCCTTGCTTGAAATGCAACATCCTTGCTTGAATGACAGCGCACTTCCACACTAACAGTGCCAACCCAAACATCATTTATTTTATTAATCTGCGTTATAAATTCCCGGCGGTGCAGTTAGATCTGGGTAAAGTACACATACGTTTGGATATTTTCTATAGGTAGCCGACGTCCGACGATAACGACCACATGCAGACTGCAGTGAGTGTAGCTCTTCATTGAGGAATATGAAGAGATAACCGGCAGCCAGGCTTGTTGTAGAGCGGAGGCAAGTATGAAACAGCCGTGTGTACAGGTTGCGTTTACAGGCAAGTTGGTATTATAGACAACAAATGTACACAAGACTCAAGGTTTATATCACATTATGCTACTGCTACTGGATATAGCCTATCTAGCGTTGTCTTATGTGGATACTATTGTTTGGCTTACATTTTAGCCTTTACACTGTAGCCTACACGTTTATTCCTTCTTTAAATAGTAGCAATCGGCTGTAGGTTACGCATATTGTTGTGTGTTGTGTCTATTGACATTGGCCTACTAAATGGGTTAAAGTCAAGACAATAGGCTTCTTTAAAGTCTTTATAGCCTATTTTGATCTATACATTGATAAGTTAAGTAATTTTTCGTAATATGAAGTACTAGTAGTAGCCTATAGGCATAGGCCTACAGTAGGCTGTTTCTTTTATACTCAGTTATAGCCTAGCGCTGGACATTACATTTGCCATCCTGTTTACTGTCCATAAAAATAATTGTCAAAATTAACCAAGAACAGACCAATTTAAGTTCCTTCCTGTATGATTGTTTGCTGTCTGTGTTGACAGTTTGTGACATATAATTGCATGGTATTTAAGCCATTATGCAAATTGTTTTGCAGTGCCCTCAATCTACTGTATTAATAACCTACGTGTTTCTAGAATGTAAAAGCTTCTAAACTTTAGGCTACTGCTTTAAGACATAACAGAAAATAAGGTCAGGTGTATAGCAAGAAAATGTCCCATAAACTATATGACCTTTATAGCCAAGCACAAAGCACTACATTTTCGGCATAGTGCTTTTCCTGTAAATAAATTATTGCAGAATGCAAAAAATGCAATTTGTTGGGTGCACAACCAAATAATACTGAACCATCCTATGAAAAAAATCAGCAATCTATCAAATTCATATTTTCATGAATAATTTCTTGAGTAAATTGCAAATTACATGTGCGTGCATGCACGCACACATACACACACACACACACAGTTCATATAATGGGTGTTAACCAAATCCCGGCTGCATGTGTGTGTTGCCTTTCTATAAATGGCTAGCCTGGTGTTCCGCTGACGGTAAATGAGAGGCCGTCATCATCATCATCATCATCATGCCCCCGGGGAAGTATGGGATGCAGGAGGAGTGGGAGGAGCAGGAGGGGGACCAGGAGATCATGATGGATTTCCTCCTGCCAACTGGTATCTTCCTCAAATTCCCAGTGTCTCGCAACGACACCATCAAGAACATCAAAAAAGTACGTCCCTATGGTATACATCCTTGGTCATTGCCCTGCTTACAGCATACATTACAGCATTTATTTTAGGCAATAAAAACATACTCCATAAATCATGCTGTATTTCAGTGGTATAGGCCTACTGAAATTATAGTGTTATATTTAATTAATTAATTAATCGGCCGGAGAATCAGGAGCGGCAGGGGCGGTATTGCAGTCGCTGTACAACACTGTTGTGACGAAAAGAGAGTTGAGCCAGAAGGCAAAGCTCTCTGTCTACCGAGCAATCTTCGTTCCTATGACCTATTATGGTCATGAAGTGTGGGTCATGACCGAAAGAATAAGGTCGCGAATGCAAGGGGCCAAAATGAGTTTTGTCGCTGTCGAGTAGAGTCGCTGCTTCTTCGCCTGGAAAGGAGCCAGCTTAGGTGGTTCGGGCATCTGCCTCTCTCGGGCATCTCCCTAGGGAGGTCCTCGAGGCACGTCCCACTGGGAGGAGACCTCGGGGCAGACCAAGGCGCAGTTGGAGGAAACACATCGACTCACTGGCCTTGGAACGTCTCGGGATCCCCCAGGAGGAACTCACTAATGTTGCTCTGGAGAGGGAAGTCTGGAGCTGTTGCCCCTGCGACCCGACTACGGATAAGCGGTTGAAGATGGATGGATGGATGGATGAATGGATATTTCATTATAAATTACCCTATTATTGTTATAACTATTCAATCAAATGGTGTAGCACAGTCAGACTAGTGCAATAAACAGTATTCTCTCTAGATAAATGTTATTGTTTACAATTGTTACAATAATATGCTTTTGCATGTTTGTATTTGGTGAAACACTGATTGATTGATTGACTAATCTGAATACCATATTTTAATTATAAACAGATCAAAATTGACTTAAATCTTGTTATGTTGTATAAAGAAAGGCACAGCTTCTGTCCACAACATAAAATACAAGGCAGAGTTTTTGCTGAGGTAGATCTGCTGCTATAACCATTGGTGCCAACATCGCTCTGCCACTTAAGTCAGTTTGATTTAGCTGTGGTAAGTAATGATACTCTTGGAAGCTGTTAAGAGATTAAATAGTCTCTGGAGATTGCTTCATTGAAAATTATTCTGAAAAAAATTGTCTTCACTCATTTCAATAAAGGAGAGATCAAGTTGTTGCAAACAAAGTTATTTTTTTTATTTAATAAAAGATGTAACTTGGCGATTAGACTCTTGAGTCTAAGAGAAGAGAAGAGATTTAATTAACAAAGTGCAATATGAAAGTGTGGGAGAAAAGATCATTATTGGCTCAGGAGGTAGAGCAGGTCGTCCAATGATCCATGGGTCGGCGGTTCGAATCCCGGCTCCTCCTGTCTACATGTCGAAGTGTCCTTGGGCAAGACACTGAACCCCAAATTGCTCCCGATGTGCTGGTTGGTACCTTGCATGGCTTCCGCCGCAATCGGTGTATGAATGGGTGAATGTAATGCACAATCTATGTAAAGCGCCTTGGATAAAGGCGCTATATAAATGCACCATTTACCATTTACCATTTATTGAATTTGTGTATAATTTTAGCTCCTTAAATAAACCAGAGACCTTCAAGATAAACTTTTATATTGAGCCGAAGAATAACTGAAATACTTCTACTGGCAATTTCACTTGACAGATGACAGATGTTTTCCTCAGTTGCCTTCATGATAAGAACTGTGTACTAATATCAACAATATACCAGGTAGGGTTCTGGTGCTTTCAATTTATTGTTGACTTCATCTCTTGTCAGATGGTTTGGAGAAACGCCAGCAGCGAGCCACTGTTCAGAGCCCTGGGTAACCCTGATGCATACGTCTTTACCTGTATCAACCAGACAGCTGAGAGAGAGGAGCTAGAGGAAGAATCCAGGCGAATATGTGACGTCCGGCCCTTCATATCTGTCCTGAGGCTGGTGGCAAGGGAGGGTGACCGAGTGGAGAAGCTCACCAACACACAGATCAGCCTCTTGATTGGCAAAGGTCAGAGTCACCCTTCAGGGACAGTGCATTTCGGAGACTACATCAGAACTAGGCAGCTGCAAACCTGAGCCATGTTGTCGTTTTTGGTCTTTATCTACAAATATATTGTATTACTTTCTGTCTCATTGTACAACATTAGATTGATTCCTGAGAAAAATCTAACTCCACTTGAAGAATGCTTAATATACTTTTTATCCTTGGAGAGTGACAAGCTTGAGCATGACTGTCTCAAGATAGCTGCTTTTTATTCTTCTTCTTCTTCTTCTGTATAATTTGATTACACATGCAGTTCTGTCAATATGCAGATATTATGATTATACCACAAAAATCTTTATTTATTAACTTTATTAGCAATATAGTTATTATTGTATATAAAGCAGTCTGTTGCAAGTTCCAGTTTTTATATTAGCCAATGATTGTGTTCTGGCCCACCATCCAGTAGCTTAGAAAAAGCATTGGCTTGAGGCTGAACTTACTTGCCGACTGCTGCTACAGCTTTTAAACACAATTACAGCACTGTACCCTTCTCGTTGTATCATTCTTCTTCATCTCCGGGAATTATTTGCGTCATTATTCCTGTTTTAGGTCTGCATGATTTTGAGGCCCAGAAGAACCATGAAGTGGATGAGTTCCGGACCAATATGAGAGCATTCTGTGAAGAGAAAGCCCTGGAGCGACAGAGGTTGCCATGGGACCAATGGATGGAGTATAGTTTCCCATGTGACTTGGAGCCATGCTCCCAGCCGGTGTCAGGGAACATGATGACAAAAAGCGCCAAAAAGATCTTCATCAATGTCAAGTTTGAGCATAGCGACGTGAGTATTTTATTGGTACCGTAAGTCAGTGAACAACAAAAACCTTAAAGGTATGTTTTTTCGATAGGGCGTCAAACCACAATAAACAGAAAACCTTTGACAGGGAAACCTGTGGTTCTACCTTGCATAGACACACTCTGGAATAGGGTCTAGTCTAGGTAAATGTCAGTCTCTGGAATTCCCCCTCCCACACCACCACAAACGCCACTCTACAAACCCACACACACACACACACACACACACACACACACACACACACACACACACACACACACACTTCACTGAAATATTCTGACGATGCCAGGCTAGGAGGTCTGTCTGTCTATATATCTACAGTATATCATCATTTCCAGCCCAATTCTTTGACTTACTTAAGTGGGAATTTTGTTTACTATAGGAAAGCTTTATGCTACAGCAGGATCTCCAGGAATTCCCAGTGGTTCTAAAGAAGGCTGCCCTCAAAAAGAAAGCCACTGTCTTTCGTTCAGTCCGACTGGAGCCTGAGGACTACACCTTACAGGTCAACGGAACGTGGGAGTACATCTATGGGAACCACCCTCTGTGCCAGTTCAAAGTGAGTGACCTCTACAACAGGCTATTTGTCTGGCGACCTGTTTTATCTGTTATATTTTTGGTGGATGTTTGTTTCTGTACTGGGTTGACTCTTCGTCTGTATGGAGTCTTGAAATGAAAGACATCTGTTGTCAGATCAGAGTGGGGTGACCTCAAGGTTGTTTGTTAGCGGCAGTAGACTCCGCTGTTGATTTTGAAACCCCGGCTACCTGCAGGGATGACTCATATCTGTATAGCAGCACTGCAGCAGGGAACTGCATCCAACCACACATAATTACATTTTGACTGCATTAACCGTCCTACAGCAAATGAGCGGCCTCCAGGAGTCAACCAGTGCTCTCTGGAGACAGGGAAATATATCTGATGGCGAACTGAGTGATTGCTCAACTAGTACCCATCTCTCTCTCTCTCTCTCTCTCTCTCTCTCTCTCTCTCTCTCTCTCTCTCTCTTTCTCTTCACTCCACCAAATCCAGTTCACCCAAGAGATTGCAGAAATTAAACAAATATGGAAACATTTGCATTGTCTGGACTCAAACCAAATTGTGTACAGTGTTAGCCTGGGCGGGGTCTTTGGGCTGGATCCAGGCTAGTACAGTGTCCCATTTTCAAAACATGTAACACCATATATTATGTACATTTTTAGTACATTGTCAGAGTTAGTGTCGAAATGTCCTTGAGCAAGACTCTGAACCTCTAATTGCTCCTGATGTGCAGGTTGGTGCCTTGCATGGTTTCCTCCATTTACCTGGCATTACCATTTTGAGCAGGGTTTGACAGTGTCCCCGGATCTCTTGTTTTTCCTTACAGTACCTTTTCTCCTGTTTGAGAAGCGGTGAAAACCCCCAACTGACCATGGTTCACCGCTCCACCATCACCAAATACCAGGAAGAGCAGGACAGCCTGTGCAGCCAGGTTTCTAAGAGTCTCTCCTCAAACAGACCTCCTCCGCTGCCTCTGAAGAAGGTGAGAGGTTAGCCTCTTGAACTACAGTCGTGTTTCATTAACAGAACAAGACTCTCTGTGTCTTTTGGGAAGCTTTGTTTCTCAACCAGGAGGTCTGTTGTGTGTGGACTTTGGCATGCTCCAAACCTGCTGCTGTGTAGCACAGTAGCAGCATGTTGATAATTTACTTGTTCGCATTTACTTTCTTTTTTTTCCTTTCTTGAGCTTATATCTAATCTGCTTTGGTGATTACTGGGTTCTGTCAAAGTCAAAAGTATGATTGTGCTTTATCCAAAGCAAGCCATTCTGAAGTTTGAGATATAGATCAACGTTCCGGGTGAATGTCTCACTTTTATTTCAGATATATCAATTGTACATCAATTTTATGATGAGATCTTAATTTTTAAGTTTCATATCCTATGTTTTTGCCTTGTTCATTTTTCCCAATGATTTAATGATAGAAAGTATTTTGTGAGACCATACTGTCCCATTCGAATGCTATCAATGCACTGAATGGGATATTATCACGTTTAATCAGACTATTGATTGGTCTAAGTAGCCGTCTACTGACCTACCAAGATCTCAGTAGGTCAATTCTGTGCGGCTACTGTTTTGACAGTGACGGAGGGGCGCTGTCTCAAGTGAACTTGAGCAACGATAGCCACCACCAAGCGAGCTAAAGTGAGCGAGTTGCCGTGGCGAACGCTGCAAAGTTCGCTTGAGCCGACTCGGCCCCATCCGAGTTGCAACCCGATAGGCACAGAATCAAAAATAATGTTGTGGGGATTGGGGAGCGCATTTGCCCCAACTGAGATAATGTCTTATTCATTCATTGATACAGTTGGAGGCCATCAATATTGTCCTTTTCTTTTTGCTGAGGTTTGCGTGATCTGCGCAAAAGGACAGTTAACCCATTCTGGGCGGGAACCCCTTTTGGTGTTTTAAACATTATGTTATAATTTAGCTATTGAAAAATAGCAGATCTACAAGCTCATAGCGCGCCACCGAGTGGCGCGCTACGAGCTTGTAGGTCTGCTATTTTTTTTAAATCGTGAAAATTTAGAAGGATTTTTTCAGGATTTAGAAGGATTTTTAAAAGTTTTGAGATCAGGCCTAAATGGGTCAAATGATAAGGGACAATATCGGTGGCACCCAACTGTAGCATTCGAAGCTGTTGAAAAATATAAAAGAATAAACTGTAGGAAAAGGTAATATCCACTGCTCTGTCTCTATTCAACAGCAGAACACAACATCGTTGTGGTCCATTAATGAGCCATATTACATTCATCTGGTACAGGGCAGCCGAGTCAATGCGGATGAAGGAATGAAGGTTGGTGAGGTTTTGTGTTTGGTCTTGTTTACCAATTTCTCAAATTGTACGAACAGAGGTTTTGACATGTAAATGACAGGGTCACATGTCCCTGACCACACGTTTCCCATAATTCATCAAGGCGGTTGGTTGAAACGTCAAAACAGGAAGTGGGGAGGGCCTATCTGACTTTCACGTCTCATTGTGGGGCCTACATTCTTAGAACAGGACAGCATTCACACTCTGACTCGCCTTTAATGCACTTCTGTGTTTGTGTAAGAGTGATGGATGTCGTTACTATACTGTAGAAGGCTTTGTACTGTAGGCATTATAGGGCCGGGCTTATATCTTGAAATTCGACAAATCCCCTCTGTCTTCATGTTTGTGCACAGTGCACTACAGATGTCTTCATGTTTGTGCACAGTGCACTACAGATGTCTTTATGTTTGTGCACAGTGCACTGCAGATGTCTTCATGTTTGTGCACAGTGCACTACAGATGTCTTCATGTTTGTGCACAGTGCACTGCAGATGTCTTTATGTTTGTGCACAGTGCACTGCAGATGTCTTTATGTTTGTGCACAGTGCACTACAGATGTCTTCATGTTTGTGCACAGTGCACTGCAGATGTCTTCATGTTTGTGCACAGTGCACTGCAGATGTCTTTATGTTTGTGCACAGTGCACTACAGATGTCTTTATGTTTGTGCACAGTGCACTACAGATGTCTTCATGTTTGTGCACAGTGCACTGCAGATGTCTTTATGTTTGTGCACAGTGCACTACAGATGTCTTCATGTTTGTGCACAGTGCACTACAGATGTCTTCATGTTTGTGCACAGTGCACTACAGATGTCTTTATGTTTGTGCACAGTGCACTACAGATGTCTTCATGTTTGTGCACAGTGCACTGCAGATGTCTTTATGTTTGTGCACAGTGCACTGCAGATGTCTTCATGTTTGTGCACAGTGCACTACAGATGTCTTTATGTTTGTGCACAGTGCACTACAGATGTCTTCATGTTTGTGCACAGTGCACTGCAGATGTCTTCATGTTTGTGCACAGTGCACTACAGATGTCTTTATGTTTGTGCACAGTGCACTACAGATGTCTTCATGTTTGTGCACAGTGCACTGCAGATGTCTTTATGTTTGTGCACAGTGCACTGCAGATGTCTTCATGTTTGTGCACAGTGCACTACAGATGTCTTTATGTTTGTGCACAGTGCACTACAGATGTCTTCATGTTTGTGCACAGTGCACTACAGATGTCTTCATGTTTGTGCACAGTGCACTACAGATGTCTTTATGTTTGTGCACAGTGCACTACAGATGTCTTTATGTTTGTGCACAGTGCACTGCAGATGTCTTCATGTTTGTGCACAGTGCACTACAGATGTCTTCATGTTTGTGCACAGTGCACTGCAGATGTCTGTAAGAAACTTTGGGCACATGCATGATAAGAACAATGATATTTACAACAATATGTTTCCCTTTATTTTCACTGCCCTTTCCAAAGTTCTTCTGTTTTGTTAGGACATATTTTACAAATGTGATTATGTGACAGACGAGAATAATATTGAAAGCACAAATCTGGGTTAATGAGTGTCTGCGTTTGTCTTTTTGATCCAGTTTCATAACTAACTGTGTTACTGTTTAGGTGGCTTATTAAGTGTAAGTGCACTTCCGGCTGCTGCCTAGTCTTGAGCCCCATCATGACTCACGGCAAATTTGTCCCGTCACATAATTTATTAGCCATGGCTGCAGTTGGCAAGGCCAAGGTCTGAAAACACATCCCCGGGGAGAGTATACTGTACACTCATACAGTATTTATTAAAGCTGGATTCATTCCAGTCTGACTTTGAACCAAAATTGGTAATGTGCCAAGAAGCATTATTGCTCATACAAGATTTAATTTTGAGTCTGAACAAAGTGGATCCCTTGATTGTTTATTATTTTTTTGTCAGACCATACACTTCAGGGAAAGACATTCATGTTCTCATTTTGAAAGATACAGGAACTGAATCAATTAGTGAAAGTCTGTGGAAATCATCCACAAAAGAAACTTCCACAAATGTCATGCCTGCCTGGTCTTCTTGATTTCTACAATCATAAGTTAAATATGTATACCAATCTTCAGAGCTTTTGTGTGTTCTATTTCTTCTACTGGTAGTACGTACACTGTCGACAGTTCTCACTCACGTCACATTATTCTAGGCTCACGGTGATGATGTGTGATTGTCACCTGCAAACTGTGAAAGAATGGTAATGTATAATGTAATGTATAATGTAATGTATGCGTGTGTTGCAGCTTGTGGTCCAGGCTGGCCTGTTCCATGGCAGCGAGTTTCTTTGTAAGGTGGTGACCAGCTCGGAGGTGGCCGTAGGCTCCGAGCCACTGTGGGACCAGAGGCTGGAGTTTGACATCAACGTGGCTGACCTGCCACGCATGAGCCGCCTGTGCTTCGCCCTCTACGCCGTCATTGAGAAGGCCAAGAAGCAACGGGGCACCAAAAAGAGGAACAAGAAAGCTGTAAGAGACAACAGATTTGTTTTGCATCATCATTTTGACCAGGCAATACCGATTTGCTTAAGACCATGTGGTTTTCAAACGCTCTCTGTGTGTGTGTGTGTGTGTGTGTGTGTGTGTGTGTGTGTGTGTGTGTGTGTGTGTGTGTGTGTGTGTGTGCGCGCGTGCGCATGTGCGTTTGCGTGCGCGCGTGCGAGTGAGTGAGTGAGTGAGTGAGTGAGTGAGAGAGAGAGAGCAAGCGAGTGTTTTTCACTGGTGGGTGTGAATCTATTAGCAATCACAAGCAGACATGCTTCCTCTGTAGTATGTGTAGTGTGTTGTGTAGTATGTGTAGTGTGTTGTGTAGTATGTGTAGTGTGTTGTGTGGGTGTGTTTTGCTGCAGTGTCTGCCTGGGTTGTGCAAATGTGTTGTTCAGTGGCAACACTGCGGCTAACGTCTCTTCCGCTTCTAGAGTCTTTTATCTTGTCAACGCTCCAAAGACGGAAGGAAGGAAGGGATCAGAGTGCGTTTCATGGAATTCTAAATTCCATGAAATGTTCACAGCTACCATATGTAGATATGCTGTGGCCCCTCCCCTCTACAATTATACTTTGACTAGTGTGACTGTGAAGATAATCTGCTATCCATCTCCACAGACCTCTTCTTAGAGAAGTTTAGGTTTAGGTTTAGTAACTGTAATTTCATCTACTATTGTTCTTGTTGTTCCTTCACTCACTTTGAACTGGCACAGATGGTGGCTCCCATAGATGAACCCCCCATGTTCCGTTGACCTGTAAGGTGTAGTAGTCCTCAGGCTTCAGTCGGACTGAACCAAAGACACTGGCTTTCTTAAAGAGGGCAGCCTTCCTTAGAACCACTTGGGAACGTTTTAATGTCCTTGTAGCAGTTGTAGCTTAAAGCTTCCATATAGCGCTGCGAGCGCGTGTGTGCGTGCGTGCGTGCGTGTCTATACTGTATATGAAACATATACAGTATTTTGGGGAAATCCCAAAGCTTTGCACGACATCACAGTACCTGACACTCTGAAGCACAGTCACCAACAACAGCAGCAACTTCCCCTTTTATCAGGATGGCAGATTCAGTTTTGTTTTTGCGGCAGCTGTTGAGGAGAGACGAGTGCCCAGGTGTGTTTTTGGCGGGAATCGTTAGACATCGCTTCTGCTTTCTCAGCTACTTCTCTCTTCTGTTGCGCGGAGGAGAAGTACCCTCGGCCAGACACCAGGAAGGCTGGCGAAAGTTGATCTATTTTGGCCGTTGCTGCTTGTTTGTTTCACATCGTTTTAACAGTTCTGTTCTCATCTGTTGTTGTTGTTTAGTTTAGTTTAGTTTAGTTTATTAAGGATCCCCATTAGTCTACACCGTAGTGGAGACTATTCTTCCTGGGGTCCAGGGTTGTTGTGGTTGCTTCAGGTTAAGCTTAATTTACACTCCTCTGCATGACGGTGTTAACCTGACTCCGCCAGATGGGGCAGCAGAGAGTACACTGGGTTCCCCCATCCTGCTCCCATCTGGGAACTCTCAGGCAGACTAGATGCTCCGGCCACAAAACAGCGGCAGCTAGAGGCGGGATCAAGGCATACACAGTGCTGACTTGATCCCGCCACTAGCTGCCGCTGATTGGCCAGGCCTTTTGTCTTTTGTCATCGAGTCTGCCTGAGAGTTCCCAGATGGGAGCAGGAGGGGGGAACCCAGTGTACTCTCTGCTGCCCCATCTGGCGGAGTCAGGTTATGACGGTGTAGCTTGTCAATCTAATTAATGTAGATTTACAAAAGAAGAAATGTGAAACCATGAGTCACTGTCCCCGTTTCTGTCTTTGACTTTTTCTCCTCTCCCCCACCCACCCCACTACCGCCAGGACTGTCCAATTGCCTGGGTGAACACCATGGTGTTTGACTACAAGGACCAGCTGAAGACTGGAGAGTTCCTCCTGTCCACGTGGCCATCTGTTCCCGGTACTCAGAGCATGCTCAGTCAAATGTACTCAACTCAACATCAAAACCACAGTTCACAATGCTCCCACACTACCTGCCAACACTGTAGTGTAGAGAGACTCACACAGTCACTGTGTGAACCTCACACATCCACACGTCTACAGTTTAAAAAAAACTATACTTAGTTGACTGGAGTCCTCCAGGGCTCTACCCTAGGCCCCCTCCTGGTTCGCTCTACACACTAAATATCTCCAAGCTCACAACGTGCTATTTTCACCTACGGTTTGACCTAAAATAACATAATTAAATAATTAGGTGAATAACATTTAACATCTAATTATCGATACAAATATGTACCGATTCAAATCAGTCAATTGAAAAGTGAATCACAACGCTCTTTTTAAGAATCTAGAATCTAGTTTTGTGTTTGCTTGTTCACCGCACGCTCTCCTTGCTTTTTTGTTGTTGTTTTCTTTTGCATGCAACACTGTTGCATGCATAAATTAGGCTTTAGCTGTGAAGTTGTGAATGTGAACCATTCTTTAATTTGATATAGAAAAGATTAGATAAATAAAATACAGTATTAAGAAAGAAAAAAATAATCATGAGACTTGTTTTTGCATGATCCGGCCTGGTATCATGAAATGTAATCGTGAGTTGAGTGAATCATTACATCTCTAGACGCAATGATTCAAATACCCAAGATGAGATGACTGATATCTCTAGCTGGTATTACTTGAATGGCAACCTGTAAAAAGCAACATTTTCTTTTAGTTTTTATTGTTTTAGCAGATTTATTGCAATGTTCTGTGTCACATTTTCTATCTCAGATGACAAAAGTGAACTGTTGAACCCAATGGGAACGGTAGAGAAGAACCCCAATGTTGACAGTGCAGCTGGACTCCTCATTCGCTTCAGCAGCATCCGCCCTCACCCTCTCTATTACCCTCCACTCAACAAGGTACAGCTACCGCCCTCACCCTCTCTATTACCCTCCACTCAACAAGGTACAGCATCCGCCCTCACCCTCTCTATTACCCTCCACTCAACAAGGTACAGCATCCTCCCTCACCCTCTCTATTACCCTCCACTCAACAAGGTACAGCATCCCCCCTCACCCTCTCTATTACCCTCCACTCAACAAGGTACAGCATCCCCCCTCACCCTCTCTATTACCCTCCACTCAACAAGGTACAGCATCCGCCCTCACCCTCTCTATTACCCTCCACTCAACAAGGTACAGCATCCGCCCTCACCCTCTCTATTACCCTCCGCCCAACAAGGTACAGCATCCGCCCTCACCCTCTCTATTACCCTCCACTCAACAAGGTACAGCATCCCCCCTCACCCTCTCTATTACCCTCCACTCAACAAGGTACAGCATCCCCCCTCACCCTCTCTATTACCCTCCACTCAACAAGGTACAGCATCCGCCCTCACCCTCTCTATTACCCTCCACTCAACAAGGTACAGCATCCCCCCTCACCCTCTCTATTACCCTCCACTCAACAAGGTACAGCATCCGCCCTCACCCTCTCTATTACCCTCCACTCAACAAGGTACAGCATCCCCTCACCCTCTCTATTACCCTCCACTCAACAAGGTACAGCATCCCCCCTCACCCTCTCTATTACCCTCCACTCAACAAGGTACAGCATCCCCCCTCACCCTCTCTATTACCCTCCACTCAACAAGGTACAGCATCCGCCCTCACCCTCTCTATTACCCTCCACTCAACAAGGTACAGCATCCCCCCTCACCCTCTCTATTACCCTCCACTCAACAAGGTACAGCATCCCCCCTCACCCTCTCTATTACCCTCCACTCAACAAGGTACAGCATCCCCCCCTCACCCTCTCTATTACCCTCCACTCAACAAGGTACAGCATCCCCCCCTCACCCTCTCTATTACCCTCCACTCAACAAGGTACAGCATCCCCCCTCACCCTCTCTATTACCCTCCACTCAACAAGGTACAGCATCCCCCCCTCACCCTCTCTATTACCCTCCACTCAACAAGGTACAGCATCCCCCCTCACCCTCTATATTACCCTCCACTCAACAAGGTACAGCATCCCCCCTCACCCTCTCTATTACCCTCCACTCAACAAGGTACAGCATCCGCCCTCACCCTCTCTATTACCCTCCACTCAACAAGGTACAGCATCCCCCCTCACCCTCTCTATTACCCTCCACTCAACAAGGTACAGCATCCGCCCTCACCCTCTCTATTACCCTCCACTCAACAAGGTACAGCATCCCCTCACCCTCTCTATTACCCTCCACTCAACAAGGTACAGCATCCCCCCTCACCCTCTCTATTACCCTCCACTCAACAAGGTACAGCATCCCCCCTCACCCTCTCTATTACCCTCCACTCTAACAAGGTACAGCATCCCCCCACACCCTCTCTATTACCCTCCACTCAACAAGGTACAGCATCCCCCCTCACCCTCTCTATTACCCTCCACTCAACAAGGTACAGCATCCCCCCTCACCCTCTCTATTACCCTCCACTCAACAAGGTACAGCATCCCCCCCTCACCCTCTCTATTACCCTCCACTCAACAAGGTACAGCATCCCCCCTCACCCTCTCTATTACCCTCCACTCAACAAGGTACAGCATCCCCCCTCACCCTCTCTATTACCCTCCACTCAACAAGGTACAGCATAGTGGCGCGCTTGTAGATCTGCTATTTTTCAATAGCTAAAGCATAACATAATGCTAACACCAAAAGGGGTTCCCGCCCAAAATGTGTTAATAGTAATGCTGACCTCATATAAATAAATATGTAAATAAAAAAGAATTGATAGGTGATTAACAGATAACCCACCCTTTTACAAGGGATTGCATCACATATAAATACCAATCATTATGGCATCCTGATTCAAATACACACTCAGTGTAGATTGGATAGAAATCTATGTAATTTTTTGGGGTGAACAAGAAGCACTTACATATTATGCAGTCCAACAATGTGCATTTTAACTTTGCATTAATAATAATAATGTTGTCTATTTATTGTCATGCTTGTTATTTATTGGTCTATTTTGTATTTAATCATAATGTTTTTATTGTATTTTTATGTTGGAGACTGTCTATGTGTCAAACACATTTATGTCTTAATTCAAATGGATAATACAAAAACAAATGTATTTTCAGATCACTGAGATCAGTCATGTTATAGAGAGGAATGGTGACATCGTTGTCGCCACTAAAGAAGAAGTAAGAGGAAATATTTGTTATTATAATAGCAATAAACATAATAACTGATTTCTTCTGTCCACAAGGCATTCCACACTAACAGTGTGCCAATTTCTGGACACATTCTTTGGTTTCATCACTCTCCATAGCACACAAAGCTCAAAGAGATAATGGACAACAAAAACCACACAGAGGTTTTTGAGGACGAGAAGGATCTTCTGTGGAAGCTCCGTGGCGAGATCCAAGAACGCTACCCGGAGAATCTGTCCAAACTGCTCCTCATCACCAAGTGGAATAAACAAGAGGATGTAGCACAGGTATGTAAGAGGTGACCATTTCATGAAAATGACTAATGACACTCATTACGCCCAACACCAATGCAACACTCCAAAACAGCTCATCTCAAACTCCACAAGGCATAAGTAGTCTGGAAATGTGCAGAAAGTGGAATTGATAATTTCTCTGTGCTGAGAATTATTGGATTTGCACAATAGTTGTACCGTACAACGGTAATTGTGCAATCCTTTGTGCAATCGTACAACTTGTACGTTGTTGAAAAGTGTTACAAAATAAATATTGCTATACATTTACTGGTGTTGTAATCCCACTGACATCTAATGTTCTGACATTTGTGTGATGATGAAGGGTCATTTTCAGCTACAGACAACTCTCCATAGGCATCACATTTTGGCCTGGGAAATACATTTGAATTAACCCATTTAGGCCTGACATCGAAATAAAAAAAGAGTCCTCTGAAAGAATATATATTCAAAGATTTGTGCCGCGATTTGTGTCACGATTTTTCTAAAATTGCAGACCTACAAGCTCATAGCGCGCCACCGAGCTTGTAGATCTGCTATTTTTCAATAGCTAAAGTATAACATAATGCTTAGTTAAAACACCAAAAGGGGTTCCCGCCCAAAAAGGGTAAAATGCTGAAACCTTGTTTTCTAGTTGATCATGACATACTGTAGATACAGTATTGTCCAGCCATATACAGGTACTCATTTGATTCTCCACAGATGGTGAGTTTACTGAGAAACTGGCCTGAACTCCCAGCCCTCTATGCATTAGAGCTCTTAGACTACAGTTTCCCCGACCCGGCAGTCCGTTCTTTCACCATTAGATGCCTCAGGAAGCTCAGGTACATACAATGCTGACACTCTTTCTAAATACCTTTTACATCCTTTGTTATTTTTGTGCCTCACTGGGGAAATATACACCATTACACTGTAGTCCAGTGGTCCTTTCTCAAAGAGGGGTTCAAGGGGGTCGGCCATTTGGAAATAGCAGTTCTATAAGCTCACAATGCATTTTTTAACTTGTGAAATGGGACATTCTGCACAATGACTACTTTTTCTTTTGGTACTTTAAGTATATTTTGATTTAGGGGACTTGTAACAGAGTATAGGTCCTTTCAAACGGGCAGCGTGGACAACGACAGGTCTGCTCCAGGTCTGCTCAAGAGGGGGCGCGACAACGCAAGCGTAAAAAAATAAGCTTAAAGGACCACTTCACCACTTTTCAACTTATCTTCATATAATAGGTCCTCACTAATAATCATGAAAAAATGGCGCAATTTATTTCTACTCAGTCTGTGTCTCATAGGAGGGCTGTGGGCAGTTCAGAAACCGTCCTCCAGTGACATCATCGATGGGGAATACAAGCTAATAGAAACTGCAGGCTTTCTAGTCCTGAAAAGTTGCAATGCGAAAATGGAAGCCATCGTTCTCACGATAATGAAAATCTAAACATTTTTGTAAAAAAAAAAGTCTGCCTAATGATGATGTCACTGGAGGACGGTTTCTAAACTGCCCACAGCCCTCCTATGAGACACAGACTGAGTAGAAAACAATCGTGCCATTTTATCATGATTATTAGTGAGGACCTATTATATGAAGATAGGTTGAAAAGTGGTGAAGTGGTCCTTTAACAAAATCCAGGTCTGGTGAGTCGCGGGCGTGTGCACGAAACGAGCACGTGCGTGGCAATTTCACGGGACCGCGTCATTGAAAATGAACTATAGGTGCGTAAAATCACTGCCCGTTTGAAAGGACCTTGTAGCTACATTGCAGTATTGATACTTTTACTTAAGTAAAACATGTGAGTACGTCTTCCATCACTACTGCTCTGTGCAAACTCACACACATAAAAACACACAATCACAGGAAATCACATTCACGAACGCACGCACACATGGAACAGATGTCACACAGAATGCTGTTGCATAAACCAGTGGTTTTCAACCTCTTTCATATCAAGGACCATTATTTAGTTGGCATTTGAGCCACGGGCCACCATTTGATAACATTTAGCCTCTCAGACCCAAAACTAAAGAATATTTTCTTATCGTTGGATACAATTTTGTCCAAATTCAATGCTGTATTGATGTTGGTACCATAGGAGCGATAACAGGCAGATGTTGATCAAAATAACAATAATTTTTTAATTGTGTAGACTTCTTGTAAATTAACTAATGCAGATGTTTAACAATAATGTAACTCTTGAGAGCGTAAAATGAAACCAAATGGACCCGTAAGGGTCCATTTGGTTTCATTAGCTCTCGAGAGTTAAAGATGTATAAGGGTCCATTTGGTTACCAACTTTATTTAGCTGGGGACCACCTAGAACCCCCTCAAAGACCACTGGTTGAAAACCACTGGCATAAACAGTCAGCAACATCTTTTTGTTTCCTTTGTCTCTCCAGTGGCGATGACCTACTGCAGTATTTACTGCAGCTCGTCCAGGTCTTGAAATATGAGTCTTACTTGGATTGTGACCTCACCACGTTCCTACTAGAGAGAGCCTTGTCCAACAAGAGAATAGGACACTTCCTCTTTTGGCATCTCAGGTGTGATTTTCTGTATTCTTGTGTGTGTTTTTTATGGCATAGAATGCCAGTGGTTCTAAAATGGGGGTACGTGTACCACTAGAGGTACGCAGAGATACTGAGGGGGTACGTGATAGAACGTGGAAAATGGGAAAACTGGACACAGTTTAAAGTAAATGTGCTCAAGGTCGTCTAATTTCAAGTCTTTTCTTATTTGTAAAGTTAAAAGGTTCATTCATAGCATCTGGTGGATACCTCGTGTCCAAAACGGCTACTTTTTCAGGATTCAAGTTCAAAATAGCAAATGATAGCAGATATACAAGCTCAAAAGGCAACATGTTTTTGCTACTTTTTTGTATGACATTGTAGTACGGCAAAGTAGGGCATTCATTTATAAAAGTTAAAAGTTAAAATATGGAGTTATGAGATTTCTGCCTGACAGCAACGATATGCTAGATTTATAGTTTTCTCTTTCTCTAAGCAACATGTAGTCGGGTGAAGGGGGTACTTCTATAATCTATGCTATCTAAAATTAAAATGTTATATTGGTTATGTTAAACAACTGCATGCCATACGCAGTATCCTGTTTTTACTGTGCTTGAGAAAACATAATTTCTTTCACCTTTGAACTCCGATCAATAGAATATATTACAGTATAGGTTGCTCTGGTGGTTGCGTGTGGAGAATGTGACTGAAGCATTGCTCTCTGCTGCAGGTCAGAGATGCACGTAGCATCAGTGAGTCTGCGTTTTGGCCTGATTCTGGAGGCCTACTGCAGGGGAAACATCTGCCACATCAAGAACTTAACCAAGCAAGTAAGCGGCAAAACATTTACAACAAGCAGTTCCGTTCATTTCAGTCGCCTAACCACTTAAACCCCATACTTCCTTGACCGGATTCCCAAGGGCTCTTTACTATAGAGAGTAGTACTAGTCATCCTCCCCTTTTTGCTTTATGCAAAGTTTTCTTCACTGAAAATAGCTGATCTACAAGCTCACAGCGCATGGCAACACACCGAATGTTACCCCCAGAATAGGAATGCTAGGGTTGTGGGTTGTTTGTGTTTCTACAGAGAGGCAGAGAGGGGAGTGTGAGAGGAGGAGGAGGGAGGGAGAGAGGGAGAAGAGAGAGCCTATTTCACCCACGTTATTACCCACCAGCCAATGCTGGGTACTAAAAGCTCAAACACACTTATCGATTGTCAGCAAAATAACCACTGGCTTGGCAAGGCAAGTCTTTGTAAAACATCTTGCTTGTACCATAACAAATTAAGGCTCTCCTCTTGTGTCTCAAATTATCTACATATTTACACACAGGAGATTGTAGGACATGTGTAATGCCGTTTAGCTGCTACTAAACAGTAAACACATTTCTGTCTCCCTATTGAAAGTGACAGAAGGACCGCACCGCAGTGATTGGTTCGGCTTAGCCATTGCCGGTCAAAATAAATAAATGACGTGAACAGCTGATCCCTAGTTTCATCGGAATGGACTTTGCTGAGCTCCAGTCCATGTTTGTACAAAACCATTGAGAACCTGAAGAGCCTGTAACCAACCATGTGATAAAATGCAATTCATAGAACACCAGTCCTTATCACCTCTATAGGTGATAACGACTGGCGTTCTATGAATAGTTGTTTGCCGTATATGGAAATGTATCGTCGAATGTCCTCAACTGCCTGGCAGTAGTAAATAATAGTCATACATGCATTTGGAGCAGCCTTTAGTGTGGAGTCTCAAGAGTGCTTTCCCAGCACAGGGCCTAAAACCAATAATTAAATACCTGCGTCATTAAGCCCTCCCTACTGGCTTGGTTTGGCTGCGCTGAGCATGGTTATGAAACCGTGCCAACTGGGCTTGGTTTGAAAAGCATTCTGCAAATGGAAATGATATTATAAACTGTACACCAGTCTGGTGTGTAAATTGTGCATTTTATAGCGCTTATATGCAAAGCGATTTACATAGATTCTGCACTGCATTCACCCATTCACACACCGATGGCGGTGGAAACCATGCAAGGCACCAACCAGCACATTGGGGGCAAATTAGGGGTTCAGCATCTTGCTCAAGGACACTTCGACACTGAAATAAAAATGTCTGGGTTTCCGAGGCTACTTCGACACTAACTTTGAAATGTGAAATGTGATTATTTTCCTGACTTGACAGAACGAGGCCCTGATCAAAATGAAGGTCCTGAGTGACTTTGTCAAGTCAGGCTCCTGCAAAACGACCACGGAGGACTTGAAGATGGTCATCAAACAGGAGGCCTACCTAGAGGCTCTATCTGACCTGCTCTCACCTCTCAATCCCAGCATCATCCTCTCGGAGATCTGGTATGTGCTGAAGCAACACGCACGCACGCACGCACGCACGCACGCACGCACGCACACACACACCCACACACACACACACAGAGAGAGATGAATGAGGTGGTGTTTTTGCTGTTGCAGCGTGGACAGATGCAGGTTCATGGATTCTAAGATGAAGCCGCTGTGGTTGATGTACAAGAAAAGGTGGACCCAGGGAGACACCGTGGGAATAATCTTCAAGAATGGGGATGGTGAGAGACAGGACGAGATGAACACTTGTTTTTCAGTTTTAAATCCCTCTAAAATTAAATTCTACAGAATGGCCTTTTTTATCTCCTTGACACTTCGTTATTGCTGTTGTAATTTACAACTTAATTAGGGCCTGAGCACTGCACCAGTGCGAAGTCCTATTGAAATGGCAAAGATTGTTATTATTCCCCCGAATGAATCATGTTTTTGAGGGCCTAAACGTACTAACAAGTTGCACAACGGCACCTATGCTTCAATGCAACCTGACAGCGCAGGTGTCGCTGTCTATCTATTCTACTGTATACTATCAATGAAGGCAGAAAAAGGCCCATCTTTAAAGAAAAAATAAAGAGTAAAACTACTGTATATTGTTTTATGGTGGGTAAAATGCAGAGAATACAGAATAGCATAGTTTCAATCAACACAGAATAGATTCTGTATATAGTGTATATAAATTCAAAATAAGCCCAGATTGGGCCTTTAATGTGTCATTACAGTCATTACTTACTGCACCTTCCTCCAGATCTTCGACAAGACATGCTGACCCTTCAGATGATCCGGTTGATGGAGAACCTCTGGAAGAAAGAAGGCCTGGATCTCAGGTACAGTTCACGCCCTGTTAGTCATGAAGGTCCATTAATTAAATGGATGGTAATGGAAGTGTAAATAGGGATGCACGATATAATCGGTAGCGTATCGAAATCGGCCATAAAAATGCCATATCGGTATTGGATCGGTCTCAAAATAATACAGATATTTAAAATGTAATAATAATGTGACCGTCAATGATTGTGTACAAGCAGAGTAGCCAGTCTGCCTGTCTCTGTCTCTTGAATAGCATCAGCTGTTAGTGGGGAGGTGGGCTTACCATCAATTTTCACCAGCAAAACAAAAAAGATGAAATAAAAAAAGATCAGCAATGAGTTAAAGGAGCATTCAGTGATTTGGGTGATTTGGAAAACCACCCAGTCCGCCCCGGTAACAAAATGTGCACATGCACGCTCTACAGTGGGGGGAAGTGCAACAGGCCAACAGCACGTGCACGAAGGCCCGCCCCCACTCGATCATGATTGGAGGAAGGCCCCACTCATCCTGATTGGATGAAGGTTTTGCCACCCGCCACCAAAACTGAAACTAGGGCTGCGTTCGAATTGCTAGGGTTGTTCCCTACTCCCTACTCCCCATACGGGGACCCAGACTCAGTGGACTCAAATAGAGATTAATTCGGACAATACTCCCTGTATGGGGAGCACCGACTCTGACGTCAATATCGGTAGAGGGCGCTATAGGTCCGCAGGTTTTTTATTTGCATTGTAATCCCCATAGGGTTTTTTCAGATCGCCTCATAAAGAACTTTAGTCAAAACGCTGCTGCTGAAATGATGATAAAAAGGTTATTCTTTTAAAATAACATAGGCCTATGATTATTATCAATAAATTAATATTATATCCATTATCCAGCAATATGAAAACAGTGCAGCACCTTGACAATATGAAAATATGAAATGAAATGAAATGAAATCTATATTTACCCAGGGTATCTGGGCTAAGCTCAAGAACTTGTTTCCAGCCAGGCCCTGCTCATAGAACACATTTCATCGTAGTGGTACAATGCCTTGTTCAAGGGCACTTCAGCGGTGGTAATTTTAACGTGTCGGACGGCTGATTCGAACTGGGAACCTTCCGGTATCAAGACCGCGCCGCTATCCGTTCGGCCACCGCTGCCACTAAATATAAATAAATAAATAAATAAATATATAAATAAATATATCAGCAGCATGATTATGAACCCCCGCTAATCCTGGGGGGGGGGGGGGGGGGATACGACAAAAATAGCCGATCTATAAGCAACGCGACGTCCGTGTTGTGAGCTTGTAGATCGGGTACTTTTGGTAAAGAATTACCGAAAGTAGCCGATCTACAAGCTCTGCTCACAATACGGACGTTAACAGAAACAGCAGTCCAATAAATTACTGCCTACATAATGAAGTTTTAATGTATTTAGCGCAATTCAATGAAATAATGTTAGATAACATATATTTTTTAATGGCAGGAATTAATTAATATTAATAAAACATATGTTCGGAGACACAATTAATGTGTCTCACATGCATGTACAAAATATATATTGGACTTTAGCACATAGCTTTACAACCTCACCAACCTTAATCCAAAAACTATTAAAATATAAGGCCTTCTACAGCAAGCAACTCATTTCTCTCCTAGGGCCCTATTAAGCAAGTGGAATCTAATTACATATAATTTTACAGTTTTTAAGACGTGGGGGCGGGTGCAATGTCATATTACAATTATGGGCCAGGTAAGAAGCGCTTTCGACACCCCGTGGTGTGAGCAAAACGGCCTTGAATTAGTCATGGGAGTGTTTAAGGGAGTTTTGAGGCTTACCCAATGAACATGTCCGTACTATTCTCTTTACGACACCAGCTGATGATGCGCCCTTTTCGGCAAGTGGTATTACATTTCTGCAGACTGGCACCATAGACATGACATGACTTTGTCACATTTGGGTTAATTATTCCTATTGCACTGCATGCTGTCACCTTTATGCCTCCAAAGAACAGATCCACAAGCTGTCACAGCCATGATGTGCATAGCTTGTAGGCCTATGTCTCTATTTTGTTAAGTAACTTGCAGTTTTCATTGGAAAGTCATTACAGCGGCGCAGCCATATGCTAAGGGAGGGAGATATACGCACATCGTCACTTAATTTGTTTCTGTTCTAAGCATGAAAAACAGCTGTAAAAATATTTATTCTAGTTCATTTGATTCATAAATGAATAACTAAGACTTTGAAATGGCACCTACCTATACCTTTCAGATCGGAATGGAACTGCGAGTAGATACGCAGCATTGGCTGGCAAATTGGCAATCCATGCGTAATGTTCCCAGAATCGTCTAACCCCCGAACATACAAGTTCGTTTGATATTGTTTAATTCGATAAAAATAGAACCATGTACCATACAGCGAATGAAAGCAAGATTCCTAAGGAATATGGGGATTTTTACATTTTAAAAAACGGTTGAGAAATGAGAGAACCATGAGTGTTTATAATATCAAATATTATAAGAATAATATGAAAGACAAACGGGCTGTGAAGAGCTCAGCTCACCATCCCGACAAGGAGGAAATATAGCCTATAGTGCATGCACGTATATGCACTGACTGTTGCACACACGCTCTTTATTTGTTTCTATTGAAAAACACCAGTAAAATAACGTTTATTTTATTTTATTTCATTCGAGTCACGACGAAGGAATGAGTTGAAATGCCATACGTGCGCCATGCGTATTGCTGCGGCCCCAATGTTATGGTCTTCGCTCGTAGCATATTATTGAAGAAGAATTGAGTCGGGTGTGATACAGCGTATGAAAGCAAACCTCCCAATGAGTATGGAGATGTTTTAATTTCTAAAAAAGGTTGAGAAATGAGCGATATATGACCCTTTATAATCTCAACGAGAAAGCCAGAAAACTCGCTGTTGCCATGTGTCATAGAAACAAGTAAATAGGTCTATAAACATACTCCCAAAAGAATCGCATATAACAGGGGTCTACAACCTATTTTAAATGAAGTGCCATGTTTTTATTTTCTAGATAGTGAGTCTGCCATATCAAGATTCCTTTTAATGACACCACATTAAAATTTCCAGCATATTTTGATTGTCCACAAATATAAAGTTCTTCCTTCTTTTTACATATTTTCTTGCACATTGTTAGAATGATCATTATAAATATATATCCCCCTGCAGTCAGAGTTCATTGTTTTAATGAATGAATGTGATGCATTGTGAGCTGGTAGATCTGCTATTTTCAAAAGTAATCTTTGAAAAAAGTGACAATTGTGGAATATTTTTGAAAAATGTTATTGAAACATTTAAAAACACAAATCTGTCATGGGGGTCACTGGCTTAGTTGGGCAAATGCATTAATCTGGGGGTCCTTGACATGGGAATGTCGCTGTGTGAGGATCACTGGTTTAAACAACATTAGGAGAAAAGCCCAAATAAGCACTTTAGAAACAAGAAAAGCAACCACAACTACCAATATTTACAAGCATCTTTGCAGAAAAAGAAGCCGCTTATAATAAACAGACATGGCAACACTCCAGCAGCACTCCAGAGCCGCTCAAGTGTAAAATGAAACAGTGCTTTTTGCTTTTAAGACGTGGTCAGACCCAGGCGGAATCGGTATGCGCTGAGTGTTTTTAGGTCAAGGGGCTTAATAGCAAATTAGCGCAAAGCGAAAATAATTAACATATGGACACTCCCCCAATGCTAAATTATGCAGGAACGTGGTATTCCATATGAGTGAGCGCTCACCACGGCTTCCATAATACGAAAAGGCGCAGAGCGAGGGCGAAATCTGTATTACCGCATGGGTTTTTCGTCTTGCTTAATAGGGCTCCTAACGTCATGCGCTGGGCCTGGGTGATACAATGAATCAGATTAGTAATACTATTGCAAATGAATTGTTTTATTATAAATAAATAAAACAAAACAATTGCAAATAAATGCACAGATCATTTGTCTCGAGATCTGTAGCTTCGAGATCCGCTAGGGAAGAAAAGAGAGGGGAAACGAAAGTTTAAAAAGTACATTTGTGTTGATTTCTTTCGCTGGTTCAACTTCTGCCTCTTCTGAGTTGGAGC
Organism: Electrona antarctica; assembly: GCF_951216825.1. Lineage (NCBI taxonomy): Eukaryota > Metazoa > Chordata > Actinopteri > Myctophiformes > Myctophidae > Electrona > Electrona antarctica. The sequence goes on from NC_136807.1 coordinate 43,226,827, forward strand.
GCAATAAGCGCATGCATGCAGAAGCAGCGCACGTACACGCAAACGCGTGCATGTGCGCTCAAGAGCGAGCTTGCGCAATGCATTATGGGGCAGATTTGCTTCGCTGTGTTTTTGTAGTGACCATCGGATGGTCCCCTACAATTCCCGGTGCATTGTGGGATACTTCAGTCCACTACATTAGGGTGCAAAAATGCTCACTACATATTCGGACACTATAACAAAATGGCGGAACCCCAAAGTAGTGCACTATATGGGGCATAGGGAATGAATTTGAACGCAGCCTAGGGTTTTTTGACCCCAGGTGCTCACTGGGGACAGGGAGGAACTCCTTATATGGTCAGCACACTCTATAGTAGGGAGGATTATCCAGAAAAAAAGAAAAAATAAGTGATATTTCACAGTCAAATCACTGAATATACCTTTAAATATAAATTTAATATAATAATGTAATATTTCGGTATCGGCAGTCGGCAGATATGACCCTGCAAATAATCGGATATCGTTCATAATTTCATAATCGTGCACCCCTAAGTCCATTTAGTTATATTTATACACTCTCCGAGATATGGGGGTGTCCTGTCCTGTCTCGTGGTCATTTGAATGAGATATGGGGGTGTCCTGTCCTGTCTCGTGGTCATTTGAATGAGATACGGGGGTGTCCTGTCCTGTCTCGTGGTCATTTGAATGAGATACGGGGGTGTCCTGTCCTGTCTCGTGGTCATTTGAATGAGATACGGGGGTGTCCTGTCCTGTCTCGTGGTCATTTGAATGAGATATGGGGGTGTCCTGTCCTGTCTCGTGGTCATTTGAATGTGAACGTGTCTCTCTCTCTCCACTTGCAGGATGATCCCCTATGGCTGCCTGTCCACTGGAAACAAGGCAGGCCTCATCGAGGTGGTGAAGAACTCTGACACCATCGCCAACATCCAACACAACCACAGCAAGAGCGCTGCCTCTGCTGCCTTCAACAAGGATGCTCTGCTCAACTGGCTCAAATCCAAGAATCCAGAGTGAGTAAGAACAGCGACGTGACCTTATTTATTAGCCTGGCGCGGCCCGACTCATAGCGAGGGTTCACTGATGTTTACTCCCCGCATATCATCAGTGAACCCTCGCTATGAGTCTGGCCGCGCCAGGCTACTTATTTATACCCTTAGTATTGATACCTATGATAGTCATGAGGAACTTTTGTCTTTTTGTGTATTTGGGACTTCACATGTGCTTCAAAATTGATCCTAGTATCCTATAAAGTGAATGTTTAAAATGTCTAAAATTCTTCAGTATTACATTAAGCTCCAACAACAGGAGCATTCAGATTCAGGGCAGTATTATGCGTGTCTTAAGTACCAGGTCTTATGACTTAACTTAAGACCTGGAGGCGTGGTCAATGCTGTTTGGCCACTCAGAATAGCCAAATGGCATTGATCACGCCTCCAGGTCTTAAGTTAAGTAATAAGACCTGGTACTTAAGACATGCATAATACTGCCCTGAGTCAGTGTCTACGCCAGGTCAGGCCCGTTCTGCTGCGATATGGAACAGCTTGGTAATTAGTCTGCAAGACAGGAGCCTCCAAATTGAACCTGCAAATGGGAGAACAGCGTAATGACACAATAAACTCGATGCACGTCTAGAGCAGCCATGACTTGACAGGACAGGGCAGTCAATTATCAACTGGCCTCAGGAACCCCTCTGTGAAGGCCTGCTTGCTTGCGTGCAAGTAATGCTGCAATGCAATTTGAACTAAAATATTTCATGTACTGTATTGTCTGACATATTTGTTGGCAGGGACAAACTTGATGAAGCAATAGAGGAGTTCACACTGTCCTGTGCTGGCTACTGTGTAGCTACTTACGTCTTGGGCATTGGAGATCGTCACAATGACAATATTATGATCAGGGAAACTGGACAGGTAAGATTTTTAAGCTTAACTGAGATATTTTCCTCAATTGAAATGTTTGTAACCCACTGTTGAGTCAATGAGCATCCATAATATCTATTTAATTGTACAACTAGTGAGCTGCTTTCCCAAAGAAGGTAATCATACTTTTTACCACAAGGGGGCGACTTTACATTAGCTGCATAAATGACTTGATTTAATTTCGTTGCTAATCCTGAATTTATATGGTTGTTTTTCATGCACATGACATAGTTCAAGCTTAATGATTCATTAAGGAATCATTAAATCTCAGACATTGAGTTATCCTAGTCTGATTTACACTACTTGCTACAGGGTTTACATCTAAAACAAGGCTTATATGCCAGAGGAGAGTGTTACTCTGGAAATACTTTATACAAAAGCTAAAAGTAAACAACTGAAAATCCTTACTAGAGTTCTCAAGTTCTTTTTTTTAGAGAGGTTCAGGTTTTCGGGCCTAACATTATGATAATTATTATGATAATAATTGTTGAGAACTCTAATCCAGCGAACCAAATTTCAGTTTCAAGACAATGAAGATTTAAATTGAGTCGATTTTTTTCAGATTTTTATGGAAGGAATAGCCCCTTCAGATGCAGCATCTCATTTTCAAGGGGGACCCGTAAAACACGAACGACTCAACGAGATACATAAAACATACAGTACACAGATAATATACAGATACTGTACATACATATACACAGACAGAGTAGCAATATAAGCTGATACCAGGCTATTGGTATTTATTACTCCTCCTCACTTTTGTTCAACAGTTATTCCACATCGACTTTGGGCACTTCCTCGGGAACTTCAAGAGGAAACTGGGGATTAACAGGGAACGTGTGCCTTTCATTTTGACATATGACTTTGTCCATGTCATCCAACAAGGAAGGACCAACAACAGTGAGAAGTTTGAGAGGTACAACAAGAGCGCTGTCATCGTATTGAAATGCCATGTTGCTGTTGTAGGTTATTGAATTGCTGTGTCGGCCTCTGAAACAGATTTTGTCATTTATTTTTGTCTGCACAATGTCAGGTTCAGGGAATGCTGTGAGAAGGCTTATAAGATCCTGTGTCGGAATGGGACCCTGTTTGTCAATCTCTTCGCGATGATGAAGGCAGCAGGACTGCCTGAGCTCTCCTCCTTCAAGGATATCCAATATCTAAAGGTATGAAATGAAAACTATTGATGATGAAGATGAGGATTATTATGGTAGTGGTTGTAATGCTGCTGCTGCTGATGATGATGATGATGATGATGATGATGATGATGATGATGATGATGATGATTACAGTACAGTGCTACTATGCTTTCTTTTCAAAAGGATTCTTTAGCTTTGGGAAAATCAGAGGAAGAGGCACTGAAGAATTTCAAAGTTAAATTCAACGAAGCGCTTCGGGAGAGCTGGAAGACAAAGGTGAACTGGATGATGCATTCCTTGGCCAAAGAGATATAGTCAAAGGTTGTGTCATAAGGATGGAGAGCGCTGAATGAAAGACATTTTAAGAGAGCATGCAAAAGAAGCATGGCTTTTAATCTCTGACAGAGACAAAAGGGGGAGAAGATGCACTGAAATATTTACCTTTACTAATACCATTCAAAGAAGGTTAACAAATGTTTACATCTGACTGGGCAGTTCTTATGAATTTACTACCAACTGCAGGTGCCTGAAGATAATAATATGACTGTGGATTATCAAGTTTGATCACACAAAGATGTTCAAGGCCATGATGAAATATTTACCTTTACTAATACCATTCAAAGAAGGTTAACAAATGTTTGCATCTGACTGGGCAGTTCTTATGAATTTACTACCAACTGCAGGTGCCTGAAGATAATAACATGACTGTGGATTATCAAGTTTGATCACACAAAGATGTTCAAGGCCATGAAACAGCAGAACTGTATTGATCATTCATTGCAAAGTGAAATGCCTTTATAGTGATGACATTGCAGCAAGGATAGGAAAGGATATGTAGCACACTGATGTGTTGGAACTCCTATCTGAGAACCACTGGCTTAAACACCTAATTATGGCTGAAAGAGGTACTGAAGGATGTCTAACACACTGTAAGTAAGGGTCCTCCAGCCTTTCATATGGTTTACATCAGGGGTGCCCAAAAGGTAGATCGCGATCTACCAGTAGATCACAAAGGCTGTGCAGGTAGATCACATGACATGCCCCTAAAGAGTATTTCATTTAAATATATTGAAGAAAACAAACGATAAAAAAAAAAACATTTCTCTATACTGTACAGAATGTAACACGAACTCTACAGAATGTAACACGAACTCTACTATTCCGAAGCCCCCTCAGGTACATATTTAAACTATTTTCAGCAATGGTATAATAATTGATTTGGTGGGTAGATCTTGCCGAGCTGGTCATTTTGAAAGTAGCTCTCAAGTCAAAAAGTGTGGGCACCCCTGGTGGTTCCAACTGATGGTTCCATATGTTTCCATTGCAGTGCCGTCTTTTAAAAATCGCTGCAATATCTTGTTTTGTTTTAGCTTTTCATTTCAGATATTCACTTGTGATTTTAAAGTATTTGTACAGAGCATTGAACATAACCTGTTCAATGCATAGAACATTGGACATTTTGAAGTTACTTAAAGGAAGATACTTTACTTATAATACTGCCTTGATTTATGTTGCCTTTTGGGACCAATGTGACTTTATTCATATTCAGACAAGAAAGTAATTTTGAATGAATCCTATACTAGATTAATCAGTAGCTAAATCTCAAAGAAAATAGTATAATGTCCTAGTCAAAAATACTATTGTAATTATTACATGATTCTTAGACCATAGTGAGACCAAAAACTGTTTTCAAAAACATTTTCAGTAACTAGTCACTTATAAGTGCAAATGTAGACTGATTCTGTGATTCTAAAGAAGCAGAAGTGTCAGGAGAAGGAGGTTTCCTCAGGTATCAGGTGCGCCGTACATAGAACCATGACATCACATAATCACGTAATACCATAGTCCAGTAAAATAGAGGGTATGCGCATGCATAAAGTGAATGGCAAATCGAGTGGCAAAGTGAGTTTAACATTGTTTAATGTCGTTTAATGCAATTAGATATGATAGATAGATATGATATTGTATGTATGGGCTGTCAAGGCCAGAAAGTAGTTTTTAGACACTCAGTAGGCATTCCTGCATAACTTCCTGGTTTGATGATGATGTCACGCGCATACCCTCTCTATAGGCCAATATTGGGAGACTGGGGAAAAATAGCAAGCCATAGCATAGGGACCTGGATGTTTTTGTCTAAGTATATTGTGTTGAACATTTGGCCCATTTAACTGTGCCTAAAAATGTAAATTTGGACCAGGTGCACTCTTTGAGATGATGCAGTAAGGAGTGTGTGTGTGTGTGTGTGTGTGTGTGTGTGTGTGTGTGTGTGTGTGTGTGTGTGTGTGTGTGTGTGTGTGTGTGTGTGTGTGTGTGACAGTGTGTGTGTGTGTGTGTGTGTGTGTGTGTGTGTGTGTGTGTGTGTGTGTGTGTGTGTGTGTGTGTGTGTGTGTGTGTGTGTTTCAAATATATAAGTTATGCACTGTACATTTTGTAGGATTTCTTTTTCTACATGCCAACTACTGTCCCATCTTATTTACGGTTTAAGAGTGGCAATCATCTCTATGCTTTGGCATATTTATACTGTGATATATGCTGTGATAAATAGCAGTAGCACTGTGCTAAATAGCAATGAAGCCTAAGTAAAATGAAGCATAGCCTATATGATTATGGTGCTGTCAAATAATATTGCATAGATGTTAATCCAGGAAGTTATTACATTTGTATACTCTCAGTTACAAATGGATTAATGATTTGAACACAGGATTGTATGGAAGTAGTAGTTTGGTAATGTTTCTAATGAAAATAGTTATTGTTGCATTTTGTGGGATATCTAACTAATTTCATTTGGTGGTAGAGATTTCAATAACCAAGATGAAGGTCGAGTCACACAGCAGTGTTTAACTTATTTCATACTGGGACCAGAATTCTGTTCAGGACTCACTTGGTCCTGCATGGTCCGGGAGATGGGGACTTACCGCCGGTGGTCCGCCGGTGGTCCGACCACCCGTTAGTCCGAGGATTATTGGCATTTTCGAGCTCTCATGACAGTTCAGAGACGTATAAATCAATGTTAAAATAGTAAAAAGGTGCTCCTGGATCAGTCGGGGAAAACATTAGATAAACTAGAAAAAGTGCCCTTCTGGGCACAGGTCTCCACCAGGAGGATAGGAGTGTGTGTGATGTTTGGCAAAATGTTTAGGAGTAATATAAACATGTTTGTTTCTTGCAACAATTTTCTTCGTTTTTTTTGAGGAAATACAGAGCCAGATCACTCATAGCATCTCTGAGGATAGAATTCTGGATGAGCAGGACATGTGCAGCATTTTGTACAAAACGGGCTATTCCTGAAAACTTTGGAAGGCAATCTTAGCTAATCAGTGTAGAATCTGAGAAATCCAACAGGCTCGTCTTGATCACATGACTACAGAGATCATGTGTACCGATGTGCGTGAGATTTGGATGAAATCTGTGCGACTAACACAAACAATGTGTAATACAGTAATCGGCCTCATGGTGGCGCTATAACCGGCAGATGTGGAGGGATGCAGGGAAAATGTTTTTCCATGGCCTCTAGGGAGTGCGCATACATAAGTTGTCGATGCAGTTATAGGTAAAAACAGGAATTGTCCTCTTATAGCGCCACCGTGAGGCTGATTTGGGGAAGAAATAGTGGCATGTCGTCCTCGGCCTAGTGGAAATGTATAATTTCATGGAAATTGGACACTGTGTTTGTGATTTGTGGCATTTTGTTTGAAACGGACCAATCATGTGAGTTTTGGAAGCCAATCTTAGCCAATCAGGATGGAAGATGGGAAATTGTGCAGATCTGTGTTGATCACATGACTATGGAGATAGTGTATACCGAATTGTGTGATGTATGGATAAAATGTGTACGAGTTATCTACAGAAATGTGTTTTGCCTAAATCGGCCTCATGGTGGCGCTATAACAGGCCGTTGAGGAATATTTGGGGCAGAGGTTCGTCGTTGGCATCCAGGGAGTGTGTGTGCACAGTTTGGCATGGATCGGGCCAATGGTGCCAGAGATTAGCTGATAACGGACGGACGGAAGGACGGACGGACGGAAGGAAGGACACACACACACACACACACACACACACACACACACACACACACACGGACGGAGTGCAAAACATACTCTCCCCATGCCTTCGGCCTGGTGGAGACAAAGAGGGGAGTTCCGGGCACTCGGAGTAAAACAATCAGACCTGTCTGAAGTGAGTGGTGCAACAGCTCCCCCTGTTGGTACCCTAAACATAGGGACGGATGGACATAGGGACATTGCTGTTCCTTGGAGTGGTTGCACCACTAAAAAACAAAAAGGGAAAAGACTATTCAACCAACATGTTTCGACCTGTATAGGCTAACAGACCGTAACGGTCTTCATCAGGGCTATGGTCACCCCCCCAGGGGTGCGCGAAAATAAAGAACTAAAATAACTACCGTCCTGCGGTATCTCTGTTGTCAGTCATATGAAAGTGCATGGAGTTTTAGTAAAATGACTGGTCAAATTTCATTGCAGCAGCACCAAAACAAACAAAGAAATACAAATATGTTGAGCATTATAATGTCTTCTGCATGCATATATTAGCTTGTATTTCTATTAACTATTCAATTAATTTGAACATGTATATATTTACAATAATCATGGAGAACTTATAGATTTAACATTTGTAAAACATTAAAATATTGGTAGGGTAGGGTACTACTGGCCAATCTGGACTGGAGGGGCACAAAATCCAATCTGGGGGGGCAATGCCCCCCTGTAGAGACCTATAGGCCTATAGGCTAGAATTAATTATTATGTATTAGGCTTACTCTTCTCTAGCCTATTTATATCCTTCAGTTAAAAGGCCTACATGAAAATGGAAATAAATAATAAATAAAACAAAAATATATTAAAGGACAACTTCACCACTTTTCAACCTATCTTCATATAATAGGTCCTCACTAATAATCATGAAAAAATGGTGCAATTTTTTTCTACTCGGTCTGTATCTCATAGGAGGGCTGTGGGCAGTTCAGAAACCGTCTTCCAGTGACATCATCGATGGGGAATACAAGCTAATAGAAACTGCAGGCTTTCTAGTCCTGAAAAGTTGCAATGCGAAAATGGAAGCCATCGTTCTCACGAGATTGAAAATCTAAACATTTTTGTAAAGAAATCTCGTTTAAAAAAAAATCTGCCTAATGATGATGTCACTGGAAGACGGTTTCTAAACTGCCCACAGCCCTCCTATGAGACACAGACTGAGTAGAAAAAAATCGTCCCATTTTATCATGATTATTAGTGAGGACCTATTATATGAAGATAGGTTGAAAAGTGGTGAAGTGGTCCTTTAATATATTACTGATGAGCACACATAGGGGTGCTCATCAGTAATGTCCATAATGTCACAATTCTGATGTCTGATGTCAAACCATACGCATTACTGTAACAGTCCAGAAAAACTTTTAAGCACAGCACACTTTTTGTTTGTTAGTTAGTTAGTTAGTTAGTTAGTTATCTCTGTCATGATTCATCACAGCAGTTGTACATACAGAATAAAGGTTAACATGTTACAATTGACCGAAAAGGAAAGGGCTGAAGCCGAAGATTATTATGCCCACCTTATTAATATTTAAATTAGTTATTACATAGAAAAAAGGAAACAAAAGCAAAATAAAGAAAACAAGTCGTTGCTGCACTTCTTACAAAATCAAAACAAACGAAACAGTGAAAAGAAAAAACATGCTGGGTTTTATATGCACAGGCCACCACTTTTACGCCAACCACGTTTACGCACAGCACCTGTAGAGGGCAACCACTTTTACGCACAGGCCTATAGAGGCACAGCACCTGTTTTAATTAGGAGAGGCCGAGAGGGTAGGTATAATCACTTTTACGCACAGCACATGTATTAATTAGTATAAGGCCTATCACTTTTGCACAGCACATGTATTAATGAATAGGGTGTAATCTAGCAATCACTTTTATGCACAGCACCTGTATTCATTAGTAGGCTATAAAAGGACAGCACCTCGTGGCAGTAGCTAGCACCAGGTAACAGGACGGTAGGTTCTCAAAATAATAATAATAATAAACAATATATATACAGCCTCACACTCGTAGCTATCAATGCCAAATTTTATTGTGGAGATAAACTGGCCGAAACGGCCAGACAAAGCTTTATTGTCTCCATCAGGCCGAAGGCATGGGGGGGAGAGTATTCTTTTGCACTCTGTCCGTCCGTGTGTCCGTCCCGGTCGATGCCAAATTTCGCACACACACTCCCTGGATGCCAACTGAACCTCTGCCCCAAAATTTCCAGAACGGCCACCAGGAGGCCAACTTTTGAAAAACACGTTTTTTATATTACTCCTCCAGATTCTGTCCAAGAATCCTGCAAATCGTTACACACTATCTCTATAATCATGTGTTCAAGATGGATCTGTCCCATATTTCATATTCCATTCTAATTGGCTAACATTGGCTTTCAAAGTTTGCAGGATTGGCCCTTTTGAAACAAAAAGCCTCAAATCATGAACACAGCGTGCAATTTACGTGAAATCTTTCACAGACTTTCCTACTAGGCTGAGGAATATATCCAACCCTTTTCACATTGGCATATTATAGCGCCACCAGCAGGCCACAACCTGACCTGGCCTGGTGGAAACCTGTGCCCAGAGGGGCACTTTTTCTAGTTCCTTCTTCAGAGGGCATGAGTGCAGGCGTGCGTAATCTGGTATTGAGCCTGGGCGCGTTCGTATAATTGCCCTCCGCACCAGAGCGCAAGTTTCATTGCACAGTGCGCTCAGTGTGTTATTTCCGAACGCGCCCAAGGCCAAAGACCTCTTCAGAACACCTTATGTGATTGCACATAAAAATGATGATGAATATTCTGCTGCTGCTATAGCTAAAATTTTGCAAATTGCGGCTAGCAGCATATGTGATCTGTCTGTGATCTGCAATTTATGTCCATGTCAAAGTAAATATTATTATAGGTTCGGACAATATGACGTGGTCAAATATATATTTGAGTCCCCCTACTGGCTAGGGTAACAGGTCAGGTCGCCCCAATTCCATCTCGCCCCAGCTTTTTTTGGCGGTTCTATTCCTGGCTAGTGGTTCTCAACCAGTGGCCCGGGGACCACCAGTGGTTCTTGAGGGGGTTCCATGTGGTCCCCATGCAGCTAAATGATGGTCCATTTAATGGACCCTTATGGATCTTTAACTTTTGAGACGAGTGTCTCAAGAGTTAATTTATTGTTAAACTTAATTTACAAGAAGTCTACACAATTAGAGAATGTAGAATAATTGTTATTTTGATCAACGTTTGCCTGTTATCTATGTTATCAACATTAATACAGCATGGAAATGTGGACATATTCTTTAGTTTTGGGTCTACAAGGCTAAATCTCATCAAATGGTGGTCCGTGGCTCAATACCCAATAAATAATGGCCCTCACTGTTTATGTTTTTTTTTCCTTTTTACCTCCTCTTATGATTTCTTGTTTTTGGCTATAGGCCTATAGAAGTGTATATTTGTAGATTTTGTACGTCTCTAAATGTTCTCATGAATTGAAAATGGTGGACCATATTGTAAACAAGTGCTTTATGCCACAGTTAACAGTTTTTGTATGGAGTTGTGCTTGAGATGTACTGTAATTCTGCAAACTGTTAATAAATACTTCAATCAATCAATCAGCTAGCTGGTCCATTTGAGAAAGGTTTTTTTGGACCCCCCTTAATGTTGTTATTTGTGCAGAGGGCGCCCCCTAGTGGTTATGAATGAGCATTCATTCAGCGGTGGTGCGTGAATCACACACACACACACACACACATCGCCAGTCAGTCAGAGCGCTGCTGTACTGCCGACTGGAGGGATGTGACCCCGGAACGGAACAGGACGCCCTCCTCCTCCTCAAACACAACACTCCATTCAAATACAACACAGAAGAAAAGAAAAACTGGACCAGGAGGGGTAAGATAAGAACCCCATAAATAACGTGGCATTTTCTCAACAGGGACACTACCATGAGTCGAAGGTTTAAACGGTAATAACACGTGCTAGTATTCCTGGGTTATCACTTCTTCTGCTCGACCAAGCGGTACCTGGACTGGTTCGGCACATAGGAAGTTCATTCAGGCTTTTGTCTCCAGCTTGCTAGCGAGCTAGCTTAGCCTTGTAGCATTGAATGCTTTGCTTGCAGACTGACTGCAGAGGTGGATATTATCGCGGTTTCGTTTGAGATGTGTATTTCTGTGTAACGCTTGTGTGTAGGTAGTTGCAATCTCCGCATTTATTTACAAAAAAAACAGCCATTGTCGCGCCGGTCGGGACATTTAAAAAGGCTTCAATGTGCTACAATCAGTGCTGCTGTAGCATGGTTGTGCAGTCGATTCCATAATGTTAGAAACCCCTTTGGAATTTCCATCCAAACGACCAAAGGCAACAACCAAAAGTATTCTGTTAATTCTGTTCAGTTTCAACAAACAGGTTTTCGACTTGGTTAAACGATAAGGATAGACAATGTCTCTTTAAATCGACCCTCACTTAGCATGTAGGCTACGTACTCGTACAATTGAGTTTGAAACCAGATATTACACTGGATAAATATTTACCAGTCAGCTAAAGGGACATGCTAATAATGTCTCCCCATGTTCTTTGGGAAGTAACAACAGCCTGGTGTGGCTGCCTCACGTTTTTTTGGGGGGAAAAAACAACGTTTGTTCAACTTTTACTTGAACCTGCCCTGCAGTCACAAAATACTCAGTGATTGGAAGTGGTTGGCCTCCTCTGCCGTTCGTTCTGCTACCACATCAATATCAATGTAGAATGTACCGTTGCATTTTCTATTTTTGTCTCCCACTTCACTTCCCATGAATATAATTGTGCTGCACGTCTGCCTTCTCCAACTGTCACAACATGTTCAGCTGTGATTGAAGCTGGCACACTGCCTGCTGCAAGAGGGCATTGCCAGTTGAGTGTGAGGGGTTCGTTGAATCGTTGGCCGTGGGCAAAAGATCCAGCTTTTCCTGGCATCTATCAAACTTGGTTATGTCTCTCAGTACTCAAGGCTGTCTTGTTTTCACATTCCCCCAGCTGACTGGATTTTGGAATGAGATTAGGGCAGGACCATCTCTTCCTTGTCTCCACATGCGTGTGGCAGCCTGGCAGGTGCTCTTCTTCAGTGGCTGTTCAGCCCCCAAGGGAGCTTCATCAGCTGTCAGCAGCCTCTGAGAGGGAACGGCTAGTCTCTCAACCTCACCATACCATAGCTCTTTGGCACATCGCATACACTTGTCAGCCCTGTCCAACATTGTGCAGCAGAGTAGACTATTCTAGAGTAAAGTGGTGTTGAAAATCCATAGAACCTTGGGTTACAATCTGATCATGATATATATATATATGTCCCAACCAAAAGTAGTAGTGTGTATTCATTGCATTCAGTGTCATTGCATGCCTAAAAGGTTTCAAAAGAACACTTTTAGCACAATGTAAACAAAGTACATTTGGCCATTAATATAGAATGAAACAAGTTACATCCCTTTTCTCCACCCACTCACTGGCAGCTATTTGTTGAGCAGCTTGAGCTAGAGAATTTTATTCTGCTGAATTGCCTGCATACGATGTATGCTTGCAGGCAATTCAGCAGAATGGCCTAGGAGGCTGGAGCTGCATCCAGAGAGTGAATATCCCAGAATACCACAATGTCTTGGGCCTGTCTAAAGATTCACATGAGATCCTTTTCATTTGAGAGTTACTTACTTAATAATTTATTCTAATTCTAATTTTACCGTATTGGACGTTATTGTTGGACCAGCTTACATACAGTTTCTTGCCAGCTTTGCACTAATGAGAAATATACAAATTACAAATGTATTATCATTTCCGAGTTACTTATACTCACTAATTTATTCTAATTCAGATTTTACCTTATTGGACGTTATTGTTGGATCAGCTAACATACAGTTTCTTGCCAGCTTTGCACTAATGAGAAATATACAAATAACTATTGGTCCAACAATGTATACTAACTATAATTGGCTTTATTTGACTATAGCACTAACTTCACAACACACAATTGTATGCCCTACCTTGACGGTAGGTCTTTTGAAATGTTGCAGTGTTCTCCCCATGGGACCAGCTTAAAGCAGCAGCTTCTGTTTCAGCTCCTCGGAGAGAGAGAGAGAGAGAGCCCATGTGATGCAAGCAGAGACATACTGAGATCATAGACCATATTCTAATATGTTCAGTTCAGTTGTGTGGGCTTCCTGGCGTACATTGGGTTGTATGCAATCGAATGTAATACAAAAACTAGCTTATTTAACCACATGAATCGTACCATTCCTATTCTGAGCCTAACATTGGTGAAAAATAGCAAATCTACAAGATATTTAGTATAGAGGGAAAACAGGAGGGGCCTTGTATTGAGCCTTTGGGAACCACGTCAACTACAGAATAGGGTTAAGTGGTCAAATTTGCCAGTATTGTCTAACTGTAAAAACCTGATTTTGAAGTCACTCACTAGTCAGTTGAATGACCAGTTCAATGCTGTAAGCCATCACTGAAGATGGTATGCCTGCAGCAATGTAAATGATTTAGCCTAGCTCTAGTGGTCGTGGTTTGATAGCTTAGTCATTGCAATGTTTCAACTCTCTGTATGTGTATGAATATACTTGTTGGTAGCATTATTTTAAAAAAAAATGTTAGCAGTTAAAACTTCCTCTGCATTGGCACAAGGTATCAAAATGTGAACTATGCTGTCAGTTGTGTGATATACTCTAGTGAGGACCTGATGAAAGATATGCCGTGGATCGAATCATTGTCTAGTTGTGGTATTATTAAGTCTGAATTTGGGCTTGGTGGGTTCTACATGTCAATGAGCGTATATTAACTTTCCAGTAAAATAGGAGTAAGGACCCACGTCCAGCTGAAATTGTCGGAACAGCAGAAGATTTAAATCCACCCAGGAATCAAACAATGAAGCAAGCTTATATGGTCAAGCAGGATACTTTGAATTCATGCCTCACGTGGTGACAACAAGACATGACCTACTTATCAATCATATTTTCACAATCCAGTTCATCACCATTGTCCCCAAATACTGTGGCCATTGTTGTGGTAACTGTAAATGTGAGGAAAAGGCGTAGCACAAAGACCGCAGGCAGACATCCAGTAGGACCAAGCCAGAGCCTTTTTGGCCCGCAGCGTCTGCATGTCTGCCTCTCGCTGCTTCAGCATCATGCATGTGAGTTGTACTGGATCTGCAGACGGCAAAAAAAGATTTTCTTGAAATCATTAATTCTTGTTGATGAATATTATTCTGTGTTTATGTACTCTACTTGAACCCATTCAAATCGGGAGAGCATCTGTGTCATTTAAAAAAAACATGCATTTGCTATTAAGAAATAGCAGATATACAGCCTGCGTTACTCTGTGCCGCGCTGCAAGCTTGTATATCTGCAATTGTTGAAGTGTTTGAAAAATGTTGAATCATTTTCAATTAGAAAAAGGTTGGAGAACTACCCATTTAGAAGGCATTTGTAGAATTGAGCTCAGGTCTTAATAGCTATCTTAACAAAACATGTTAGATAGGTTTCATGACTGGAGTGGATTAGCCAGTGATTTTCAGTTGAAGAGTGCCCCCTACGGAGCATACGGTATGTGTTTGTGACTCGGACACTTGTGTATGCATGTGTACCCGCTGTGGCACAGCTGCTCCGTAGAAACATGCCTAGTTGTTGGCAAGTGAGCTGGCAAACGCAGTAGTCATCAGCCTACTTCAGTTTCTCACACATTGAACTGGGTCATCGGACCACTTCACTACAGAATGCAAGTAATTTGTACCTCTCAACCTCTTCTCAGTGCAACCTACCGGTACTTGTACCGTACTCAGGGTACCATGAAGCTCAGGCCTTTCGTGGCATTCGTGTAAGGCTAAGTTGGCTCCGATCTGTGAGTCTGTGAGTCAAATGCAGTAGGCACTAGGCAGCCTACTTCAGTTGCTCGCACATTGGCCTGCGTCAGCACTCAGCCGACCACTTTGCGGCTAAATGCAAGTAATTTGTACCTCTCGCGTTTTTCTCAGGGCAACATGCTTTTGCCGTAAGTATCGCATCATGAAGATCAGGCCTTTTGTGGCATTTGTGTCAGGCTTTAGTTCCAGATACAGTGTCTGTATTGTAATCTCCTGTTTCCATATGTGTGCTGTCAGCAAGACAACTGGAAGTAATCAGTTACTCCATGGTGTTTAGAGTTAATAATGGGGTCAACAGGTGAACTGGACTGTGTGTGTGTGTGTGTCATCAAGTCAAGTACACTAGTGGTCCTCCTGGATCCCACACGGAAGCCTATCACATTGCAAACTGTAATCTTGTGCGGCAGACCTTTATTGCACTCGATGGCCTAGGGCTAGGGCCAAGTGTAAGGGGAGCGAGCGCACACACACACACACAGTGTTGAAAATGCTCTCAAGTAATCTTCCTCTTATTCTGGCCCTCATGTTAAGGCTCGTACAAGGCCATATGTAGCGCAGCAGTTCCCAACCCTTTCTGGGTCATGCTGACGGTCCACTTGAAAATCTGTAAAATGTTGACGGCCCTCCCATTTGACCACTTCACATTGCATTTTCAGAGCATGTTTATCTTCAATTATCAGTGGATTATGTTCCGGCTTGGATCAACGGAACTAATATAGTATGCTTTTAAGTTCCTATTTGTCATTGGCACATTTGTCAAGGTTTTATAGAAAAAATAACATGACTTTTTTTCTTTTACATACTTTCTTTTAAAATATCATTTATATTATCATACATTTTTTGTGTTTCACCAATTATTCGTGGGCACACCTGCAGTATCCTCACGGTCCACAGGTAGGAATTGCTGGTGTAGCGTCTTTCAGAATGGTTGCACACGACAGTGTTCCGCTGTCATTCAGAAAATCGCTCCCATTGGAAATGAACCCAATTTCATTTGCTGTAAGTCAGAGAGGCTTATTGTCGGTATCAGCCAGGGTGCGCGAGTCTATCCCCGTTTCAATGCGCTAGACTGGGAGATGGAATGCTGAGGTGGAGCGCAACACATTCCATCAGCTCCCAGTACTTACCGTACGACATCAAGCCGTGCTACTCGTACGCTGAGTTGGCGACTGAGCTCTACTGACTGAGCTTCCCAGACGCTAGTGACTAATTCCCGTGCCAGTTGCCGTGGGCGCACACCCGCCTTCCCGCTCCTCTGTCGGCGACCATGCGACAGACCATCAGTCATTCATATCAAATATGAATGACTGACTATCGTAAACGATACAGAGACGGTTTGTTTATTTTTGGACCACAAGAGACGATTCAAGATGACCCCATGTTGTTCTCCATAGAGACATTTTTCAGTGAACCAGGGGATGAGCAATTGCGTTAGGACTTTGGCTCTATACAAATAGTATAACGCTTTACAAACACATCAACCAGCACTGGGCCTATATCTATATTATTATCTATATTATTTTGCGCTTGTTGTGCGGCTTCAGCGTTGCCTGGCTCAGCTGGCTGTCATGCTGCGGATTCATTTTCTTCTCTCTCCGCTCCCAGCTCGTGCTGGCAAACGGGGAGGCGGGAGCGGGGGGAGCGCACGGCAACTGGTACGAGAATTAGTCACTCGCTTCCCGGACAGTCATTTGCTGTAACTATAGAAAATGCATATGCACATTGTTGGACACTAGACACTGAGGTCATACAATCACTTGGCTCCTGGAATGTTAGACATGTCGTCCTGCCGGAGGAAACCATGCAAGGCACCAACCTGCACATCAGGAGCAATTAGGGGTTCAGAGTCTTGCTCAAGGACACTTCGACACTAACTCTGGGGGAGCCCGGGTTCGAACTGGGAACCATACGGTTACGGTTCCCATCCGGTCACTCTACCCATGAGCCACTGCAGTGCATCCTATTTCTCTAATCTGTGTACAGATTAGAGATGGCCTCTGTGTGTTTTTCGTTGGCTAGTGGCCTAGTGACTAGCATGTTTCAGACAGTTCCCCGGAACACAGCCCACTGAGACCAGCATCACAACAACAGTCCAACATTGGCACACACGGGGGGATTAGACCCAGATCAGCACTAAAGAAAAGCCTTTGATTATCACTGGAATATTAGCTGCTGTACGTCTCTGAAGCCTGCCTGAGATTCCCCCAAGGGGATTAGTGTTGAGTGAGACAGCCCACCATCAATGCACAGCACGTGCACACAAGAGCCTTTGACTTGGTTCTTACAGTGGCCTTTGAAAAGAGACAAACAAAAAACAACACTGAGTCGACCGAGTGACTGTATATCATATTGGACACATGCATGACAAGTTTATCAAACAAATCAATTTAATCAATAATTTAAAAAAAGATCGTTATAATAATGTCCAATAGTGAAAATTGTACGTGTTCAAGCTCACAGGTGATCTTATGGATCGGTTATTTCTTTATTCTGTGGGACACTATTGTACAGCAAAGTATAGAAGGGTTTAAGTTGTTTGGTATATTTTAAAAAAATCTAAAAATGAAACTCGCTTCTCGGGGGGGCACTGGCTCAGGAGGAGGTACACCGTTACCATTACCGCATGGTTCCCAGTTCGAACCCGGGCTCCCCCAGAGTTAGTGTCGAAGTGTCCTTGAGCAAGACGCTGAACTCCTAATTGCTCCTTATGAGCAGGTTGGTGCCTTGCACAGTTTCCTCTGTCATCAGTATATGAATGTATGTGATAAATGCACCATTTACCATTTATTAAAATCGAAAAAGCAATCGAAAGAATAAGATAATCGACAGTTGCTATAGCTATAATGTTGTTATAGCAGGTTCGTCTCAGTTATTAATATCCTGCTATGAGAATGATCAGAGTTTTCATAATTAGTCTTCTGTAAAATGCAGCAGATGTAGTTCCAAACGAGGGATGGACTAGAATGGACCTTGTTTTGCTGAAGTAGCACACATGTGACTCGGGAGTCAGTAAGTTTGGGGGTTTTGTTTTGTACTGTAATTCCCCTGGAGAATCTATTGTTTACATAACGGCATGAAGAGAAGCTAGGAGTCAACTTACAGGGGAATTAGGTTATTTTATTTGTTGAGAGAGGCTGGGTGTAGTCCTACATTAGAGAGGCTGGGTGTAGTCCTACATTAGAGAGGCTGGGTGTAGTCCTACATTAGAGAGGCTGGGTGTAGTCCTACATTAGAGAGGCTGGGTGTAGTCCTACATTAGAGGCTGGGTGTAGTCCTACATTAGAGAGGCTGGGTGTAGTCCTACATTAGAGAGGCTGGGTGTAGTCCTACATTAGAGAGGCTGGGTGTAGTCCTACATTAGAGAGGCTGGGTGTAGTCCTACATTAGAGAGGCTGGGTGTAGTCCTACATTAGAGAGGCTGGTTGTAGTCCTACATTAGAGAGGCTGGGTGTAGTCCTACATTAGAGAGGCTGGGTGTAGTCCTACATTAGAGAGGCTGGGTGTAGTCCTACATTAGAGAGGCTGACCCATATTTATCGGCCATTATTTGGCTTTTTTTGACATCTGTATTGGCGATTATAGGTTTCTATATTGATTATAGTGTTCTTTCAAAATTGCAGATCTACAAGCTCACTACACATTGCATTTGCGATTAGATGTGTTGTGAGCTTTTGAATTTTATGTTTTTGAATAACTTAAACATTTGTAAGATTGGTGGTGATCATCAGCCGGTAATTGACAGTGTCTTGAAATAATCTCAGTAAAATTGTGTGCTTCAGATAAGTACAAGTGAATTAGCCTATTATATAAAGGCTAATTTCTCACTGGGTAGGTTATATTATCTGGCCTTTTAGTGCAGCCAGCCTGACATAGGCAAATCATTTGAGATGGTTTTAAATTAGGTTGATTTCATCAGTGCATCAGTTCACCGCGTAAAGAGTCCCCAACTATGCAGTCGATTCTGCAGCCTGCTGTGCTGTTAGTTATTATTACTTATGTCTATTTTGGTAAATCGCTCCTCCCTACCTGAAGCAGAGCAAACACAGTGACGATACATTGATTCAACAATGATCTTTGAGAGCATCCTCCCCTTCCTCAACCTAGCATTGTTTCTTCTTTCTACAGTCTGTCCCCATGGAATTCTGAGGAGCGAGTCTTTATTTATTTAGCTCTTACACAAGACATTCTTCGGGATGTGTGGATAGATGAGATGAAAATAAATCTGGGTGGCAGTAATACGGGAGAGGATTTTCAACTCTTTTAGTAACTGAGCATTGATTGTATGATATATGCTCTTTTTGCAAAGACATCACACAATCCTCGCCTGGAAGTGTTAGCCTAGACCGTAGTGCCAATGTACAGAGGATGATCTTGGATAGGTTCTATCAAACCCTTTATCCTTATTATTATTATTATTATCAAAAAGCAAAATGTTGACATTGTGAAGAAGAAACCAGAAAACATGGTTGAAAATTAGCACCCTCTGTGCATCAGAAGCTAACAGAATGTTATAATGCATGGGTGCATTTTTATCTTCATGTGTAGTGTAGCTAGTAGGTCTCTCTCTGTCTGTCTGCCTGGAGTCTTGGCCCTCCCATTTGTCAGAAGTAGAGAGTGGGGGAGACATGATCAAACGTGTCACTGACTATCATTGCTCTGACGCTGCCCCCGCCAACCACCACCACTGCCAATCCCCAAAGGTGCACAGAGCGACTGAACTGACAGAGGCTAGCTCTCTCCATCTTTCATGTCTTGCTTTGAGTCCTCTGGGTTGCTTTCCAGTTAAACTCTGCCCGGCGCTCAATTTGCCATGGGTGGTTCCTCTCTGCAGGCGTCAACTCTCAATGTAGAAAGCCACTGACAATGCTGCATTACAAGGCACCGGCTCACACATATCGGCTTATGCTCCGTTTACCATGTGGTTTGAACACAGCTGAGAGGAGAAAGTCAACCAAACAAACACAGCTAAAGGTTGCCATACTTCACATCGACTGTCGCCAGGAGTACGATCCCCTGAGCCTGTAGCACCCACACTCCAGCCAACAGAGCCCCATGCATCCTCCTCCCCTGCAGGCTTTAGGGAGGAGTGGTGAGCCAGCTTCTCAATTAAATAAATATAACCCCACATCAAACAGGCTGTCAACGTGCATTAGTGGTCCTTTGTATAGATAAGAGGCCAAAAGAAATCACCAGAACTATCGTGGTCTCTGTGCCCCCCCCCCCCCCATGGGCTTTTTATTTTGGGTATTCTTTTTTTATTTAACCCCCCTGATTTGCATACTGATATTCACTCCCCTGAATCACTATTTTATTTTCAGTTCATTTCCTGAATTATTTCCTCTGGTTGTGCATACTTTAAAGAAATTCCATTAAGATATTTCCCATAGTCAAATACAAGCTTTGGCATTAGTGAATAATCAGACCCATACTTTAAAACCATGTATTTTCGTCGGAGGGATCTGATGTGACAGCAGCCACCCCTTGATCAATATGCCATTGCACAGCAGGGCTGATCCCTTGTCTGTCATTTGCATTAGCAATGGCAGCTCCTTTCATCGTCATCTCTATGCCTGCACTTTTCCTTGCCTGTAATTTGAATCTCCGCAGCGCCGACTGACAGTGAAAATAGGTCATTAGTAATGGGGAGAATAAGAGATGGAAGGAGCAGGCAGGGGCGAGATCTATGAGGAAAAATGCCATGCAATATTAATGAGAGCCATTTAGCATTGATGCTGTGAACTGTGAAGTGCTGTGAAATCCTGCTCTGTGGATGCTCTTTACTGGTCAGCCCTCTAATGTCCTGTCTCATTAATGTTTGTATTATATAGATACCAGTAAGCTCTATATACTTTGTCGTACAACGAATAGCAAAAATAGTGGATCTACAAGCTCACAATGCGTCACATCACAAGGTGCGGTAAAGCTTGTATATTGGCCTTTTTCCCTTAGAAAATGCTATCCAATGTTCTAATGACAAAATGAGGTTGAAAGTGGTTAACCGAAGTTCATCAAATGAGCTTATTTGTTGTTCGCAATGTTCGGTATCATAATCCCTAATGGGAATGCATTAAAACTGGTTAATCGGACAGATATGAATTGATCAATCAATAATCAATCAACTTGGGCGCCCGGCCCGCTGGCCAAGTGGTCCAGGTGCATGCCACATAATATGGCTTTGGCCTGACAGCACGTCGCGTGTTCGAGTCCCGTTCATGAAGACCTTTGCTACATGTCTCTCCTCCTCTCTCCCCTCTTTCCTGTTAATCTTCACTTGATACTATCAATAAAGGTAGAAAAAAGTAATCGATCAACGTTATTGCCACAGAGGTAAAAGAAAGGTGAAACTCAGGATCAACGTTTGTACTGTAGTTCAAGTAGTAAAAGGATAATTGGAAGTAAAGAATGGAAAAAAGAGAGCACACACAGCCTGAAAATTGCAGAATGTAAAAAAATATTCGTGTCATTCAAAGAGGTCCGAAATCACATGTAATGCATACAATAGTGCATGTCAGTAGTCGGTATCTAAAGGACTTGGAAGAGAAATAATTTGACACTGACTCACAGCTAATACATAAATGTATATCAGGCCCATATTAAAGCAAGCACAAATAATTGTGCTGCCTGATGTCTGAAAACAAAATGAGATGCCTGTTAGTGATTTTCTCCTAATGGTGGTGGATGTCTTTGTGTCTGCAGAGCTAGCGGAGCAGGGGGGATGAACCGCGAGGAGGCCCCGGGGAAGTCTCCTGAAGAGATGTACATCCAACAGAAAGTGCGGGTCCTGCTCATGCTCAAGAAAATGGGATCAAATGTAAGTGCATTGTGCTTTGATGTGAAGAAACCGTGGTCACAATTAGATTTCTGCTCAGTCTTTAGGTCTATTTAAGCACTTCATGTGCCGGCCTACTTGGGCATGACGCAAGTCGGGAACGATGCAAGTCAGGAATACCGTACACCGTACCGTATTTGTTTACAAACATTGAGATCTGTTTCATGTAATCAACTTCCAACACATCCCCTAACCTGTTGTTTTGTGGAGCGCTGGTTTCTGTTCATTCAACCACCTCTGTGTGTCGTTGTCTGATAGCAGATAGGTCTATAGTATTTTACCTGACGTGTTGGAGTCTCGGGCTTAAAGGGACAAAATATATGTTAATGACGTTTAGAAGATTTAGAACACTTTCCTGGGGTCTTTATGTGTAATATGTGGTTTTAAATGGACACTGGGCTTACTTACTTCCAGCCCTCCCCCTATCCACAAGGAGGAGCAGTGCACCATATATATATATATATATATATATATATATATATATATATATATATACATACATACATACATACATACACACACACACTTCTACAAGCTCACGTGTCGATGTAGATCGGCTAGTTGAACAATTTTAAAATGTTTTTCAAACAAGTTTAGGGATAAGGAGTAAGGCACTGACGACAATAGGGCCCCAAGTGCGTCTTCCGGCAGATACAGACATTTGTGTTTTTCCGGTTCTTGGAATGAAATGGAATTGCCACTCAGCGCAGCCCAATACACACAAGGCCCGAGTTATACAGACTAACAGACAGGTTTTGTGAATTAATTGATAGATATATACCCATTCGGTCTCTTTTGTTTTTTTAGTGAGTGCATGCACATTAACCACCATTTACAGAAGAAGATGCCACAGTTTTTCAGTTTCAGTAAGTTAGCCATAAATAAATGGCTTTCCCCAACCTACTTATTTCCTTAAGTATTGTGTGTAAGTGGTTCCACAAAGCTGAAGACGAGTTGCCTGACATGTTGGTTTAAATTGAGAGGAATGGGCCCACCAACGGCTGATTATTAACCGTCTTGCCGCCGAACACGAGAACCTACTCTTTTTTTCCTTCTCCGCCAAACGCAAGATTCTCGGGTTTGAATTGTTTAATCAATTTTTTATCCGTTTCGATCGCTAGCTGATGTTGCTACCGCAACAACACTCTGGGACACAAACACACACTGGCCGCGGCCATTTTGAAGATGCGCGCGCATCCACTTGCATTGTCCGCCCTGTCTTCAGAGGCCTGTATCTCGGAACTGACATTGAGGGGGCAGATTTGGCCCAGACAAGCGTTTTCAACGGCCTGTAGCAGGCGCTGTGATACTCGCGGTCCACTTTTTCCACCACCGACCGAGAGAACAACCACCAGTGTGATGACAACACACATGGAATTTTTTCATAGTAAAATGCAATTACGGATATTTGGTTATTCAAAGTAAGTGTTACGCGCGATAAAACCTTGGCAGTACCTTATCGAGGGATTCATTAATGGTGGCGGGAAATGGGTTTAACTTCAGGTCCCTCATGTGTACAGACTGAGAGGATACCGTTTATTAGAATAATCACACTAAACACAAGACATGTAAACACTGTAATTAAACTATTGCCTTAACCTGATTAATCCCAGTCAGTAATCTGGTTAATTGTGAAGCATGTAAATGTTTGAAAGACGCCTCCTGATTAAAGCCCACCCCATCATCTAATGTTCTACAGGATGTTCTCTCCAATGTTCCAAATGACTGGCTGTCATCCAGAATTTATATAAGAACGGTAGCTTTTAAATGTTAATTCCATGTTGATCATTGACTGTGCTTTAGCATTGGATAACTCAACGCAACCCCAAGGTCACGAGGAGTCCATTTCTGCAATGTCACAGTAGGGCTGGGCAGTGTGATGTAAAAGTGTTAGGAGGAAGATATGTGTGGACCAAACGCCTATCAATTATGTAGATTAGAATTTCTCTATACAAATACAAAATATTGTCTAAATTGTATCACCATTAAAAACGTTGAACATTATGTACAGTATTATACCAGTTACCTCCAAATGTATTGGGACAGCAAGGCTGATTCCTTTGTTTTTGCAATGGACAGAATTCTTTTGGGTTTGAGTCGATAATACATTTTTAAAAAACAACTTGTGTGAAGTGAGCTGTGCCTTTATCATAATGATTTCATTTTAATAGAAAAATGTTGTGCTTTATTATGCCATGATCCTCATTGGCAGTTGAATCTCCACTTGCACAAATCATCCAAAGTGATACTTTCAATGTGGTAGAACATTCCAATGTTTACCTATAAGTTAATTTATGTTTTTACAAACTATACAGTACTACATGTCACTTTAGAGACCCCCGGTGACAGACTTGGGTATTTCACAATACAGTTTTTCTCCCAATAATCAATGAACTAATTGATTATTGATCATCTCACCACAAGTCTCATATTTTGGTGATATTAAACCTCTCTGGTTATAGGGAGTAAAACAGTGTGCAGACTTTATATTATCATCTCTTATACTGTATGTCCTCTATTTAGCAACTGCTAAAGTTTGCTTTTGTGTTTTGGATGTGTATGCTCTTTGGCAATTGTTAATTCTCTCTCTCATCCATGAAGATGGAAAGATTCCATAACTTCATTTGTGGAGCATATTTGTCGAGTGTCATTTGGCTGTGTCTACACAGCTGTTAAATCAGTCTACAGGGCTGAACCTCCTGGACTTCTATAGAGATGTTTCATTTAAAATTGCACTCTAAAAATGGAACTCGCGTTCCTTTTTATAGAGCGCATAACAAATGTCAAACACTTGTTTCCATACGCAAAAAGTCCATTTCATTCAATATCTATTCCACAGGCTGATATAAAAACAATAACAAACACTAACAAAAGTAACAGGATCCCATGATGAACGCTATATCTGCCAATAGGCTGCGCTCACGGCTCAAAAAGCCTGTGTCTGCCAAGTGTCCATAAAGAGTGTTCAGCTCTGGGTCTGGATGTTGTCCCAGACTCGGAACAACGTCGGAACAGTTGCTGAGGGCTTCTATTAGGACTGAGGCTCCCTCCAGGTGGTCCCGAGCCAGGGACACATGGTTGTGGGCAACAAACTCCAACCCTGCTGAGATGATTCGTATCCCGAACTCCTCCAGTGAGGTCTGCACCTTCTTCAGGTCTGTCATGTCACAGATAAACTGCAGGACGGGTTTGTCGTCCTCGTCCTCCATCTCCTGGACGTCCTCGGCTCCTGCCTCTAGCCACCTCTAGAGCTCTCTCTCGTCTAGTGCCCCACTGCCCCCCCCCCCCCCCCCCCCCCCCATTCTTGTTGAGTGTGTGTGTGTTTGAGCTCCAAGAGGCTACGGTTGATGTTGTCGGTCAGGATGTCGATGAGCATTACACATCCACCAGGCCCCCGGACCTCAGCAAACCCAAACCGTGCAAACTGTGCTGGGTTCCTGCTTTTGCTCCACACTCTTGATGGCAGCCTCTACAGATGCTTTAGGCATTATTCTTATTTCTGCATTGCTCTACATGGGCCAATGCTAAATTAAGATCTGGGTTAGAGCCTCCTTCTTCAACAGCTATCCTTATCATCATGCCAAACTTTGTGAACATTTTAGCTTGTGCTTCATCTCTGGGTCCTTTTATATGTTTGACCGTAGACCATTTGTTGTGCCCAGGCGGCCCAGCACATAAGTTACACACGGGCGCAGCAGACAGACATACCCACACGTTTATTTTTCCATTGACTTGAATGCCACATGACGTCACGGGGTGGACATATACACACACAGCCACACATTGGAGCGGTTAGCACCACTCAATAAATATTGATGGAACACAAGACAAAAGTTCAGAATATCAGCATTTATTTCCAGATATTGCCACCTATTGTCCAATAGGTGGCAATTGCAGAACAGTAAGTTCTGTAATTGGTGTTAAACAGAGTATTTAAGTAAATTTAAACTAGTAAAGTAGGTACCAGCCTAATCTGGGACCAAGCAAGTCTGGAATAATGTAAGTCAGGAATGATGCAAGTGGGAATGCATATCCCACCCAGTTATGCAATAAACATTCTATATTGTTGTCAGAGCAACCGTTGTACTTGTTGTCAGAGATGAGATGCGTCCTCCACAGACCCACCGACAAACAGATACTGACATTTGTCCATTTTTGTTTCTCGACAACCGTTGAGGGTTCTCCCCTCTTTAATAAACACAAAATACATTTTCAGGTGGGCTGCCAATTTTGTCCAATCAGGAGAGAGTATCCATTTATCAGCTTTTTTGTTATAGTGTACTAGTTCAAATTGTGTGCCAGTACTCATTTCTTTGTGTCATCACTTCCAAATACACTCATCCTCCTGATTAGATCAAAATGGTCTCCTGACCTGAAAATGCCTTTTCTGTTTATTAAAGAGCTGGAGAATTGGGGAGACCCCTTTTACTGAACCAACACAGTATAGCAATGAATGATATGAGAATATAGAGCTATTTAACACTTAGTTAAACAAAACAATATCACATAACTGCGGTTTTAATATTTGGTACTGTATCCCTTGCTTGCTATAACTGCATTACGCACTAACGTCACCAAACTGTTGCATTCTTATTTTGCCTCTCCCAGGCTTTTACCGCAGTCCCTTTTGTTTGTTTCAGCCTGCCCCCAATCTCCTGTTTAAGATGTGAAATGCATCCTTAACTAGGTTAAGGTCTGGTGATTGACCTAATGAAGTCCTTTGTTGTGATTGCAGTGTGTTTGGGTCATTCTCTTGCTGCATTATGAAGTTCCTCCCAATTAGTTAGGATGCATTTCTTATGCGTAAGACGGCAGACAGAAGGTTGTTGTGCATCCGACCTGAACATCTGGCATTGGTCAGGCTATATTAATGATAAATATCCCTACACACTGCTGTGTTTTTCTGCCGGTTTTCTGAAAAATGCGCCAGTCTGCAAGGACTTTAAGCCTTAACACATTGAGAGCCCACGCTTAACTGCCCAAAATCACTTTCACCTAGAAAATCCATTCACATTTTTTATAATTCAGCTGACTGTGGAGACACATGCTGGAACTTTTTACTTTGAAATGTTTTATAGTTTCTGAGTTATTTAATTTAAACGCCAAATGCATTTTCAATGGCGAAAAAAACAAACTTTGGCACCACGTGTAAAAAAAAAAAAAAGTGTTTTGATTTTTCTGATTTTTTTTTTAATAAAAAAAAAAATAATAATAAAATAAAATAAAAACTTTTTTTTTTTTTTTTTTTTCAAAGACGTCCACAGACGTCTTGGGCTATGCACGTGCGGTAATACCCATGACGTCCACAGACGTTTTGGGCACAAAATGTGTTAAGAAAGAAAATTATGTTCAGAGTCACGTCGAAGAATTGATTTTTGTGGCTACCTGGAATATGAACAATGTGGTGTACTCCAGCATGTTTCCACGACAGGCAGACGGCACACTTTCTTTATGGAGAGACACTGGTTTACAGCACATGTATAACACAACAGCTACATGTGCAGTTGAGAGGTGGTGGTTACATTTCCATTTTTAACAAATCTTTAAAAAATAAACCAAAGGCTTTCTCTGAAACCATAGCTGATAGACATCTAGTTCATCACATTTCCAGAAAGAAAAATGACTTGACTTACATGAAAACATCCCTGTGTTCTGGTGGTACAGCTCTCAGAGTGTTATCATATCTTGAAGGATGGAACTGTCTTTGTCGCATCTGACTTCTCAAGTTAAATGACACATCTGACCTTCAGCAAATATGTCAAATGCCAAATTTGACATTTGTGTGCCTGGGCAGGCGCTGCCCTGACAGCAGTACATCATTCATGTCGACTCGTAAGTATTGTAGTCAGATGCCTGGGGTCATGGCAGAATCCCTGTCAAAACGGTGTTCTCTGCCGCTGTCTGTCAGTTCAGAGCCATAGGACAAAATGCCCTGTGAGTCCACTGGGAGAGAGTTGTTCTTCACATGTAACTGTTCGTTCAAAGGAGCATGGGTTTTCCTTTTAGGATGCGATTTTGCTTTGTGTTATTGTTTTATGAACTCTAATCACTTTCTCCCTTGCTTTCAGCTCACGCCGAATGAAGAGGCTTTTCTCCGGAATTATGCAGGCGTGGTACACAGTCAGATGAGCCAACTACCGCAGCACAACATAGACCAGGGTAAGGCTCCTATTGGGGGACACACAGTCGGACAAGTAAAGCTTGTTCAAACCCAGACCACAAACAAACGCTACCTCATCTATCCTAAAGACTATTCTGCACCCAGAGCTCAGACTAGGGAAAGCCTGTCTATACACACACTTCTCTTTAACCAACCTCGGAGCTCCTACACCAAGAGGCTTAATCGAAATCCTCAATCTGTTGAGGCCAGTAGAGAGCACTGTGTGATTAGTCACAGAGCAGTGTGTCTGACTGCAAGTGAATGACTCCAATCTGTCATGATCACATCTAGCGGTGCAGCTGTTCATTGGAACATTGGAAGTTGTTTTCACTTAAAAAAAAAATTAAACCACTTTTAGTGGCTAAAACAAGCACATCCTCATTAGCTGTGATAAAATTAAATAAAAAGCAGCTCTACAAGCTCATAGTTTATATGCCTTTGATTCAGACACAACTATACTCCAAAGATAGCAAGGTTATATGTTTAACCAATATGATATCTACTAATTGGCTGAACAAGGCACATGCAAACAAGCTAGACACAAGAGCACGCTACAGAGCTTCTGTTTTTCCACCAGCCTTTTTTTTTTACCTTCCAACTTGTCAATGTTTCTACCACAAGGTGGCGGTATATTAATACAAATTGAAGTGTATGCTGGCTCACTGCCACTGCAGGTAACCGCCTCTGCAATCAGCAGCCAAGCTGTGCAAGGATTGTGATTGCCCTTTTCTTTCCGAAATCAAACGCAACTTTATCAGCTCCCTTCCAGGCTCAGTCCAAATCCAGCCCTCAGATGAGAGTGTTGTAACTCCCCACTGGGCCTTTGGTAGTGACCTTGCTGGGTCTTAGGCCCAGGCCAGACCCATCTTTTATTATAGCTTTGGGGGAACTAACACTGTGGGAAAATGGCCTGCGACATGGTCCGTACCTGAATGGAATTCTTATCTGTGTAGGTTTTCTGAGAAGGGGGAAAAAGAGACACATTTTTGGCAGTGCCTATGAGATTAGGCTGTACATGATTTGACTGTCCTATGAACAAGCTAGCAGGATTAGGTTCACGGTGATGATGATAGCAGGTTTAAGGGTAGGCAAAATAAATGCTTGCTGAGATTGCTGATCTTTTCCTCTTTTGCCCATTTCTTCTTCTCGATTCAATCCATATATAGCATTAAACTGTGTCACTATTTAATTTTTGCTTTCATTTCTTATCTTTAATATAAAATGGCAAAAAATAACCGATCTCCAAGCTCAACGGCTGAACTTTTGTGCTAACAGCGCCTTGCAGCGTACCTTGTGACATGTTGTGAGCTTGTAGATCTGCTATTTTCACTGAAATGGTTTCAGTAAGTGTGTTCAGTGATGTGACTTAGCTGTGTATCACTCCCATGGAAAGGACATCATTAATTATGCACGGGGGTGACTCATCAAAGGTGCATAGAGTAATAGTATGCATATACCTTACAAAGACAGACTAGGTGTAGTGCCATTTGCAAACGCACTGATAAATGATTACTGGTTACTGTCTTGTCCAAAATTATACTGCGATTACAATAAGTGGTGATTGCTATGATTTAACCACTCTTTAGAAATGCAGCCCTGGCCCGGGCGGCTGGCGTAGCCGTCTGGGCACCTTGGCTGGTAATCCAGTCTGGCAGTGTGCCGTGGGTTCGACTCCCGATCCCGACGGCCTTTACTGCGTGTCACCCCCCGGCCCCCACCTCTCTCCCCATTTCCTGTGAGCCTAGTACTGTATACCTATCCCTCTTTAAAAAAATTAATAAAATAAAGGCGAAAGCCACAAAAAGTTATAAAAAGAAATGCAGCCCTGGGCTGAAAGTCAGCAGTCAATGCATACCAGCAGCACACCAGGGATGCTAAAGGTAGTGCCGAGAACTCTGTTAAATGAAAATGTATGTCTCCTCTACAGTGGGATCCTGTTCAATGTCGAGGGTAGGATAGAGATTCAAAGATGCATTGTTTTTTTCTATTATCATTTCCCCCTCCTTTTTTCTCCCAATGTTGTCATTCTGACAATGCTCAATCTCCCTTTGACTGTAGTTCATCGTCATGCTGAGCCCTACTGGGAGGGTCTAGACAGACATTTGCCCCCTCCGATACACATTAATTCAATAGCTGCTTCTTTTCATGTTGACAGTGACCGAATTATATTTATGGAAATTCTAGCTTCAGACATTTATGCTATTCCAAATTGTTTATAATAAGCAAAAGCCTTACAGTATGTGACTACTCTTCATATACTATATGTAAGGGGGGGAAAGATATTTGCTGCATTTTAAACCCATACCATCTTGTAATTGTGTATACATGATTAGTTCACAATATTCTAAGCACATTTCAGCATTCTCAAGAATTCCTCCCTTCAGCTGACTTCCGTTCTCAAAAACACTGGTATTTGAGGTTCCACTCGACTGCAGCTCACATCCTTTTTATTATATATTTCTTCCATCATCATAACATGACCTTTGCTGTACAGCAGGTTCTGACTGCTGTCCTCCTCCCAAATAGATCATCACACAAGCCAGACCGAGGCCGTATGTGATTAGCCAGCAGTACCCAGGCAGGGCTTGTCTGTCTCTGTGTACACGGTTTCATTACTATTACCCACCTTCTGCACCACACGCTGCCTCAGGCCTTGCATCAGTCTCCTGGTCCCAGTAACAGCCTTTACAAATGGTTCTCTTCAATGGACATGGTAAAGGACAGTTGAGCAAAACATGAGCATGAGAAGAATTGCAGTGAAGTGTCTACCACGCACAGTTGAACAGTGACTGAAGAATCAGTCCGTCAATGTTTTATCTCTAAATTATATATATATATATATATAGTGAAATGGTTTTCCTTCAACATAGAAAAATCACACTTGTGTGAAGTGAATGGCGCTGTTATCATCCTACACCATCGCACATCACATTCCGTGCTCAGCCAATCAAATCATCACTATGTGGTACACAGAAACACACACAGCTGGCCAATCAAATGTGGTACACACTCGAACTCAAAAAGAAGCCTGCCAAGGGTATCATTGAATGCTTCATTAAGTATAACGATGCCCGTTGGGCACCAGCCTACTTGGGAATTCGAGAATAAGGCAATTTGGAAATGGATGCCCCACCCGGTTATGCAATGCCCGTGGCACCCATTGTCAGTGTACCCGTCTGTTTGAGTCAGGTCTGTGTCCCTTTTATGCCCATATATGGAGTTCCGTGTCAGGCATGCCGATGATGCCGACATATTATTACAATAGCGTACTCCATATATGGCGATTTCCGGTTTTACCATAAATCCGCCTATCCGACCGACTCGACAGCACTCCTTCGGTCGTCTGTGATTTGCACACTGAATTTTAATTTCGAAGTCCGTCAATCGGGCGGTTCTCGAGATACCTTAGACAGCAGAGACTGTATCAAGTGTCAGACGTGGCCCTATCGATCCAGTGCTTGGAGGGTACTAAGGACATGATGGAAATCTGCTCTGATATTGACACTGAGTACAAGGTTAATTTGCATTGAAAAAATGCTATGTCCTTCATGCAAAGACTGTAATGACTTTCCGTATTCCTCCCACTGCAAGTGGTGCTGCTTGTACATTGGAAAGCAATAACTGCATAACATTCTCTTGCTAGTTAGAAATAGTATAAGAAAACAGACTGTAATGACAGAATGCCTGGTCACATCATTAGAAAACGTTGCACATACATTCTGTACGTTGAATGTGTTTATTTGTTTTCAGACGAGACGAAACCAACTTTTGAGACTGCTAGTCATACATTTCTTTTAAGTCTTTGGGTCAATGAATTAGCATTTCAAATGGTTTTAATTGGCTCATTACCATAAATGCAAAAATCTTTTTGCAATTTTAATAAGGCCTAAGAGGAATTGCGAAGCGGAGTGCTTTTTCAAAATGCTTTGCCGCCAATAATAAATACCTTGATGAAACTGAAATCTGGCTCCGAAGAGCAGAGGATCTTAACCCATTCTGGGTGGGAACCCCTTTTGGTGTTTTAAACATTGTTATAATTTAGCTATTTTAAAATAGCAGATCTACAAGCTCATAGCGCGCCACCGAGTGGCGAGCTACGAGCTTGTAGGTCTGCTATTTCTTTAAAATCGTGAAAATATTTATTTCAGAAAACTGGAGGATTTAGAAGATTTTTTTTAAATTTTGAGGTCAGGCCTGAATGGGTTAAAACAAATGCCTTTTTCAAAGCTTCATGTGAGGTCATCAGCCTCGGGGCTTACTCATGTCCGTTCTGAGCTGATGGGGAAACTTCACTCCTCTCAAAAGGACTTCTGAGGGCCATAACAACAGAGAGCCGTGGATGGGGTTTCCATAGCAACTCGAGTCATCCCAGGAAAGGAAAGCTCCCTTGTGGGGTTTGGTGGCGTGGCGGCATGATGCGTCACTGGTACACGGGAACAGGCCTCATTAGGGGGGCCTGGAGCCAAGCTGCAGAGGTAATTACATAGCCAGGGTGTGATATTCCAATCTCTCTTGTCTCATCCCACCGAACATATATTGCTTCTGTCTCGATTCACATTGCTACTGCCTCACGCAATCAATAAGCTATCTTGTTTCCTTTTGTCTGTCTTACAATCCCTGTATCACACAATCCTTAAACCTGGCTTTAATAGTGAAAGCTGTGTGACACAAAGGAGGGGCCTGCCTTTGTTCAGCTTCTTGGCTGGGATAAAGTTGTATTGATTGGACATTATTCATTTTGTTATAGTCTCCTAAATCTTGAGATCTGCAGTACCGGCATCATTTTTCATTTTTGGCTGCCTGACCCCATACGCTAAATTGCAAATTCCTCCTTTAAAATGTTCTTAGACCCAAAATATGGGACATACTGTACACAAATGGGCAGGGAGTCGGGACTGGGGGTGTCGCATAACACTTCTCTGGCGCCAAAGGATTGTCTTCATTATGAAAATGGATCCAACAGGTTCACAATAGAGATCTTTGAGAACACTGATCCTTAAAACCCAAGGATTTAACTGGCATATGGAAGTCCTGTACCCCTATACCCCCCTATGTGTTTACTGTTTACCCTTGGTTTGATGGAGATTCATGGCCACATGGATCAGATGTTTGAAGCTGAATTTGAATTAATTCAGCTTTAAACACTAGTAATTCTATTATTGGAAATAATTTAAATTAGGCTAAATTAAAGGCATGTCATAGTCCTATGAAGTTGGGCCTGTACAAAACAACGGGTTGTATTATCGAGGAAGCGATCTGTTTGGTTGAAAGAGCCTTCTAGCCGTACTTAAACATAAAAATCAGCTGGGTTGCTAGGCTAGCGAGTTTCTTGGGACATTTGTGGTTGTAGTGGCTACATCTGTCATTAAAAAAAATGTTTTTTTAGCAAATATAGTAGTAGCGAATTAGTTTTAAGAGTAACTGTTGTATAATTGCAATATTACACTCGAGGGTGTTCTTTACCGTCATTAATGCACTACTGCGCTGCTTTTCGGAACTCGCCTGCAGCATCGCAGGTGTCCATTAATGATGGTAAAGAACACCCTCTTGTGTGATATTGCTTAATTAGGATCCCTCAACAGCATCCAGAAACAACTAGTTAAGATAGACATAGACATGGTTGTGGATGCTAGTGAACCTGAGCGTAGAGACGCTGCGTGTAAGTAAAGCCACTGTTTTAAAGTCTACTTGAAGAGCCACATGCATAACCCATGCATGAATAATATTTCCTAACCCGCCCCGCTATTGTTCCTATGAGGGGAGCCCACTCCACTCCTTTATGCTCTCAGCTGACCCTGCACAGATTGTGACCTCAAATGCTGTTGCTACTTTATCTAATAACTGCACTGCACCTAACATGGGAGACATTACATGCCCTTTAGCTGCTCCTTCTGGGACAATGGTACCTTAACCCATAGAGCTACTGAAAATTAAATATAACTATGCTAGTATGCTTTAACAATGCAGCTTGAAATGAACTCCCTTTCTGTTAATTCGATAAACAATTCATGTTTCCTTATCTGGAGAGGTTTTATTGTCTGTTTATAGACGTTTGACCTACTGTCTATCGCTTTGTTTAGTTTCCTGCTTATACCAGTAATATATGAAGTGTTTTTAGACCCAAGAGAGACTGTAGACATACTTGACAGGTCTGTGGGTTAGTAAACATGTCATCAGTGATTATGTTCTTTGTTTGGTGAGCTAAGTACATGCACTCATGAGAGTGTGTCTTGGGTTCAGATCTGGTGCGTAACCAATGCCATGCCTAATCTCTCTCTCTCTCTCTCGTCATTCACCACCGGGGGGGGGGGACTACTATTATTATTATTATTTTATTTTGTTCTAATTTAAATGGATTAATTTTAGTTTCATTTCCTTAGTCCAGAAATTAAAATGGCGTGTGGTACAGTAAGACATTAAAGCTAAAAGGATAACGCAAAAAGTCATGGGGACATGTTTCTATTGTGGAAAGATATTTGGAGTATTGAATGTAGACTACAAGTATTTATTTTGCATAAATCTGATTAAACGCCAGCTTCTCCAGCCATGGAAGCCATGTTTGCAGTTGGGAAGTTGGTAACTGGTAGCGGAAATGGGGAGGATAGTTTGTAACTTTGCGTGCGTTACACCCACCCGGGAGATTCCTCACTGTTAGGTGAAAAGAAGCAGCTGGCGACTTCATGTGTATTGGTGGAGACAAGTAGTTGTCAGTGGTTCCCAAATAATAATTTGAGGTGTGCCTCGAAATATATATATTTTTTTTCAGTACTTGCAGTTTATCGTAAAAAAGAATGTATTTGTATAATGTGATGCAAACATTCATTCATTGTACATTCTTTCTACAAAAAAACTATTTAGTCTTTAAAAAGAAAAGACACTCATTTCTCAATACAAATGCATTTTTTTAACTTTTTAAAAAATATTTAAATTTGAACTACTTTTCAACCCAACATCTCTGTTTTGGGCAGTTATAGGCGAAAAAAAAAGTTACATTTCAATTTAATTTATGTTCTTAAAAATGGTGTTGAGATTTTGACTTGACCTTTAGTGTGCTTATGGGCACAAAGTATGAAACCACTGGTCTACACCAAGGGGCCAGTGAGGCTATTCAACGTTGAAGCTCTCCTCCCTAGTGGTAGGAGGAGGGACTACAGGCGGACCCGTGGATTCATGACCGGGAAACCCCGTGCAGCTGGGCTTTAACATTGAGCGCTCGGTTGCACTTCCGCATTTGACCACCAAAATTTGGTGGTCAAATGCGGAAGTAGACGTTCTGAGACGGTACTTCCGGCAGTTTTCCGGGTGCTTCAAAACGCCACTGAGCAACTTCCACTGACATGAATAGCTGGGGGGGCGGAGCTTCGCGCCAGTTCAGTCTCTATCCTTTTATATACTCTATGGTCAACACCCCCCACAGGCCAACTGTAGGGCAGTGACGAAGACATGCACACGTGGGGAAAATTGAGAAGTGCAGATCAACTCAGTTGTGAGAAAAGAGGTGAAAAAATATTAATAAAATGTGAGGTGGATTCAGCTGTATTTTTCCCATACTGTAGGTTGAGATGACCAGCTGGTCAGTGATGTGTGATCAGATTTGTATTTGTCGCTAAGCAACAGCTCAGAAGTCTGCACCCAGACCACACTCTGCAACCATAGACATATGCGTTTTTTACCTTAAAGGTATATTCAGTGATTTGACTTAATTCAAATATCACTTATTTTTTCTTTTTTTCTGGATAATCCTCCCTACTATAGAGTGTGCTGACCATAAGGAAATCCTCCCTGTCCCCAGTGAGCCCCTGGGGTCAAAAAACCCTAGTTTCAGTTTTGGTGGCGGGTGGCAAAACCTTCATCCAATCAGGATGAGAGGGGCCTTCCTCCAATCATGATCGAGTGGGGGCGGGCCTTGGTGCACATGCTGTTGGCCTGTTGCACTTCCCCCCACTGTAGAGCGTGCATGTGCACATTTTGTTACCGGGGCGGACTGGGTGGTTTTCCAAATCACCCAAATCACTGAATGCTCCTTTAAGATGAAGACCTATATCCATTCGTCACTGGAGAAACAAAGGGTGCTGGCCTTACGTTAGATCTCTCCTTCAATCGCACAAACATTTTTTTGTTTACATCTGTTCTAGATGATGTGAAAAGTGAGTCCATGGAGTGTTGTTGTCATATTTTTACTGCATCGAGGAGAACCGGCATAAGGTCCCGCCTACCGTTTATTAAAGGACCAGCGCCCTATATATTTTTTTCTGATATTACCAGTGGTTAATATAGTATACACGTTATCAACAGAATTCAGCAAAAAACGGCTAGTGTGGAACTCTCCTTTAAGTCTGTATCCTACCATAAATGCGCCACGTCTCTGCGTGTGTGTCTGCGTGTGTGTCTGCGTGCATTCGTGTGTTTGTGTGTTTAAGGTTGTAATGCATGTAACTCGAGAACCGTTTGCCCCACCGACTTCACATTCGACTCACGCGTTCCACACCCCCACAGGGAGTGCAGTGCCCGGTATCGAGTCGGTCAGACCCACGGTTCTCCAGAATCACCACAAAATGCTCTGCCAGTGGGCCTAATCAGCCTAAGTCCCCTCACCTGTGCAATTCCCAGCCTCTGCCTCAGCCAATTGATTGCCATGGCAACCCCACACCTGCAAATTGATTACTTAACCAGTATACTTCAGTCAGTTTGCACTCTTCAGGCACAGGCAGACACACACACAGGCAGGCAGACAGAGTAGAGATCTCCATATACAGTATGGGCACAAAAGGGACACAGACAGATAGTTAAAACGGGTGCTATGACAAGTTTATTGGTATTATTAGGTTCCCAAGTTGCATCGTTCTCAAGTAGGCCGGTGGCCAACGGGCACGTACAGGTCTAGTGTGTGTTAAGCAAGGCACGGTACAGATATGACTCTAGTACAATGCACATTTTTAGCCTTTTAATCTTTCAATTTAGAGTGTCCCAATTTGTTTTATCCCCTTTTTTCCCCACAATTTAGTTGTTATGCCAATTGATTCCTCCCCACACACATTTTTGTGCAGTCACTGCTGTTGTATCCTGACTCACCTGCCAGTGAGGAGTCCCCACCGGGAGGACGTAGGGCCTTCGTCCTACTCCTTCTGCCCAACACTCCCTGCCGGCGGGTGCCGCCCCAGCCTGTACCAATATATCACCCTCCCCGCCCGGTTTCCCTCCCCTGAACACGGGCCAAATGTGTTTGCATAGATGGCCAACAAAACCAGATGCACCATGGTGGATTCAAACGCGCAACCTCCGTGGTGGGGGGGAAGGGACTTTACCACTTGAGCGCCCAGCATATTTCTTCATTAATTTCGTTTTTTTGATAGTTCAATTCTGTCGCTTATTTGTCTTATCCTAATTTGGTGGCACAATGAGCTCTCTGGGGAGTCGGGGACTGAGAACTTCAAAGGAACTGCAAGTCCACATTAAAAGCTACCCTCCTCTTTTATAGCTCCTGCTCTTATCAGGCTGATTGCACCTCAGAAACATCCTAATTAATCTTCCCTATAGAAATGTCCAAATGGAAAAGGGAATGCCTCATCGGAAGGTCTCTGCTGTCTTATGAGGAGGGTCCGCCCTTTGTGCCAAATACATGTGGAAGCACATGCTTACTGGCTGGCCTACTTTCATTTTTCCACAATAATTAAATATAACAAGCTGTTTGGAGCAGTGGAATGAAGAAGCTTTTTATAGCCAAGTTGCAAGATGTGCCATTATGTGCTTTTCATCCTTCTCAAAAGGTGTCAGTGATGATAACTTCAACTTGCATTATGATAGAACATTAGACTAGTGGCAAGATTGAGAGTAGGCAGTGCTGTCAGTTTACGCATTCGGTAAAGGGTTGGAGGAGGAGGCCAACAATTTACTGGCAGTTTCTTAATATTTGAAGGTCAATTCCCAGTGCTTACTGCAATTTGCTATAATGAATGGATTCTATATAGGACCACATTGGAAACAAGTCTTTTTGTGTTATCCTTTTAGCCCGATTGTATGAACTTTTAGCCCAATTGTATTCAGTCAATCAATCAATACCGGGCAGCTCATTAGACTGGCATAGCCAGAGCAATTGGCAAATGTAAATTAGTCTGGAACCTCATGGGTACCTTGGGCCTCCCACAGGCTGTTGGGAAAACGGTGGAGATGGAATTGTTACGAGTCCTCCGATTTAAGTGTTATCTGGACTGAACAGGATGCTGCTGGCAGCGGGGCTCAGTGTGATTTATCTTCCTTTTGGGCTTTGTGCTGATGGGTGATGGGTTTGCGCCACAGGTGAACAGCAATAGATGAAATTACCTGCGGACATGAGAGAATTTCTTATTGTAGTATACGGTAGTGTGTTTTTGGCATCTAAAGCTTAACCCTTTGATTCTTTTTGCAATTTCCAAATTGCAAAACACTGAGATTGTCTATCTTTGGGGTAATATAAAGCTTTTTAAGATAAAGTGATCTTCAGAACCGTAATTGCCCGTGTCCCCTAGGGTAGGTACCCTCACAAAAAACATGCAGTAATCCTGGTCTCTAAACTGCCTCCCCCTGGCCAGCCGGGGCGCCTGATGGAGGGGAAAGGAACTGGTTGGAATAACGTGTTCCTTCCACGCGCTACGTCCAACCAGGGAAACTCCCCCCTGGCAGGTGTAAAGGAGCAACTTGGACACTCAGGCATGAAGGAAGCATGAGTTCAAGTCCGTTGCTCTCCCCATGTCCCTCATATATGGGGACTAGGTTGGCGGAGGGTGTGTAGAGCCCAGGATCACATTAGATATTTGCCACAGGGGTGAAAAATGGGTTACAAAATCGTGGGATAAAAAATATTTTTGAGTGGTGTAAACCACTCCTACAACTGGCTTTTGTGTGCAGAAAAAAATGAGCATGGTTGCTATGTTCAAAATAATTTCTGACGTAATTAAATCACACCCGGGTGAACTGGATGACCGTAGCAACCATGCTCATTTTTTCTGCACAAAAAAAGCCAGTTGTGAAATCACATCCGGGTGTGATTTCATTACGTCAGACATTACGTCAGACCACAGCTGTTCATGCTATATAAAACCTTACACCACTCAGTTCACACGGGTGTGATTTTTAAAAAGAAGAACCGTAATTGCCACTTGTCCACTAGTGTAATTTGATGATTCAGTCGATCATAGATGTCCTTACTGTACTTCAATTCAATTTACAATTCCTCCTATCCAGAGTGACGAATGCAAAATCAGAGTAAATGCATTAGTAGAGTGCAAAGAGAACACTATAGGAGAACACCATAGTGCTTCAAAGAAACTAGGATACCAGGTGAAGTGAACATCAAACCTACCATCTGTCTAAAAAAAACATGGTATCTAAATAACTTTCAAGCAAAACAAATCAAAATAAGTAAATATCATGATCTGAAGTAACCAACATAGATATCTGCAGTACAAGAAGCACTTAGTATTATTATAAAAGTACACAAACGGTATACTTGCAGTTTATCGTAAAAGAGAATGTATTTAATGTCTCTGGTGATGCAAACATGCATTCATTGTACATTCTTTCTACAAAAAAACCTATTTAGTCTTTAAAAAGAAAAGACACTATATAGCATTTCAGCTTTTGAGAGAACAGATGTGGTTCATATTTCGTATAAGCTTTGGTTATTGAATAATTTATATGTGTCTCCCGGGCAACTTCCATTCCCTGACACTTTCGACAAACAAGTTTCTACTGTGTTGCACAATGGCCTTCTTTTGATGTCTCCGATAATTCATTTGCAGATCTAGAAGTAGAGAACCGAATGTACGCATTAACCACTTAAACCCTATATACTTATACGTTGACCTGGTTCCCCCCAGGTTTTTCCCTCGACACAAAATGTCACCATAGATCTGCTGTTTTCATTGAATATTTGCCTGATATTCCCAGATATGGGACGTTAGGCCTCATGTATAAATGGTAAATGGTGCATTTATATAGCTTTACATAGATTGTGCATTACATTCACCCATTCACACACACATTCATACACCGATTGCGGCGGAAGCCATGCAAGGTACCAACCATCACATCGGGAGCAATGTGGGGTTCAGTGTCTTGCCCAAGGACACTTCGACATGTAGACAGGAGGAGCCGGGATTCAAACCGCCGACCTATGGATCATTGGACGACCTGCTCTACCTCTTGAGCCACAGTCATGTATTTAATGCGATGTTCTGCTTTGGGCTTTCAGGTGCAGAAGACGTGGTGATGGCGTTCTCACGGTCAGAGACGGAGGACCGGCGACAGTGACCATGTGCCCTACCGCCGCCACCACCACCCCTCCAAACCCCACCGGTGGGCCGCAACAACCCAAACTCCACAAGTACAACACTGTTGAGCTCAGGAGAGGAGGCGAGGGGCACCCAAACCGGATGGAAGAGGGAGAGGGAAGAGACAGCAGAGGGGGTGGGGGCTCACCTCGCTCTCCCCCAAACTTCTTCCTTCCCTGCCTCCTCCTCATAAATGCTGGCGTAGCGTTTCCTGGGATGCACTCAAGTGGTCTACCACGGGTTGGAGCCTTGGGTAACAAGGCACAGTATGAAAATACTCACCTATTGTGTGGATGAATTTGTACAATGTTTGGGTTATCTTTTGTTTTGCTTAGCTTTGGTTATTTTTTTGTTAAAAAGGGGTGGGGAAGTCTTTTAGACAGTGTTATATTATTCTCTGTTTTTGGTCACTTACAATTTGACCTACAAGCAACTGTTTTAAGTGAGAGAAACATCTTTTTTTGTGGTCATGGATTTTGGTGAGTGTTTTGATTGATGAGCTTGTGGGAAGAGGTTTTTTTCCCCTCCCTTTTTTCATTTGTGCTTACTTTGCAGAGCTGAAATGTTAGTTCTTGAGTTCACCGTTGTGTGTAATGGCTTTCAAATTCTGTCACATTAATTTGCTCTATGCTGCTTGAATTGTATTTTATTTTATTTTATTGTATTTTTATTTTAGCTGTTGAAAGTGCAACTCGGCTTTCCCCCAGAGGGAAAAAAAGCATAAGAATTAAATACACTAGCATACACACAGAAACATTAAGCACAGGTGCTCACATTCTCTCCCCAAGCGAATAAGGTTTTTGGGTTTATTGTGAAATGTATAGCCTTTTTTTATTGTACAGACACCAGG
Organism: Electrona antarctica; assembly: GCF_951216825.1. NCBI lineage: Eukaryota > Metazoa > Chordata > Actinopteri > Myctophiformes > Myctophidae > Electrona > Electrona antarctica. Next base: position 43,267,955 of record NC_136807.1, read on the forward strand.
GACAATAGAATACTGATTTGATTGTGCCAATTGTATTCCTTTTTTTTAATCTGTAAGATAAATTTAACATGGTTATGAAAGGTGTTTTAAAGAGTGGAAAGCTGTAGATCTAATTTATTATTGAATTGATTCAATCCCTAAAACATACCATATCAACAAGGAAGACATGTAGATAAATTATCATTTTAAAGCATACATACAGTATGAGCACACCGTTAAGCATTATAGCAAAAGGTTGCTCTTGATTCCACACTAGAGTAAGCCTTTACGTTTAAACTCTAATTAGCCCAACAGAGCTGAAAAAACAAATGATGATAAAAAAAAATACATTGGGCCAAACCTAAGAACTATGTGCTAACTCAGACTTTATTGTAAATCATGTGTCTTCAATGTTTTTTTTGCAACAACAAAAAATACAACTTAACATGTAGCACAAGGATTTTATGTTTTGTTCTGTGCAACAACCTTGTAAGGGAAATGCAGTGTTCTGGCAATGCATCTCCATTAATCTGTGTGCTCAAATCAAAATGTATCTGTTTTGTGTTAATTGACTCGACTGGAATACTCCATTTAATACTTTTGTTTGTTAAAAACCCAACTTGTTTTTTCTAGTGACATGCTCAATATTTAATGTGTTTTAAGTACATTTTGTTAACTTGTATAACTTAAGTAATTGTAACTTAATGTTTTGAAGCCAAGCATGTCTGCCTTGTGGTTTACAATGTTGATTTAAGTGGATCTATGTAAGATCTTAAAAGCCTCGCCACAATGACCATCGCTTGTACATTCTGATATTTGTGGAAGCTACTTGCTCTTTTAAATCATTTTAGGTAAGGAGAAACAAATCATCTGATATGGATAAACATTATCCATTATACCATGTTAATGGCAATAACCTCTGAATGTCCTCAGCGATCATGGCAATGTACTATCATGGCCATTCGGTTGGTCAGCATCTGCCTATGACAAAGACATTTGTCTTTTCATGTTTACTTTTTTTTTTTTTTTTTTTTTACATTTCTTAATTTGTCTATGCATTTTATTTTGTCAACTCAAACGTGTCTTATACTGTATACTCTATACCATGTGTGTGTGAGTGTGTGAGTGTGTGAGTGTGCACGAGAGAAAAAATGGGAGGAAGTTAATCAAGTTTTGGATGAGGAAGGGAGAGGCAGGAGGAGAAAGTGTTTGTGTGTGTGTGTGTTGTGTCTGAGCGTGTTGGCGTGTTGGCGGGGGGGTTAAATTCCCAGCATGCTGTTCAGTTCGGCTAGAAATGTGTACTGTGATGGCCTGACTTTACCTGTAGTTGTCTTTTGAATTATTTTACATTGTCTGTATCTCAGTTGTCTTCTCCGTTGACATCGATTAGTTGGTTATGTATGGCTGCTGACCATGTCTTGACTCAATGCTTCCAAATCCTATACCAACTGAAACATTAAAGAAATTTAAAACTGCGTTAATGGCTTCATTTAATTTATTATACTACATCTACAATAATTGAAAATGACAGGTAGCTAAAGCAGCAACAGGCTACACAACTAAGCCAGTCAAAAGTAACCCCAAATTGATTTGTATTAAACTATGGAACTCCAATTTGAACAGATTTAGTACATTATTCTGTCTACTGTAGCTGCAGTGAGGGAAACCTGTCATCTGATTAGTCATTCCTTATACGGTGCATTCTCATTTGATTACCTTCCAGTTGGTGAAATTAACCACTTTTTCATAGGATAGCACCCCTCAAAAAAGAAAAGAGGAAAAAAAAATCACTACACAGTTGAAATTTAGTGTAGGTCTTTTTGTTTTTGAGGGCTCACGGCTACAACACTTGAAGATTTTGATAAGATAATTTGGAAAGGGGGCCTCTGTTTAATCATTATCAAAATCTATTAGATGGAAATGTGGTTTGTACATGTGAGCACTGTACAGGTAGGCCTATGTAGCATGCTATTTTTGATTTAAAGAACAACCTGATAGCCTAGCTCTGGTCCATAGCTCTAATGCGTTCAACGCAGAACGCATTAGAGCTATGGACCAGAGCTACTGATAGCCTAACATGGGAGATAGGCCTCATGGTAGTCCTTCTGGCCGATCCACACGGTCACGACTCTTTTCTGTTCTGGCCCCACAGTGGTGGAATGAACTCCCCACTGATGTTAGGACAGCAGAGTCACTGCCCATATTTCGCCGCAGGTTGAAAACCCACCTCTTCAGGAAACACTACCCTTCCTCTCTGCCTGACCTACTTGTTGTTAACTAGTTGTACGAACGCTTGTTTTCTATTGTTGTATTGTTTATTGGATCTTGTTTAGTCGATACACTTAATTGTTTTAGCTCATGCTCATTTGATTTAGCTATTTTGTCTCATCTGGTTAAGGAAATAGGTAGCTGATATATTGCACTTTTACCTTAGCGCTAGGTATACTCTTGGTTGCTTGTTTTTGCAGAAAATGCACTAAAAACTTCTGGTGATTAGTAGTTTTTGTTCCCTACCTATGTTGAATACACTTATTGTAAGTCGCTTTGGATAAAAGCGTCTGCTAAATGACTGTAATGTAATGTAATGTAATGGTAGTCTAATATATTATTGTCTCTAGCGGCTAGCCTACTGCATAATCTACTCATCCTACTGAGTCTTTATTTATTATTATTGGTAAACAACGATTAGAAGGGTTTAATAATCTTATCTCATTGTCATCATGTCAGTGAAAGCTATGTGATAGAGGTTTAGCAGAAGTAGGGGCGCAGCAGTTAGCAAACTAATTGATTTACAAGAGCACGTGTGCATAGAAGACAGCTTCACGGGACCAATATGGCGGACGCAGACGTGTGTTCAATGCGGTCTCTGAGCGGGCTGAGCGCCAGGAGAATCAGCGGAGGATGGGACCCGGTCAATGGAAGTCTCCCGGGGCCTGCAGGTACCGTACCTACAACCTAGTCATGAATTTCCCGAGGCCCGGTCGAGGGCAGTGGGGCCACATGCTGCCCCACCTTGTTTGCAATGCATGACCCGGCCGTTTTAATCACTGTTATAGTATTCATTCATTAGCCAGTTGGTATTCGTTTTTTATGTCCAATGTATTCAAGTTCATAACATACAGTAGGCCTATAGGCTAGTTAATCTATATAATAATTGTTAACATTTTATTATTACATTTGTGACTACACATAATCCACTACTGATGAGAGAGAGTGCGAGCCTGATACACAATCAATATTGCCCCCTGGAGTGTGGAAATGTAGTGGCCATTTCCATCATCAGAGTTGCCCACCTTCAAACTTTGTGATAATACAAATACAAATATGGGATAGCTGTGAAAATGATTTAAAAATGTGTGGCTCTATTTTCACATTTAAGAAAATTAAATGTATCAAGTAAGTGTGTGTGTGTGTGTGTGTGTGTGTGTGTGTGTGTGTGTGTGTGTGTGTGTGTGTGTGTGTGTGTGTGTGTGTGTGTGTGTGTGTGTGTGTGTGTGTGTGTGTGTGTGTGTGTGTGTGTGTGTGTGTGTGTGTGTGTGTGTGTGTGTGTGTGTGTGTGTGCGCGTCTGTACATCTGTAATCTGTAATCCACGTCGAGAACCGTTCGCCCCACCTACTTCAAATTCGACACACACGTTCCACACCCCCACATGGAGTGCAGTCCTGGTGTCTGTCGGACCCACGGTTGTCCAGAACCGCCAGAAAAGGACTCTGCCCGGGCAACAGCTGACATCACAACTCCATATTTGGGCATGCCTAAATACAGGTTCGTCCCACCGACTTCTGACATCTGCATAGACTCCATATTTGGGCATGCCTGAGAAAGAACTCCATATATGGGCATAAAAGGGGCACTAGTATATATAGTAATGAAATATAAAACCTTATATAATAATAATAAATATATAATATGTAATTCTTAGGGGAAAAATATATAAATATTGGCTTTGTTTTCCTTAGCCCTGGTCCAGTGCGTCAGCGAGTCTCTCACTGAGAGTCAGCTATAGTGTAGATTTCTGTCCTAACACAAACATTAAATGCCATTGACAATGAATGGAGAAATTATGTAATATGTGTCTGAGCAAATCGGTATTTTTGTCCTAACACAAACATTAAATGCCAAAATCGACATGTTACGTCATGATGATGTACGATGATAAGAGCGCCCCACACTTGTTTCTACTGATGGAGTTTTCTGCAATAGTTTTTTTGTTTTATATAGCTTATTTAAAGTAAGAAGGGTATGCACAATGAGCTAATACTTACAGCCTACACCTTTTTGGTCTAGCTGTCTTGTACAGTTTTTGTATGAAATGTCATATTTGTACATGGCTCATATAATAACCAACATAAACTATAACTAACTAAAAAAATCACCCGTGTGAAGTGAGGGGCGCTCTTATCAGCATACATCATCCTGGCCCCAGATAACGTTCCTTTTGAGCGGCGCTAGCTGCTCCAACACGTGGCTTTGCTGTGTGCCCCCCCCCCCCCCGGACATCATGTGGCATCCAAGTCTATGGATGTTTTTACTATGACCTAGTAGGTGCCACAGTACACTATAACATAGTGCCACAGTAAACTATGACGTATTGGCAGCCACGGAACTTTGATGACATCATCAGACATGATCATCATAATAAAAGGCTTCACAAGTGTGATATTGCTTTTCCCTTTTTTTAGTAGTAGTAGTAGTAGTATTTACACTTTACAGTGACATTTTCAACTCTGTCCAATCAGCTTGCATCTGTGACATACCAACTATGACATACCAACTAGAGTTTGGGGATGTTTAAAAACATGACAGCAATTCGTTATGTTCCATAATCTGAGTGACAACAATAATAAAAAAGTTCTATTTTGCATATAAAACACTCTATAACACTCGATAACTTAAATAACGGTAAATAAATGGTGAGCAGTTTTGGGATGACTGGAGTTGGTACTAATGTGCGAATTCGATGCAGTAATGGGCAGCGAAATGTTAAAATGAATACAATTGAAAAGAATTATCGCACAGTGCCGTCTAAAAGTAGTGACTCTTGTGATTTTCAAGCAAGTCTAGACTGCAAACCTCTGACTACAACAGACCCTATTATTAAAAGCCACAGAATATGTGTTTGTGTGAGGAAGCGTCCACTGAACAAGAAGGAGTTGACCACGAAGGACCTGGATGTGATCACTATTCCCAGTAAAGATGTGGTGATGGTCCACAAACCCAAACAGAAGGTGGATCTGACCCGCTACCTGGAAAACCAGACCTTCTGCTTCGACTACACCTTCGATGACTCCACAAACAATGAGATGGTGTACAGGTTCACAGCCAAGCCTCTGGTGGAGACCATCTTTGAGAGGGGCATGGCTACTTGCTTCGCCTACGGACAGACAGGAAGTGGGAAAACACATACTATGGGAGGAAACTTTTCTGGAGAGAAACAGGATTGTTCTAAAGGAATCTACGCATTGACTGCTCAGGATGTATTCCTCATGTTGAAGAAACCCAACTATGCAAAGTTAGAACTACAAGTGTACATAACTTTCTTTGAAATATACAATGGGAAGTTGTTTGACCTGCTGAATGGTAAAACTAAGCTGAGGGTGTTGGAGAATGATAAACAGCAGGTTCAGGTGGTAGGACTAAAGGAGAAAGATGTCGAATGTTCGGAGGGTGTTCTTAACCTCATAGAAGTGGGAAACAGCTGCAGAAGGTCAGGTAAGACTTCAGCCAACGCATACTCTTCTAGGAGCCATGCTGTGTTCCAGATCGTACTACGGAGGAAGGGAGAGTTGCACGGGAAGTTCTCGCTCATCGACCTCGCTGGGAACGAGAGAGGAGCTGACACCTCCAGGGCCGACCGCCAGACTCTCCTGGAGGGAGCTGAGATTAACAAGAGTCTGCTGGCACTAAGGGAGTGCATCAGGGCTCTGGGACGCAACATGCCTCACACTCCCTTCAGGGACAGCAAGCTCACTCAGGTCCTCAGAGACTCTTTCATTGGGGAGAAGTCCCGTACGTGCATGATTGCAACCATATCTCCAGGTCTGACATCTTATGAAAATACACGCAACACACTGCATTACGCTAACAGGGTGAAGGAGCTGGAAGTTGACCCCAGCCAGTTAATGAAATGGCGACCCAACATCCACACAGTCAATCAGCAGCTAAGCAGCTCACAGGGAGACAACCTCAAACAGAATGAGGAAGTGTCTCCTCAGCTGTTTACCTTCACTGAGGTGGTGTCTCAGATGGCGGAGGAGGTAGACTTCAGAACTCTGTACACAACATATCCGATTAAAAAACAAAGAATATGTGTTTGCGTGAGGAAGCGCCCACTGAGCAAGAAGGAACTAACCATGAAGGACCTGGATGTGATCACTATTCCCAGTAAAGACATGATGATGGTCCACAAACCCAAACAGAAGGTGGACCTGACCCGCTACCTGGAAAACCAGACCTTCCGCTTCGACTACACCTTCGATGACTCCTCAACCAATGAGATGGTGTACAGGTTCACAGCCGGGCCTCTGGTAGAGACCATCTTTGAGAGGGGCATGGCTACCTGCTTTGCCTACGGACAGACCGGAAGCGGAAAAACACATACTATGGGTGGAGATTTGTCTGGAAAGAACCAGGATTGTTCCAAAGGAATCTACGCATTAACTGCTCGGGATGTATTCCTCATGTTGAAGGAACCCAACTATACAAATTTAGAACTACAAGTGTTTGCAACCTTCTTTGAAATCTATAATGCCAAGGTGTTTGACCTGCTGAATGGTAAAACTTTGTTGAGGGTTTTGGAGGATGGCAAACAGCAGGTTCAGGTGGTAGGGTTACAGGAGAAACACATCAGATGTATGGGGGATGTTCTCAAACTCTTAGAATTGGGAAACAGCTGCAGAATATCGGGTAAGACTTCAGCCAATGCACACTCTTCGAGGAGCCACGCCGTGTTCCAGATCATTCTACGGAGGAAGGGGGAGTTGCACGGGAAGTTCTCTCTTATTGACCTAGCTGGGAACGAGAGAGGAGCTGATACATCCAGTGCCGACCGCCAGACTCGCCAGGAGAGATCCGAGATTAACAAGAGTCTGCTGGCACTAAAGGAGTGCATCAGGGCTCTGGGACGCAACAGGTCTCACACTCCCTTCAGGGGCAGCACGCTCACTCAGGTCCTCAGAGACTCTTTCATTGGGGAGAACTCCCGTACGTGCATGATTGCAACCATATCTCCTGGTATGACATCCTGTGAAAATACATGCAACACGCTACACTACGCTAACAGGGTGAAGGAGCTCCCAGTTGACCGCAACCATGTAATGAAATGGGGTCGACTCAGCATTCACACAGTCAATCAGCCAGAGTGTCAGGATGAGAACTCATCACAGAGAGACAATATTAAGATGAGATGTGAGCAGAAGGAGGACATGTCTCCCCAGCTATTTACCATCCTTGAGGCGGCGGCATCTCCGATGGTGGAAATGGAGAAGGAATCGGTATTTGAAGACAATCGACCTCTACAGCCTGAACCAGCCCGCCCTCCCCCAGCTAATGAGCATAGACAGCCAACATGGGCACAGACACAACAACTCCTGAACGTGAGGAGAAATCTCAACTGTGTGAAGAAGGGGAAGAAACTCCAGAAGAAAGAAACATGTCTACTACAGCAGCAGGCACAGAGAGAGAAGAGACCACAGGAGGTAGGCACCACAACTCCTAACTATGAAATCATGTACATGATCAGGAATTGTCATGCCAGTCTAGACTACAGACCTCTGACCACAGCAGACCTGATTGAAAAACACAGAATATGTGTTTGTGTGAGGAAGCGTCCACTGAGCAATAAGGAACTAACCATGAGGCAACTGGATGTAATAACTATTCCCAGTAAAGATGTGGTTATGGTCCACAAACCCAAACAGAAGGTTGACCTGACCCGTTACGTGGAGAACCAGGCCTTCTGCTTTGACTATGCCTTCGATGATTCCACAACAAATGAGATGGTTTACAGGTTTACAGCCGGGCCTCTGGTAGAGACCATCTTTGAGAAGGGTATGGCTACCTGCTTTGCCTACGGACAAACAGGAAGTGGAAAAACACATACCATGAGTGGAGATTTGTCTGGAGAGAACCAGGATTGTTCCAAAGGAATCTACGCATTAACTGCTCAGGATGTATTCCTCATGTTGAAGAAACCCAACTATGCAAAATTAGAACTACAAGTGTATGCAAGCTTCTTTGAAATTTACAATGGCAAGGTGTTTGACCTGCTGAATGAGAAAGCTAAGCTCATGGTGTTGGAGGATGGTAACCATCATGTTCAGGTAGTCAGGCTACAGGAGAAACACATCAGATGTATGGAGGATGTTCTCAAACTCATAGAAGTGGGAAACGGCTGCAGAATGTCGGGAAAGACTTCAGCCAATGCAAACTCTTCTAGGAGCCACGCCGTGTTCCAGATCATTCTACGGAGGAAGGGGGAGTTGCACGGGAGGTTCTCGCTCATTGACCTGGCTGGGAACGAGAGAGGAGCTGATACATCCAGTGTCGATCGACAGACTCGTCTGGAGAGAGCTGAGATTAACAAGAGTCTGCTGGCGCTAAAGGAGTGCATCAGGGCTCTGGGACGCAACAAGTCTCACACTCCCTTCAGGGGCAGCACGCTCACTCAGGTCCTCAGAGACTCTTTCATTGGGGAGAACTCCCGTACGTGCATGATTGCAACCATATCTCCTGGTATGACATCATGTGAAGATACATCCAACACGCTACACTACGCTAACAGAGTGAAGGAGCTCCCAGTTGACCGCAACCAGGTAATGAAATGGGGTCGACCCAGCATTCACACAGTCAATCAGCTAGAAATTCATGACGAGGACCGGCTAAGCAGTTCACCACAGAGAGACAAAATCGAACCGATCTGTGAACAGAATGAGCAGGAGTCTCCTCAGTTTACAGTCAATGAGGCAGTGTCTCAGATGGTGGAGATGGCTGAACAGAGAGACAAAATCGAACCGATCTGTGAGCAGAATGAGGAAGAGTCTCCTCGGTTGTTTTCAGTCAATGAGGCAGTGTCTCAGATGGTGGAGATGGATGAACAGGTTATCGAACACAAGCGAGCCCCACAACCTGAACCAGCCCCCTCCAAGAAAGCGAGGAGGAATTCTGGGGATTTCCAAACAAGTGTTGACTTCAAACCTCTGACCACACCAGACCTGATCGAAAAACAGGTTCTAGGAGACCACCAAGCTGTCTTCCAGGAGTCATTCTGCTGGTGGGGGGATGAGAAGGTGTTGGAGAAGATAGAGCAGATGGATTATGAAGTGGACTCATATGCTACCCTGTTACAGATCCTTGACCAGAAGATACAGCTCCTCATTAAACTTCGAGATGAACTGAAGTCCCTCTGTCCTGCACTCCAGGAGGAGGAACAGTCCAGTAAGAAGATCGACCCCAAGAGACTCATCAGCTGTCAGCCTGATGAGCCTCAGGCTCAGCAACCATCGTCCCAAACAGCCATCGATCATCATCTGAGACTGAGGCAGCTAGAGGCCGAGAATAACACGCTCAGAGAGGAGAACGCCAAACTTGCCAAAAAAGAAATTATTTGGGCCAAAGAGAGGGAGGCTCTGGAAGCGCGCCTCAACAACAAATGCAAAAAGAAGAGTGTCTGGAAAAGGTTATGCTTCTGGAGGAGGAGGAGATCAGGAGAGCCGATTGGCAGCCCTGTACACCTGCCAGAGGCCAAGGAGGTTGTGAAGCAGACCTCGAAGAAAGGGCGCTGTCGGAAGAATGGCAATTCTTTGTGCAAATGAGAAGGAGGCTTTGGAAGAGCACCTCAACAACAACTGCAAAGATAGGTGTTTGGAAAGGTTTTCTGCTGCTGGAAGCCATTTTAGCATCTCTTGTTCAGGTAAAACTAGAGTGGCCTGGTTCCCTACCCAGGGCTGTGTCAGTCGTTGGATGTAGCCGTTGGGACACCAGGAAGCTGTGATGGGAAATGGAGTTTGAATGGCTGACGGTGCAATTTGCATTTGTAGCGCAATCTATGGACTGAAGTGAAAATGTATTTTAGAAGCACTCTAGAGGTCCCACAACATGCAATTCCAATTTTATGATTGATGTTGCATGCATGTTAATGCTATATGGCTATGTTTGTAACAGAAAAATGGGGGAAATATGGAAAAAGTCCTTCCTTGGCCTACTGGGTGTGAGCGGTACCCAAAATTAGCAACCGGAAGTACTCTTCCGCATTTGATCTCAAAACCATTTTGGTAGAAATTATTTGTTGTTTGGGCAAATGTGTTACATTATTTAAATCTCACTAGATTCTGATCACACGGAGACTATGTAACTGTTTAGGCTGCTTGTTTCTTCGGAAACAGGGGGCTGAAATAACTCCACCCCACGAACCTGAGAGGAAGAACGTAACTTTGCAGGTGAAATTATGAACAGCGAGCTCCTGAGCCTTTCATCTTCAAAGCAAGCGGGAGCTCAAAGCGTTTATAAGCAGAGGTGAGGGGAGTCTCCCCCTCCCACACTATGACTCAACAATATTAACCAAACACAGCATGAGGGCTTCATTCAGCATGACATAACGCAGAGAAAGGCAGGCTGGCACTGAAGATGGATGCATGCTGGTGTTAATGCAGTATGATTATTCATGGCCCAGCATAACGCTCTGCAGATACACCCCAAACCTCATGACTAATAGATGAGACCATTTTCGCTTAGAGAATTTGTCTCCCTTTTATTATTTATAATTCAATGCACTATTTCCATCTCTAATCTGTAAATACCATTGATGCCGTACATTTTGAAACCCATTTCATGGGTTCTGATTTGTACTTAAAATGACATGAACTGGGCATAGCATAATAAGTAATATAATAAGCGGTGGAAATAGCACATTTACAAGCTCACGCCACGACACATTATGAGCTTGTAGATCGGCTATTCTTTAGCCAACTGACATTGGTGTAGATCTAGAGTGGTTTAAAATAGTAAATATCCCAAGGGAGACTTATTTTTTTCTTTTTTTTATGATATATATACCGGCAATACAAATAATAGCTTGAATTTATATAGCACCTTTCATGAACCCAAGGACGCTTTACATCGAGAACAATGAACAACCAATCAACAAACAAACAAACAAACAAACAAATATGCAATATGCCTGAGAGTATAGGTGTCTTTTCAACGGCTTAATTAAATGAGTCCAGTGTTGGAGCATGGAGAATCTCCATTGGGAGAGAGTTCCACGGGGTGGAGTCTGTCACAGAGGCTGGCACACTGAAGGCTGTCCACAAAGGTTGTGGTTCACTTGCTTGCTTATGCATAATAATAATACATACAACTGTGTGTAACCTTACAAACCACTGAACCAATCAGCGCCATATTTCTTTTGCACACTGCCAGTAAGTAGGTCACAGAATGTAACTTTTTTAAACTAATTTTATATTGGAAGTCAGTGGCATTCGGACAGGAGTGCTACTGGTATCTCTAAAACCACAGGAGTGCTACTGGTATCTCTAAAACCACAGGAGTGCTACTGGTATCTCTAAAACCACAGGAGTGCTACTGGTATCTCTAAAACCACAGGAGTGCTACTGGTATCTCTAAAACCACAGGAGTGCTACTGGTATCTCTAAAACCACAGGAGTGCTACTGGTATCTCTAAAACCACAGGAGTGCTACTGGTATCTCTAAAACCACAGGAGTGCTACTGGTATCTCTAAAACCACAGGAGTGCTACTGGTATCTCTAAAACCACAGGAGTGCTACTGGTATCTCTAAAACCACAGGAGTGCTACTGGTATCTCTAAAACCACAGGAGTGCTACTGGTATCTCTAAAACCACAGGAGTGCTACTGGTATCTCTAAAACCACCGGTGCTCATATTATTCCATTTAATATCCAAGAAAGAATGAAGGAAAAGGTATGATGCAAAAAAAAAGGCATAAACAAATCCAGGTACAGGAACTCAGTGTAGGTTTGAAAGTTATAAAAGGCCTTTATTTCAATGTGCCATAATTATACATTTAAATAAAATGTTGGCTTCCGCCTTCGTAATGTGTCAGTGGAGAGGTCCGAATGTGCTGAAACGTTGCCCATATATGGAGGTGTCTAAAGTCATATACTGTTGTCATAGATCATAGACTTGCAACATGAATTACAATTTAATCTTAATCCAGAGCGATTTACAGTAAGCAAGAACAACATCAAATACATGATATTGATAACATGGAAGCCACGCCTCATTACATCCGTGACTTGTGACTGTGTGTGTGTGTGTGACTGTGTGACTGTGCGTGCGTGCGTGCGTGCGTGCGTGCGTGCGTGCGTGCGTGAAAAGATCATATCGTGAAGCTATCGTGATTCGAATCATATTGTGAGTTGACTGAATCGTTACATGCCTATTTTCCAAACAGCAAAAATATGAGAAAAAACTGGGTCAATGTTGGTTCAGCTGTTCGGCAATGCCTTTGTCATATAATTTTGTGGTTTCGAACATTTGACTGTATTTATACACTCCATTTTGTACAAGTGTACAAAATGGAGTGTATAAATACAGTCAAATGGACCCAAAGCCTCCATTCAGTTAAATGAACACTCAGGGCAGTATTATGCGTGTCTTAAGTACCAGGTCTTATTACTTAACTTAAGACCTGGAGGCGTGATCAATGCCATTTGGCTATTCTGAGTGGCCAAACAGCATTGACCACGCCTCCAGGTCTTAAGTTAAGTCATAAGACCTGGTACTTAAGACATGCATAATACTGCCCTCAGAGTGTTAGGGTGTGAGTATTAAACCATGCTGGTCCTCTGACAGTGTATTAAATCTAGACTGCTGCTCTAGATTCTTTAACAGAAGCCTATTTCCGCTATAATACTGTGGACTGACATACCTGTCCACCTCCAGAATTTGAACTTGTGTCTTCGACTATTTGAATTACGGCCATCATCTTCAAGTCGCCCGTCTTCTGATGCTTTGATGCAGTTTTGAGTGGGACACGTTATATGGAGATGTCATCTCTGGTATTCTCATAGAGGCCTTTCATTGTGAAGAGGAGTTGATCAAGTCAATGTTTCCACACTCACTCCAGATGGCCACGTAACGTTGCATATACTATCGGGCAGAAACCATATCTCCGTATTTAAAATCTTCTCGTGGATGAATGCCGTACTTTGTCATTCTATGTCACACAAAAGTATAGCAAATATTGCCGATCTACAAGCTGTTGTAGACCTGCAATTTGTTGTCATTTTTTAATTGCAATCCTGAATAACCTTTTGCTCATTTTTCATTGGAATCCTGAAAAGTAACATTTTTATTTAATTTCAAATGTGTTTAGACTTATGTTAACTTTATGGACTAAAAACAAATATATTTGACATAAAAAAAGACAATACATTTTTAATACTAGTCATTAATATAGACGAATATAGAACTAATTAAAGTGGGCCATGTTTGCATGTTTGGAATTGTAATAGCTAAAATCAATAATATATCTCTCTAGGTCGTCCTCAGACGAGCCCTCTATCGTCGCATCCAGTCATCCCGGTTCTTCATACATCTGGCCAGTTCGTTGGTACCTGCGCTCCTGCGTCTTTCTTGAGTACATCCACATATGTATATATATATCAGTATTCCAAATAATATTAACCTGCAGGCTGAAGGTGGGGGCCGCATGTGGCCCCCAGGCCGGCATTTGCCCATGTATGGCGTAGGAAACTATGCATATTGTATAAGGTACGGCCTGGGAAACTATGCATACTGTATAAGGTTGGTACCTTATACAGTAGTTTCCTACACCATACATGGGCAAATGCCGGCCTGGGGGCCAAGGGCCAACCTGCTCATTAGGAGCAGTTAGGGGTTCCGTGTCTTGACACTTCGACACTTTTGCCAGGAGGAGCCGGGAATCGAACCTGGAACATTCGGATTCCAACACAGCCGCTCTACCTGGTGAGCCACTTCCGCCCCGTGTCTCAGTTGTCTATATGGCAATGGCAGGTTCATTTTCAGTGACATTGATAGTGAAATCCAATTCTGACTTCACATGGATATATATCATATTATATTAATGACAGGCGCCAATCTGTCAACATCTGTCCATCAGTGCCCCTTGTGCTTTCCATAAACGGAACTATTTAGACCTCATAGGACCTGGCAAAATGTCAATGGCCTGCCTGCAGTGTGTACAAATATACACCACATGTGACTTTATAAATACATTGCTATTTACGTGCTATTTATGTGACTAGCCTTGAACCTCGCAAGATGAGCTTTTTTAAGGCTGACTTGTCACACAGGCTGTCCTAACAAAAACAAAAAGATTCTTCTTACAATGTGATCATGCCAGAACTTCAGACATATCACACAGAGTGATCTGTGCATGAGTGACGAGTGCTGTTGCTGCGGGATACAGAGCACTCCAGTGTTTAGAGAAGCTCCAACAACAACAACAATACAGTGGTGCAGCTGACAGCATTAAACACAGAAGCTTCGCAGGAATTTGCGACAGGAATCCAACACCCTTGTCGGGTTGTGTGTGTTTCATATGTGCAATCTTGATAAAGATTTGGCCTGCCTCTTCAGTAGGACCCAGAGAAAACCTTTTTTATCCGGAGCATTTTATCAGCGTCCGATAAAATGGGGGTCAAAAGCTATCTGATCAAGTCCCCTGAACTCTCTCTCTCTCATCTTAATGCCACTCACGAGGAATTTCAGTCCTCAGAGAACTTCAAAACGGAGAACCTTGAAGTGATAAGGATTCTTCCCAGAGGAGATTGGAAAGACTAGAGGTGAAGCTTGCACTTGCTAGCATTGAATAATGAAAGGGACTCAAGCTCCTGCGCTCAACGTTTGTTATGCTCTCCTTTCTTCTTCCTGGGTGAGAGTCGACTATATAGAGGCAAAACTATAGAGGGAAACATGGTTCTTTACAGCAATCAGTCACCTCAATGAACCAGTACAGGCAGACAATTGTTTGTTGTTATACTTATCACCACAATGTTTGCACTACATTAAGACACATACATGTGTATGTTATGTGATTTATAGTTTTGGGAATTATGATAATCCATTTGGCACTTGCCCCGATACACATACTGTACACCCACACACACTGGCCCTATGGAAAGATTTTTGGCCCCATTATTCTTACATTTCCAGAACTCACACAGTTTGTATATGTAGCTACTACTATACATTAAATACATCCACATGCTTTCACTGGAAAGAATAGGCTTAATGGCTTTAGAGAAATCAATGTCAGAGTGGGCCATGGTACTCAACAAGCACAACTGTGTTGGTTTGTTGTCAAGGGAGACAACAAACCAATCTCTTTTTTTCTTTCTTTCTCTCTCTCTCTCTCTCTCTCTCTCTCTCTCTCTCTCTCTCTCTCTCTCTCTCTCCTTGCAGAGCTGTCCTGATTGGTTAGCAACTGCAAGGTGCGGTGAGATTTCCGGCGGAGGGCTAAGGAGCAGTCACAGACACCAGATCTTTTCATATAGATTTATTAAGAATTTTGCAAAAAGAAAAAAGTACAATATCTTATTTCTAAAAAGCAAGTAAGCTAGTGCTGCTTGCTTTTACATCCTATTCATCCTAGACATATCAATGTACCAAGTCCAAGCCAAGGACCTGCATTCCAACACATTTACCAAAAAGCTTTACAAAGTCAGCCTGTTATGCCAGAGTGAGTTATTCTGACGCGCCTACGGTTTCGATATTGGTGTACTTTGACCCAAGACAAATAATTGGAGTGAAGCAAACACAACAGTATCCCACTGAATGCTGGGAATGCGTAGAATGACTCAGCATTTTGTCAGCAGAACGTGGCAAAGTGGACATCCGTCAAATCACCACTCCCATCCACCATTAGCCTATAGGAACCTGACGTCCGCTCTGACATTGTAGTCTCCTGGCTGGCACAGTGCGCCGGCCGGTCAGCTGCTGCTGAGCCAGAGGAAATATTACTGATCCAGCTTGGCTGGGAGTCGAATCTGTCTGTTCTCGGATGAGGAGACAAGAGTAATTACTGGATTGGAAATGGCCACAATGGAGCTTGTGAATATGATTGAAGTCATTGATTGACTGCCTGGAATGGAATGAACTCCTGCTCCAGTTGTAGATGCCAGTTCTAGGCAGCAGAGCCATGAGGATGTGATGGCGTTAGAAATGATGATCAATTGTTTGTGTGTGGGTGGGATGGGATACTGTTAAACTACTCCTACGACGGGTTTTGCTTGCCAATATCTCTTGGCCACTATAACCATGGCCATGCCCATAGACTGGCGATGCACAGGAAGCAACCAGCTAGATCTTATGTAACAGCAGCGTCATTGACATGACATGGGAGCAGTGCTAGCCAGCACCACCTGTTATTAGCAGATGTTAATGACTCCTGGAGCCAGTTTTCTGCTATGCAAAAAAAATAAATACAAACATTAAAAGGATTATAAAGCAAATTGACCAATTATATGGCCCACAGGACATGTTCGTGCTTGTGTGAAATACTGTAAGATATGCCCCCTGAGTCTGCATGGGGCAGTGGCTCACAAGATGGTGAGAGTGGCCACTTGGGAATCAGACCATTCCCAGTTCGATCCCCGGGCCCTCCTGAGGTCATGTCGAATGTGTTCTTGAGGAAGACACTGAACCCCTAACTGCTCCCGATGAGCACTTTGGTGCCTTGCTTGGTTTCCTCTGCCGTCTGCTGTGTGAATGTGTGTGAATGTAATGTGCATTGTAAAGTGCTTTGGATAAAGGTGCTATACAATTCAATTCACCATTTAGACATATAGTACACAAAGTCAGGTGCCTGTATAAAGAACAATAGACAGACACAAACAGATTCAAAAACAGACTAAATGCAAACACGCAGTCACACACCCATGCAGCAGCACCCCCCCCCCCCCCCCCCCCCGTTCTCACGACATGCGGGAAGCGTTTCCAAGGTGTCGCCATGTGTCCCTTTATCTGTCTGCAGGTCCCGTATCCATGGCAACAGAGGATGAAGTTGTCAGTATGAATCATGAGTTGGCTGCCTGTTCCCTCTCCTCCTCCCCCCCCCCCCCCCCCCCCCCCTGCGGATCTATTCCTGACCCAGTGGCCCCTCGTGGGAACATGATGTCAGAAGCCAATGAAGTGACATTCCACCCCACATTGTATCACACAACTTCATGCAGTGCCGGTGAGTTATTTAAAAAAAATGTATCAGCTTGCAGAGCTGATCAATGATCAGACTTTCTAGTCTAGTCACGTCTAGTGGTGAGATTTTCATGATTGGCTGGCCTCTAAGCCAATGGGAGACTAGCCCTATACCTATACGGCCAATGGGGCACTAAGCCCCACGGCCAATCGGACACTATAAGCTCGCTCTCCTCTCCCCTAACGCACCATTACTAGACACTGCAAACGCGACTACAGAAAGCCCCACTAAAGTACAATATGCAAGAGAAGGGAATGCAAGCTGATATATAATAACTTGTTTTTTTTTCTGACTGAACATCCCCTGCGGTCTTGCGTTCCCCTAAACGACACTCATATCCTAAGGCCCTGCACTTAAAATTAGAGAGCAGCTGTTCCAGGATTATCTTATCCTGAGTTGGATTCCTAAAATACCCCCAGACAGAATTATCTCGGAGGCAAAGCAATATGGAAGAGGAATGGAGCTGGGAGAGTTTTTTTTAGGTGGCCGTGTGTAAATACCTATTTTCAACTATACTAGCAGTGGTCTTGTTGGCATGTTGTTGAGTGAGCGAGCGTGCGTGCGTGCGTTCGTGTTGTGCATGTACATACGTTTACACCTGTGTAATTGTGTTCGTGTGCACACACACGTGTGTGTGTGTGCGTGCGTATGTGTGTGTGTGTGTGTGTGTGTGTGTGTGTGTGTGTGTGTGTGTGTGTGTGTGTGTGTGCTTGCGTGTGCCTGTGCATGTGTGTGTGCGCACAGCCGCACGCGCGTGCACACTGCACTCCTGACAGCAACCCAGGGAGAGTTATGACGGCCCCTGAACAAGCAGCCTATTTACAGTAGGTCTACACTACAGTCTCTAAGGACTGGGCTGGTTGCTCCAAGGAAAACACGCTCAAACTCACCCTCCTAGCCTCCTGTGGGCATGTGACACTGACACAGCCTCCCTCACTCCCATTCCACGGGCAAGAATTGCATCTCATTGTGCAATGTGGCACATTATCTCGTCAGTGAAATGATATGTGGCGGCTGTGGCCGCGTCCAAATCATGTTATTGGTTCTCCCCGCAGCTGTGGGTGGCAGTGATTCTCAACCTGTTTCATCTCAAGGGCCCGCAGTTTGATATGCAGTAGGCCACGGTCGGACTGCCATTTGATACACTGTGTCATCATTGTTTATTAGCTCCAGAGTGTAAAAGACCCACAAGGGTCCATTTGGTTCCAGAATATTGTCTTTTTCTTTTCTTTTGGTGCAATCTTCATCATAGTCTTCCAGAAATGGAGGAAGGATAGAGATAGAGGAAGATAAGAAGGAAAAGCAAGGAGAAAAGCACTTGATAGAAACAGTTTAGTTCAAAATCTAATACATTATGTACTGTATAACATAGGTTAGAAGAAATAGCATCAGATGCATGAGTGTACATAAGGTGCAGCTATAAGGTGAGGTTAAAAATAGCAGCAGGTGCAGTACATAAAGTGTGGCACTAGAACAGTAACAAACACGTTACATACTGTAGTCTCATGTGCAGATGAGATATAAGGGAAGTATAGTCCACATAAAGGGAGTAATGTGCATAAGGAAGGTACAGTAAATCCACATTAGGAAGGCAGGTAATCTAACAAGGAAACATAGACAAAGGAAACTACGGTATTCCAGTGTGGCGGCAGGCCAGCCTGGCGAAAGACGGTGGTCATTCAGGCCTTGTAATGGTAGCCGGGTGGAAACCGTTTTGAAAGCTGGTGGTCTGGATCCTGATACTGCGGTAGAGCTTGGCCGGCCGCAGTCATAGCAGCGACACAATGAACATATTATTATGTCTGGAGTAGTGAGTGTCCTTGATGATACACTGAGCTTTGACTGCACACCGCTTCTTGTACAATTCCTGGAGGGAGAGAAGCTACATTTTTATACTCAGAGTTACAGTCGGACCCATGGGTACCCCTGGTGGTACCCAGACCCGATGTTGAGAAGCAGTGCTGGATGCTGTATCCCGAGATCCACCCCCATCTCAGACTCAGATTTTGTTTCAAAAGCTATGGCTGCACAAATACAACTGGGCAGAGAGCGTTTGCCAGTAGTCATGGTATATTTAATGAGTGTGTGAGGTTGTCATTATCACAGGCGGTGAGGTGTTAGATTATTGATGTCCGTGAGCTCCTCTGCTGGGCTCGTTTCTCCGTGTCTCTCCTTGGGGGAAGAAGAGCATTCACTCACCTCCAGCGCCGGCTGACAGTCTGGTATGAATTACCTTTCCCCCGAACCCCCTGCTGACACTGCAGCAAGCGGCTAATGCTATAGGCTGAGGTTTTAATATGCAGTCTACAGTCAGGGAGATAGGGAGGCAGAGATAGGATAATAAGGTGTGTGTGTGTGTGTGTGTGTGTGTGTGTGTGTGTGTGTGTGTGTGTGTGTGTGTGTGTGTGTGTGTGTGTGTGTGTGTGTGTGTGTGTGTGTGTGTGTGTGTGTGTGTGTGTGTGCGTGCGTGCGTGCGTGCGTGCGTGCGTGCGTGCGGGCGGGCGGGCGGGCGTGCGTGTGAACACACTGCACGTGTGGTTGTCTAGTGTATGCTGAAAGAAAAAATGAAGGAGAGCTGCAATGGGATGGAGGCAGAGAGGCGGAAAGGAATGAGCTATAGCTGGTTCAAAATCAATAATTAAAAGGTCACATGGAGAGAGAGAGAGAGAGAGAGAGAGACACTCACACGCACGCACGGACGGACGCACGCACAGAGATATGGATGCTAGTCATGGAGAGGAAGAGCATATAGTGGAATGTTAAACCCTTTCACAAACAAGCACACCATAATCCACAATTAGCATGCACCAGTCAAACTCTTCCCTCATCACGTGAGGTCAAGGGTTACCTCAGCACTAATGAACCATGGGATTTATTCAAACAAAACCTACCTCCTGATGGTTCCCTTCATAAAGCCACGCCCTGTCATTTTCAATAAGAGATGGCTGATGAAAGTGCGTGAGGCCAGCTGTAAAGCATCATTTGTCATGATTCATCATCACAGTGCAAAGTCGTGTCCTGTTGCAGCGTTAAGTGTTTGTCAATCACTCGAGCTGATGCACTCCAGGCTTCCCCATGTCTGTTCGCTGACCTGCCCAGTTAATATCTGGTGACGGATCGCACTTAATAACTGCCTGCCTACATAATCACCATCAGCTAGGGAGCGCCACAGAAACTACCCTACCCTTGAAGAAACCTGAGTCACAACCCAGCTACATGGCTGCAAAGACCATTATATGCCAGACTCCTGTGCGTGCGTGCGTGCGTGCGTGCGTGCGTGCGTGCGTGTGATCTACGCTTTCTTGCTTGTCTGCTTACCAGAGGCCACGGGTTCAGCTTACTCGAGCCACCCACTTTATATCAGAGGAAGGAATCAGTCCCCAATTTCAAAGAGGAAGAAGTGAAATAACCATCATCATCATTAAACAAAATGTTGCTCCCGGAGGTCGGAACCGGATTAACACTTAGTGAAAATGGGAGTTTGGTTCTTGGAGCACTTGGAAAAACACATGGAGAACCTGATTTATATCTTTCAAATAAATGGATTTAACTTAGATTGAAGTTAAATACTCAGTTGACCGGGGTCCCCCAGGGCTTTATAATAAAGGATTCGTTTTTTTACGTCCGGATACCCCGTCCAGGACAGGCTTCAGATGACTGAAAATAGCTGATCTACAAGCTCACAACACGTATTGCAACATGTTACGTGTGGTAGATCTGTTAGATCGCCCCAGAACAGGGATACTAGGGTTCAAATGCTTTGATGAGATAATTGCCCTGCAGCTCATTATTATGTCGTTATATAATTTCACATTAATAATTTAATTTCACATACCAGTGTCGCCTCCTCCACTTTAATATCACCCACATGCCGTATGAGCCTTCTCCAAGAGTAATGAGGGAGAACCCTCCCGACGCAATGGACCCCGACAAACAACCTCTCTCCCTCGCTATACTGAGAGCGGAGCTGCAGTCGTCTCGGGAGGCAGTGCTCTGTGAGATAAAAATTGAAATAGCAACCATACGTCAAGAAATCAAAAAAGATATCACAGCACTCCGTGCAGAGACAAAAGCTGAATTTTCCTCCATTCGCTCGGAGCTAGCTAACGACCTCACCTCGCTGTCTTCCAAAAACACCGAGTTAGCTTCGGAGCAGTCAGACATGGGGAGATCTCTGAGTGATACTATGGACCGTGTTGCTGTACTGGAACAATCACTGGGCTCGATGGCAAAGGAGAACAAAGTCTTACAGGAGAAATGTTTGGACTTAGAATGCAGAAGCCGTAGACAGAACCTAAAATTATTCGGAATCGCTGAATTTGCTGAAGCCGGTGACCCGGTTGGGTTCGCAGCCACCTTCTTCCCTACGGTGCTCGGTGTTGATAACTTCCATACCCCCATCGTTGTTGACCGCTGTCACAGACTAGGGGCAAAGTCAAATGATAAGAAGGATAGACCTCGCATCATGATACTACGTCTTCACTATTTCTCTGACAAGGAGAAGATCCTCGAACTGTCCAAAAAACAAGGCAGCCTAAGCTACAACGGATCTCCAGTGTTCATTCATCCAGACGTGCCCCAAGCGATTGCAAAGCTTCGCGCAACGTATGGCCCGATTAAAACCAAGTTGCGCGATGCTAAACGCCGTCTCCCGGGCCTAGATTACAGTTTATATCACCCGGCCAGATTCATAATAACATTGGACGGGATCCGGTACTCCCTCAACTCTCCTGAAGCAGCCGAAGAATTCTACAAAAAGAAAATAGCACCCGCGGCAACGGCGGCTGTTGCAGCCGAGGAGGAACCTGCTGTAGCTGATACAGCCGAGGAGGAAACTGTAGAAGAGTAGCTGGCCGGGACATACACCCCAAACATTAATCAACGCTCACACAGACTTGCTTTCTCCCCGTGGACATTATTCTGTCTGCGCACCCACCACTATCATTACTACATGGATACAACGATGACAAGTCCACGCTCACTTTAAAAAAGGTAATGTTTGTGTGAAAAAGATCTGGCGAAAGCTACTACTAAGACGAACTATATCCCTTTAATGCTTGGAATGCATGGAAACACCGTAATAATTCTACTTATGCTTTGTTGATCTATTATTTAATTGTTGTATTTATTTATTTTATTGTGGTAGTCTAAAAGACGGGGTTATGGTTTACATTACTAGCGTAGCAGTTTTGCTAATAATGCTATTGTTGTCATGTAGTCACCATGGAGGCCGCCATTTATTTTTGTATACCACTGTGACCGTAGCACTGCGTTCGCGACCTGCGATGCATTTGTTATTGTGTTTAGTGCTATTGCAGTAGCATCCTTGCTATTGCTGTTGTTGTCGTGCAGCCTCCATGGGGGCCGCCATTTTGTGTATTACTATGACGCTAGAAACCTACGGTGCGCCTCGAGGGACAAAAAGGACGTCGCTTGTAATGTAGTGAGGGAGGGAGGGAGAGACGTTGGGTTACGAGTAACCATAGTTATTTGAGTGAGATCCGCCTCCACTGCTGCTGTTTTGTGTATGTGGAGGTTGCCTTAAGTTCTTTAAATTCCTCTTTAGACCCGTTTTATTGTCAACATTATGGTTTTAAAAGATGATTTTATTTACAAAAAATACTTTTGAGCAAACAAAAGTGGGAAAAGATGTTACTTTATAATTAGGGGCGAGGGATTTCATTTATTTTTTTTATTTTCTTGCGAATGTATGGGTTCATGCATATATATATATATACAAATTGGTTTGTTTTTCCTTGGTTTATGTGAACTAAGTTGCACTGATTGTAGTTTGTGTCTGTCTGCTTGAATGTGGAATGTGTGAGATTGTCTGTCTTTGTTTGTATCCCCCTCTGTTTATTTGAACGTTTCATTGTATTTATATATTAATACATGTGTGTCAGTACAGGGATATGTTTATACGGGTGTGTGTGGATGTGTGAGTGAATGTGTGTCTCTTTATGTATATGAGTATATCCATGGTTTACATTTAATACATAGATTTGTACCTGATTGTTTATATATGGTTTATACACTATGTAGATACACATGTTTGGCCACTTACACCGACCTCATATGTTTTACAATGGGTTGTGGTGGGGAGGCCTCTCCTGGGCGTGGTTTATTGGCGTGCCTGCGGTGCGGCTCATCGCGCTGTGGGCCTGCCTGTCTGCTGTTCTCTCTGGGGGGCCTTATCCATAACAGTATGCGGGGTTCGGGTGGGTGGCTGTGCGTGTAATGATCATCTGGTTGTTTTGGTTCAGAATAAGATTGTATCTTTTTATTTTTATTTTATACATAACAAGGGACGGTTAGCTAAGTTCTCCCTATTGTAGTTTTTTTTTGTTTCTCTATTTTCACTTTAGCTGCTTGTGTCTTAGACATAGAAAGCTGGTTAGCTTAGGCTTTTTCTTCTGTGCCTCCTATTTGAGGGCAGGCATGGAGGGTTTTGGGATTTCTCCCGTTTGTTGTGTTAATGTGTTTTTGCGTTCCTGTGTTTTTGTTTTTGTTCTCTTGCACTCCTATTCCGAATTCAGATTGATGTCAGCATTTGCACTCAGTCCTTTTTTTTTATCAATTCCTGGTTTATACAATGGCTAATTCTATTCCAAATTCTAATATTGTAAGAGGGGAAAGCTTGGTTCAATACACTACTTGGAACTGTAGAGGTCTGAATGGAGCGGTGAAACGTGGCAATGTATTGGCTCATTTAAAGAGGTTGGGGACAGATATTGCTTTTTTACAGGAGACTCACTTACGGAATCAGGATCATAACCGCCTACGAAGAAATTGGGTAGGCCAAATATTTCACTCCCATTTCAATTTCAAATCCAGGGGCACGGCAATACTTATAAACAAGAACATTCCTTTTATACTAAATAAAACTATCCAAGACCTACACGGTAGATATATTATAGTTACTGGAAAGCTTTATAATTGTCCTATTGTTCTGGCTAATGTCTACGCCCCTAACCATGACGATGAACGATTTATATCTTCTTTTTTGGCTACTTTGCCTGACCTTGACACTCACCAGTTGATCTTAGGTGGAGATCTGAATTTTATTCTTCATCCTACGCTTGATAGATCTTCACATAGACCCTATACTCTGACTAAATCAGCTAAAATGGTGAATACATTCATGGACACATTTAAATTATCAGATCCATGGAGATTCTTAAATCCAGCCCAACGTAAATATTCGTTTTTCTCTTCTGTACATCACACTTTCACAAGATTGGATTACTTCCTGATAGATTCAAAACTTCTCCCCTCAGTAAAACACTGTGAGTATGAAGCAATTGTAATATCCGATCATAGTCCCCTAGTCCTCAAATTAGCATTTCAGAACAGACATACGGCCAGGACTTGGAGATTCGATAACACTCTAATAACTAGACAAGCATGTGTGGATGATATTAAATCCCAAATACAGTTCTATCTCTCCACAAATGACACACCCGATGTATCAAGAAGTACACTATGGGAAGCACTTAAAGCGTATCTACGGGGGCAGATTATTTCACGACAAGCTTTGATCTCCCGTCTACGTAATGTACAAGGCAAAGCTCTGACTGATAAATTACTTGAAGTAGACCTACAGTATGCAGAATCTCCTTCTCCTGAATTATACAGAGAAAGGGTTTCGACTCAAGCCAAATTCAATCTCCTATCCACAAATGAGACTACTAATTTGATCACACGTTCACGCCATAGGTTTTATGAACATGGGGATAAGGCGGGCAAAATACTTGCACTTCAAATTAGGGAATCAGCTGCTTCTAGATTAATTACAGAGATCCATACAAACACCGGCCAAACTACTATTAATCAGCAGGACATTAATGATGTATTTAAGCGCTTTTATTCAGATTTGTATACTTCGGAATCACTGGGAGATTCTGAATTGATTGATACTTTTTCAGAGAATTTAAATATACCCTCCATTAGTCAAGAACATGAGGTTCAACTTGAAAGAGCTATTACCTTAGATGAAATACATCAGGCAATCTCTCAAATGCAGTGCTCAAAAGCCCCAGGACCCGATGGCTATACCTCTGAATTTTACAAGTCATTTACTGAACTTATATCTCCCCTTTTACTTCAAGTGTTTAGTGAATCTCTCAACGCCGGCCACCTCCCACCAACTTTCTATCAAGCTAGCATTTCTGTTCTACTTAAAAAGGATAAAGACCCGCTCAATCCAGGCTCATACAGACCCCTGAGTCTTTTGAATGTTGATGCTAAAATTTTAGCAAAAATTTTGGCTACACGCTTAGAAAAAGTGCTCCCAACTGTGATACATATTGATCAAACAGGGTTTATAAAAGATAGACATCTATTTTTTAATCTTAGACGCCTATTCGACATTGTATATTCTCCCAGTAGAACCCCCCAAGATACGGAAATACTGTTGTCTCTTGATGCGGAGAAGGCTTTTGATAGGGTCGAGTGGGATTTTCTCCTCTCGACCCTGTCGAAATTTGGGTTTGGTCCAACCTTCACTTCCTGGGTTAAACTACTTTATGCTTCTCCGTTAGCTTCTGTACATACAAACGGATACAGGTCTGAAAACTTCCCTTTGAATCGCTCGACCAGACAAGGCTGCCCTCTCTCACCACTGCTCTTTGCCTTATCTATTGAGCCGCTTGCAATTGCGTTGCGTGCTTCAGACACCTACACTGGTATCTTCAGAGGAGATAGAGAGCATAAAGTTTCACTTTACGCTGACGATTTATTATTATACATATCCAAACCTTCCACATCTATTCCTAGTATCATGTCCACCTTAGAAAGTTTTGGCAGGGTTTCAGGGTATAAGGTCAACGTTTCCAAAAGCGTTTTATTTCCTATCAATACACAAGGCAATCAAACTTTCGGCTCCCATCCATTTAATGTTACAACCAGCTTTCGGTATTTAGGAATCACGGTAACCAAAGCGCTTAATGACTTGTTCAAGCAAAACCATACAAAACTTTTTGAACGTACTGAACAAGATTTTGCAAAATGGTCGAACCTTCCTATCTCACTTGCCGGCCGAATTAATATAATTAAAATGAATGTCCTCCCTAAATATCTGTTTCTATTCCAATGTATTCCAATTTTTGTTAACAACACTTTTTTTAAGAATCTAGATAAAATTATCTCCAAGTTCATTTGGGATAAGAAACACCCCCGAATAAGGAAGGATTTTTTGCAGAGGCCTAAATCAGAGGGCGGAATGGGATTACCTAACTTCAAACTCTATTACTGGGCGTGTAATTTACGTGCGCTCTCATTTTGGCTCCAAGATCAATTGCCTACGTGGGCATTTATTGAAGGTCAATGTTGCCCCCCAACATCGTTGTCAGCATTAATCTTTTCCCCAGTGGCCTCAAAATATACTAAGTTGCCAAAGAATTCCATAGTCTCGCATTCTCTCAAAATCTGGCTCTCAATACGAAGGCATTTCGGTTGGCACCCGGGTTCTGTGCGCGCACCACTGGTCGCTAACCATGCTTTTCCACCTTCCCTTTCTGACTCATTGTTTAAAGTGTGGCATAGAAATGGTATTCACTCCTTCAAAGATCTTTATATTGATGGATTATTCCCGACCTTTGAACAAATACGACGCAAATTTAATTTACCCCAATCACATTTTTTTAGATTTCTACAGATACGACATTTTTTAACACAGCACACTGCTTCATTTCCAAACATACCTACCAACTCATCAATGGAATCTATATTTCTACCTGACCCATTGGTCAAAGGAGATGTTTCTATTATTTATAATTCTCTCTCATGTTTAGATAGTAATGCCTCCTTGGATTATTTAAAAACTGCTTGGGAAAACGATTTAGGAATATCTATCACTGACGAGCAATGGTCTACATCTCAAAAATTGGTGCACTCTTCTTCAGTATGCGCCAGGCATGGTCTTATACAATTTAAAATATTACACAGGTTACATTTGTCAAAGGAAAAACTCAACAGAATGTATCCGAATGTGAATCCAGCCTGCGACAGATGTGGCCAGTCGCCGGCCACTCTGGCGCATATGTTCTGGCACTGCACTAAACTAACATCATATTGGCAAAGTATATTTAAATCACTATCAGACATTGTTGGAAAACCTTTTGACCCGGATCCACTGACAGCAGTTCTAGGAGTTAAAAGCCCCGGGGTCAAATTGTCTACTTTCCAATATAACATGGTAAAATATGTGACTCTACTGGCTCGCAGACTGATACTGTTGAACTGGAAGCAAGCACATGTTCCGACTCACACTACACTTATGAAAGAGGTTATGCACTATTTGCAATTGGAAAAGATAAAGTTTGAATTGAGAGGGAGTGAAGATAGATTTTACCAGACATGGCAACCCTTCATTGACTATTTCAATAGGTGCACGCTAACCCCTCCTACACAATAGATAACAAAATAAAAAATTGGAAAGAAGAAAAAAAAGGAGAAAGGAACTGAGTGTTTTTTCTTATTTTATTTTCTCATTTAAAAAGAAGAATGTCGGGTTGGGAGAGTTTGAGAGCAAGAATGTCTGTCCTGTTGTCTTTATTTTGTTTGTCTGTTCACATTTGTCAATGTTTAACTGTTTTGTTTTTTCTTTATCACATTTATGTACCTTTTTTATTATGTATTGTATGTCACTTAATTACTCATTATCTGTCAATTATTTTCTTAAGTTATGTCATAATACAAAAAGCCTAATAAAAACTATTTAAAAAAAAAAAGAGTAATGAGGGAGCAGATTGCTTACTTCCGCTGTCTGGACAGCAGGTTTTCCCATATATACCAACACAGGGACGCAAATTTTAATCACAGACTTGTGCTACCATGGGGGCTGTTAATGTGTGTGGAGTCTGCGCTTGTAATATTATAGCGTCGTCCGGTGTGTGGGTGTACGGATGTGTTTGTGCACGCGCATGTGTGTGTGCAGTGGGCTACTAACTGCTACATTTATTTTATGTTCCCAGCTATCGCTAGATATAGTAAGCCTGTGACTTCCCAATCTGTAGCCACAGAAACATCCTGCAGACAGGTGTGGCTTTCTTTCCACCATTTATTTCACTTGCTTGGAAAATATATAGTATTTTTAGTGACTTCTTAATTTGTTGTGAAACATGTACGACGTTGATGAAGTTTTAACACATTAACTGTATATTACTTTGCCTTGCATAGTAATGTAATGCCCAGAGCCTTCATTTTCAGGGTCATTTTCAGAGTCTCCAGGGACCCAGAAGGGCATGCCAGTCACAGATGAGTGATTAGACATGTTGTGACAGCCATGTCACCGTTCTCGCGCCCACCATTCTGAGGCAATAAAGCCAAAGAGGTGAGAGTTTGACTTCAGCTTGACCCACAGTATGAACTCCCTCTATGGCATGTCAGAGGTGACCTTCTGTGGGGGTCATAGGTCAAGGTCTTAAAAACAAGAAGATCAAAAACATGGCACCCACACTGCTCCCATACGCCTGAGCAACATGGTGTCCATCTGGAGGATTTCTCCATTCAGATCGTGGAACTTTCTTCTTTCTGTAACCTGTTTCTAATGAAACGGAAATCAAATCAAATAAGCATCGGTTTAGGATTAGGAAGTAGAGTCCTAGTAGATTAGGAAGTAGAGTTCGATCTGTGGCTCCTCCTGGCTTTGTGCCAAAGTGTCTTTGAGCAAGACACTGAACTGCTAGTGTGGCTGCCCAAGTTAGGATGGATCAAATGCAGGGAATGAATTTCCCCAGGCAATGGAAATCAATACAAGTTACATAGCAAAACAAAAACAACTACATACAGGGCCATACTAGCTGATATCAGGGTACTGATTCTAATTAATGTATGACTCTAATTAAATATGCATGTAGTCCTTGTTTCTGACGGTATTTGTTTCTGATCCTTGAGTCGGAGAATTCTACTGAAGGCCTGAGGTATTTTATGAGGTTAACAGGACTCCATCTGTCAGATTCCCACTCACTCCTGCCATGTGATTTAGTGGCCCCGTCTTTAATAACAATGGTGCCCGAGCAGCGACAGCTGAAACCACTGGCTGTGGCTATCAAGAGGGCTGTAGAGAGTGTGCAGATCCTCGGCACAATATCATAGCAGGATTACATACATCTAATGATTTGATCTTTGCCAATAAATCGAAAAACTGTGTGTTGGCACTACAACAGTGTACTATATTACTTACTTACTTAATCCTCTTGGTTCCCGGTGGAACATAAGGCTGCGACTATCTGCTTCCATCTGGTCCTATCCTTTGCAGCATGTTGTGCCCAAGGGGCCAGTGAGGCTATTCAACGTTGAAGCTCTGGGCCCTAGTGGTAGGAGGAGGGACTACAGGCGGACCCGTGTATTCATGACCGGGAAACCCCGTGCAGCTGGGCTTTAACATTGAGCGCTCGGTTGCACTTCCGCATTTGACCACCAAAATTTGGTGATCAAATGCGGAAGTAGACGTCCTGAGACGATACTTCCGGCAGTCTTCCGGGTGCTTCAAAACGCCACTGAGCAACTTCCACTGACATGAATAGCTGGGGGGCGGAGCTTCGCGCCAGTTCAGTCTCTATCCTTTTATATACTCAATGGTTGTGCCCCATGTCAGATTTGCCATTTTCAGTTCTGAGGTCACAGTTCTCCGCCAGGTTGTTTTTGGCCAATCCTCTTTCCAGGTGGGGTCCATCTTAAGGCTACTTTAGGAATGCTGTTCTGATCCATTCGTACTATATATATCCTAATATAAATGTACCACGTTTCTGTGTGTACGTGTGTACATACGTGTGTACGTAGTACGTCTGTAATCTACATAACTCGAGAACCATTCGCCCCACCGACTTCAAATTTGACACACGCGTTCCACACAAGGAGTGCAGTGCCCGGTGTCCGTAAGATCGCCAGTTGTCCAGCATTTCCAACTTGCATCGTTCCATGTAGGCCAGTGGGCCAACGGGTACAGCTCTAGTATCCTAAATGACTAACTTCAGCATCACTGTAATATCTAAACCTTCATTGTGTGCAAACCATATAAATAGGTGATTTACATGATTTGGAACCACATCAATAAGGAAATGAAGAAAACTAATAAATAGGTTTAATAGATAAGCTGCAAACACTGGCTTGTTATAGTGACAAGAGTCATCATCATCTGGCTTGTGTTGAATAGTGCTTTTAAATGAAAGAGTAATGGTAAAGGCACTCTTCCAGCATTCTGCGAAGAGTTTTCATAAATGAAAGTGCATGTGGATCCACTGGAGACGACGGAGGCTCTGTGGTTAATAACTGACCTTGAGCGACAGCACCAGGCTGGAAGATGAATGAGAGCAGCTTGGGAGGAAACCAACCAATCGCCAATGATAACTTTTCAATGTTCTCCGTAGAGAAAGCATGAATTATTAGACTGCAGGCGACACCAGCATGGCTTCCCTTCCCCCACTGACAAAACCTCCCCCACCCCCAGACCCAATGATTACAATATTTCCTTTGAGGGACATTACATTTTTTCTTCCAATATTTCCTCAAGTTAAAGTCCAATTTCCTCTAAGTGAAATATATATACAAAAAAACATCTGACAAAAGTCACAGGGGGATATCTGCATTCATAAAGAAATCTATTAAAATAAGATATTACATTTATGTCTTTACTAAGAATGCAGACTCAAAGTTATCATAACCATTTCAGCAACTGCAATATCACATTTTAAATACGTTTAAGAACCTCTGAAAGAGTGGCTTCCACAGTGAAATCCGCCTCTGTGTTCATTTATCCATTTGTAACTACTCAGAGGCCCCTTTTCTACCAAATTCTTTTTGGTTCTAGAACTGGTTCCATTCTATAGATTCTTGGAACCGTGGTGCTGTCACGGAACCGGCGGCCATTTTTTGGTTCCAGTTCCGAACCAACTTTTAGGGTTCTGAACCAATTAATTTTCAGTGGAAACACTCTGAACTGGTTCAATATTAGGCGGGAAAAAATAACCAAACTGGTTCAACCCTGGTGGAAAAGAGACTAGAAATGTACTAACCAAATGGTCCTGTATAAGGCGTCACTGCGTCAGTTAGTGGTTATTTAACTCAAATTGAACACTGAGGATTTTTACTGTGTAAACACTTTCCAAAACTTGGTCTCTGGTGTCTTTTGTGGCAGCTGGAAGAAAAATAGAACAAATGATTGGGTTCCCATGTCATCACATCTAGAGAGAGCAGAGAAATCTGGAGCGCTGCAGTTGTTAACAACACAAGCTTCCATCCACACTCTGCAGAGGATAAAAACACACTTCAAAACCCTGAGTATTCATTTAACCGTGTATGGCCTAATTTATACTTTGTCATGCAAGCTCTCAACACATCGAATTGCAAGTTGTAGGTTTGTAGGTTTTCTGGTTGTCTCCACCAGGCCGAAGGCATGGGGAGAGAGTATGTTTTGCACTCCGTCCGTGTGTGTGTGTGTCCTTCCTTCCGTCCGTCCGTCCGTCCTTCCGTCCGTCCGTTACCAGCTAATCTCCGGCACCGTTGGCCCGATCCATGCCAAACTTTGCACACACACTCCCTGGATGCCAACGACGAACCTCTGCCCCAAATATTCCTCAACGGCCTGTTATAGCGCCACCATGAGGCCGATTTAGGTAAAACACATTTATGTAGATTACTCGTACACATTTTATCCATACATCACACAATTCGTTATACACTATCTCCATAGTCATGTGATCAACACGGAGCGGCACCATTTCCCATCTTCCATCCTGATTGGCTAAGATTGGCTTCCAAAGCTCACACGATTGGTCCGTTTCGAACAAAATGCCACAAATCACAAACAGTGTGCAATTTCCGTGAAATTTTACACGCACATTTCCACTAGGCCGAGGACAACATGCCACAATTTTTTTCCCCAAATCAGCCTCACGGTGGCGCTATAACAGGCCAATTCCTGTTTTTAGCTATAACTGCATCGATCTGTATACAACTTATGTATGCGCACTCCCTAGAGGCCATGGAAAAACATTGTCCCTGCATCCCTCCACATCTGCCGGTTATAGCGCCACCATTAGGCCGATTTCTGCAAAACACATTGCTTATGTTAGTCGCACAGATTTCATCCAAATCTCACGCAAATCGGTCCACATGATCTCTGTAGTCATGTGATCAAGACGAGTCTGTTGGATTTCTCCGATTCTACACTGATTGGCTAAGATTGCCTTCCAAAGTTTTCAGGAGTGGCCCGTTTCATTCAAAATGCTGCACATGTCCTGCTCATCCAGAATTCTATCCTCAGAGATGCTATGAGTGGATCTGCATTTCCTCAACAAAATGAAGAAAATGGTTGCAAAAAAACTAAAACTAAAAAACATGTTTATATTACTCCTAAACATTTTGCCAAACATCTCACACAGTCCTATCCTCCTGGTGGAGACCTGTGCCCAGAAGGGCACTTTTTCTAGTTTTGGCACTGTTTTACTGAGGTTACGGTTAGGAATAAGGTTAGGTTTAACCGTTCTAGGCATATAGTTTACTGAGGTTACGGTTAGGAATAAGGTTAGGTTTAACCGTTCTACGCATATAGTTTACTGAGGTTACGGTTAGGAATAAGGTTAGGTTTAACCGTTCTAGGCATATAGTTTACTGAGGTTATGGTTAGGAATACCAGGCAGAGCAGTTCCGTCAGCTGTACGCCAGGGGTGACTGTGTTTAAAGGCGTGCTTTCCAGTATTCGTTGAAAGTGGGGAATGCAGAGAGTGTACAACACAAACTGTTGGGTCCATTTGGTATTTTGTATACATTTGTACGCTACACTCCGAGTTACAAAATGGATACATTTACACTGAGGATTTTACTGTGCAGTGGCGTCTCATGGTCACGGCTGCTTTAAGATTCTCCTGATAACACTGTTTTCCTTGCTCTGTCTGCCACCCACTGTGACTGCTGCCTGCAGTGAACGCTGCAAAAACACTCTTCCGTTCTTCCACACTATCAGGATTTAGCAGCGAAGCCTCAAACAACTCACATATTCTTTTTGGGCTGGTAATTGAATGTGTCTGGCGCTCACGTGCACACGCACATGCACACGTGCACACACACACACACACATGTGCGCACGTGCACGCACACACACACACACACACACACGTGCACGCACACACACACACACACGTGCACGCACACACACACACACACACACACACACACACACACACACACACACACACACACACACACACACACACACACACACACACACACACACACACACACAGTACACATCCTGTATACAAAGGAGTCTGGCATAATAGGATCTTTGCAGCCATGTAGCTGGGTTGTGACTCAGGTTTCTCTAAGGACAGTTTCTGCCGTACTCCCTAGCTGGCGGTAATTATTGTGCAGGCAGACAGGCACACACACACACACAAATAATAGGACAAACTGTGGCTGGGCAGAATTGACAAAATCATGATATTTTTTACAATATACTTCGATATTGATGATTGTATCGTATTGTGTGAATATCAATTTTCTTTTAAATTGTTCAAGAATTGTCTAAAATAGTGAAAAAAGCACAAGTTCAAATCAGAATCTCGATATGCTATCAATATATTGGCCAGCCCTAGGACAAACACCATCAGTCTGTCCTAACTAACAGCATCTGGATTAAGAGCGTCTTCTAAATGCCTAAATTGTAAATTGAACTAACCTACCATTGGCAGAGCATAACAATTTAATGTATCCGGCCATAAGGCATTTGTGACCCTCGATAACTATAATAATGTGGTAAATCCCTAAATCTAATCCACAAATCCTTGTCTGCATGTGGCTGCCATGTCTGAGATGGAGAGCAGGAGCAACCTCAGGCAGGGTCTTTTCATTATGGAGGGTCATTGAAGGATACCCCTGGTTCGGCAGATGGCTGTTCTGTTCTCCATTTCTCTCTCTACAAAGGCCATGTGAGTGCACTGCACACGGGGAGCCTAAAGCCTGATTTATACTCGGCATCTGATCTACAAGCTCACAGCACGCTGCATACATGGTGCCCCACCTTGCATGCTGCCTTACCCCTTACACCAAAACTTTTGTTTCCATTTTCACTTTAATATTTTGAAAAACATTTTATAATAGTTCAAATGTCCGATCTACAAGCTCACAAAGTGTCTATTTTCCCACTATTTTCAAAAGTTTTTCAAAATAATAAAAAAAAGTCTAAAAAGTTTTGGCATAATAAGGTCCCATGCAAGGTCCCATGGTGTAATAATACAGGCAGTATTTACTTTTAACTTTTGTTGTACTGTTGTACATTCACTTGACAGATATTGAATGTCAAGATTGTTCAACCTCCAAAAATATGCACTTGAAACCCCACCATGTCCTTTATTTTAAACTCATTTTATTGTGTATAGCACAACTCACATCTGAGTTAGGCCTACTTTTCAACACGTTTGTGTACTAACAATCCAGTACATAAAAAGTATGCATGTTATATATTTCTAAATATTTTTTGTTTCATATATATTTAAAAGAACATATATTTTGAGTGAATAAAATACATAGCTAAACTACATTTTTAAACATACTGTATGTTAAATATAGACAACGAGAGAATCAAGAAGGTTTTATTTGTTACTCTTAAGTGCAACAACAGCAGCAGCATAATATACAAAACACAAGTGTAGGAGGGATACAAAAGGTTGGCCTATATAATTGAAATATGGTATATATATATATATCCCCCCCCCCCCCCGCGCAGTGTGGGGTGTGTCATGATGTTTTTCACTCCACCGTATGTTGTGTTGAAAAACAAAGCAAGTAATTACGTGAAGTTTTATTACAAAGTGAAGTCTAACAATGGTTCCCAGATTGCCAACGAGCCTGCTTTCAAAGTCAACCACAACAAGCCATTGAGGGCCATGGAAATCCCTCAGGACTGGGTCGTCATTCACAGCAGTGGGTGAGATGGTTACCAAGGAAGTAACACCTTTGTGATGCCCCACTGCTGTCTCACAGTCAATGGTCAATGGTCTCACGCATATCGTCCAAACCACTGCCGTTGTTTGCCATTGTCCGCCATAGAAATGACAATGGGCATTCTGTCCCCTCTGGCTTTCCCTGGAGAGATGGACATCTGTGGGGGGCTTCCACTTTCTCCCAGCCACTTCATGTTTTGCCAAAGAGCAAACAAACAACCATTGTGCCTGGGCTTGGCCATTACTGCCCTGCTGATGGCTATATAGACCGTCCCAGTTCATAGACCATCAGTTCATTGTGGCCTCACACAAACATGGCCATTCTGTGTACTAAAGCTATAGATAATTGCAATCTCCGAGAGGGGCTTAGACTGTAATGTGTGGCCATTATCTTTGTTAGATCACTTTAACATGTGTCTGGAACTCTGGATAGGCTAAGGGTTGGGATGTAACAGATTACATGTACAGGAGTTACTGAATTCAATTACAAAATGTATTTTTTGTAACTCATTAGGCTAATTGATATAGGTTCTGGGTTTACTTGGGATCCTATACGTAGTTTCTAGTGTAGTGACCAGTATAGGTCACAAAAGCTGCGCAGGTAGACCACATGGCATGCCCCTAAAAAATATAATATAAAAAAACTACATTTAGGCATCTGCCACTTGAATTAGTTGACTTGATTGATTGACATAAAAAAGGGCCTGTCAACTTAAACCCACAAAGCAATACTATGTTTTCAAGAGTGTTGCACATAAATGATCAGTAGCATTACCAAGTTATACAAGAAAACCCTTCCAATTACATTTCCCCCACTATTTCCCATTCCATGTGTGTTTGTCTTATTGTGTAACACCAGTGCCTCTATTCCAAATCCCCCTCAGGTACATTTTTAAACTATTTTCAGCAATGGAATAATATATTTTTGAGGTGGGTAGATCTTGTTGAGTCGGACATTTCGAAAGTAGCTCGAGTCACAAGTCAAAATAGTGTGGGCACGCCTGGACTACACTGTCTCTCTGCATTCTATGAATGTTATTACCTTGCTTATTGCAAGTTGCTCTGGAAAAGAGTTTCTGATAAATGCCTAAATTGTAATTGTAATAAATAACTATAGGCTGGTTAAAAACATTGATTTAGAAAGTCATCAAATGTAATCAGGGTACATTACTTTGATGGCATTATCAATATGTAGGCCTACTTTGTAATGGAATGCATTTCAACCTTCCAATTCTTGCATGGTCAAAATGTAAAGCTATTTATTTTATACAGTAAGGCTTTTTCACAGAAAACATTTATTTGGTATACAAACAAGGAATATGCTGACATCCCAATTTAAAACGATCAACACATGAATCAAAGAGTGACAAAGACTATACAAATTAGGCGACATGCAAGATTTACTAATCAGGTTGATATCACAAGACTGACAACAAATTAAAGCATCTCTTTCATTCCAATCCAGCCTATCATCTCGACATGATTAAAATAGAGGCCATCTAATAAAGACTAAGGTGATTCATTTTAATAGAAATTTGTTTGAGATGGCTGCCGTTTTAGATTGCTTATCAATTATGTAAAAACATGATGTATAGTCTACATTCTCTCAATCAATGTTCCTGCATCAAACATTGCTGCATAGCTCTTTGCCTTGAGGGTGAATACCTATTTGTGAGTGTTGATTCGCTAGCATCCTACGTCAAGTCGCCAACAGTCAACATTTGACAGCATCCTACCCTCACTCCACCACAAACAGTCCTCGAGGGGTGGTGGTTGTCATCGGCTCAAAACCCAATCAATGCTAAATCACATGGTTGTTAATTTTTACATTTTGAATCTGTATGTATCTGTTATATTAGCCTGAAGGGGGGTGCAGACAGTGTTGATTGATCATGGTTGACATGGAAACGACATCTTCTGGAAATATTCCACAATGCACACTTCAGCTCCCAACCACTATGATACCTATAGATAGGCCTATATATGGCCATATTCCTACCAGGGTGTGTGGAGAAGGTGAACTCCACACACACACACCCTGTGTTTTTTATGATCCCTCGTGCTCGTTTCACCCACACGATTAGCATAAATGACTGTCTGAAAGGCAGATATGGGAGGAATATTGTGGCCTATATACAGTGAGCTGAGGTCACTGTATCCAGTATCCCCATGCATGTTTGTATTATTTATTTTTTTGTCATACAGTTGCTGCATATGATAGCCTATTTGAACTGAATACTTTATTAACAGTCTGCAAAAAACAGAAAAGGGTAGAGAAGGATGCTATTAATTAAACCCAATAAAACACTATACGGCTTGTTTCCATTTGGGTCCTGTGTATCATGGCTCATGCATCATGATGTCCATAATAATAGCATCCGCTTCAATACCACCATGGTCATTTTTATTAGGCAACTCCCCTCTCCGCCAACAGAAGGCACTTGGTTGGCCCCCCGCCCCCGGTCTGAGTTTAGCCGTCTGCCTGATATTAAAACCAACTCACTGCAAGCAAGCGCTCCCACAATAACAGTAGTGACGTCACTGCCACCAGTCTCGTTGGATACAGCTGCAAGAGAGAGAGAGAGAGAGAGAGAGAGAGAGAGACACGCACACAAGCACAGAGAGACAGACACCGAGAGAGTGAGCATTGCAAGAGGCAGAGAGGAGAGAGAGAGAGAGAGAGAGAGAGCGCTGATTGAGGGAATAGCAGAGAGAGAGAGAGAGGCGGCGGATCGGAGACGGCCATCTTAGCTACCGCGGCTCTAGAAAACACATCTTCTGGAATATTATTTTCTTTTGTATATAGAATTATTCCAGCCCAGCCGAAGGTGGATAGAAGAAGGGTTGTTTTTCATCGCCCCATAAACTCGATTTCGGGATGCGGCTCCGGGGGAACCATAGGCAATTTGCCTCCGCTGTCATCGGACTGGTCCTGGGACTATTATGTGCCGTGGAGACGGCTAAAGGTAAGGTTATAAGCTCCCTCAGTCAGTCGGGATTTACACATCGTTTTGTTGCGCTGCCCAACAAACAACAACAACACAATACACGCACTGTTTAAATTGTTCTATGTTCTAGGCGTAGGCCTACCGTAGGCTATACACAATACAGATAGACGATGGATCCTAGTGCTGGTATTCCCACGGGAGGGATGCGCGTAGAGTAACCTGTTCCAGGGATGGTCAGCCTGGAAGCCGCATCGCATAGGGATGGATGGATGGCGCCTCCGCTCCGGCAGCAAGTGCATCGAGCGGAGATTGCGTTTATTTTTAGACGAAACCATTGCAAACATATATATATTTTTGTTGGTTAACGTCAATCGTCACCTTTCTTTTTTCTATATCTGATAATATACGCAACGAACGGTTATTTTACATATCAAGTGTCCCAATACGGTCTCCCATGGTTTCTTTTATTCTATTTTTGGGTACCACCACCGTGTCTGTTATAAATAATACGCTGTTTTTAACGACGTTAACTTATATTCTCGTTCGTGTTTAAAACACATAGGCTAATGTGTGCCGTTGAGTTGAGTGTGCAGAACGTTTCTGTCTGTCTGTGTTCATTTTAAAAGGGTAGCCTACTTTCTGTAATCGTTCTAGCACTGAACATTAGAATATGTCTCTTGAATAATTCATGTCCCTGCGTAAGCTATGCGACTTCTGGCATTTCTCTTTTCTTTCGTTCTTTATGTTTTATTTTTACGTGTTTTTTTATATAGCTAGAGTCATTCTTTTCTATTCGTGGCCTAAATTCATGGTTTGACAACGTTATGGGCGCGTACGTACGTAGGTCCGAAGCTTGCACGCATTGCAGATCCTCCTCTACCAACAAGCACTGTGTGTCGGCGGTGTTTCAAAAATTCACGTTGTATTGCGATCATCACACATCACAGGCTTTAATACTAGCAAAGCACAAGCTTTTAGCAGGTCTAAAGGGTTATAATGACAGGAATGGAAATATTCGCTCCCCTTTGAAATGCACACTTTGTGATGAATTATACAGGCCTTTACTGGGGGGGTCACCTTCCCTTCCCTATGATGATGAACATCCCAATTCTGGATTTATAGGCAACTGAATATTGTATATTGAATATATTGAAATTGACCAGAGACCTCTGTAGTGTAGAATCTGTAGATCTGTCCCAGGCTGTTAAAGGGCAGGTTGATATTGATATTAGTCACTGGATATAGCCAACGTGTCCCTGTGGAAACCTCCAATACCTGAGGGAATAATAATGAGTATAGTTTGTTGTTTCTATGGGCATGGCACACCCATATTATGCTCAGTCAGACCTACACAGTATTGGGAGGCCATGATGGATCAATACAATGCTAATAAGACAACCGGAAATGAATCCGTAACAGTAAAAACTTGCTGAATGTATTGTTCAACAATCTATAATAGGCGTGTTGGTCATGTCAAGCAGCTGAAGACATGTATTAGCAGTGGCTAATGGTCACCATCTGTAAAGCAATACCTTGATTTTCATTAGGTCGACCAAAGGACATATAGGCCTAGAAATTAGATGTGTGTGTGTGTGTGTGTGTGTGTGTGTGTGTGTGTGTGTGTGTGTGTGTGTGTGTGTGTGTGTGTGTGTGTGTGTGTGTGTGTGTGTGCGTGCGTGCGCGCGTGTGTGTGTGTGTGTGTGAGCGTGCGTGCGTGTGTGTGTGTTTAGAAAGGAAGGTGTATATTTGGATAGTCACTAGCTTACACCTGCTGGAATCCCTGGTCTTATCAGTTATGGGCTGGCTGTGAAATGGTGTCAGCTTATCATTATTGTCTAAAGTTCAATTGCCTGTGTGTAGTGTTCCACCACGTGTGCTCTCTAGTACAGCCTTGTATGTGTTTGTAATCCTCTTCTCATCAAACTGTATCATCAGAAGCGTCTGGGCATTTCGTTTCAAGTTGTGCACTGATATCCGCAGATGTTAGATGTACAGTAGATTGCCGTATAGTGGCGATCTTTATCATTATGGAAACAAGCTGAGGCAGAGTCTGGTGGAGCTTCTGGCTTGCAGCAAAAGAGATAGAGATTCTCCGAACATTCAGTACACTGAAAGAAGTCACTGCCTTCACGCAAAACATGTGGATTTGCAGATGTT
The DNA here is from genome assembly GCF_951216825.1 of Electrona antarctica. NCBI lineage: Eukaryota > Metazoa > Chordata > Actinopteri > Myctophiformes > Myctophidae > Electrona > Electrona antarctica. Next base: position 43,308,201 of record NC_136807.1, read on the forward strand.
ATTCGTTCCCTTTAGACATCAAGTGTGGGAATGTCATATTACGTTTTTAGTTGTGCCCATCGCTTTTTCCTGTTCTGCTATCATTGAGCAGCTGCTGGATGTGCCCATATTCCCTCAGAGTGAGAGATTAGGCCTGTGATGTGCAGCCCTTTTCTCTGTACACACAGTCCAGACAAAAGGGGCAGGCTGCTGGGAACCATTCTCAGCTCATTCATCATCGAATTAACAAATTCTAGTTGAACAAATTGCTTTGTGTGAAGCACAAACAAATGCATCCTCTGCAAAGTCCAGGGATGAAATACATGCATCATATATGAGCCCGGGGGGGGGGGGCCTCCCACGCACTGTAATTACTAAATGCTGTTAGTTGGTTTGACATGTATTAGGGAAATGTATATGGACATTGTTGTTGCCTTTACAAGATAGAAATGGTTGTTCCCACAGTCTGAAAAAAACAAAAGTAAAAAAAAAACAAAAAAACAATGCACATAATGTAGCTCTGCGAAAGATAGGTTGAGGTTGATCACCATCAATTGTTAGGTTGCCCCCTGGCTAATATCACACCTTTTATAGCCATTGTTTTGCAGAAGACTCACATTACAAAATTACATTTTTATGCTATGAACAACCAAGATACCTGTCCTGTATAGTTAGTAGGCCATGTGACATACTGTAGTGCTCCATGTCTTGCTAAAACCAAACCTACACACAGCTGACAATGGCCACATTGTTTCCCTCTCCCATGCTGTTCTAGTAACACTGTTGCATGCCATCATTCAGTTCTGACACCAGAGTTAGTTTACAGGATTGTTTTAACCACATGAAATTACACGTCGACCAATGACAAGCGTAAAAGAAGGCAAGAGAGTCAGAGGGATATGATCATACAATACAATACTCATTACCGTAATTACGATTACCTTAACCCATTTTGGTGCTAGCATTGTTATGCTTTAGCTATTTTTGAAAAATCGAAGAACCACTGACATAGAAACATAGCTTTTTCAGAAAACTGTCAGGATGTAGAAGACATTTTTAGAATCTGATCTCAGGTCAAAATGGGTTAAAGTGCATACTGTGTGTGCATAGTGCAGTGCATACTATCCCACATCGCAGATGTTTCTCTTTGAACAGCTGTGGGGTCCCCCCCCCCCCCCTGGGCTGAGATACATCAAATAAAATGTCAATTATTTTTAATCTGTCACCTAGTTTGGTTTTGATGAACCCAATTAAATTTGACATTTATTGATTTTTGACTTCAGTCATCAAGTGTCATGCTTTAATGACAGGAATCACAGCTCAGACGTGTACCAAACTACTGTGCTACATTGTAACTAAAAATGTGAAATGATTATATTGCTTCCTTTGAGCATCACATTGCAATTTTGAGAATGATTAGGCCTAAAGAACTGCCCTGCACTGCCCTTAACAACAATTTGCTTGCCCTACAGAGGCTTTATCTCTCAAAGTTAACTCTTGAATTGTTGCCTGATTTATTCATAGAATTCCCAGTGGAACAAAAGAGCTGCTTTGGCCCACAGTTCTGGGCCTAGATTTTGAGCCGCACACATCACAATGTGGTCACTGTTAGGGACCACAACTCAAGCCCTTCAAGAATGTGTATGATAATCCTCAAAAAGTGCTGTTGTTGGAGGAGCGTTGCAGTTTGTAATGTGTAGCCTATACTCAGACAACTGTCTTTATTTTGGGGTTGGTGGTGACTTGCCCTCGTCGGTTCCCTCGGTGGCTGAATGGAGTTAGTGACCCATCAAGAATGGGTCATTCAATTGTGGAAATTAAAGTCTTGCTCCTCCTCGCTCAGTCAGCTGTCCGAACAGCCATGTCCCGCAGAAAGACGTCTAGATTCCCTTAAACCCTTTAGGCCTGACCTCAAAATTAAAAGTTTTCTGAAAAAACTATGTTTCTATGTCAGTCGTTCTTCGATTTTTCAAAAATAGCAGACCTACAAGCTCGTAGCGCGCCACTCGGTGGCGCGCTATGAGCTTGTAGATCTGCTATTTTTCAATAGCTAAAGCATAACATAATGCTAACACCAAAATGGGTTCCCGCCCAAAATGGGTTAAACCCTTTCTCATGATGGCATGAATGAAGCACTCTTTCTTACCGTGTGTATCAATGTAATGTGAGGCGGATTGACTTTTTATTTTGTGCAGGTAAATGTCAATAAGCAATACAATTGCAATACAGTTTTTTCCCCGTATCAAGTAATAACACTACATTTTCATGAAACAAGGTTATGGAAACGGCTTTGACACCTATAAAAGTAACTTGTCAACGGAAGTGGTTAGGCTATTATTTCAAAACTATTATTCACTAGCCACAATAGATAAAAGGAAAAAGCTTAATTCTTTGTCCTACTAATGTCCAATTACGTTGGACTCTCACTGTGGTATTTTTCTGAGGCAGAGAAATATTAAACCACTGCTTGTTAATTCAAGCCTTACATCAGAACTTATCTGCCAGTAGATCTGCAGTTCTCCCTAGAGCACCATCGTTGCTGGTAGAAATATGGCTCTCCTCGGAGCTCTGTGTGAGTTAGAGTGAACACATTGAAAACCAGGAGTCTCTCCGTGTGAACCATGTAACCAGAGCACACGTTACCTGCAGTCCCAGAACCAGGAGTCTCTCCGTGTGAACCATGTAACCAGAGCACACGTTACCTGCAGTCCCAGAACCGCAGGTCTGATAAACTGAGCAGCCCCTGTGCAGAGTTACGAGGCGTCTCACTCCCTCACTCTCACTGGGCCTTTGTGCCATTCACACAGAGAGGTGATTGAGTTGCATTGAAACTTCTATACGGCTCCCAACCCCCTCTTCAGAGGAACACCCCAGCCCTGTTGTCGGGAAAGGGCTGGGGGGGTGGGGTTGGTCGGTCAGTCGGATGGTTGGTTGTTGTCATTGCGTAAAGTAACAAACAAGTGTGGCTGGACGGGCAGCTGAGAAGCACTCCTGTGTGAGTTTGGATGTTTAGGGAGCGGGGCCCCAGAGAGACTGGCCTTGCCTTAAGGACTGTCAACGTTTCCTAGAACAGACGGTGCTCTGTGATGGAGACGGCTTGCGCCAACGTTGGAAGGCAAGGTAAACAGAGAAGTGTGGCTACCAGTGTTTCAGACCACAAGCAGAAACTCTGCTGACTACCTAAAATAGGCAAGCACAATGGAAGTCATTCCATGACTTGCACCAAAGACCAGCAGTTCTCCCATGCGCGTCTGGCCTTTTTGACTACAAGATATTTTTTGCCAAACATCAATAAGTCCCCGAAGCAGCTCTCTGAACCACTTTGATTGGTTCATTTGTGTTGAAAATGCACTTGAGTACCAGAAAGGAAAGCAGTTCTGGGCAGCATAGGAATTTTCTAGAAACCAGCTATTCTTCATGTAAGTTGTAAGGGATAAGACTAGCCTACATTTACAGTAATATAAACAGATTGACTGATTGTCAGTACCTAACATTAATAGAAACATTTCACTTTCTCTCTAAAAATCTTTCTCTCTTGCTTTTTGAGTGGTGCAACCACTCCCTTACGGAGCTATGTGTGTGGGTGGCTGGGTGCGTCTGAGCACAAAAACAGCATGGTTGTTTTTCACCACCTGTGCGCAACCTAACACACACACATACACAAACACACACGCACATATTAACTGTATATATGATGATTTTGGGTGTTCCAGTACAGTACAGTGACAGTACAGTACAGTAGAGGGTACAGTAGAGCCCCACACGGTAGTAGTACCCCCACACGGTAACTCTGTCATTTCTCAACCGTTTCGGACGGGGGGCGGCTCGCCGGAACCGGGCCGGCACCCTGGCCGTGGTCCTGTGGGTCTGGAACTTCCGGGGACCCCCCGGGGACCCCCACACAGAGTTGCACCACTCACTTCACACGGGTGTGAAGTGAGTCTTTTGTTTTGTTAATTATAATTGCAGCTACAGTATTTCACCATCAATAAACTTAAAAAATAAGAAGAAAAGATTAAGATATTCCCATTTCTTTGATAACACCTGTGTTACCTGAGTGTCTTTATACCTAGGCTGTTAATTAATACCTGTGTTGTACAACAACTCCCATTCCATAATTAACTGAAACTAGTCCATTGGGCACTCTGGAACGAAGTCATTGGGAAAATGGGAATGCATGCTAATTATTAATAGTCCTGATTTGAACAGCAATGAGTCAGTGAGCTGACCGTGTCCTACCAAGAGTTACCATCTCAAAAACAGTATAAACATTATTTCCGGTAAAAAGATTGTATCGTCGTTATTACTTCCAGCCAGGCCTGGGCAGAACTGGCATAATTGTCTGTTGATCCGTGCAAGACTGGATGCTTGACATCCATGCCAGGAGCATGTTGACACTTTTCATTAGTATTGCTGTGTATGTGGTTTTCACCATACAATGAATGTGGATACGTTTGTCTGTCTCCTTGTTGCCTAAAATCTTGAAAATGCATTCAACAGTATCATTTGTTTCAGGTAATAGTAGTAAACATTTACTGACTAAATGTAGACGCTCAGAAATGAGGATCTAACATGAATGTGGGTTCATGTTGTCGTAACAGTTAAATACAAATTCACTGGTTTGTGCATTGACCACATAGGCCTACTGTAATTGCGATGTTTGCGGTTTTAGTTGGTTTTAGACAGGAGGCCTCTGTTGTCATCCCCTCCCTCTGCCCTTATACAGTCTGTTAATATGCCTGTGTAACACCCGGGATTCGAACTCGGGCCTCCCGCGTGAAAGTCCAACATCTTAACCACTAGACCAAAGGGATATCCCTATGGACCGGGGGAGATATTAGACTATTGAGGCCATCAAGCAGAGGCTCTGAGCCACTCTGCTACACCTGGTATACCATAATGTAATCCCAAATCAATGAGTCTGTTATGATTTGAATTCACCTTCAAATATCATACATTAATGGCATTTTCTAATTACACTGTCGATGAATTATGGATCAATCAGTAGTATCCTGAGGCAAACGTAGTCAGATACACTCTCGTATGCTTGATTTATAATTGGTTGTGCTGTGCAGTTCTGTAGGTGTGCTATTTTTGGTGTGAGACGACGATGCGTGACCAAGTATAAATCAGGTTTAAGAAGATAGATGTTTATTCCATGAGTTCGCAGTAGAACTACATGATCATTACACACTGTGGTCAAGTAGTTCTCAACCAGATGCAGCAGGGATCAGACCATAATTATACTACACATGGATAAGAGTGGGAACTTGTTTCATAGAGCATGTATGTATTCAGATATTAAGAATATATCATAAGGCCAACAACATACTCATGTTAATGTTTGTCACTACACCACTATGTTTGTCACGCCTTGCACACATTACAACAAGACTTTAGGCCATATAAGAAATTAGTCCACAACACAAAAGCAGTGTAAGCCAATAGTTTCACCAACTTTACAATAAGGTGTGGTTCAACGTTGCATTTGAATGGGAGAAACGTTACCTAATATCTCCTGCAAGCCGTTTGCAATCCAATGCAAAACAGGAATCACACAATTGAAAATGCAGAGCGCCTCCAGAAAACGTCACGGCCAGTACCACACAGATTACCACACATTAGAACTACTGGCTGCATGTTCTTCTCATCATTTCATAACAACCACTGAGAGGTTTCACAGCCTTGTGAATGAGTTCATTTAAAAATGATCGTCTGGAAGGATGGTGACACGATCTCAACAACTAGCCTTCACTGTCGTCATTTTTCTGGTTCACCCCAAGATGACCAGTAGCTTTATGTCAGGTTAATGTTATCTTATCTTGTAGCGTCTGTCCACGAGTGAAGGTTATACTGTTGCTGGGTACGTGCAGAGCTTTTGAAAAGAAATAGAGGCCTATATTGCTTTTGTGTGTGTGTGTGTGTGTGTGTGTGTGTGTGTGTGTGTGTGTGTGTGTGTGTGTGTGTGTGTGTGTGTGTGTGTGTGTGTGTGTGTGTGTGTGTGTGTGTGTGTGTGTGTGTGTGTGTGTGTGTGTGTGTGTGTGTGTGTGTGTGTGTGTGTGTGTGTGTGTGTGTGTGTGTGTGTGTGTGTGCCTGTGTGTGAGATTGAGAGAGAGAGATAGAATAGAGATAGACAGGCAGACTGATAGACCGACCGACAGACCTTGATCCCATAATGGAAATCAGTTGTCATGGCAGTATGAAACACAGGACAGCATGGATACAGAAAAGGAGATGTAGCTGTGTGTGTGTGTGTGTGTGTGTGTGTGTGTGTGTGTGTGTGTGTGTGTGTGTGTGCACGTGCACGTGCACGCGTGTGTGTTTGTGTGAGGATTACCAGGACCCATTGTGGCCCTGTCATTCTCACAGGAAGTGTTTCAGCATGGTCAGTAGGTCAAACTGTATAGGTTAGCTTTCAATAAAAGTGTTGGGACTATCATAAAAGGCCTGTGTGGCTTTCATGTCTGCTGTGGCTATCAAGAGACTATTATATTTTACCGCTCCATTTGGAGCTATGAATTTCAACTTTCAAGGCATTTCAAGATGCACGATTTGGCAGTGTTTCAGATGTTGTCGTCACACTGTTAAGACATGTTGTTGAATTGAAAGGTAAGCTGTTGCCTTGTCTGAGAGTTGACCCTTTACAATACTTGACTCTTTTTGTCTTAATTCAGTTTACAAAGCCCATACAGAAACATTGTGCACAACACAAATGGTTATTCTGAGCCTAATGAGTTTCTTGATTCAATTATTATTATGATCCCAAATCAGCTGGGATCTATGCTTTTGGTGAAGCCAGGCTACCTCAAAGTACAGGTCAAGTGTTCAAAATTGAGCTCATTTCATATGATCTTGCTTCTTGTGTACTACTAAGTAGTAATTTCGTCTTTGTGTTGGCTGCTGGTGGGTGAGACTGATAACTGCGTAGATACGTATTGGTACGGCAGACCGCGGCACATGGAGCCTCGCCAGGGGAATTAATTATCCTTCCCAGAGGTCAGCCTTCTTCCAAACCCTGCAAACACTCCTTTCACTGCAGAATAAGAAACATGGGTTTCCCGATCATCTCAGTTTAGTACATTAAAACTTTTGGCAGTACTGAGACTGTGTCTTTATTATTGCATTATTGTAGTGTCATGTTCTCAAATATACATAAAAAATAGTCTTTGGATAAACATGAGCCTATTCCATCGTTTGTTCGTTTGTCTGGCTAGCCCATCAACCTTGCGAGTGAATGAAACAGGCGCATCCCATTATAGGATTAAATGTCAGTGGCATTATATGCTGTGTAACAAGATTGCATACAAGGTACAGTGTTGCGTGCATGCTGTGAGCAGGTCCAGTCACCTACCATCTGTGCATAGCACATGTCTCGTGCGTTTGTCTTTCTGAATGCATCTGGCTTATATTAGGGACCTGGTGGTAGCACAAATCCACATAACCTGCAGTGCATAGTGCATCGTGACCCGTGCGTGGCACCATCAGGACGTGAAAAGGGTGTGTGTGTGTGTGTGGGGGGGGGGGGGGGGGGTTGACGTCATGACGTCATGACTCACATTTGTGTATTCGTTTCTGGGCCGAAACGTCCCTATTGTTGTTTGCTGCTGGGGGAAACTGAATAAAGAAACAAGAATCCTATTCTGTTCCAGTATCATATGGCTGTACAGTTAAAATGTATAATGGCTAATATCACTCTCTAGATATTAGTCTAGAATCTCTGTATGGAACCTGCATTTCCAAGGGGCGGATTAAAAAAAAAAGCCCAGTCTGGCGATAAACCCGGCCCATATTTGTATACTGAGGCTCTGATTGGTGCCCCACAACTTCGGGGGTAGCGAAATCCAATCACAACCGAGAGGGGCCAGACTAATCTTTTGCACTGGCAGATCTGTCTGGTTTCCAGGCTATGATGAAGTCAATTGGATGAACAGATTTGAGATATGTGAAGTGGCATACCGGTAGTTCTGCAGATGATCATGGTTAATGACTAATATGTCTAACAGCATTCAAGGTGTAACCTGAGGTTACCATTATTGTTTGCCCTATGGATGAATGGACCATGCATGTCTGTGGGAATACTGAGTTCTTACCATAATGATATAGTGCAACCTGGTCGTCCCTGGTGTGGCCCATTAGAGCAGTGGTTATCAGTAGGGTTAGGGGACCCCCAGAGGTCCCTGAGGGGGTTCCAGGGGATTAAACCGTCAACATGAACAACATTTTAACCATTTTATTGTTAACAATAACAATATTGTTATTATTTGGCCTTGATGATAATGACCTTTACCGGTATGTCATTCTATTCACAGTGGGTGGGCCATACCTCATGGTGCAGACTGCAGAGGTGTGGCATTATTACTCACCTTGGCAACAACCACAGGGGGTGGTTACCCAGGTGTGCAAGGGTTGATGCCATGTAGGTCGGTGTTCAATGCCTTTCGTTTTAGTTTTTTGTATTATAATTTTGACTGATGGAAAGAACGCATAATTATGTACAATAAACGGTTTGACATATGCGACATGATATAATTCTCTGGACATTGAATTACTCAAGCACGCGTCTAAACTCAACTCAATGCAATATGGGGGTCAGCTGTCAATATCAATTTGGGGGTCCTTGACATGAAAACATTAGAGAATCACTGCATTAGATTAGATATCTCTTTATCTCACGGACTGTGCACAGTGCACACTCATGCTGACACTGTGCAAACACTTTCCTAGCCACTCTTTAACCCACCCATTTGTACTCTTTATCTGTCTAGTCTGCACTGGTGCACGATTAGACACATTCAATGGTTTTAACGTGTGCTCCGTTTTTTTATTTGCAAACTGCCCTTGAAGTTTTTCAATGGCTTCAACATGTAATTAAAGTGTATGGATTTCCTTTTATTTGTAATTTTTTTTCCTTTTGTTTGTAATTTGAGAGAAACTTGTAGATAAAATACTGCAAGACAATTAATTTCAAGCTGAGTTTCTGATATGACAATGCGTGTGACAATGTGTACTGCTGCTTGCCAAATGCTTTGACAAAATTGACACAAGTAGGCCATGTCATGTTAGAATGGAAATATGCAATAAAACCAGAAGCAGCACATATTCACTTACATAACTTTGACCCACATAATTTCAAAGCCTGTAAGATACAGGAATATTACACTTTACTTACATTTCTTTCTTACAGCTACATGGTATGAATTATAATTAATTCCTCGTGTCAGTTTTGATTAGGGGATCATTTTATGTAATTTATGACATAATTAACGTGGACCAATACGCTTTTGGAGCTGATTTCCAAACATTGTGTACTGTCTTATATGCACCACACCAATTGAGTACCACAGACGAAAAACAGTCTAAGTCCAAATTTCATTCTGACCCCTCCACGAAAAGGCCTCGTTGTCCTGAACCCTTATCATTTATACATTATGGATCAATAGTGTGGACGTAGACTGTTTTTGTGGCATTTTGCTTGCTTCTGGACTGATTGCTTCTATATTGGTTATCTGTCCTAGATATCAGTGAAAATGATCCAGGTTAACGTCCAGACTCATGGAACATTGATTGATATACCTGATTTATAACCTTTGCACGCTGTGTTGCACACTGAAAATAGCAGATATACCGGTACAAGCTTGTAGATCATCCATTTCCAGTGTGCGACACTAGCGCACGCAAGTATAAAAAAATCTCTGTTAGGATCATAATTGGTACCTTGTGCACCATATCAGACAAAATTGTTTTCCTTTTAAAGTTGAAGTAACGAACTGGCAGGCTGCCATGTTAAGCAAAAATGTCAAGGTTGCCTACCTACTTACTACTAACATCAAAGCTCCTTCCCTAATCTCATTCCCACCAATAGTCTGCCCTCCTCAGTGGAGTCAAGCCACTCCCTTGATAAAGATTTTAACACGATAATGCATAGCACACAGTTCACACTGTCCAGAATAAGCAGCCGTTCATTTATGAATTACCCAATTAGTGCTACCAGTGGGGGGGGGAAACATTTAGCATTTCGCTAAATTAGGGCTGGATTTGACTGAACGCTCTATGGTGCAACAGATGTTCCCCCTATTCATGGTGGCTTTGAAGGGGGATGATAAAGTTGTTTTGTCACCAGGGCCTTGTCGACACAATTTCACACAATGTATGTGTTCATTTCACGCTTTCAATTCAGTTTCCTTCTAGATTGCATTTCACGGGAGGTGTCAGAAAGTGAAAAGTTTTTTTTGCTTCTTCTTCTTCTTCTTTTTCACCCACAATGATCCAATGGCAGTTGTGCTGTCCGCTTTTTGAAGTCCTCCTGAGTCATCTTCTTCTCCTTTCTCATCTAGTTCCCACTCAGTCATGACTCATGTATGTTATTGACTCATGTATGTTATTGCAAGATGTTGCAATACAAGATGTTATTAGCTTCATTTAACCACATTAGCCCTGGCCACCGTATTTTGGACATGTCACACTCAGGCAAACACATTTTTGCTTATGTTCAAAAGTATAGCGAAAACAGCAGATCTACAGTACAGGCTCCCAACGTGAGCTACCGTCGCTATTTGTCAGTCATGTCAACTCAAGTATATCAGACTTGAGTGCTATGCCGAGCATTACTGTCTCTTTTATTCATTGTTATTCAAGAGTGCTTTCACTAGGCTGCCCAATTTTGTGCCAATGACAGTCCCTGTTTGGAGTGTGACTCATGTCTCTCATGAATCACGATGATGTCCCTCAGCAACGCAGCATGCGGTTGATTAGCTTGTGTCAGAGTTGTCAGGCTAATAAGGCTTCTGGATATTATCTGAATTTCCTATCCTGTTGGGAGACTAAATTATATTATTTTAAAATGTCATGACATTTTTTTTTAATTGAATATACTGTTTATGTTTGGTGGGTCTTCAGAGTCCCTTTGAAAACTCAGAAAAAGACACTTACACGCAAATATACTGCCCTTCTAAGGAAAACAAATACTGTGGGGCTGCAAGCAACCATCGTGAGAATATTTTGGAGTAGAGTAGCACTCCAGGTTAGAATGAAATCCTTCACGGTGCAAGGCTCGAAGATACAGGATGAAATCAAGAAAATGCCAGCACTCAAAATGTCCTTTTCACATGCATGTATTCTATGTCCGCTATCTGACGAGAGCGGACTCTCTGACGAGAGCGGACTCTCTGACGAGAGCAGACTCTCTGACGAGAGCGGACAACTGACGCGTTTCGGCCTTGTTGGCCTTCCTCAGCGCTGAGGAAGGCCGCATCTTATAAAATGGTGAGTAAAAATGAAATCAGACACATGAAAACGCAAGGCAAAATATTTTGCCTAATTTATTATGTACTAGACCAGTGCCCGGCTGTAGAGCACCGAGTCGGTAACGATGGAAGTTGGAGATCCATGCCCCACCCGGCTTTGCAATACCCGTTGTACCCGTGTCAGAGTACCCGACCCGTCCCACCCATCTGTGTCCCTTTTATGTCCATATATGGAGATTTGTGTCAGGCATTCCCAAATATGGAGTGTTGTGACGTCAGAACAGGACAATTCCATATATGGACCCTGGGCAGGGGCCCTGTCCAGAGCCCGGGCCTTTTGTGGCGGTTCTGGACAACCGTGGGTCCGACCAACTCGACACCGGGCACTGCACTCCCTGTGGGGGTGTGGAACGCGGTTCTCGAGTTGCGTGCATTACAACCGTACACACAGACAGAGATGTGGTGCATTTATAGACAGAGAGATAGATGGATGGAACAAAGACAATGATTCCGATTTGGGTGATGTTGTAAATGGCATATATGTATTTACAACACTATTTGATTACTAGACATTAAGTTTCATTAACCTTTCTGTCTATCCATTAATCAATACCGTAATTTGATCAATACAATAATTTATTAAATAATTTGATTAATTGATTTCCCCCCATTCTTTTATGACTAAGGCTAAGGCACAGGTTATAGGCTTAGAATAGGACTGTTTGACATGAACATTGGAGCATTGAAAGTGTTGTTGCTGTAGGTATGTTGGCCTTGGCAGAGCCATGGACAAATTTAAGGCCCACATGTGACTGGGCCAATAGTTCATGTGAGAGGTAGATATATATTATTGTAGTCTGGTGTGGCAGACAGACATCCCAGGCAACCATTACAATTAAGGCCACATGAAGATACATAGGAAAAGATTGATTATAAGGCTCAAAATGCTTGTCTTGTTTTAGCATGGTGCTACTTTTAGCCTACATGTGGATGTCCTGTGTTTTGTCAGAATTGATGAGGCTGTCATGTCATGTCTGTATTTCTGCCGTGGTATGTAGGCTAAGCCTTGCGTATTAGTCTAAATGCAATTTTCCACATCACATGAAACCACCCTAGTGCACTTTGGCAAGACAAAGAGAAGTAGCGACCACCCCCACCCCAGACAAATAAAATGAAATCTGTTCAAATTAACATTTTGCATGATATCCATCCTTTAATTGTCATTGGAATATTAAAAATAACACCTGTGTGAAGTGAGGGGCGCTATTATATTAAAGTCTAACTCATGTTGATTAGGTGATGTAATGGTGATGTAAAACAAACGGTGCCAACACAAACATTAAACGCCATTAACAATAAAGAGACAATATGACGTAACGACACATTATGACGTACATTTTCTCTTCATTGTCAATGCGTTTACTAAATAAAGTTTGAACTAAAGACAAACATTAAACCTGTGTATAGGAGGGGCTATAGCACACATTTTAGATTAATAAATCTTAAAGCAGGCTTAATTTATACATCTGAATAATGAAAAGCTGAGGGTCTGTGTAATTTATCTTCGGACAAGGTAAAAGGTAAATTGCATAACTGTACCTCTCGGCAAAAAACAAGTAAAATGGAATGTCTTAGTTTAATTTAGTGCCCAGTGCCACGCAATCCCAGTCAAGTGTGAATAGCTTATAATTAATGTTCAATGATTGGATAATTAACTTAGAAATACTATTAAATTATGTAATATCCCTTAAAACAAGACTCATTTATTTTGCTGAAATTGGCTTTGGCATACTGATAAATGTTGTATAAAAGATTTAGCAACAAGCCTGTATATTTTCTCCCCTGCTTTCTTTAACGGGTTTGTGTGTCCTTTTGTGGCTTTTTCTGGAAGTTCATCTATTATTCTGGTTGCTAATGATCACTGTTCCTCGTTTTATTTGGAATCACAATACTGCTCAGACAGACACCAACTCCAATGGAATTGATGTCTCTAATGCATCAAAATTAAGAGGATTAGCAATGGTAGGCACCAGCTGGACCAGTTGTATAGGTTACACTAGCTTTAGATTTATGATTGTATAAATGATTGATCGTTCCAGACAGAATAACATGCACCAGAGAAAGAAGAAGCTTGTAGGGTCACCACCGGTGCATCATTCAGATGTCTTTTCCCCTTCTCATCATAGGATTAACCACTTAAACCCTACAGTATTACAGAAAACAGTAAAAGTGAAAAAAATGGAGCGAGGAGGGGACGAGGACGGGAAGGGACGAGGCCGGGTCAAAGGCACCCAGTCAAAGGGACCTGACCTAGCCATGGCCTCCCGCGCCGAAAAAAACGGGCGCCCGCTTTAGGTTTTTCTCACTTGTACTGGTTTCTTACTTGTACTGTAAGATACAGTATATACTATCTGGGGGGTCTCCCAGGGCTCTATACTTGATCTTCTCTTTTTTCCCCTCTACACACCAAATCTCTTTGTCAAAGATACAGTTCACAACATGGCACGTTTGTTAGCTTGTAGGTCAGCTCCTTGAGATTTTGCTTCCAGAATAGGGAAGCTATAGGGTTAACGTGGCACTTGGGTTAATGTGGCTAATCTAAATGCAATATGTGCAAATTGGAATGTGAATCGAGTTAAACCCCAAATGTCGTTGATCTTGAGAACAATCTCTGGGGGTAATGGGCCATGTACTACAGCTGTGGACTAATTATGATGACCGTAGTGTTGGACATGCCGCGTCTCCCGATGGCACCATAATGACATGGGGTCAAAGGGTCAGTGTGAGGTAAATTGTGGCCTTCCTCTACTTGGCATTCCAGTATACCCCTCAGTGTCCTACTACTAGCTCTTGTCAGTGTCACATTATGCCAGAGAAAGACCAATACGGGTCGAAACGTTGTATGTCCTGCCTGCTGTGATTGTGAATAAATGTACCTGGAGCATTACAAAGTGAGTTGCAAGCCCTTGCTTTTGTTCATGACATCTGTTAGTTTAACAGTTTTGGCTCAGATCGGAGGATGTGTGCTGTTTTAACTTATTCTGACATTATGCCCCCGTCCCACTCATAGGGGACATAAACATTGCTGTAGGAGAGTGCAGACTGAATTCTCCCATGCATGAACACGGCTATCTAACTGCACGCCATGTGTCATGCAGTCACTATATACAGTAGCCTTTCTTCTGCAGCGGCCATCCAAACAGAGGGCTGTGTGCAGCTGGGTTGTTTCCCAGGCTCTCTCAAGGCAGAACGCTGGGCTGTAATGAGCAGCCTCCACTGCTGCTCCTATAGGCGCCGTGTGCGTCTGAATCTCACTGGAGCTGTCACACCGCCCACGATGATATTGCCTGTCAAACCCCATTCGTTAGTATGGACTGCAGCTGTATCTCTCAGGAAACGTTACCTTGGGCAGGACATATACAGTATATAGGGCTTATCATTCATCTTTTTCAAAGAATTCCGTAACGGGTTTGTACCACTGCAGGACGTGATGATGCAGGCTCAGCAATTATGTAGAGGATGGTCTGAGGTATATTTCTAGGACTCTGAAGTTTGATTGTGTTTGGCACATAAAACAAAATCTAATCCAATACACGGACTCTCTCTTCCTCCCTCACTCCCTCCATCCATCTCTCTCTCTCTCTCTCTCTCTCTTCTATCTTTCTCTCCTGCAGTTAATAAGCACAAACCATGGATCGAGACGACGTACCATGGGATCGTGACGGAGAACGATGACAAAGTGCTACTGGACCCGCCGCTGATTGCACTGGACAAGGATGCACCGCTGCGCTACGCAGGTGAGAGAGGAGGCTTGACGACGCTATCCTTCCAGTGCTGTCTCAGCAGTTCAGTATCATTGAATCACTCTCCTCTCCTTCCAGTTTAACCATATCAAAGAACGTTTAATTTAAACACACGCTATAGTTATACGTTTTTACCCTTGCAGATTTCAGATAATCTTTCATCGTGACAGATTGAAGAACTTTGCACTTTTGAGAGAGCTTGCCACGGAATCTGTGTGTATGTTTGAGAGACATGAATGATCATGTCTGGGATGGATTACTCTTTTGGGTCAGACATACATTTGTCATTTGAAGAGGAATTGTGTAACCCTACACAGCATAAACCTGAGCATTAACACTTTTTACAGTGTAAATCTAGGTTTGAATAGAACTTTGGACCAATTGATTAATATAAGTTCCCAGTCCCATCTATGATCGATTCGATTCGATTCAATTCAATTCAATTCAATTCAATTCAATTCAATTCAATTCAATTCAATTCAATTCAATTCAATTCAATTCAATTCAATTCAATTCAATTCAATTCAATTCAATTCAATTCAATTCAATTCAATTCAATTCAATTCTTACCAACAAGGGCTCTTTCCTCTGTACTGCTTACAAGTGATAGGCACTGTGATGCCAACACTCCACATTTTGTTGTACATACACGTATATCTTTAGTGTATGAGGTTAATATTATAACTTATCTTATCTAAAGAAAACTGCCAACTACTCTTATGTATTTATTTACAGTGTCAGGAGTAGATTGCTGGGGGGTATGCCGCATGAAGGGTGTTTTATGACTACAGCTGGCCACCATATCCACCATTAGGACCTTTTCATATTCACATCAAACAAAGTTAGCTTTTAATGTTTTTTTTTTGTCCCCAAAGAGAGGCACAATTAGTGTGCCTTATGTGCCACGGCAGCATTAGACCGGGAGTTTTTAATCACTGGGGATTGACTTTGGCCAAGGTTCAAAGCCCCATGGCGTCGGGAATGTTCCCCCTCCCCCATCTCAATCTCATGAGCTCTATGATCCTCGCTCATACTGCTCCCTGCCTTTCATTCAACTGTTATCACATATACCAACCAGACCCATGCCAGATTTTTGGGTGTGATTTGATGCCAATCCCTATTTTTACAAGTCCTAGACCACCAATTACTAGGCATGTAACGATACACTCAACTCACGATATGATACGTATCACGATATGAGGTTCACGATATGATTTTTCACAATATTTTAAATGACTGAAAAATCTAGAACCTAGCTCGAGTTAACATGTAAAAAAAAGCTTTC
Source organism: Electrona antarctica (assembly GCF_951216825.1). Taxonomy (NCBI): domain Eukaryota; kingdom Metazoa; phylum Chordata; class Actinopteri; order Myctophiformes; family Myctophidae; genus Electrona; species Electrona antarctica. Next base: position 43,324,511 of record NC_136807.1, read on the forward strand.
TTTGATGGCATCTTAGGATAGATGTAGTTTGTAGACCTATTTGAGAGTGCAGAAACATAATTGCCTTCCTTGATGTATTAATGAGCATCAACGACCATCACCTGGGCACAGTCACAGACACACACAGCTCCCCTCTGCAGGCTTCTACTACTGAAAGTGACTGCATGGTCAGTCTCTCATTTCTCTCCAAAAGCACTTGAATATGATGGAATATGATTAAAGCTCACATTTCATATCACACACACCATAATTCACTAGCCCCCCCTTTTTGAAAATCAAATTTTATTTTGTATTAAGTCGATATATATCGCCGGGATTAATATTGATATCGATATACGATATATCGTTACATGCCTACCAATTACTGATGTTTTGATCAATATTTTATCGAAAAGTGAGTTAAACTCCTAAATCTGAAAAACTTAGATTTTATTACATTTTCTATTAGAGAACATTAAACTAATGAGCAAACAAATGATAAAAATAAACGTTTTGTTGTCAAGAAAGGTCAAATGATGGCCAATATATCGGTCAAACCGATTGGTCTGGCTCTAACACATATTTAAGCTTATACATTGTCTGATTTTGCAGTGTAGAATCTGTATCTCTTATGGATTTGTGTGAAGTGACAGATTTAGATGTGTCCTGGCATTTGATTCAATTAGCAACCACTGACTATTGATCGATAAAATGCACGTGCCCAGCATAATAATAATAATGGATTGCATTTTTCTATGCACTGCGTGCTTACTCAAGGCGCTTTACAATAGTCCATTCATTCATACATTGGGAGGTGAAGCGGCGAGCAATCGACGGCAGCGTCCTCACTTCCCACATTCACACACCAATGGTGGTAACCACTGGGGTTCAGTGTCTTGCCCAAGGACACTTCGACATGTGGACAGGAGGAGCCGGGATTCGAACCGCCAACCCATGGATCATTGGACGACCTGCTCTACCTCCTGAGCCACAGCCGCCCTGTAGCATAGAGCATAGAGTCCCCAACATCAGGCGCCCTGTAGCATAGAGCATAGAGTCCCCAACATCAGGCCCCCTGTAGCATAGAGCATAGAGTCCCCAACATCAGAGTGACTGGAATCAAGTACTATGCCCACATGACCCATTCATCACATGATGTCCAGCTCCTTTCTCAGTATATTAGAGTTGAGTTGATAGCGTGGTGCCCTTTCAGCTTTCAGTGGGGGCTCCCTCCCTCTTTGATGAACAGGGCTTTGCAGAATGGACAGTGTGTCCCTGTGAATTGGGTCTCCCAAGAGCCATCAATCTCATTTCACGTGGCAGCAGGGGTCCCTCTGCTCTGCCAACCTCCTCCGAGTCAATCCCTCCTCTGCGTGAACAAACAAGTTTCACTGTAACGTCGACCCACAGGCCTTAGGGGCTTGACTACACACGCCAATCACTGGATTTGAGCTAGTGGAGGGGGGATGTATTGAGAAGAAAGGTGCTGGAGATTGTGTGTCTGGACATGTGTACATTAGTTTGATATATTGACTTTAAGCATCTTTCTAAGTCTGACTCTGAAGTGTTAAAGGACCATACCGGTGGTCTGGGCACGGTTAGCACACTGACTACAACTCACAGTGTACTTGACATTTCTGCTGGACATTTTCCAAAGCATACCACAGTTTGTTTTTTGTTTTGAGGAAGCCACTGGATTCATTTAATTTCCGTACAGTGTGTAAATCAATTAGGATCAGTATATAACAGTTATTGTGCTAGGCATTACGCAAAGAACCCAGAGGGTAGTTGCCTGAACTGAGTTGATATGCCCACTGATATGCTGAGGGATTGCTCTACCCCAGGGGTGGGCAACTGGCGGCCCGGGGGCCACATGCGGCCCCCACCTTCACTTAATGTGGCCCTCAGGTTAATGTCCGAAAACTGATATAATATTGATTTCAGCTGTTACAATTCCACAACATGCCAAACACGACCCGCTTGAATTACTTCAGTCTAAATTAGTAGCTCATTGCTCAACACAAATATAATTAAAGGCATTTGAAATGACATAAAAATGTTAATTTTCAGGATTCCAATTAAAAAATAGCAAAAAAATAATTCAAGATTTCAATTTGAAAATAGCAAAAATAGCCGATCTACAAGCTCAAAACGCGTCGCAGCGCGACGCGTTTTGAGCTTGTAGATCGTCTATTTTTGCTACGACAGTAATATATGGCCCTAGGGAGTGAGTGTGGAAATATAGTGGCCCTTGCCATCGTCAAAGTTGCCCAGCCCTGCTCTAGCCTGTCATGTTTGAGCTGGTCATTAGGGCTAGTGTGAACACGGAGAGGACAGAGGCCCACCACCAGCACCACCATAGCTCTCACTGCATGACTGGCCCTGAACAGCGGGCTCTAATGGGAAGTCCATTTCTAATTGCCGGGAGGAAAACAAAATGGACAGCTCAACCCGCAAGAGGCCCTGACTGGCACTCTCTAAAACAATCAGCCAAGCAGAACGCCACCGTAATGGGAAAGAAGTGCTTGAGCTGTATTGTATTACCCCCAGATAGCTTTTAGATTAGTTCTTGGAGCATTTTAATTAGGATTAATCAAGCTAAATCGGTTATGTTACCAGCTTTTTTTTTTGTATATTGATTATTGTTTATGATGATCTGTGAATGAAGCTGAGCTTGATGTATTTATTTCAATTTTAAAGACTGGTATTAAAATGTCTGTTTACTGTCCGTTGTCATTTTATGTCCTGCTTAATTTCCACTAGTTTCCTATTTCTTCCAAGAGTTTGCCAGAACCAAATGACAAAGCCTTGGACTGAAGTGGCTTTTAACAGATCTCTGCAGATTGTAAACTGTTCTTTCATTTCATCTGGCTGAAGACTTTCTTGGACTGCTGAAACGTACATTTATTCAAAGCTGAATTATTTCCGCTCAAAGTGAATGTGTATCTGCGAATGGCAAAATATATGTCCTTCTTTCTGTCCTCTTTGTATTATAACATCTGAACTTCCTTTTCCTTCACTGATCTGGGTCTATCTTCTCTCCCTTCCTGTAGAGAGTTTTGAGGTGACCCTCACCAACGAAGGTGATGATGGGCTCTTTCACCTGCCTTGTGCTCAGTTGTTTATTATTATTAACCCACTAACGCAAATGCAGCATCCGCACTCTACACAGAAACTCTACACCCTCCATGCTCTGTAACTTCCTTCCCATTTCTTTTTTATTTTCCAACTCCTTGTTTTCCTCACCCTGACTTTTATGGTGCTCCAATAACTGGATGAAAAGTGTGATGTGGGGCTGAGCGTACTTAGAAATATCTGTGCATGAGACATCCATTGTAGTTTGCAGACACTAACAGTTCTTCAGCCAGAAGTAGGGACAAGGAACGTTCTCAAGCATATTTGCTGCCATTTAGGCAAATATATAAATAATTTTATGTCAAAAGATCTCAAATGCAAAGGCAATATTAGGCAGATTTGTTCAGACAGTGAACTCTGAAATGCTGAATTTCTTTACTAAATTAAGTTCACTAGCTGATAACATACAGCAAAATCAATTGGAGCAGGAATTAATGCTGAAATTGGTATTTTAGAAACAAGACATGAATTCGGAGATATTTATCAAAGTTATTTACACTGTCAAGATATTGACTTTGTTACTGGTGCCTTTTAAGAAACCATCTGGTTTACATTGGTTTGATTGGTAGAGTATAATGACTCGTGTGGACTCCTGACATTTCAGGAGTCTTCAGAGCCAACTTGCTGAGATTGTTAACTTATGCAAACTCTCTCCGCTGTGAAGTTTCTGTTGTTGCATTTTTGCCTTAGTGGAAGCCTTTAGTTAATTCTCCACCACTAATCTCTTATCATAGCATGGCTGCAGTTATCATTTGATGTGGATGTCAAGCAAGTTGATATTTCTAACCCCAGTTCTCATCCAGTGCTTTTTATTTAACGACTGCTATTGTACCGATTTGGTCGTCTATGATTTCATTTTGTGTTCATTTCTCAGTTTGGGGCGAGAGGCAAAATTGCACAGGAAGACTTCCCTCAATTAAACACATGTTACACTGTATATACTGGAGATGTTGTTCCAGAGGAACTCGGGTTAATTCTTGTGTCTCACAGAATTAGGTTTTGATGACTCCCTGAAATGGTTCTGCATCACTTTATTATAATGCTGTCTATTGCATAGAATGTTTGGATTTTGTTTGTTGGTTTTCCCCCTCTTAGATAGGCTGCAATTATTCACTGCACAGAAAAAATGATGTCTAACACAAATGGTGTTATTCTTCATGTAAATGTAGGCCTTATACTCCCTTACCTTTTGGGTTTAGTTTAGTAATATGATTTTGATTCAATATACATAAAGTACTCCTGTGAAATGCCTGTCCACATCCTTTTTCGGTTTTTACCTGCATGACTGGATGCTAATGTGTTTCAAATGGCTTGGATTAGACACAAAGTCCTTTATGGCATTGGTACTAAATAGCCACCCCCACACCCTCTCCCAAATCCCCCTCAAGTACTCACCCATACAGTGCTTTGGCTTCCTCCACGGATAGCACCCCCCCCCCCCCCCCCCCAGTGTTTTAAATCCCCTGGCTGCCAAAACCTTTCGCTGATCTTAATTTGTTTTGTGTGATTATATCGTTTTGTTGTTAACGTATCCTTTGGTTTTGAAATATCAAAACATGCACACGTTTCACTACTTATTCTGAGCAAAGAACTCTTTTGATTGATGTTCAGGTGAGATTTGCGGCTTCAGGATCCATGGGCAGAATGTCCCCTTTGAGGCAGTAGTCCTGGACAAGTCCACCGGAGAAGGGGTGATCCGAGCCAAGGAAAGGCTGGACTGTGAACTTCAGAAGGAGCATACTTTCACAATCCAGGCCTATGACTGCGGCGAGGGCCCCGATGGAGCCAACATGAAGAAATCCCACAAGTAAGTAGTCATCACAGGTGGGCATGGATGCCTAACCCAAACAAATTTGGACCTGGTGTCCCTATTTTGGACATATTTTAAAATCTTTCAATTTCTTTTAAACATAACATGAAAATATCAGATCTACAGTTGTTTGGGTCAAAACGGGCCTAAACTAAATAGGATGATAATACTTTGCATCCTACATGAGTGCTTTGTTGTACGGTCCTCCTCTGCCCGTAACTTCATCTTGATGGATTTAGGTGCTTTTAAGGTAACCGGAGAACCAGATTTACCATTGCTTGCTTCAGCAGTTTGTTGAGAGTAATTTCGATCGGATGAATCAATGCATTCAGCTGTTCACTTCATTGTGAATAAAGATGTAATTGTACAGGAAAGCATATACCCTCAAAGCAGTGTTATTTTAAACAGATAGATCAAAGGGACTATACAAAATACTTGTTATAATAAATAATTATATTTTAACCGTGATGCTTCTCGAACAGTTTCATAACTTTGAATGCGTCCCCAACAGGGCCACTGTCCACATCCAAGTGAATGACATCAACGAGTATTCGCCAGTGTTCAAGGAGAAGTCTTACAAAGCCACGGTCATTGAGGGCAAAAAATACGACAGCATTCTGAAGGTGGAGGCAGTAGATGCCGACTGCTCCTTCCAGTTCAGCCAAATTTGCAGCTACGAGATCGTCACCCCCGACGTGCCATTCACTGTGGACAAGGACGGTAAGGATACAAGTAACAGTCCGGTCACATTGTCCATTGATCTGTGTTTGAACAGCCGAGGTGTAAGACTTATTTTGAATTCACCACACGTTGCTGCCTTTGGAGACCAGCACGGTCTCCTTGAAATGTCACAGAAGTCGATCATCCAATTAATGTGTTGGTTTATTTCGCTGAACATCTAACTGAAATGTGTGTAAATATCTTCTGAAAGGAGCAATAGTCATGCACAGAATACCGTCACATTGTCGGTAAATAAACAAAAAAACAACAGCATGATATTTCACTTTGTAAGCTTGACTTTCTTCTTTTTATTTGCCCAGGTTTTATCAAGAACACAGAGAAACTGAACTATGCCAAAGAGCACATGTACAAGCTGACCGTGACTGCCTACGACTGTGGGAAGAACCGTGCCTCAGAGGATGTGCTGGTCAAGATCAACATCAAGCCCACCTGCAAGCCCGGCTGGCAAGGTATCAAAGCTCCCCTTAGTTCCCTTACACACTCTGTTTCACCAAGTTACGTCACTGATAGTGTGTGTCTGTGGGGAACAAAAGCGCCATGACTTGCTCACAGAACACACACAGGAAGACATTGTCAGAAGGTTATTTAACTCCCCTAAGCTCTTAGAACTTTTAATGTGGTTGGGATAATTAAAACAGCCTCTTAATAAATTAGCAAAGTAAGTCTGTTATTGTTTGTGCGCTGAAGGGAATCTCACTCCCCCCCCCTCTCTCTCTCTCTCTCACTTTCTGTCTCTCTGTCTATGTCGGTCTGTCTGTCTCTCTCCGTCTGTATTATCCTCTCAGGCTTCAATAAGAGGACAGAGTATGAGCCAGGCACAGGCAGCCTGGCTCTTTTTCCCAGCATGCACTTGGAGACCTGTGATGAGCCAATCACCTCCATCAAGGCCAGCATCGAGCTGGAGACCAGCCACATTGGGAAGGGCTGCGACAGAGACACCTATTCTGAGAAGTCCCTTCACAAGCTGTGTGGTAAGAATGTTGCTGCCTTTAACCGTGTATATTATTTGTATTTGACTTATTTTTAAATTTTTATTTTGCTGTCTTGTCGTTCTGGTCTGTATAGCACTTTGGTTGACATCAGCCATTGTAAATGCGCTTTACAAATAAACTTTGAATTGAGTTGATTGGAGTTGTATATTATGTACTGACATACCAATTAATCACTTATGAATCAAATTATTCTAATCACAGTCCACATAATAAACAATTATGGTGGCTGTGATTTGATCCACCGTTAAGGATTAATTTGACTACACTACATAGTGAGATATATTTCCTGGCTTCACAGTACAATAAATATTTTAGTTGGTTCTTTATTTAATTAACTAAAAAATAAATAACTAGTTGATTTATTGAAAGACCACAAAAAAACAGCCCTGATGAAGACCGTATAGGTCGAAACATGTCGGTTCAATAAAATATTTCCTCCTTTTAACATTAAGTGTGCCCGGATCTCCTCTTTGCTCTATATCGTTGTGTTATCCCGATTGATCCCAGGAGCACATTTTTACCTTTTCTACATTTTTTATACCTACACACCTCCTGAGCACCTGGTTGCCTCCTTGCCACCACAAAAAAACAGTTCATGCTGTGCTTCTTATTTAATTCACTACTTATGTATCTAAACAAACCCGTGTCTGGTTTCAGGTGCCAGCACAGGTACCGTGGAGCTGCTGCCCGCGCCCAGCAGCTCTGCCAACTGGACGGTGGGCCTGCCCACGGACAACGGCCACGACAGCGACCAGGTGTTTGAGTTCAACGGCACCCAGGCCATCAAGGTGCCCGACGGCGTGCTGAGCACCAACCTCAAGGACCCCTTCACCATCTCCGTGTGGATGAGGCACGGCCCAGGGGCCCACGAGAAGGAAACCATCCTGTGCAACTCTGACAAGACAGGTAATAATCATAGACGGTAGACGCCCCTTTCGGCTCTGGAGCGTATGTGCTCAAGGGAGGGCAAAGAAAATCCCGAGAGTCCTTGCGAAGCCCTGCGGAAGCATGAGCGTGCGTCACAAAGCGCATGTTCGGGTCTGATAAGTCCCGGAAAAGATGCGCTGTGATTGGCCAGTAGTCACTTGAGTGGCAGCGTGACGTAGTGTGCCGTCCACTCTTCCGGCGTACCAGTGTAAATTCTTCCGCCCTCCCGTCAACACACATGGCTCCAACGAACTGCAGCAGCCAATGAGGCATCTATTTTTTAATATCTATGGTAATAATGGCCCTGCGTGAGAGCAATGAGCATAATGCAATACTTTGATTGATTGATTGATTGATTGATTGATAGATTGATACTTTTTTATTAACATTCCAGTTAGCACAGGAAAGTACAGTTCAATACAAGGTCCGCTAAGAGGATTTAAACCCAAGAAAGCCTATGGCTTGTTTCCATTGGGGTCCTTCATACTCAATTCATCAAAGAAAACAACCATTACGTCCTGGTAAATACTGCTTTGACCACTTAAGTGGTTAATGTATATCTTATAGCAAAAATGCGCCACAATGCAATGTGTTGTGAACTTGTAGATGTGCTATTTCCGCTACTTTTGAACATTCCGAAATAGGCACGGCAGGGGTTAAAGTGGTTAATAACTAAACAATTAGTTAATAAATAAATAAATAAACTGACGATTGCACTATTTGCACTGAAGAATAGAAGGTAGCCTAAGTAATTGATTGCTCACTCAGTCGATCGTTGTCTGATCGATTGTCTGATCCCCATCAGGTGTCCCTTTGTCGGTGTGGCCAACCAGTGTTTGTTGTTACACTCCTATTTGTTCATTCTGATGAAGGCCAGCGCAGGCCGAGACGTCAATAAATAAAAAAAGAACTTACTCATATGGAGCCAGAGTGTGCAACACTTTTCTTCTTTTTAAAGCCCAACCAATTGAAACATAGACCATATTCACATGGCGGCCATCTTGCCATTAAGGTAATGAAATGCCACCCCGTTGCCACCCTGCTTTTTCAATGCAAAATGCCAACATGGCTGCCATGTGAATATGGTCTATCTATTGCATGTCTTCAACAGTCTTCAACCTCTATATTTGATATTTATAGGCACAACGCTAAACGCTACACAACGATACACGCTACACACCTTGATGCTTTTGTGCTGCATTGTAAATGCAAGCCATCACATAACAGAGGGTCTTTGTTCTGAGAGCATCCTGTTTATTTCATTCTGGCACGTGAATGTGCTGTAAGTATCACACTAGGGACATTTCAATTTTCAACTAATGAATCCAGCACATATGGTGTCTGAGAATAACTTGCTAATAAAGACATCATGCACCCACCCTCAGGCTTCCATTCATTAATATGCTTTGGCAACGCTAGTAAAGACATCTAAAACATTGTCATTTACTTTCTGCTAGTTTCAATGCAGAATCAATATATATATATATATATATATATATATATATTCGGATTATTTTGTGTAGTGTGTTGTCACATGTGCAATCTCTGTGCATGTGTTGTGTTGGTGTGTGGGGGTGGGTGTGTGGGCTCATCAGCAGATCTCCCACTGCTTATATAAGAAGGATTACATCAGGATCGCTGTGCCCTGGGCCATAAGTCTCCATTCACTTGACCTCAGTGTAATGTATGACCCCATATCCAGCCTGTTTTTCTGCACATTAATATCTAGGACATTTTGTGCACAATTACATGTTTAGTTATGTATTATGGCTGACTCAAAACGTCAGCCATTTCTGTCTGCCGTAAGTGCAGTCTAATCCCAAACTGTGCACAATGGGAACTGAATGTGGTTGTACTGGTTTGACTTCTTTGAACTGTGGGTTTTGACAGGATCCGGTTTGATTTGAAAACTGGCAGTCCACAACAGAATGCACAACGACTAGTAGTCGACCAATTTGACTTACTCAACAAATTTAAGAAATTCTTTAATCATGCTGCGAGACCATGCCTTTCCCAGGGTTGGTTTACAGCTTTACATTCTAATGTTGATGTAACAATGGCTATTGGTTAAGCTATAGAGCGTCGCAGTCCCGCCCCCTACCAGGGCCCAGGAAATGATTCTCCGTTCATTTTCCTCATAGACTTTTCAGAAAGTATTTATTTAAAGACTGTTACGCCGCGGACAAAGCCAACTAAACACAATGTTTTGGGCCAAACAAACAATTACAAAGAAGAAAAACAACAAAAAAAGTGTTGTAACCTGCCGTTTTTTTCTACTTTCTAATTCTTTGTTTGGCCCAAAACATTGTGTTTAGTTGGCTTTGTCCGCGGCGTAACAGTCTTTAAATAAATACTTTCTGAAAAGTCTATGAGGAAAATATTGTGTTTATTGTCATGATTTGTCAAGACTGGAGTTGGCTTTGTCCGCGGCGTAACCGTCTTTAAATAAATACTCCCATGTCTATGGGACATGGGATTAATTTCCTGGGCCTGGCATCGTCATGACAGGGGGCGTGACTGCGACGCTCTATAGACTGGCACAATGGTAAGTAAGGGATTATGTATGGCTGCGTGGTCATTGTTGATAGATTCGGGGTTAGAACATCGTCTATTTCTCGCTTCAAATGTTTTCAAAAACATTATTGAACGCATGTTGTTTAGTTAAATGACATTGTGTGTTAGTTTACATGGCTGTCATGTTGGGTACAGCATAAAATCCAAGCAGCGCCGCGGCTGCAGCCAGGTGCTCCGAGCCTTTGATTAGACAGCGGCCTGTTATAGAGCGGAGCGGTCATTATCCAAAAATAACACACCACTGAATTCGGCGATTGACCAATCAGAATCAAGCATTCAACCAAGCCGTGTAATAAAGGGTTATAACCAAGTTTATAATTAAGGACTATATCGGAGATGTTTATGGATAAAGCACAGAAAACAACGCATCAACTAACAAAAGTCTTGGCTGAGTAAGACCAAATGGACTTATTAACCACTTAAACTGGACTGTTGACTAACTTGACTGGACTCCCAGGGCTCTATAGAAGCCCTCCACCTGTGTTTGCTCTACATTACATTTCATTTAGCTCCCTTTGTCTAGTTAACTTTTAAAACAAAACCACTTTCCACTTGAAGATGTTGTGTTTTGAACACATATTTGAAGGAGTTTTCTTTCCTCTGCAGAGATGAACAGACACCACTACTCTCTGTACGTGCACAACTGCCGTCTGATCCTGCTGCTACGCCAAGAGCCGTCAGAGGCAGAGAACTACAAACCAGCCGAGTTCCACTGGAAACTGGACCAGGTTAGTCCCGTACCACACTGCTTTTAACTGGACCAGGTTAGTCCCGCACCACACTGCTTTTAACTGGACCAGGTTAGTCCCGCACCACACTGCTTTTAACTGGACCAGGTTAGTCCCGCACCACACTGCTTTTAACTGGACCAGGTTAGTCCCGCACCACACTGCTTTAAACTGGACCAGGTTAGTCCCGCACCACACTGCTTTAACTGGACCAGGTTAGTCCCGCACCACACTGCTTTTCCACCCTTTTCATATCAAGGTGGTCCATTATTTATTTGGCATTTGAGCCACAGACCACCATTTGATGAGATTTAGACTCTCAGACCCAAAACCTTTGTCCACATTCACAATTCCATGCTGTATTGATGTTGGTACCATTAGGAGAGACAACAGGAAAACGTTGATCAAAATAACAATTCTTCTACATTCTCTAATTGTGTAGACTTCTTGTAAATTAACTAATGCAGATGTTTAACAGTTATTTAACTCTTGAAACCAAATGGATCCGTAAGGGTGAGACAATAATTTAACTAACAGGCGTAGTGTGTGTAAAAGCTTAAAATGAAATAATGACATTTAAGTCAGATAAATATACTTTGTTGCGCAGGTGGTGTCGCCCACCAAATTTTATTTTTAGTGTGTGATACCCACGTGCAATTAAGTAGAAATCTAGCAGTAAGATCAGTAATATTACATATTATTATTAATTAAATAGAAATGTATTATAACCTCTTATAAAATAAACATATAATATATTGTGGGGAGGTGCGGTTGTGTGGCCCTTGACCATTGTTCGAAATATGAGAGTGGTCCGGCACAACAAAAAAAAAGAAGCTTGAGAACAACTGCCTTATGATGACCCGGCTACATGGACCACAAACCATGGGGAATGTCCTACACTTTATTTCATAACCAACCACGTGGTTTATGAGAGCCTTTTATGAGGAAGCTGGAAGCGTTGTTGAAGGACACAGTGTACTCCTCTTAGGCTGTTGTGCTTCTTGACAGCCATGTAAATCATAACCTGAGCCCCACCCGCCCCCTCTTTGTCCCCCCAGGTGTGTGACAAAGAGTGGCATCACTATGTGGTGAACGTGGAGCTGCCGTCGGTCACTCTGTTCGTGGACGGAACCACGTTCGAGCCCTTCTTGGTCACAGAGGACTACCCCCTGCACGCCTCCAGGATTGAGTCCCAGCTCACCATTGGCGCCTGCTGGCAAGGTACATATCTGACACGTTCTGCGTAGACCGCTGTGATGGGATATTATCTTGATGACATGGGAAATACTGAGAACTAAGAAATTATAACATTTCAATATGGAGGAATCTCAAAGTAGGAACCATTTGGTTCCATTTGTAGACGCTGAGTTAAATTAACATTCAGTATTTGACAGTGCAAGTGAATGTTTGGAGAGTGGTTATTAATGTTATGATGGTCGTCTCTCTCTCCAAAGATTCTGTGACTCGCGTTTTGTTGCTGCTTGTTATTACAGATATATACAGATTATATACTAACAGAGATAATAAACACTACCTACTGTACACCTATTATTCCTTTTGATCGGTACGTTTGCACAAATGCCAACACAGGGAGGCTGGCAGAACCTTCACTAAAACAGCCGGGACAACGCTCCACGCGTCCCAGACTCTTCTCCCTTTTGGCTCCAAAACTATGGAATGAACTTCCCATTGAAATCAGAACTACAGACTCACTCCCAATCTTCCGCCGTAGTCTGAAAACTCACCTCTTCAGACTCCATGTTAGCCCGTAGCACTTGCCGTAGCACTTGCACTAGCCTTGACGACCTTACAGGCGTATGCAAAGGCTAAACTTATGTAATTTACATAGCATTTTATGTAGACATAAGCACTCTATAGCACTCTATAGTGTATACTCATAGGTTCTTAGCTTGCTTATGATCCTTGATGACTATTTCTATGTGTTTGATGTATTACCATGTGTTGTTCTTTCTTACTGCAAATCGCTCTGGATTAAGAGTGTCTGCTAAATGCCTAATTTGTAAATGTTCTGTGTATGCTATTGTCCAAGTACAGTATTAACTCCCTCCATGCTAGAGGATTCTTGGATGATGCATTGATGTGACCTCCTTGTGTCATATCTTGGTTTGTTCTTCAAATCCTCAACTCTCCTCCCTGTCTGTCCCCGCTCTTCTTTGTCTCTACCCCCTACAGACAACTCAGGACATGACAATGACACTGAGACAGTCTCTGAGCCCGCTCCAGGTTGCTCAAGTCTTTCGCTTATTCCTCAGATAATGTCCATTTGTCCATTTGTCCATGATGTCCGTCCCTCCATCCTAACTGCATCCTCATGACATTTTTCACTTTCAATGACTCCGGTCCATTCTAGAATGACTCCGGTCCGGAGTCATTCTAGAATGACTCCGGTCCATTCTAGAATGACTCCGGTCCAGAGTCATTCTAGAATGACTCCGGTCCATTCTAGAATGACTCCGGTCCATTCTAGAATGACTCCGGTCCATTCTAGAATGACTCCGGTCCATTCTAGCGGCACGATTCTGTCCTCTGTAACCCCATCGCAGCATGATGCAGTATGGATTAGTGGATTCATTGTTGTTTCCTTATTGCCTGCCTCAGTTTTGCTGTCTACACACACACACACACACACACACACACACACACACACACACACACACACACACACACACACACACACACACACACACACACACACACACACACACACACACACACACACACCCCTTGTTTTCATTCTTTCATTTGCTCTGCTCTCCATAAACATGATGCAGTTTTATCTCCATTCAGCCAATCAGACAGTTCAGACGCTCTCGATTCCCGATACAAGCCCAGAACATAAATAGACATAAATTGAGCTCAAACCCCTGAACTGGCTGCAGTGTTTGGGCATGTCTGTCTCCTCTTTCAGAGCATGACCTTGGTGTGATATGCACCATCTCCTCCGTATCACATAACAAGACCACAGCAGTAGCCTCACACCCACCCCGCACACACACACACACACACACACACACACACACACACACACACACACACACACACGCTCAGCCACACACACACACACACACACACGCTCAGCCTCACACACACACACACACACACACACACACACACACACACACACACACCCCCACACACACACACACACACACACACACACACACACACGCTCAGCCACACACACACACGCACGCACGCACGCACGCACGCACGCACGCACACACGCACACCCACGGCTCAGCTGGATGACTGTGTTAACCTTGAGATGCGGGCGGCCAGATTTGTCACGGTCTCTGCAGTGATGCAGACCTATGCTCGTCGTGTTTCGGCACAGCTCCATTCCCCTGCACGACTTTCTCACCTACACAGAACACAGCACAGGGTAGCTCACAGCACAGGGGTAGCTCACAGCACTGAAATAACAAGGTTCACTGAAACAGAAAAGTACCAGACTGATTCGATAAGTGGTTCAGGTCACGTTGAATAAATGGGATTCGACATTTCACAACAGCATTTTTTTCCCCACTTCTCCTCGGGTTTAATTTTGCCTGTTCAAACCCCCACAGCAAGGCTGTAAAGAAACATGGTGTTACCAAACACCATGTTATGGCTGGTGTTGCATGTGGCTGAAGGCCTGCATCAAGTCATCCGTCAACCTTCTCTCTCTCTCTCTCTCTCTCTTTTTCTCTCTGACTCTCACTCACTCATACTATCTGGGCCCCAGGCCTTGTACCTTGTAAGGGCATATATTCTAACTTGCATGAGCACCAGTCACACCGGCTTTGCACATTGAGACGGCATGCTTGAATCGCTGGCTCAGAAAAGGTCAAAACCGCACATTGTACGCCTGACTGACTATGTGTTTCTTTTCTGTGTGTGTGTGTGTGTGTGTGTGTTATACCTTCCCCATTCCGTTCATTCCGGTGTGTTCAGGCGGCAACGCTCGCATGGCCCAGTTTTTCCGCGGGAATCTCGCAGGGCTCATGATCCGTTCTGGCAAGCTGGAGAACAAGAAGGTGATCGACTGCCTGTACACCTGCAAGGAGGGCCTGGATGTGCAGCTGCCTGAGGAGGTGGCTTCAGCCGTCAAGGTGAGCACGACACCGCGCCACTCCAGAGACCCTATATGGGCCACACACACACACTCAGCAACCGGACGCCTCAGGCTCAGACTGACACACTGTGTGAATTCCTGAGTTTAACTCAGAGAGTGTACTGTACACATGGAATTTGTAGAGTTGCTCCATTTGTACACTCGGGGTTTAAAGGAACACTCAGGATTTGACTGAGTGTGATTTAGATGGAACACAATGTACCCTTGAATGAACACGGAGACATTCTTATTGGAAGGGTGTACGTACAGTGAGTGCCGCTAGTCCTACTACTATGTTAGTTCCATTGATCTGAGGTGGAACACAATCAGTCAATGCGGCTGCCGTGTTAAGTAGGCCTTGATTCAGCGTTAAGTGGGCCCTGATTCAATAAAGGTTGAGAACCACTGTTATACGGTATTATGACACCGGGGGCGGCGGTGGCTCAGGGGTAGAGTGGCTGGATGGTAACTGCAAGGTTGCCAGCTCGAACCCGGGCTCTCCCAGAGTTAGTGTCGAAGTGTCCTTGAGCAAGACACTGAACCCCAAATTGCTCCTGATGTGCTGGTTGGTGCCTTGCATGGTTTCCGCCGCCATTGGTATATGAATGTGTGTGAAATTGATTGATTGATATAAAGCGCCTTGGATAAAGGCGCTATATAAATGCACCATTTTATTTACCTAAACATATAGATACATATAAATATAAAGAAGATCCTCCCATAAGCAACCCATTGATGTTCATTCCTCAGGTGGAGTTCAACCCCAACCAGTCCTCTCTGACGGTGGAGGGCGATGACATCGACGCCTTCGATAAGGTCATGCAGCACATCTCCTACCTGAACTCACGCCAGTTCCCCACGCCCGGCATCAGACACCTCCGCGTCTCCACCACGCTCAAGTAAGTAAGCCACAGAGCCACATTTATAACACAGTCAAGGACGCCCAAATTAATATGTATTTGGCCGCGGACCACCGTCTGAATTTAGTTTTGATATGGACCCCCATACAGGTTTTGTGTTGTTAAAATTATTTTAAAAAAAATAATCAGCTCACGGTGTTGTGAGCTTGTAAATAGGCTATATTTTCAAATAGCTGACCCCACTTTGAGAAGTACTGATTTAACCCCATGAAACCTATAGTCTGGGCATGTAAACTGGCAGTAGGCCAAGAAAATGCCATCACAGATTATATATATTTATACCAGAAATCAACGGCGAGGCAAATAACTCGATATTTGGACGTCGATAGGACATCACAGTGTCATTGTGACGTCATCATCAGCATGACGTCCAAGATCACGTGGAAGCAGCAACGGTATTAGACCCTGGCTCGCTCTGTGCTTTAACTGCATCTGTGAGTCGAGGTCAGCAGACGAGCTTGTGAAGGTTCCTGCAGTTCCTGCAACTAAATCAATTATACAATATATATAAATATATATATATAGAGGTAAAATGGAGGGCAGGTGTTTCTGAGCCGGTTAATGCTGCTACAAAAGGAATGCACACAGCAGCTTGAGGGAAACGCCAAGGTAGATAATATAAGAAGAAGCTGTGTTCTAACATTTCAAATTCTTTATCTTATTGTCCTTGGCTCGGTGTGTTAGTACAGTGTTGACATCCACGGCACCCGAGAATGCATTATTCACAAGCAGTGGTGGAAACTATTTCCATTTCCAAGTCAAAATTTTAATACAAAGGACTTTTATTTATAACAGAGTATTTCTACATTGTTGTATTGCTACTTTTACTTAAGTAAAACAAAATGGGAGGGTTTCTTCCACCACTGTTCACAAGACTGTAGTGTGGAGAACAAAGAGAAGTACATTCATGCACAGCTGCACAGCATGGGGGCCGCCCTGCTGCAGTGGTATTGCATTCTGGGAAAAGAGTTGCAGAACATTATTCATATTGAGAACAATAAAAGCAAAACTTCACTTTGCCCCTAAAAACTTGTAGTTTAGATTTGCATCCCTGCTGCCAGCTCATTGACGATGTGCTTCACTGGGTGCAATAGTCAAATATTATTTGTATTTATTGTCTGCATCTGTTGTGTTTTTGCAAAAATACACTGATGCCAATTCCACTTTGTGGTGAGTAGCCAGCCTTCATCTGCTTTTGCAATGCATATTGCCCCAGGCAGATCAAGTCTGGCCCCTCTCAATTTTGGGAGGACTTCACAGACCCGACGTGGTGATGGGCCATCCAGATTCGACTGGAACCAGGCTATAGTCAACCAGGGCCCAGTAGGCAAATATGGAGCGGGACAAGAGATTCGTTCCTTTTTCACAACAAAGACGGATGCCATCATAGCAGCAGTACATTTGAACATTTGTGCTCGTACTGGCTAAATATTTAAAAAATATATAATAATAATAATGAATTTCTATCGAATATCTTAGTTAAAATGAACTTTTTAGCGTAACGGTTGCATTTGTAGCCAAGGGGAGACCGTAGGCTAATATTGTGTCCGTAGAACACAATCTTTGAGGGAGCGCTTGTTTTACACTGCCGGCTACTACTAGGGCAAAAAATGTAATACTGAGAGGGACGAGACTAATATCCACGCTATTGGAACTTGAAGGTAAACCTCATGTCGTCCCCTCAGGTGCTTCAACGAGGACGCGTGCGTTTCGGTGCCGGACGCCGAGGGCTACGTCATGGTTCTGCGGCCCGAGGAGCCCAAAATCAGCCTGAGCGGCATCGACCACTTCGCCCGCAGCGCCGCCGAGTTCGAGAGCCAGGAGGGCGTGACGCTGTTCCCCGAGCTCCGCATCGTGAGCACCATCACCCGCGAGGTCGACGCAGAGGCAGCCGAGGCCGCCGAGCCAGAGGTCGCTGAGGACGACCCCACGGGTAAGGGTTTGGGAAACGCACACAATGGGAGGTGCAACCACAAAGCTACAGGAACTAGAGACAATGTTGTTGTAACTCCGCTCCTACAGTAATATAAAACAATTGTGATCAAAAAGCTTATATTATTTCGCCTACCATTTTACCAAACAAAGAAAAGATGATACAGATGATTAATTGTGATACGGATCAATAGGAATACTGTCTTAGCTGCAGTGATCCAAGCCGGAACACAATCGATTGATAATGATTATTAAAATAAACATGTTCTGAAAATGCACACGGTCCACCCATCTGACCACTTAACACGGCAGCCGAAAGGCAATAATTCACACATTTAAAAACTTGCAGATCTGTTATTTAAGGCTACTTTTGGCGTGACATTGTCATATGATAAAGTATAAAGTAGGTCATCCATTTATAAAAAAATAAAAATAAAAATGAAATCTAGAGATACAATATTTGTGCCGAACAGCAGTTACCTGTATGTACTGTACATGCGATTTTTATGAACACCTGCATGCTATACATTCCTGATCTTCTTAACGTTTGTACCTTGAGGGGAAATATCCCTTAGTTGAGTTACTGTGATGGTGGAACGACTCCACGGTGGAATGGCTCCCTTATAGGCACAGTGGATAATATACGTACAGTAGAGAGAGGTTATAGAGACACTGAACGCAGAGGATTAAGACATGGGGGAGCAAGGGATTGGAAAAAAGGGAGGGAGAGAGAGAGATGGATAGAGGGAGGAGTTGTTTACTACAGACTCTGTGGGGAAGGGGACATTTGACCAGCCGTGCCATCTGTCTGGCCTCTATATGAGGTGAGGCGAGGCAGGGAGAGGCCAGGGCAGAGAATAGAAGTAGGGGGGGGGGGGGGGTTACTGTACATAGGAAGAGCAAGTACTTTGCTGAACAACAGGCCATATGGGACAAAGGGGCTTAAACACAGTTAAAAACCCTATACTCAGTTGACCGTATTCCCAATACTAGGCCCAAGACTGTGTTCCCATGGGCCCCGGTACTTAGCTGATCGTATTCCTAGGGGATACTATACTAAATATCTTCACCAAAAATAGAATCTACAAGCTGTAATATCTCTGCTGTCGGGAAGAAACCACTTGACTCCAAAATGTTCCTTTTTCAGGAAATGAAGAAAACCTTATATTTTTAAAGCAATGCAATACTGCCTCATCAAAGTTGGTGTTGTGAATTGATATACCGGTATTGTCAATTACTTGCATCATGGGGAGAGGTGATGGAGTTAGCTGCTTTAGGAGACAGTTTGAGGGTCCAATGGAGTTAAGAGGTTTTGTCTAAAGCACTTTTTACTACTTTTCATTGGTTCAATATTTTTTTAACCATTACACAGACATAAAGGGTGTTCAATAGCATCGATTTATGCAAAATAATTATAATCAAAACCCTAAAAAATGGAGTTATACAAGCTCACAAAAAACAACGACAAAATGATTGTGAAAGCTTGGGTTCAAATGGTTAAAGTCCTGCTCCACGTCTCTTGACATAATGAACTCGTGCTCTCCACCGGACGGCGAGCAAGGAGCTGTAATCAGACCGCCTGCAAACAAACAGGCACACAAGGAATCCATTATAGGAGTTCCTGTAGCGTAGACTAGAGCCAGAAGATGCTAATGGCACAAATACATCTTAATAAAGATGTAATGTGCGCCGCAATAAAAGAACACACGCTGTCACAGGGGAGAGTTTGCTTTACACCAGCTGACTATATGATCATCTTTTATTACGCTGTGGATCTGCAGGGGTCTAGCTGTGTGTAGGAGGGTCGGTCTGTCTGTGTTTTCTGAGATAATCTCGCAAAGCGCTGGACCGATCAGCGCCACAATGTCTTGTGCACACTGCCAATTTCATTTGATAATAGAAGAAGGGGTCTCTGACACAGGCTGAAACTTTGCCCAACATTTGGCATCGTGTACTCAAGGAAAGCTTATACTGTGTCTGTCTGTGTGCATGCGAAACTGTCTGTGTGCATGTGAAACTGTCTGTGTGCATGTGAAACTGTCTGTGTGCATGTGAAACTGTCTGTGTGCATGTGAAACTGTCTGTGTGCATGTGAAACTGGGCCCAAAGAGCTACCAGTCCATCCATATTCTCAAGTCTCACTCATAGCCAGTTCTCCATTAAAGACAGAGCTTCTTTACTCCGGAATCAAGCCTCTCCACTACACAGACACGCATACACTTACGCACACTCACGCACAGACTCACAGACGCACACATTCAACTGCACACAAGTGTATTTGTTGTTTGACATACCCTTATGTTTGATTACTTTGTCTAACTTACTATTTGTTTATTATTTTAGGTGAGAACCATGTATAAGCCCTTTATGGGTTTCTTTTCTCACCTGCGCTTATTTTTCTCTTTTAATAATGATAATAATAATAATAATAATAATGCTTTTTGTACTGTTTTTATTGTGCGAATAAATAAATAAATACATAAATACAATAAAATAAGTCTCAAACCCAGCCTGGCCAGTGAGCCCTCTGCAACTACTCCTCATCCCTGACTAAATGGCTTTCTTGTCCTCTCTCCCGCGGGTCCGTCCAGTTCAAGAGACGGTGGTGTCGGAGGAGATCATGCACAACCTGGACACGTGCGAGGTGGCGGCCATCGGAGACGAGCTGGACGGCGAGCACGAGAGCCTGGAGGTGGAGCTGTCCCAGCTGCAGCAGCGTGGTCTGGAGATGAGCTCGTCCAACCTGGGCCTGGTCATCACCGGTACGTACGGTACACTCATCGTTAGGCCTGTGCTAGGCCAGCCAGACACTGTACCATAACCCCCTGAGACCCGAGAGCACACTATACAAATCCTGACAGTTTTCTGGAGGAAAAAAAAACTATGTTTCTATGTCAGTGTCAGACCCCCAAATATTATGTGTTTGGTCGCCGGACCCCCCATCTGAAAATATGTTGTTTCAGGGAAACGCCCCGGAAGAAAAGATTTGAGTTCAAAATGTTCACTGTGTGTGAACGAATATATATTCAAAGATTTTTCTACACATTTTCATGATTTTTCAAAAATAGCAGATCTACAAGCTTGTAATGATCTTGTATATCTGCCATTTTTCAATAGCTAAAGTATAAAATAATGGTTAAAAGTGGTTAAAAGCTAAAGTGACACAGATGCATTCCAGGTTTTAATGGGATAAATGATGTATCCCCATATAATGAACAACTGTAAAGAACATCCAGACACACATACGCTGAGGATGAACATGACGAGCTTACAGTTGTATCCTGCTGTGAGCGAAGACGACCGCATAGAATGGGTTTATCTAATCCCATCAATTCACCACCCCATAACCATATTCAAAATGTTATGCTAGCACATGCACACAATTGCAGTGCCTACTCGTACTCATACATTCTCGAATATCTTTTAAGATCTATGAGACTAAATCCATTTCGCAGCTGTTCACTCCTTAATTCCTTTCCCATGAATATTCATCAGCCTATTTAGTAACATGCAATCCCATGGTATATAATGTACTTTCCCACAACATGGGCATTTGTTTACCTGGTATTTTGATTTAATTTGAGGCACTACATTGTTCTCTCTGCACTCGGTTTATCATGTGACTATTTACCTTGTTGTTTGTTGTCCCATCTTACAACGTTTAAGTTACTTTAGATAAGAGCGTCTGCTGAATGCCTAAATTGTAGTTGATTGTAAATTGAGGTATGTCAAATAGCATTATCTGCAGCTGGTAGTATCTCCTGTTCATGTGTGATTATGCAAAGGCTAAACTTATGTAATTTAGCTAGCATATTATGTAGACATAGCACTCTATAGTGTGTATACTCATAGGTTCATTGTACAGATATTCTACTGTTAGACCAATGTTAGCTTCTTAGTTTGATCCTTGATGACTATTTCTATGTATTTGATGTATTACCATGTGTTGTTCTTGCTTACTGTAAATCGCTCTGGATTAATCCATTGAGACCTGGAACGCATCCATGTCACGTTAGCGTTAGCGTTTTAAACATTATGTTATAATTTAGCTATTGAAAAATAGCAGATCTACAAGCTCATAGCGCGCCACCGAGTGGCGCGCTATGAACTTGTAGGTCTGCTATTTTTGAAAAATCGTTAAAATGTGCCTCAAATCTTTCCGAAAATTGTCATGATTTAGAAAACTTTTTTTTTAAAATTTCGACGTCAGGCCTGAATGGGTTAAGAGCGTCTGCAAAATGCCTAAATTGTAAATATGAAATGGACTGTGCCTCCTCTCTGTGTGGTATAGGCGTCAACACCATGGCCAACTACGAGCTGGTGCTGCACCTGATCCGCTACAAGAACTGGCACACCGAGGCTCTCTTCGACAGGAAGTTCAAGCTGGTGTGCTCCGAACTCAACGGCCGCTACGTCAGCAACGACTTCAAAGTCGAGGTATTTATTGCCGGACGTCGGACGGACATGACCTTTTCTTGGTCACCTTTGTACAAGAGAGATTGTGTCCTTACCTGGTGAAATAGAGGAACCAAAAGAAACAAATTGATGCATAAAACTAAAAATGCTATTTTTGAAAACTCGTAAAAATGCGGCACAAATCATTGAATATATATATATTCTTTCAGAGCGAACGTTTTTTTTTTTTTTTACGTCAGGCCTAAATGGGTCAACAGAAATATATGAACGCTTACTCATCATAATACATTTTTCCAACAGAATGTGTAAGATTGTCCTCATTCAACATATTGTGAAACATGTGTGCGTCCTCAGGTGAATGTGATCCACACTGCCAACCCCATGGAGCATGCTAACAATGCCATGGCACAGCCCAACTTCATCAACCCTGTGCACCACGCCTCCGTGGACCTGTCTGGACACAACCTGGTCAACGCTCACCAGGCCTCAGGTGAGCTTCAAACCACCTTTCATCCTGGCATCCCCTAATTTGGGCATGTTATTATAGGAAAAAAAAAAAAAAATACCCAAAAAAAATGTATTTAAAGAGGCCACACGCACGTGCACATGCACGTGCACAGTCACACACAACTGGAGCCTCCAAAAGCATTCCTTTGCAGTTCATTTAAACCCCATTAGCTCTAGTGCTGGCGCACGATGGAATACATTTGTACTCTCTCTCTCTCTCTCTCTCTCTCTCTCTCTCTCTCTCTCTCTGCAACACAACTAATGGCCATAAAAAGCCCCTAGCACAGAATTACAGGCAATGACTTGGAAAATGAACTGTATGTATGTTCATTTGGAGAACATTGTTGAAGTGACTTTGTTTTTTGTCGCTGTGCGAAGTGAAACTAACGATACCCTCCTGCGATCTGTGTGTGTGTGTGTGTGTGTGTGTGTGTGTGTGTGTGTGTGTGTGTGTGTGTGTGTGTGTGTGTGTGTGTGTGTGTGTGTGTGTGTGTGTGTGTGTGTGTGTGTGTGATGTGTGTGATGTGTGTGTGTCTGCTGTGCCCCACAGTGGTCCCCAGCGCAGCCACCATTGTCATCGTTGTGTGTGTGAGCTTCCTGGTGTTCATGATCATCCTGGGCGTGTTCCGCATCCGCGCGGCCCACCAGCGCACCGTGAGGGACACGGAGGGCGGCAAAGAGAACGAGATGGACTGGGACGACTCGGCGCTCACCATCACCGTCAACCCCATGGAGGTAAACCAAATGCACCGCCTCGCTGCAGACCCGTGGTGGAGAAAGGACTCAAATATTTGACTTATTGTAAAAGTATCAATACTGCAATGTAGAAATATAAGTTTACTCTGTAAGTAAAAGTTCAGAATTCAAAATGTACTTATTGAGTGAAAGTACAAATCTATTGGCATCAAAATGTACTTAAAGTACCAAATGTAGAAAGTACTTGTTATGCAGAATGTCCCATTTCAAGTTTTCAAAAATGTATAAAAATCCTTTGAAAAAATAGCATTGTGAGCAGATCAGCTCAAATGGCCGAAATAAAGTGGCTAATGTAATTAGCCACTTCATTTTTTGTAATAAGAATCAAAATCTACAAAATAACTAGTAACTAAAGTTGTAGTGGAGTAAAAGTATAATATTTGCCTCTGAGATGTAGTGGAGTAGAAGTAAAGGTATAGAAACTTATAAAATACTCAAGTAAAGTAAAAATTCCAGTACTTGAGTAAATGTAATTACACCACTGCTTCTGTACGTTAGCTCCTGTACAATAGTGCCCCCCACTCTTTCTCTTGTGTGCTCCTTCAGAGCAACGTTGAACATTGCTTACTTGATTTTATGCATAATTGTAAACTCAAAAAATGGAAATAGCTTGCCTTCCTAAAAGTGTTCTCCACTATAGCTCAACAATAAAAAGAAATCACACCTGTGTGAACTGAGTGGTGCAACTCCCCTCTCCCCCTGCCTCTCTCTCTCTCTCTCTCTGTAATTAGCAGGCAACAGTGCAACACTATTGCTACAGCGCCAATTTTGCCCCTACGGGTACTCTAAACATTGGGACATAGTCACATAGTCCACATAGTCCAACACATAGTCAAATATGTTAGGACATAGTTTTTCATTTTTCGCGCAGACAAAATGAAAGCCTGGGTATCGAGGCTAGGACATAGCTGTTCCTTGGAGTGGTTGCACCACTCAAAAACATAGGGCGAATACCAGGTAGGACATGAAAGTTACAGATTGCATTTTTGACATGCTTCAGGCGAATAAGGCATGCACGTGACGTTATTGAAGACACGTCTGTAATGTTTTTTTTTTTTACATTGTTGCAGTTAGGCCTTGAATCACTGCAGTGATAAAATCATATTGATGAAATCTCACTCTTTCTGCTGCCTGGCAACAACAGATCAGCCCATGCTTCTATTATAGAGCTACTGGCTAACTGTAACTTTATTTATTTATTAATACAATACTGCGCTACAAGAAATTAAATAACACCACAAGTTGACCGTGCGTGAAACAAGCACAAACACAGCGGTTTCATGGGAGTGCGCTCGCTTGTCGCTGCGCCTCCCTATACTGCCCGCTCGCCTCTCATTGTCTCCACCAGGCCGAAGGCATGGGGGAGAGTATGTTTTGCACTCCGTCTGTGTGTCCGTCTTTCTGTGTACTGCTAATCTCCGGCACCGTTGGCCTGGTCGTGCCCAGAGTGAAATTTGAGAGAAATGTTGCATGCACATTCCTGCTAGGCAGAGGAATAAATCCCACCCTTTTCACATTGGCCTGTTATAGCACCACCTGCAGGTGGACTTTTGCAAAACACATTTTTGGAACAAAATGCCTCAAATCTTGACTTTGAATGTGGAATTGGCATCAAAGGCCGTAGAGTAGACGAAATGGCACCCTTCTCACATTGGCCTGATATAACGCCACAAGGAGGCTAGAATAACCTACCTGGCCTGGTAGAGTGGAGACCCGTGCTCTGAGGCTGTGTTCCCAAACCTTTTCACGTCAACCCCTGATTGACATGCATATTAGTCTACAGACCGCCATTTAATGTCATTTCTATCTCTGGGACCCCAATTTATATTGTAAAATCAATGTTAATTGAACTCAAATTAATTTAACTCAAAACTCAAACCAAATGGACCCATTTGGTTCCATTTGTACACTCTCAGAGTTACAGACCCATAAGGGTCCATTTGGTTCCAGATTATAATTTTGCTGGGGACCCCCTGGAACTCCCTCAAGGACCCCTGGGGGTCCCCGCACCCCACATTGGGAACCACTGCTCTGAGGAGCACTTTGTTTCTAGTTGAAAACGTATCGCCGGGCCAGTCTCTTCCCGTCTGAAAAGCCCTCCTTGTCTCTGTCCAGACATACGAGGACCAGCACAGCAGCGAAGAGGAGGAAGAGGAGGAGGAGGAGAGTGAGGACGGCGAGGAGGAAGACGACATCACGAGCGCCGAGTCGGAGAGCAGCGAGGAGGAGGAAGGTGCAGAACCCGGCGAGGACCAGCAGGGGGCCAGCAGACAGCAGCAGCTGGAGTGGGACGACTCGACTCTCACCTACTAAAGACCACACGCACGCACAGGCACACGCACACACGCACGCACGCACGTACGCAAGCACACACACACACACACACACACACACACACACACACACACACACACACACACACACACACACACACACACCCTCACACAAACACACAGAGACACACACACACACAGACACAGACACACACACACACACACACACACACACACCGACAACGTCATTTTCAAGGAGCCATTATGTTTGCGGGGAGGGGGGGATCCTTTCAACCTATCTATGGTCCAGGTTTTCCTGTTGTCATCTTCGTGGTGGTACTCAGTGTAATATAGTAATCACCAGATCACTGGTCACTTTTGATTTGTGATTTTCGTTTTTTTTTTATTTATTATGTTT
Source organism: Electrona antarctica (assembly GCF_951216825.1). NCBI lineage: Eukaryota > Metazoa > Chordata > Actinopteri > Myctophiformes > Myctophidae > Electrona > Electrona antarctica. The sequence goes on from NC_136807.1 coordinate 43,350,733, forward strand.
TCAATTCCCAGGAAAACTTGGCCTAAATTTACATTTGTTTTTGAAATAATGTGAGGAAGTCCAACCTTGCACTTTGTGTTCACTCGGATCACAGCTTTCAGATGGAGAATATCTTTTTTATTTTTTTTATGTAGGTATATATACCTTGCGCATTCATTTTTGAAATGTGTTTTGCCGCTAAAAAATCACGACTAGCTTTGACTTGGGGTTCATAGACCAGAGAGTGAAATAAGGCGATGCTTCTCAACAAGTAGTTCTTTTTTTCTTTGATTTTTTTTAGTGCATGCAGATATTTGAAAAGTCACATGTGTAGAGGAATAAATTGCTTTTTAATTATTTTGTTTTTGTAAATATAATGAAATGTAATTAGTCAATGTGTTAGTGAAGGCCTAAACAATGGGGTCCAATATCTACAATGACGCAGTACGTAATGTAGAATATTTGTGTCACACAGGCTGTAGCATGTTGCAAAATTTAGCAGAGCTCTTCCGTCATGCTTGTACAAAACGTGTCTGCATCAAAATGAGAAACCCAGGACTATAAGCGGAGGTTTCCATAGCAAAGTGGTGTCCATTTTGTCTTTTTCTTGTTTTATGTTCGTTTTTTGGCTAAAGTTTTCATTTCTTTTGCTTTATGTAGGCAGGACTGGCTTCACGCACACAGCAAAATCCTCAATGTTGGTGTCAAAATGGACCTATTAAGGACACATTTGTACGCTTTTTGAGGGTTCAATTTACTGAGGATTTTGTTGTGCAGACTCTTTGCTTTGCTTTGCTTGCACAGGTGGCAATGCTATACTCAAGGTATCAATGTATTTTAGTCCCTAGATTTCACTGTTGTACAGAAGGGATTTTTGTTCAGGGTATTCACACTCAAGAGAATTGCATACATACAAACCTTAGGTTTGTGTTGGGTACAGTACGGTAAGATCATTGATAGCACTGTTGGTCTTAAAATGTGGGTACTGCTAATATATTAGAGCTTAGAGATGATATATTTTGTCAGCAGCTTTAGACTGCCCTTCGTCTTCATTATCCAGTCCTGCCATGGTGACATAAGTACACTGTAAACATCCTAAGTGTTGGTTTAAATCTGAGGGTTGAAATAGACCCTATAAAGGTCCATTTTCACACTGTCATAGGGTTCATTTTTACACTTCGGTTAAAGTGACACTTTAGAATTTTGCTGTGTAGGAAAATAAATGAATCTCTACAAACTACTGAAAGAGCAGATCAATATGGACAGACAAGCTTTTAGTGAAGCTTTAGTGCAGCTGCTGGTGTCGTTTTAGGCCCGATTTATACTTTGTCGCACGGCGGAGTCGAGTGTTGGAAATAGCCGACCTACAAGCTCACCACGTGTCGGGAATGCGACACGTTGTGAGCTTGTAGGTTTGCCATATTCGGCATGAGACACCAGCGTGTGACAGAGCATAAATTAAGTATTAGGGGTAGAGAGATGAAATGCAAAGACATCTCAGATTGCTTCATTGCAAAAAAATATTTTTAAAGTTTTTTTAATTTAATTTTTTTTGGCACAGCTATTTAACCCAGGATAATATTTTAGATGCATTTTTAAAGCAGCTTTGTATCACAATGTAATTACTGGCTGTTCTTGTGACTCCTTTTCTCATGGAGTTCAGTTATAACTGAAGGGAGGAGCGCACTAGTTATGATAGGAAACCTCTTTAAAAATGAATCTTATTTTGTTATGGTTTGAATCTTAAAATGAAATATTTTTTTGCAGTAGACCACTAGATTTTATTGTACATGGAACTGTACTGTAGAGTTGTTCTAAAATATTTGTTTACATTTGGTAAACTTGTTTTCCTTCCGGTATTAGTATAAAACTTATACAATTGATTGGGAAGATGTGTCCAATTTTAATCTCTATATCTCCTCTTAGACATGGCTGTTATTCATTACTGTAGTGTATTTTTTGCCTAACAGGCACAATTTGAAAATTTTGGCTAATTTATGCTTAAGCACAAAGTGTTGGGTGACCTGTAACTCAAGGAAAATTACGTTTTCAGCCGAAGAAAGTGTCGTATCAACACTTTTTTTGTTTTGTTGAAAATGCGTCACTTTTATTGAGCGACATGTTTCACAATACTTGTTTTGCCAAAGCACAAATTGGGCTTTACACCCTAATAATTTTTCCGGGATTCCAAAATAAATATATCCATTTAACAACCTGCTTTATGTGACTAGGTTTGGGGGCATTTTAGTTCAATGAAGGTAGCAGAAAGTGTGGCATTATCAGTTTGAAAATGATTAGAACAGATGGCATTGAGAATCTCATACTTTGCATGCAAATATATTTTCTGAGAATTACAATCAGATGGCTCAATTATAATACGAGGGGGGAAATAGCATATTAATTATTCGCAAGTTTCGTCAAAGGACGTTTTTAGACACAGTCTCCAGGTCATCTTTGATGTTTCAAGCAAACCTTATGTCTGGAGTGACTAGATTTTTTCATGTCCAATTAATTTATTGTTTTTGGTCAATGGTGGAAATGTGGTGAACAATCTCCCCTTTCATGATGACTTGGGCCTACAAAACATGGGGCCAGGTTTGAGCCGGCCGAGTTGGGAGTGCCTTTTGCCGATCACAGCGGAATTAACACAACTAACAAATAAAAAAAAGTACTAATTTACGCTCTTTAAGTTGTGGCAACGTTTTTTGTTTTTTTGTAACTATTTAATGCTAGATTTCTTACAGAGCTGGGGGATGTGATTTTCTTTCATTTTATCGTAACAATAGTCCACTGCTAGTTTTATTAAAAGTGAAGAAGTTTTACATAGGTGTCATGTGTCCATGTTGATGTGTAGAAAAAATAGATCCATATTGTATCTTCTATATTGTACTAAATCATATTGACGGATTCCACCTCTTAAAAGATGTACATTACCGAATTGCTTTAGGCAGCATAGTGGGTATAAATTGACCTATTTGTGTATAGAGGAAGGTCGTTTTCGACAGTGTACTATTGCCTGAATTGCTGACGGAAGTTTTTTGAGGGCAGCATGAAATTCACAAGAACCCAGTTTTAAGCCTGTTCCCCCCAAAGTTCTCACAATGTCATCATGTCAAAAATGTTCCAATGTCAACATTTCAACTAACACTTCTGCAAAAGGTACAACTGCATTATCACTGTCAAGAGCACATTATTGGCTCCGACACTGCTCAGAATTATAGCATTGGCATCTGAAGTTTTCCAAATCATGTACTTTCTGGTCAACCCCTGAGATATACTGTATTTTTCTCTGCATTGAATTGAATGTCCACACACTGCCTAATGAATTGAAATGCAGCCGTAATAGTAACATTAAAAATGTAATCGTACGGGGCTTTTACTTTGCATGAACCACATTGTGTGTATGTTCCATGTAGAGTTGTGAGACTGGTGGCGAAGAAGGGGGCTCACTACTGAATCTCTTGATTGTCCGTTTCACAAATCCACGCCACTCAAAACCATGTTTTATTTTTCTTTCAAATCTTTGCTCAGAAGGGTTAAGGTGATGTTTTCAGAGTTGTCAGATGCTTCCTTTGTGCTTGTTGGGGCTGCTCTCACTTTTCTACCAATTGAAAGGCAAATTGTGGTTAAGTTGATGCTTGCTCATAAACAAAATAAAGGATGACAAGATGGGGTATAAGTTATTTCTTGGTTTCTGTCTTTATCAGTGGAGCTTGAAGAAAATATAACTCATAATTTCTGCATCGTGTTTCACTCAATTATTTAGATTAAGCTTAAGTGTGAAACTTGAAGCTTTAGTGACCTCTGCTGGTGGTTTTTTATTGACCCCAAACTGAAGCAGGATACTTGTACAGGTACATTCACTTTGGAAGGGTGGGAGAACACTATGGGGAGAACCAATGAAATGAAATGCCTTCAGAAGGCATTTCTGGACCAACAGGTGTTTCAATTTGTCTGAACAGTCTGATTGGCGCTGAACTAATTCATTTGTTTGAGACACCTGTTGGTCCCCAAATGGCAGGTGTAGGACTATCTGTTAAACTCAGGAATAAGTCACATCTCCCAAACAGAAAGGTAGAATCATTTTTTATATTTTATGTCCCTTGCCAGTAATACAAAAATGATACAATGACTAAAATGTAAATAGTACTCACAATTGAATATACAGAACTCTACTTAACTCAGGCAACATATCAAGTCAGAATACGTCTCAAAACATTGTAAACCACAATTGCTTAAAGGCTACAAATATATAATGCACTACTGAAGTTACTCCAGTTTCATTATCCATGAGTGTTGACAGCAGATGATCGTCCAGAAAATAAAACTGATGATTTGCAGCAGTCATGAGAACGACCATCAATTAAAGACACCACAATCAAGAAATGAAAGCCTTTTAAGATGATAAATGCAGCATTTCAATAACAAACAGCACAAGCCAAATATTTCCCATAAAGTGCTTGTATCAATTGCTGGATATGTTGCAAAATCAGATCAAACTTTAGTACCTATAACACACACAATTTACAATAAAGTGGAAAAATAAAATACATTAAAAAAAGGTTTAGGGGTATAAAACAATACTGTTAAATAGCTAGGGCCTACCATTACTGCTGAGAGTGCAATGATTGGTTACAAAATCAAAAGGTCGATTGGCACTTTTGTCATTATAAACCACTTAGAATTAATAAAAACACACATGGTTATGCCTTTGTTTTCACCCCAGAGCTTGCTAAAGCCATGATTTTGTCTTCTGATCCTGAAAAACAAGGATACAACAAAACAGACATGAAATTCATACTGTATACCACTGAGAAACTTAAATTAATTAAATCGCCATTTCTTTATTCTCACCTAGGTCTGCAGTGACTTTTTCAAACTGGTTGAGAGTGGCCGTTGCATTCTCTGTTAGAAATACCTCATCTTCTGTTGTGAGCTATAACAAAAGGCCAGAAAGTAAAGGTTATAAGAAGAATATAGTGTCGTGTCGAGTGGAACTGGAAACCTGTCCAAAACATTACTTTTCAGGATTCAAATTCAGCGCTGTGTTTCGAGCTTGCAGATCAACTACTTTTGATACCGTTTGTGACACTGTAGTATGATCAAGTAGGGTGTTAATTTATGAAAAAACACAAAAAGTGAAAATATGAAGATAGGTGGTTTCTGCCCGACAACAACAATGATATACAATATGAAATGTATAAAGCCATGTTAGGGGCACTAGGATGGCGCAGGTGTAAAGTTCCTGCCGGTTTGAATCCTCTGTGGTGCCTCCTGCTTGGCCACACACACATTTGGTTCTGTTGGGTGGGACGTCGGGCAGGGAGGGTGGTCTCTGTTGCTGCATTAGCGACTCCCACAGGTCAGGGAGCCTGTACGTGTACGAGTCGTATAACAAGTTCCTCCACATGCACTACGCCCTCCCGACTGGTGAATTCATGTGTATTGGAGGAGGAGACAGTAGACACTCTACCCTGGCACATTATCAACTGTAGACGTTAGCAGTGACACATTGGGAATTGGCTTAATGAGTAAACTGGGGGATAAGATAAGAATATTTTATATATATATATATATATATATAAATGTTAGACCTAATTTCACTGTGATTAGGGTATAAAGTTACAGTACCATCACCACCACCCACATGCTGGTATGATTAGATTATACTAGTTATAATATTTGCTAGACTTTCTCACCCATTTCTAAAATGTAGTTGGCTGGTATAATTGTGTAAATGGCGGGTGATTTTTTTGTTAGAACTGGCCACTTTGGTTGCTGGACAAACAGCAGTCATTTCAGCCTAATAACAGCAGAATGACTCAAATACATCAGTCACAGTCATGATCACAAGCCACTTAATCAGCAACGGCGTATTTGTTCCAGGCTGGGGGATCAAATGCATCATGTACTGTGTTGTCAGTAGGGTTGAGCAATTAACCAAAAATATATCGAAACCAATAGCTAAATATATATATTTATTTAATATCAATTAATCAACACAAAAAATGTTGAATAGATTTTTTTCTAGTCTGATTAACCGCACTCACAATGCATTCTGACGCATAGTGAGCTTGTAAATGACCTAGTTTCAAATTTTGTTTTGTTTTATTAAAAAATGAAATAAAAATCATTAATCGAAATCTTGTCAACGGTTTGAAATAATCCTGATATTGTTTTGAAGTCATATCGCACAGCCCTACTATCAGGGTACATCTGACCTTCTCGCCCAGTTTTCTTAGTGCTGTGAGGATTTCCAACTTCTGCTGTGTGTGCACATCCCGCGACAGCTTCCCCACCATGACATCACGGTCCATCTGCACACAATGTCACACCGTCAGGCTACGTAACATTCAACTACATTAGGTTAGATCAACTGGTTCTCAAACGTATTCAAGGACTCCCATATTGATGTGTATAATTTGGCCACGGTGTATGTATAAATTAAACATAGCTTAAAACACAAACCTCCGCTAGTCTGGTTCTCAGCTGTCCTGGCTGCTTCTTAGCAAAGAGACGGATCACCTCTGGGGTTTTGAATGCCTGGCTGATTGCGGCTTGAATTGCCTGGTGAAGGAGCAGACAACAACTTTACACTCATGTTAGGACGGTGGACGTGTGGTTTAGTTAAGAAGATAAGATGAGACTTTACTGATCCCCATAGGGAAACTAGATCATTAAGGCCTTTTCAGACGGGGAGCGTGTGCGATGCTGTCGTTGTCGTCTGGATCAACGACAGGTCTGCTCTAGGTCTGCTCATGAAGGGCACGACTCACGCTGCGTTAAAAAAAAAAGACACAATCCAGGTCTAGTCAGTCACGGGCATGTGCACGAAACGAGCACGCGCTTGACAATTTCACAGGACCACGCCCATGTAAATACGCTTGCGTTGTCGTCATCCCCCAACTTCTCTGCGCCTCTCATTGAAAATGAATTACTAGCTGTGTCAGTCGCTCCCCGTCTGAAAAGTCCTTTACACTACAGTTGACATAAAGCAAATGCCATTAGAAGAAAGGAACTTTTCAATAAAAAGATAACAAAGCTTAAATATATAATTATTATTATTACTAGAATTTCGCCGCCCTTTGGGCGGCTCATCCTAGAGTTACGTTGCAGCGCAATATGGGGAGAAGGAAATTGCGGGAGTTGAGAGACTCCACTTCATGTTTCAGCTGTGTTAACACACACACGATACAAAAATCCTCCACAGTGTAGTGTGAAGTTGTGAAGCCCTGGCACTGATGCGAGGTCCAGGTTGTACGGTAGCTGCTTTAGCTGCGTTCACCAAGCGTAGTTGTGTGGCGTTTGCCGTGCGATAGGCGAGAAATGTTGAGAGATCAACACGACGCAGTGTTTGTTTGTCGATGCGTACTGTTACTAAGGTGGAGTGTTCGCCTGGCCGGCACAGCAGCCAGAGGGGGAGGGGGCTGAGGTATGATGAGGCGGTGTGGAGCAGAGGCAGCGAGTTTGGACATTGAGGGGTTGGAAATCATCCCGGTCGCGTGGTTCATGTAACGCGTGTGGCACTGTGAAGGCCGTAGACTACAATGCGCCATTGGACTGGCCCCATGAAGTGAACGGAGTTGGCGGAAGTCGGCAAAGTGGTGACGATTTTGACATAGGCTGGTGGTCTTGCGCAAGAATGTGTTATTTCATCTAAATGGGTATTGTACTGTAAATATGACAGTTGCATTGGATGCAAAGTAGTGGTTGATGTCTGGACAGGCATGCTGGTGGTGTTGTGCATGGTGACATGTGTGCAAACGATGTGGTTTGGTAGGAGAAGGTGGACAAAGGACGGGGTGTTGCGCTGGCTATTAGTGTGGCAGGATTATAAAAACACATTCTGTATCCTAAATACATACCAGTTGCATCCCACTGAGCTCATCTACAAGTGTCATGTCTCCTGTCATGATCTTCTTCAGAGAGTCGTTAAATTCACTCAACTGCTCCAGGGTTTCACTTTTGGTCTCCTCATACTCCTCCTCATCCAGATCCTCTCTGAGAGATTGCAGTGGTGGGACAAAGTACTCAATCGTTTTACTTGAGTAAAAGTTTCAAATGTATAACACATAATTGTGAAAATAGCAGATCTACAAGACACATGATTGTGAGCTTGTAGATCGGCTATTTTCAAATGGCCGAAATGTATATAGGGCTGAAGTTGCATCTTTTGAAATAATAGTCTACAAATTAACTAAAGTTTTCAAATAATTGTAGTGGAGTAAAAGCATATTATTTGTCTCTGAGATGTTGTGGACCACAACATCAAATATACTGGAGTAGAAGTAAAAGTACTGAAAATTGTAAATACTCAGCTGTAAACAAATGCTGCATTGCTGCTGCCTCGCTCACTACAAACAAGACGATAGAAGATGCTCGTTGTGTTGAGATTATACAAACCTGCACTCTTCCAGGTCCTGAAGCTGTTGCATCAGTCTGTCAAGTTGCTCTTCCATATTTTGCCTCAGTTTCCCAGTTTCTGATTTCCCTCGAGACGCCATCCTCCTTTCAACTAAGGAAAGGTACCTTTACAGGTTTGAAACTGTAACCACAACACAAGCAAAACAGAAATGGATATAACACAGCTCACATTTAGTTTCATTATCATGACACAATCCGTTCAGCTAAACTGTCGTTTGAATAATGACATGGCACTAACTGAGTTGACTCAGTTCAGCTACTGTAACTTGACATTTTTATTTCAGTGTAGAATGGGTATGTACTGTGTATAGGTATTCAGAATGGGTACATTTCAAACGAAAAGCTGTTTGTGGACGGACCATGATATTGATAAAGCACAGACTTGTTTACAACAGGGTCCACCATTTTCAATTAATCAGAAAACTGAGTTAGCTTAGCTAGCTGACTAGCTAATCAGCTCGTAATAGATATGATCATGTTTTGGAGCTTTCACATCAATGTCAAAGTGACAAACTGAATAGTTTGGTGGAATCTCACTAGCTTGCGCCAGTGAGAGTTAACAAACTGATTATTAGCTATAGCATCAAAACGCATGACATCCTCACCTGCTTCTCTTGGTGGTAAACAAACCGCTTTGATGATGATGCCTGTGCTAGTGTGCTCTGCTCTGATCAATACTCAGAACAACTACCAACTATAAATTACCATAGAGCTATATAATATGGCAACAATTACTCGTAAACATGGTTGCGAAATTTCCAGCCTGTCTGAGCCTTTTGTTTCGTTCAGGGATGGATTGTTGTGAACATAGCTCTTGTATTGTGGGTCACTGGGGTGCGGCTTTAGTGTCAATGGAAGGAAAGGCCACTACCCAGCTAGTCTCGCGGGAGTTTTGCACTGTAAAGAGGAACTGCGATGATGGAGTGTTCCAGCCTAGCTAGCTATAGCTTTATAGCTCTATGGTACCACACACGCTCTATGGCACCTCTGCTGGTCGGTGCTAGAGGTGCATGAGAGTTGCTGACCCTGAAAGTACATCAATTTCATAACTGTGGAAATAATGTTGTGTATAACAGACTGAAAGATAAAGGACAAGTACATTTACTAAATGTTAATGTTTTTGTATATTTTTCTATTGTGGATTTCCCATGTTATTTTGATGCTCACTTTGATTGTAGTAGCCTATTGTGTAACTTTTATTTTTGTGAAATGACAAAGGAACATGGAAACTGTTCATTCAAGTGCTGTGGATGATATAAAACATTTGAAAAGGGAAGGGTGACTGCTGTTTAATTCTCAACTGTTCTTGATCTCATTATTTACATCACATTATGAGCTTTCTTTCTAGCACCTCTGCTGGAACACTCCATCGCAGTTCCTGTTTGCACTGAGCATGCGCAAACCTCCCGCAGGAGACCGGGCCACGCCCCCGTGTACATTCCTCTTTAATTCTCCTAGGATGATACCCCGGAAAGAGGAAGCAAATTGTTTCATTCTGTTGTGTTCTTGAGTTTCGGTAATATTTGCTGATGTTATTTCTTCACGAAAATAAATGTCTTCTGTTGAATAGGTAAGTTATTGTTTTGTCCATTTTTATTATCCAAAAAGTAATTATGACAAGCGTAGACTTGCACAAGGTTGTTGTACTTCTCCGCCGCAAAGCAACAATACGAATTCTAGTTTATTGACAGAAGATTGCTCATAACAGCTGCAGCTCTGATCCATAGACCTCAAAAGTCTGGACGAGAGCTAACATAGCTGTTGATTTACTTTCGATCAAGTCTTGCCAGAAACTAAGCTTTCCGTACAACCAGATCTGTTTAATGAATCTGTTGGCTGTCAGTGAAGGGCAGTCTGGACAGATTCAGATGAGGTGTATTATTGTGTTCTTTGTTGATTCATTTGTGTAATATTTTTTTGCCTTAATGTCTGACTACCAAGTACCACGTGATGTTTACATTTATTTTTACTGATTAAGAATTCAACCAATCAAAGAGAGCATATAAGTTGTACTATTCCAACTGGCAGTGGGGCAAAGCACCTTTAAAACATACATTTGGTTACTATTATTATTACTTTTGGAAGTGGAAGTTGGTTTGGAAGTTAACAATGTATTCAAATGTATCCCTTAAGGGCCATGCTTTAATTGTCACTTTGATTAACAGTTAAAGTCAATCTGGGAACCCATCTGCAAAAAAAAGAAAAAACAGCACTCTCTCCTGTTTGTTTCCTTTGAATTTGCCTCTGGAGGCTAACCTGACTCCGCCAGATGGGGCAGCAGAGAGTACACTGGGTTCCCCCCTCCTGCTCCCATCTGGGAACTCTCAGGCAGACTCGATGCCCGGCCACAAAACGGCCTGGCCAATCAGCAGCAGCTATCCCGCCTCTAGCTGCTGCTGATTGGCCATGCCGTTTTGTAGCCAGTGTACTCTCTGCTGCCCCATCTGGCGGAGTCAGGTTAGCCTCCAGAGGCAAATTCATATATCTGGAGGCAGGGCCTCAATAGAATGTGTATAACAGGATGTTGGCCTGTTTGGCCCGCCCTCAGCCCTTCACTTCCTGTGGTGTGCCTGTCAGCCTGGGCACACTTGAACCTCCATGCGCGGCCAAAGGAAGCTGTCTTTTGCGTCATTTCCGGCTGTCGCTCCGGTTCGGCCTCTATCCTTTTATTACTCTATGGTGTTTTCATTCCCACTATCAACAGTGTATACACATTCTGAATGGCCATGTTGACAGATTCGGTAGCGCAGCACAGAATCTATTCTTGAGAGATTAACAGTTAGTACACACTAGAATCGACTATGACATCCTTCATATAACACAAGCTGTTGTATAGAAATTAGATTAGATTCAGGTAGGCCTGATTATTTATTACATAATCAAACATTTTCAAAAATAGTGGAAATGTTGCGACATTGAGCTTGTAGATTGTCTATTTCCACTATTAAGTATAAAGTCATTAGAAAAATATGTTATTTCATTTGTCCTGTGCAAAACATGTTTATGCAGTCTAAAAGGCCAAACAGAAATGTAGTTTTAATTCACAATATTCTAATGTTCATTGACATGAAACACAATTTAATTGTTTTTCAACAACGCAATTATTAAATTTCATAACTGTGACAGCCCTAGACTCAACATGAGGAATGGAGTCCCGGGACCGCACCAAAGTGGTCTTGCTGGCCTGTGGCTCCTTCAACCCGATAACCAACATGCACCTGAGGATGTTTGAACTGGCAAGAGACTATCTGGAAGACACAGGTGGAGTCAAATGGACACAGACACACACACACACACACACACACACACACACACACACACACATCCCTCCAACCACCCCACACACCCCATGCTTCTTATTTGATTAATCGGGGAAAGTAATTAATGCCACTTTTGTCAACCCTTTCATCATTTCATGTAATCATGTTAGGCCAGTACAGGGTGGTGAGAGGCATCATTTCTCCAGTGGGTGATGGTTATAAGAAGAAGGGCCTGATTGAAGCCTGCCACCGTGTGGAGATGGTCCGACTGGCCACAGACGACTCTGACTGGATCAGAGTAGACCCATGGGAGGCCTTACAGCTGGAGTGGATGGAGACAGCCAAAGTAGTACGGTGAGTAATGGGTGAAGGTTGTCAGCTCTTAAACCCTGTGGACTCAAAAAGACTGTGCTTGTTAGGCAAGACTGATACCAGGATAATGCCAGGTTGTAACTTAAACGATTAGTTTTACAGATTGTAGAACAATCGACTGAACATACAAAAGACTGTCACCCCCAGTCTCTGTAAAAAAAAAAAGTGCATTCTTGTACTCGCCTGTACTCTGTTTTACTGCAGTGCTTACCGCTAGCCACCTTTCCCTCAATCTGCTGCTTAGTTTATTTCGTTTCAAAGCTATATTTTACCTTGGGAGTTTAGGTAGGTATTGGTCTCCTTTTCGAGGCAGTCTTGAGGCCGACTGTAGGCTGGCCCCTGTGCCAGTGAAACTGAACATGAAAAGGCATGCTCTATTCATTTCCGTATACACATGACATGCATAATATGTATAGCATAAAGTCCTTAGTTAACTATTTCTGTAATGATGATGAAACAGTAATCATAAAGTGAACAGATAGGATTATTTATTTGTAAATTGTCTTCCCCACCTGAGTCAACTGATGTCTGTACTCGCTTAGGTATCACTATGGACAGCTGGTAGAAGCCGGCCAGAACAATGATGAGGTGGACACTGTCATCTGTTCAAAGAAGCGACGTATGGAAGAGGATTCTCTTCAGGATCCACCTCATCGTAAAATGAGAGGTAAGACATATTGCTATTGTTTGCTGCATTTTTGTACTGAACTCAATTTATTTGTGTGCTGCCCTCCATGTTCATCAGATTTGCTATGAATTAGTCTCCATGTGCTGAGGATAAACACTGGACAAAATATTAGATGCAAATAGGGAAGTGATTCTCAACCTTTTTCATTTCAAAACGCCCACTTTTTGATATCCATATTAGGCCATGGACCCTCATTAGTTGCATTGTTTTATCTCTGGGACCCCAATCTACACTGTAAAATCCTCAGTGGTAATTTAACTTGGCTCGGGACCCCCCGGACCCCACAGTAATAACCAGTGACATAGACGCATATGTGTAAGTAACACTTGCCTTGAGCAGTTTGACTACTCACTTCAAATATTGACACACACAAGTCATCTTATAAAGTGCTTGTCTCATCCTTTCTTGTTAGCTAGTTATAGTCAAAGGAAAATACTGATACTACCGGCACTTCCATTCAATTAGTCTTAAAAAAGATTAGTACATTTTCTCACTATAGCTTCACGGGAGGACACCGTGGTTTACTAACACTCAGCTACTGCCAGACATTGGAGGTGTGGTGTACGTAGTTTACATACATCAAGATTTATTTTCTCTTTTATCCCTGTAGGCTCATAACTTAACATAACATACACAATTAACATACACAATTACACATACTACTTTATGTACATTCTTGTTACGTTTTGGCATTCATATAGAGCGTACCGTTCAAATATGTACACAGTCACACAGTAAGTGGACATACATTTTGTTGGCCCTCTGGTTCCCAGCCAGCTTTGTCTGACAACATGCTTCACGGAATAATGAATGAAATCTGCTCTGTGTGGATTCTTTAGTAAATATTTGGGATATTCTAAGTGAGCACAGCACACTCAACGATAGTAAAAGTGTATACCGTGCCAAATCTGCCATGTTTCATAACAGTTGAAATCCTTCCAGTTGCAGTGGCTTGTTGGATAGCCCTGCTGTCGGATAACTGCAGGATTACAGTAACCTCGCTCAAAACTCTCTCCTTTTTCTCCACGCTCCTCAGACAGTCCTCGTCTGATGCTGCTGTGTGGGGCCGATGTCTTGGAGTCCTTTGGGGTTCCCAATCTGTGGAAGCAGGAGGACATTGCTGAGATTGGGGGCCATGGCATGGTCTGCATCACACGTCACGGCAACGACGCTCAGAAGTTCATCCAGCAATCAGACCTGTTGTGGAAACATCGCAAGAACATCCACGTCGTCCGGGAATGGGTGACGAACGATATCTCCGCCACTCACGTGCGCAGAGCACTGCGACGAAGGCAGAGTGTCAGGTACCTGCTGCCGGACCTTGTGGTTCGCTATATTCAGGAGAACAACCTGTACAGTGCAGAGAGCGAGCAGAAAAACGCTGATGTTGTCTTGGAACCTCTTCAGAGGAACATGGGCGCCTCCTCAAGCTGAAAAAGCACATTGAGTGATGACATCCCCGCGAATGCCATGGTCTTTTCGGTCCAGGAGCTTTGGTTTAGATAGAACGCGGCTTTGTTGACTTTAATATTGATTTTAAACCAATCACACTGTGAAGTTCTGCATTTCTAGTTACCGTATGTGTGTGGTGTTTTAAACAAACTGTTAGAATAATGTACTAAATGGGCATATTTGGTGAATGCCCATTTTAATAGTGTGCCTTTGCCTTTAAATTATTATTATACTTTAAATTAGTTTGTGTGTTGTTGTTGTAGTAATAATGATGATAATTATGGCTCAGATTTACATAGCGCTTTTCTAAAGTTGCTTTACATAATGATAAAGAAGGAACCAACTTTATTAAGAAAAAACAAAAGCAATAAAAAAAGAAAGGGCTAGATTAAAATCGATGAAATGTTAAGCATCATAGGTTGGATAGTCTAGACCTCAGCTGGGAAAACCTGTCCCGAAGGTGTGAGTGAGGTTTTCAAGGAGGGAGGGGGCAGCAACAGAAAGTCCTATAATTTGTTTTGATCTATCAGTCAAATCTGCAAAGTACAGTGACACTGGCTAGTTTAGTCTAAAATTACATTTTCAGTCGCTTGTGTTGGTTTACAAAAGTGTGAATGATAATTGTCCTGTCCTGTCCAAATAAACAAAGTAAAGTAAGTAAAGTGTGGGGAGAAATAGAAATATAGCCACATGTGTGTCTTAAACAAGTTTGTATGAATTTTTACACCCATTTATGTTGGCCATATCAGGCATATTCAATTCACAGAATATGTTTACACATTGCTTTGAAGTAGATTTTCAAATGAAGAGCATGTCGTGTGCTTCCGAAAAATAAAAGTACCTAAACCACTTTCTTTGATTTCCATCCTGGGAGGCTCTGTGTGACTGTTAGCTATTGTCCAGTTGGTATTCGGAGAACTCGCCAGTTTACCAACTCACCACGATTTAGTGCATTTTAGTTTTACTTCACCTTCATTTAAATTGCATTGAATTGAGAGAGAGAGAGAGAGAGAGAGAGGATAGTTGTTTAGAGTTAACACTTAGTAAACAATTCCTGAAATGGTAGGCCTTTATCATTGGTATTCACATACTTACCTTTTTATCATCATCTAGCTGACCATTTAATTGCACAAAATAATAATACTTTGGAAATGACACTACACTGATGAAGACAGCATGTTAGCATAACGATAAAGACATTGATGAAGAATTTTCGCCATGGTGACTTGGTAAACTGGCGACTTCTCCGGTATCCATCCCGTTTGTCCACCTTACTAGCCATCATCTCTGATTGAGTCTTTACTCAACAAACAGGAGCTATTAATGCTTACAGATTGGTGAGGCAGGCAGGGGTCAAAACCAGGAGAAGAGGTCCAACCAAAATAACAAACGGAAGCTGAGACAGGGCTCGGACATCTAGGAACGTAACATTTTCTTATTCATATTTGGATTCAGAAGTGATAAGTAAATAGTAGTGCAATACTGTGCAATAAAATGTACCGTCATCTAGTCTTTGTTAGAAGAATCAAGATTGGTTGGCCAACCAATCTCTGAAATTATTGAAAGGATAGCCCTTTGAGCTGTTGCATTTCATTTTATTTTGTTATTACATAAAAATACACTTCAAATGCACAGATAACCTCATTACCCTCTCCTACCCACAATCGAAAAATCGGATATAATACAGAGCAAAGGTAAACCTTTAGCTCCAATATACAGAGATGTAGAGAATATGATGGGGGAATAATTTAGCAACTGGGATCTCTAGGATATACAAAGCTGTGTGAGTTATTTACTTTAGTACCAGGCAGGCAGTGATGGTAGCCAAGTAGAAGACGGCTCTAGAATTGCACTTTATGTAGTCATAGCACTTTATAGTACACATGTATAATATATTATATAGTATAGTATGTATAGTTTACATAGATACTCCACTGTTACGTTCTTAGTTTACGCATGAGTCATGATAACTACTTTTTATATATGTGATGTATGCCATGCTTTTGTTATTGCTTAATGTAAATCGCTCTGGATTAAGAGCGTCTGCTAAATGCCTAAATTGTAAATGATGATTCAAGTTTCTTTATTAGGAAAAGACCCCTTGAGATGAAACCATCTCGTTTTCGAGGGGCTCCCAACACAGATACATGTCACAACATTATTGTACATGTAAACAGTAAAACAAAACAAATTACATCGCTCCGGACCCCAAGCAGGACACTCAGCTAAGAGCATCGGGGGGGTTTATTTTCAGTTTATTTTTGAGTGGTGCAACCACTCCAAGGAACAGCAATGTCCCTATGTCCTAACCCATGTCCCGATGTTTAGAGTACCAATAGGGGGTGCTGTTGCACCACTCGCTTCAGACTGGTCTCATTTTTTTATTTATAGTACAAAATCACCCCAAGGGGTCTCACATTATATTATAACAAGAATACATCAAAGTCATATAAAAAACACAAAAACATAGCAATAAGAAAACATATTAAAATGTGCATAGCTATAAATCATCAGGAAGAAAGAGAAAAAGAAAATTACAGTACAGTATTTTAAAATCACAGGCCGGACATGCGTGCGGTGAACATAACAATGGTTTCAATAAAACTAGGAGTGCAGAGAGAAAAGATAGGTTTTTAGCCTAGATTTAAAAATGTCCAGAGAGTTGGCATCAGTGTAAAAATAATTCTTCCATTCTTCTAAATGTCATCTCTGATCACAAACAAAACATGTATGCATTGTTGGGCATGTCATTTAGATGCATTTGATTCAACTTTATTGTCACAGCTCAGGTTTACACGTACAGGTGTAAAATAAATCGGACCCGTCTGAAGTGTGTGTGGTGCTGTGCTGTACTGTACTGTACTGTACTGTACTGTACTGTACTGTACTGTACTGTACTGTACTGTACTGTACTGTACTGTACTGTACTGTACTGTACTGTACTCCTCCTGTGTGTGTGTGCTCTACTGGCCACTTTAGGTGTTGCAGCTGTCTGCACACGGACGTACACATACATACACGTGCGTACGTACACATACATATACACACACACACACACACAGGTCAAATATACTGTAAATAAGGTGCATGGTTAAAAGAAAGAAATGGGACATAGGTTCAGGTTACATAGCCCCTTCTCTCTGTCCCACTGATGTCCTCTCTTCCCCTTCTCACTATCCCTCTGGTCTCTTTGTTGTGTTTTCTCACTTCTTCTGGGTATACTTGAGTGTTATGTTTATCTGGTGCTCAGTCTCTCTGTCTCCGCTCCAAGATCTCCACAAGATCTCTCCTTTCCACATCTTTACTCTCCATGTGCCCTACTAGCTGTGTGCTAGGGTATCGGGCACGATACCCTACCCATGTACTTGTACTCGGTTTCGGAAAAGGTCCCGATACTCTGACCCCGATACCAAAACGGGGTCAATTGATTGCTGTGGCCCGACTAAAACGGTGAACCAAAAACATTGCTCATTACCATCCATTCCCCTATGAGGGGACTGGCACTACCAGTAGCTGTTGGTGACAGGCCTACACCCTCATACACTACACATTACATTTATCAAATTATCCAAATGGGCAATAACGCCTCTTTTTTTTAACAAAAAGGTCAATTTCAAGGCCTGTAATTGAACATTACAGTACCATTACAAGTACAAGGCATAACAATGAAATTCAATTGGAGAAGGGGGGGGGGGGCGGATAAGTGGTTGCACAACAAAAACAACATCCTCGTATCGGTACTTGGTATCGGCGAGTACTCAAAATGAAGTACTATTGCAGCATGGGTCTCTGGCTGCTCCGTTCTGAGCCATAGGGTCCTGACTGTGCAGGCCTGCAGAGTGTTCATTTAACTCTGAGAGTGTACATTTGTGCACTCCGAGTTTCAGATGGATAAATTAACTCTGTGGTGACTGTGTGACTGGTCTAAGGTATCATTCCTTAGACCAGTGATTCTCAAACGTTTTAATATCAAGGAGCTCCAGTTCAGTATGCGTTAGGTCAGGAGTTCCCAACCTTTCTATTATCATGGACCGGCTGACAGTGACATATCAAGGATAGTTATGATTAAAAAATAGGTTAGGCCTATGTCTTTTTTGGAATGACTTTGGACATGTGGAAAACTTTAGTTAATAAACATGCAGTGTCACATTACTTTAGTTTTGACATGAAATAATAATCCCGTGCCGTGTAGTGCTTAGGTCACAGCCTCAGGCCCCATAACAACCTGTTAAGATAAATTGAGTCTGATAGTAGCATGTTAAAATGTGGGACAATGACAGGTCTCTGTTCTATATTTGAAGTGTCTTGAGACAACTTGTTGTGTTTTGGCACTATAATGAAATTTAATTTAATTGAAAACCCAAATGTCCTACTTAAGCATGACAGGTGCATCTTCCATGGTATAAAACTGCCCAGACAAGTTTTTCCACATCCATTCCACTGTTGTATGTACGGTACATAACACTATAGTGTCGCATTTGAGCAGTATTATTCATTAACATTATTTCTGAAAGAACAGGACACATGATATTATTGACTATTAGAAACATATTATTATTAAACATATTATTTATGCATTGTGTAACAAATAAAAGTGTTTATTGCTAGATGAGCTGCCCACAGGGACCAGTATTACTGTTTTGATTGAAAATCTTATTAACAGTTTGCAGAATTACAGTACATTTCAAGCACAAACTCAATGCAAAGGCTGTTAACTGTGAGTGGACGACCCAATTAAGCATTACACTTGTTTACAACAGGGTCCACCGTGTTCAATTCATCCAAACATTTAGAGTACGTACAAATAAACACTTCTATATAGACAAAGAACAGAACAGGAATTCATCATAATGGAGGTAAAAAGGGGAAAGAAACATATACAGTGAGGGGAAAAGGCCCCCCCCCCCCTTTTCCCCTCACTGTATATGTTTCTTTCAGATTTTACAGGGGCCAGTTTCGAATTGCAGCCATCCGTAGGTGCCCTTTGAGAGCGGTTTTGAAGGAGGGACCAGTATTACTGTAACTGTTGTGGGTTGGGTTGGGTTGTGTGGGTTTCCCACGGAAACCAACCGACACCTGGCATGGGACAGAGACACATTTTGGCTTCAGGTGACAGCGAATGAAAAGAAGGCACACCCCTTTCCCTGTCACCAGACCTGTGCCTTTAAAACCAGTTCTTGACCCTTTGGTCCTCACTCACCTTCACCGCTACACAGCATATTCTTCTCATCTACACACTGCAGTTTGAGTTTATAGTCTAAAAATGCCTGCTAGCCTCTGTGGCACATGGGACATGATCAGCAATATCAACTTGGAGGGCTACATGGTAGCACTAGGTACGTTACAGCTGTTTTGATTCAATATGTTCATTTTTTATTTATTCAGGGTGTGAGTTTTGATGCGACATTCAAAGGTGATTTTGTATATTGTTTACACATGTTTGCATGTGTTGGACTATGCTGACTCTGGGGTTTTCTCATTAGTGCTACATGATGTGATTTGTTTGAGAGAGCAGGCAGAGAGTGAAGTGAGGGACAGTTGTTGTATGCGCTAACTTCTGCCTGTGAATCAGCTTGGCAGGATTTAACATCCAGTTCTGGGAAACATCTTTCTGCCTTTCCCAGGTATCAGCCTTTATGTGCGAAAAATTGCTGTAAGATTGAACCTCAGGAAGGTGATTGAGCAGCAGGGCGAGCTGTTCAACATCAAAACCATTAGCACTTTCCGGACATATGGCTTCTCCTTCAAAGAGGACCAGGATTTTGAGGAGTTTACCCAGGGTCTTGACAACAGACACGTCAAGGTAGGAGAGTGTAAAGATTATATTCAGGGTTCAATTTGTAATATACGGTTACACTCCCTTAACTACTTAAGCCCTATGTACTTCATTGTACAACATCATAGTGAAAATAGTTGCTGTAGTTGTGAGCTTGTAGATCTGCTATTTAAGCTACGGTATATTTTAAAATAAAATAAAAGTTAAATTGTGACATTATCAAGCATATCAGACACAAAGTAAAGGGATAAAACATTCTCACCAGCAATAAAAAGGAATGACCCGATATCAAAAGGAGAAGCATGAATCTCTCCCCTCTTCCACCCTACAGTCTACAGTCACTAGAACCAGTGTTGTTTTCGTCGACTAAAACTAAGACGAAAAATGTTAGTCGACTACCTGTTTTCACTGACGAAAACTACATGGAAACTAAAATCTTATGATATTTAGTCGACTAAAACTAGACTAACACTAAAACATTCCGGGTGACTAAAATGTGACTAAAACTAAATGAAAACAATTCAAGAGACTGTGACTAAAACTAAAATCAAAATTTGCTGCCAAAAACAACACTGACTATAACACTGATCACATTAATGGTAGCCTACAGTATAAAGATCAGAGGATGGCTAAGGATTGTTGTGGGATTGACATGAAAATGAAAGGTAGCATGTACTGTGTGTAGGATAAAGTACATGATGTTGATGAATGAATGGACATTGCATAAACGTAGCTGAACTAGTGTAGTATATAGTAGTCAGTGTTGATCTCTCTCCCCTTGGTCTCTTTTTGGTGCAGTCAATGGTCACACGGGAGGGAAATAAACTGGTGTGTCATCAGATTGGTGAGAAGAAGCAACGAGGCTGGGCTCACTGGCTTGAGGAGGATAAGCTTCATCTGGTAAGACCATTGACATTTACATCTTAAACACATCTTAAATCTGTTTTTTTGTATACTATTTTAATAGTCTTGAGAAAGAAATGCAGTGACTGCAAAAAAGTGCTGCTATTTGTTAAAACGCAATGTGGCTCTGTTTACAAAATGCTGTACACCCTCCAACTGTATATACTTTCCCCATTTTCAACAGTTTTATTATATTTTGACACTTGCTTTGGTAATGTAAACATATGTTTTCTCATGCCAATAAAGCTCCATTGAATTGAAATAACATTTAGGTTATTATGATCTCTACCAACAGCCAGAAAGACATTTTGGAAAAACTATGTTTGGTTGAATATAATATCAGTGATTTCCTCTTTTTAGGAGCTGTATTGCGAAGGCCAAGTTTGCAAGCAGGTTTTCAAGAAGAATGTGAACTAATGAAGATCAATGGAAGTCTAATCTCTGGATAAGAGAAATTGTTCTCTAGAGGAAATTAACACATTGTGCTCACTCAATGTCAGTGAGAAGATGAGCTTAAAGAACACTGAGAGGTCTAGTATTTTCCTTGCAAGGTGACTTGACTGCACTTTGTGTAGTGTCAATTTTAGGGCCTTTGCTTTTCTCCCTGTACATGCTCCCCCTTGGCGCCATTCTCCAAAAACATAACATCACCTATCACTGTTATGCCGACGGCACACAATTCTATATACCAGCCACACACAACAGTAGCAGCTCCATAACCAACCTTCTTACCTGTTTGGAAGACATCAAAAGCTGGATGGCACTAAATTTCCTACAGTTAAATAAAAATAAAACAGAGGTAATCATCTTTGGCCCAAATACCTCAGCCGCCCGTCTATCCCACTCACTCGGCCCCCTGCAGTCAAACTCCAAAACCTCAACCGCCCGTCTATCCCACTCACTCGGCCCCCTGCAGTCAAACTCCAAAAGCTCCGTTAAAAACCTGGGAGTCTTTTTTGACACAGCACAACATTTTAACAAACAAATCAGTAATGTCGTAAAAGGCAGTTTTTACCAGCTCAGAACCATAGCCAAACTAAAACCCATTCTAACTCATGCATTTATCACCTCCCGGTTAGACTACTGCAACTCTCTATATTTGGGTCTGCCCCACTCCGCCATCTCCCGCCTACAGAGGGTCCAAAATGCTGCTGCCAGACTGATAACTGGAACGAAAAAACGAGATCATATCACCCCTGCATTGGCAAAACTACACTGGCTACCTGTTAAATTCCGCATTCAATTCAAATCACTCCTCTTTGTATTTAAATCCCTAAACGGCCTTGCCCCTTCCTACATTTCTGATCTAATAACAGCTCCCCCTACCACCAGGACACTCAGATCCTCCACTCTCAAACTCATTGCAGTCCCCCCTTCAAACCTGAAAACCAAAGGTGATCGGGCTTTCTCTGTAGCCGGTCCCACACTTTGGAATAATCTCCCAATCCACATCAAGGTTAGCCCCACCCTGGAGATTTTTAAATCTAACCTGAAAACACACCTTTTCAGTCTGGCTTTTAATACAGTGTGAATTTTAGTGTTTATTGTTGTTCATTGTTTTAGTTTTCTTGATTATTTAGTTTGCTTGTATTACATGTTTTGTTATTGCACTGTGATAGACTACGGTCTACCTATTCTGGAAAGCACTTTGGGTCAACTGCTGTTGTTTTTAAATGTGCTATATAAATAAAATTGACTTGACTTGACTAATCAAAAAGTATGTGTCATTGTTTTGTCATGCAGGGTAGGCTTATGCTATGGACTGGTTGTGGGCTCATTGAGGCAGTCTGGAAGCCCCATTTTCTAGGCCTGTGGTTCTCAAACATTTTCAAGTCAAGGACCCCCAAATTGACACATATTAGCCTGTGGACCCCCATTTAAAAAGATATGCCAGAGACCCCCATAAGAGAAGATTTGTACGGCTCTAGCAGTGATTCTCAAACATTTCAATTTCAAGGACCCCCAGTTTGACATGCATTAGCCTACGGGTCCCCATTAAATGGGGCCCATATTTATCTCGAGGACCCCAATTTATATTGTAAAATGAATGTTAATTTAACTCTAAGAGTGTACAAATTGGTCAATTTGGTTCCATTTGTACAATCTGAGTTACAGACTCATATGGGGCCATTTGGTTCCTTAATCCTTGATTGATTGATTGATTGAAATATGTATTAACAGTTTGCAGAATTACAGTACATTTCAAGCACAAACTCAATACAAAGACTGTTAACTGTGAGTGGACAACCCAATTAAGCATTACACTTGTTTACAAGAGGGTCCACCTTGTTCAATTCATCAAAACATTTAGAGACGTACAAATAGACACTTCTATATAGTCAAAGAACAGAACAGGAATTCATCATAAAGGAGGTAAAAAGGGAAAATAAACATATACAGTGACTAACTATCAATCATTTAGCTGGGGACCCCCTGGAACTCCCTCAAGGACACCTGGAGCTGCCGGTCCCCAGACTCCACCTTGAGAACTAGGTTCTAAGTTCTAGAGTTCTAGGTCTAGGAAGCATTGAGGGGGGCACTTGATGCTATGAGGATTTAGACCACTAGGTAGCATTATTGGCTTAAAGGGATATTTCACTTTCAAAAAAACTTTTGGTAATTTTAACGTCTACTCAGGCGTATGTGAACACCCCTGGCAGTTCTTAAGTTGCTTGATTCAGTAATTAGATATTTGATATTCATTTTAACTACTATTTTGGTAAATAACCTCCTGCTGCCCTGCAGCTTCAGTTGCCCAGCTCCTCACAAAATTAAAAATAGTTATTCAAAATAAATGAAAACAGTAAATGACAATCCAGTAAATGACAGCCCCCTCACATATTATAAGGACATTATCAGTCAACAGAAAATAGGTTGGGTGTTTTCGATGAATCTATCATGGTTAAAATGGAGTTTTAAGTTATAATGGGTTTGTATAGGAAGGGGGTGGGGCAGCTAAAATGAATATCACATATCTAAATACTGACTGAAGCAACTTAAAAACTGCCAGGGGTGTTCGTGTACGTTTTTTAAAAAGTGAAATATCCCTTTAACTTGACCAGATAGTCACAGACACCAACTATTTATTGATTACCGGTATTTGCAAAGATAAGCACAGGAAACTACAGTTCAATACAAGGTCTGCTAATAGGATTAAACACCGAAGAAAGCACTATGGCTTGTTTCCATTGGGGTCCTTTCCTTTGTACTCAATTCATCAAAAACATTTAATGATTTAAACGGATAGTACAATGTTATGTAGTAGTACCTATCACTAATTGATGTTGCACATATTCAACATGTTTATATGCCTCTAACAGGGGAGACTAGAGATATTGTAACATCTCAAATTGCACCACTTTGACCACTTTCTGTCTGCCAAAAGCCAAACTGATGTATCTTACTTTTCGTGATGTTTTTCCTAGTTTATTTTTATTTTATTTCTTATTTTTATTTTATTTTTTGTTGCCAAGACTCCTATTTGAGGCATTAAAGTAAATCATTTTCATCTCCAGTTTCTCATACTGTCTTAACTTTAATGTCTAGATCTGTTTAGGTTTGATGATCATTCTGTTGTCTAACATTTGATATCTCTGTCATAATGTTAGATTTATTGTTTTGAGCCTGCAGGGTAGCCTGTGGGCAATTGTAACGCTGTGTTACAATTTACACCAGTGTCCCGTACTACAGGGGTCTGCAACCTTTTCGAAATGAAGTGGCATGTTTGTATTTTCTAGATACGTCAGTGTAGCATAAATTGAATTACGCCACATGAATAAATCCAACAGATTTTGATTGTCCATGAATATTTCCCCTTTCCCTGTCTTTTTAAACAGTTCTTTCACATTGTTATAATGATCATTAGACTCAAGAGCAATAATCTACCTATATCTCCCAGACTCCAACCCCATGCAGTCAGAGTTCAGTTCAGAGGTTTAATGAATGTAGAATTATATGTGCAGGATGTCATTTACATACACATGTGTGAGGGACTTCATTTATTTGACTACATTTTTTTAAATATTTTATTTTAAACCAGAAGTCATCTCTCTCTCACACATATGCCAGTAGTGTGCCAGTGATCACCCTCCTTTGTGCCAATGTTGGCACCGGTGCCAAATGTTGCCTATACCCTACCCCAGGGGTTCTCAACCCGTGGGTCGCGACCCCTCGGGGGGTCGCCAAATAATTTTAGGGGGTCCCCAAATTATAAAAAAAAAAAAAAAGATTTTTTTTTAAATTTTATTTTCACGATCTTTCAAAAATAGCAGACCTACAAGCTCGTAGCGCGCCACTCGGTGGCGCGCTATGAGCTTGTAGATCTGCTATTTTTCAATAGCTAAATTATAACATAATGCTTAAAACACCAAAAGGGGTTCCCGCCCAAAATGGGTTAAGGTTATTGTAGCAGTCAATTTATATTGGGGAGGGGGCGGGGCGGGGGTCCCGAGACATTGCCAAAGCATTTCCAGGGGTCCCCGGCCAAAAACGTTGAGAACCCCTGCCCTACCCCTGCCCTACTAAGTTGAGGAAACCTTTATTTATTGATAAACACAGCTGGTCTGTTTGTGCTGTGGTGTTCATATACTGTTGATGGAAAATAAAAATAAATGGCTTGTGCATGAGCTATAAAGTGTGCATTAACAACGTATTACTGATGTAAATGTCTTTGAGCAGTAGATCTGTTTTGGGATAGGTTTTAAATCAATGTCCAATCATCTTTGAGAGAAATGGCATCTATGTTCTAAAATAAATTACAAACAAATAGATCTTGCTTCGTCATTAAATTCAACCTTTATTTGTCACATACAGCTCTTAAAAACACAGAAGTAAAAACAGAAGTGATATGTATTTCAGTCAAATCCATATAGATAGATCTTTATTGTGGTCTGTATGTACTGTTTGTACCTGGCAACATTTCAGAACTATCTCTTGTAAGAGGGCATGTACTGTTCGTACCTGGCAACATTTCAGAACTATCTCTTGTAAGAGAGCATGTACTGTTTGTACCTGGCAACATTTCAGTAAATTACTTAGTGATGACGTATTCGATATTTCTAAATAATTGGTTACTGATTATTAACTGAATTATAGATCATTTTATAAGAACAAATCAGATGCATTGTGCATGATTCAACTTTTCATGGTTTATATTGTTTAATTGTTTTCAAATGTTCTAGTATAAAAAAATAACTTGGGGGAAACTATTGCAAAAAAAAAAATCATGATATTGAATTGCAACAATCGCTGAATCGCAGAACCGCAATATAATTAAGAATCGCAATATGAATCAAAACGGCACCCTATAGGTATCGAGATCGTGTCAAAATCGGGAAGTAAGTGAATCGTGCCACCCCTAGGAGACTCCAACATGTGCAGCTCAGAGGTGAGAGGTTTGATTTGACTAGATTTCAGGCAGGTTGGCATGCATGGTCTGAATAAGGGCCGATTCATACTCCTATTTTACCGCTGTTTCGGCACTGTAGTGGCGAAATGATTTCGGCTCGTCAGAAATTTTCAGTAGCACCGAAGAGCCGACTTTAGGACGGTGGCTGTGTGTGAAGGCCTATTCATACTCCACTTTTAGGTGATAAGGTGACCACCGAAACGGTGGCTATATTAAAAACAGATGTGAGCGGTGAGTCGCTTATCACTGCTGTGTGACGTCATGTTGTAGTCTGTTTTCAGTGGTCACCTTATCACCTAAAACTGGAGTATGTATGAATAGGCCTTTAGTTTCATAGGCTATACGCCTGCACCATCTGAAGGTTGGCGTTACAAACACTGGCACCATACATGTAGAGTGGCATAGCCTGAGGGGCAGGGACACCCACGCAGGGTCAAGAGCTGACCAGAGGCCTGACCAGAACCTCTGTCTGTACAACGGAGCTTAGCATTTCTTAGAATCCAGCTTGACTCCTATATCATCTTGCTGCTGCCAAGGGTTGAGTTACATTAGGCCCAGCTGTTTGAATGTGTAAAGTGATAGCTGGTGTTAAGTAGCCACTGGTGGGCTGGAACCCATTACTGATGTCATTGACTCGCATAGCGTTCATGCCAGCTGCATGCATTGGTTGGTGAGACATGGCTCACACACTCCTCTTTGCATTGGGCAAGGGAGAAGCTTGGACCAGTGTTGATTCTGTTTGACTAAAACTACGACGAAATGTTTTTAGTCAACTACCTTTTTTCACTAAAACTAAATAAGAACTAAGCTATTATGACTAAAATTTGACTAAATATATTGACAATTTTGTCAACAAATACAAACTAATTTTATGTTTGGTTGTGCTGCTCGGGTGTTGTGCTCTGAAAATAGCAGATCTACAAGCTCTACAAGCTCATGCTGCGACAGTGGTGGCCTCCTTTATAGGAGAAGGGATGACACAAAACGACAACCATTGGAGCAAACATCCATCATCACTTTAACTGCTTATCTGTGATTTCAAAATGGGGCTCTATTGTGCTATTAGTTTAGGGACTTAAAACCTTTTCAATACCTAATTTCTTTTTTTTAAATAAATACATTAAAGTACCAGGAAATGACGCAGTTGTATACCAGCGTGCGGCAAGCTAAACAAACCCCTTGAAAAGTAATGTCCACTCATGACTCTAATTAACATTACCTTACCATTAGAGTGAGGAAGGCACTTGCATGGAGGGACACTGAACGGCATGGCCAGCGTATGGAACTCCATAGCCTACTCCAATTACTTCAGGACCTGGCTAAGATATGTATGCACTTCATTTAGCGGAGAATATCTCAACTGTTCTTGGCTAATATGACCACTGCGAACAACTTAGGAACTGTGAAAAAATCTCTATCCCCGGAAATACCCGGAAATGACCAGACAGCTACTTTATGGCTCTATCTTCTAAAATGTTTGTGCGACAGATTTCCTGAGATGCTCAAAATGTTCAGAATACTCATGTTTGAATACTCAATAGACCATATGCACACGGCGGTCATCTTTCCACAAGTTAATGGCAGGGTGGAAACTAGCCGCAATTTGCCAATGACTGCCCATACATCTAAACAGACAAAGTCCTATCTAATTGTATTAAATTATGTCAAACTCACTAAAATTGTAGCTGTACGAAAAGCTTGAATGATGCTCTTTCTATCTGCAAAGTGTTTGTTTCATAACAATCCACCATAGACATGTTATGAGCTACTTTATGTCAAGAAATTCCTTGCAGGTGATTGTTGGAAGTGCTCCCTTTCAGTAATGCAGCATCCTGCTGCCTCCTGCATTATTCAAAACAGGTGGTACACAGGGCTGAGTGATTAATCAACGAGCGCTTCCAAACTCCAATACTTAGAAAAAATCACACCCGTGTGAACTGAGTGGTGCAAGGTCTTATATAGCCTGATCAGCTGTGGTCTGACGTAATGTCAGTGACCATGGTAACCATGCTCACCTGTGCACGGACACGTACGTACACAGGTACACAAACATACAGACAAAGCTGGTTGTTGGAGTGGTTTGCACCACTCAAAAAAAATCACCTGCAAGGAATATCTTGACATAAAGTAGCTCATAACATGTCTACCGTGGACTTTTATGAAACAAACACTTTGCAGATAGAAAGAGATAATTAAAGCTTTTCGTACAGCTGCAATGTTGGGTGGGTTTGACATAATTAAATACAATTAGAGGACTTTGTCTGTTTAGATGTATGGGCAGTCATTGGCAAATTGTGGCTAGTTTCCACCCTGCCATTAACTTATGGAAAGATGACCGCCGTGTGCATATGGTCTATTGAGCATTCAAACATGAGTATTCTGAACATTTTGAGCATCTCAGAACATCTGTAGCTCCAACGGTTTAGAAGATAGAGGCATGTTTTAAGTGGCGGTTATTTTTAAAAGGGCGTGGTCATTTTTCGGTATTTCGCCCCGGATAGAGAATTTTTCACAGTTCCTAAGTTGTTCGCAGCGGTTATATTAGCCAAGAACAGTTGAGATATTCTCCGCTAAATGAAGTGCATACATATCTTAGCCAGGTCCTGGAGTAAATCTCCCCCGTCAACTCAAACTCAGCTTCTTCTAGGCAACGGTAGAGTCTGTTCTCCTGGCTATCCAGCAGTGAATGCTCGACCCTGATAGCCTGGCTAATAAGCCAGACTCAAATCACACTGTCGTGGGGTATTTGAGTCTGGAGATGCTGTGTATGGATCTTGTTTCCCGGGGGGCAATTTCTCTTTGACGCAATTGGTCAGAGCTACTGTCAGTCAAAGGTCTCAAGCATTGAACGTCACTGTACCAAAGCCCGCCCATATTTCATACCGTGTCCCGATTGGCCACACCAGTTCTCTGGTGTAGGAAATGGGCGTACAATTGAGCCTCTCCAGACCGTAATCTGCCAGACTCATAGCGAGGGTTCACTGATGTTTCATGCGGGGAAGAATCAAACCTATTTAGGTTCATCTTACGGTGGACATGTTTGCCTGAAAAGAAATCTTTGAAATGTTTCATAGTTTTAGAAATATAGTGCTTTCAAATTTGAGAAATGTATAATGGGGCTCAATGGCAGCTCTATGGCACGTCAAAAAATTCTTTCACCTAGAAACTCTATTCACACATTTTATAATTCAGCTTACTGTGGAGACACATGCTGGAACGTTTTACTTTGAAATGATTTGTAGTTTCTGAGTTATTTAACTTAAACGCCCAATGCATTCTCAATGGCAATAGCACAAACTTTGGCATGCTACTAGTCCTACAATGTAGGACTTTCCCTGGACCTTCTAGCCGCTAGAAGGTCCAGGGAAAGGCCTACATACTCTCCAAGAGTTGGGAAAGAACATATCAAGAGAGTGGAGTGGTAGGCCCTTGGATTCACCAGTGGATGCAATGTACCCCACTTTGAGGTGTCACGTCTTAGGCCTAGATTTAGGGTAGGATTGAACCAGTCGCACTGTAGCCATACAAAAGCATAGGGTTCCCAGATTGTAAAATGTTGTTCCTCCATCTTGGGAGAGTATGTAGGCCTTTCACTGGACCTCCTAGCCACTAAGATGACCACAGGCCCACCACTTAAAGACCACATGTTAGGGTGCCCAAATCTGAAGTTAGGTGGTCAAATGAACTGAAACTGAAGCAATTCAGTAAAGGTCAACGCTTCCTCATGGGGTCATTTTAGGGCCTAGGACCTCCAGTAAAGGGTAAAATACTCTTCTTGGTTGTGGGAACAACATATCCAACGATGAGGACCCCATGCCCAAAGATGTCCCCCTTGCAACTGTTTCAACTTTGGTTCAGCCTACATGTAAAAGTGCCCAAAGCTGAAGGGCAGAGCTTCAACTTCAGCTACCCAGTACCCAAGGTTGAAGCCCTTCAACTTTGGGCAGATCTACAAGCTCGTAGTGCGGCACCGAGTGCCACGCTACGAGCTTGTAGATCTGCTATTTTTCAGTGGGGTACATTTAATCACTGGTCGTCTGGTCCTGGGTCAATCCAAGGGCCTACCACTCCACTCTCTTGATATGTTGTTCCTCAACTCTTGGAGAGTTTAGGCCTTTTACTGGAGGTCCCAGCCCCTAAAATGACCCCAGGAGGAAGTTTTGGCCTTTCCTGAATTGCTTCAGTTTTTTTTTTTTTTTTAAATGTTTTTTTATCCCACAATTTTGTAACCCATTTTTCACCCCTGTGTCAATTATCTAATGTGATCCTGGGCTCTACACACCCTCCGCCAACCTAGTCCCCATATATGGGGGACATGGGGAGAGCAACGGACTTGAACTCATGCTTCCTTCATGCCTGAGTGTCCAAGTTGCTCCTTTACACCTGACAGGGGGGAGTTTCCCTGGTTGGACGTACCACGTGGAAGGAACACGTTATTCCAACCAGTTCCTTTCCCCTCCATCAGGAGCCCTGGCTGGCCAGGGGGAGGCGGTTTAGAGACCAGGATTACTGCATGTTTTTTGTGAGGGTACCTACCCTAGGGGACACGGGGAGAACATGCAAACTCCACACAGAAAGGCCCTTTCGCCAACCCCGCCTCGGGTATGGGCACTGATGACGCGGAGGAGGAAACACGCCGCCAGCACCCACAGCGTCCCGAGCGGGAATCGAACCCAGGACCTTCTAGCTGTGAGGCGACAGCACTACCAACTGTGCCACCGTGCCCCGAATTGCTTCAGTTTGAGTTCATTTGAGCACCTAAATTCAGATTTGGGCGCCGTAGCATGTGGTTTTTAAGTGGTGGGCCTCGGGTCATCCTAGGGGCTAGAACAGGGGTGCCCACACATTTATGACGTGAGATCTACTTTCAAAATGACCAGCTCAACAAGATCTACCCACTGAAAAAATAATAACCATTGCTGAAAATAGTTTCAATATATAATGTGGTTACGCCTTTTTATTGTATTTGTTGCCCTTTCTTTTTGTGTGTTTTAACCTTGATGTGTTGTGTAATATGTGATGTTTTGCGCATTGTGTTTATATTTTGTGCAATGTGTAGGCTATGTTTTTCTCTTGCTGTACAGCACTTTGGTCAGCCATTGGCTGTTTATGTGCTTCATAAATATAATTGACTTGACTTGACTCCTTTTAGGTTCACTTTTCAGACAACCAGCTATAACTAAGCTCGATCCTACACATGCCCCATGGACTTAGGACACGCCTCCTCCCTTTGTTTAATTCCAAAGTCTCTAAGGACTCACTGGTTTAAAACAGGAGGCTAGCAAACATCAAGAACAAACATATTTTCAAAAGGAGACAACGATTCAGCTGCCACCATGGTGAGTTTTGTTTTGCATTTGTCATGTTAGTTAGTGTATATTGAAACATAACTACAGATGGTTTAAACTCTAGAATATACATTCATTGATTGTATAGTCTACCTACATAAAGCTACACAATTTTGAACATATTTTATTTTTTATTTTTGAGTGGTGCAACCATAGGGTGCAGCCTCTCCAATGCCCAGCTTTGTCCGTCCCTGGTGGTGTCCCTGTGTCCCTATGTTTAGGGTACAAACAGGGGGCGCTGTTGTTTGCTCATCTGATTTAAAAATAGACCATTTTGATTGATTGATTGAATACTTTACAGTTACAATACGTTATGCTACGAACTTACGTTTGTTACGGTACGGTTTGCAAAAAAGGCATGGTGGCACAGACAGACCTATACAAAAGAATGTTAAAAAGATTTCCATTGTTTTTGAGTGGTGCAACCATAGGGTGCAGCCTCTCCAATGCCCAGCTTTGTCCGTCCCTGGTGGTGTCCCTGTGTCCCTGTGTTTAGGGTACCAACAGGGTACCACTCACTTCAGATTGGTCTGATTTTTCAGTATAACATTAGGTAAAGGAAGCAATTCATTAAAGCCGGCATATTCAATCTTACTCTGTATTGTTCTTTTTCCCTTGAAGAAACACTTGGCTGTAGCCTTACTGTTGTGTGCCCTGCCTTCAGTGATTCATACTGCCTGTTATGTTAAGGGAATCAAGCCAGGTACAGGTAAAAGCCAACAGAACAGTAACAAAGTAAAACATCACACACACACACACGCACGCACGCACGCACGCACTCACGCACGCACGCACGCACGCACGCACGCACGCACGCACGCACACACATACAGAGTGAAAGTGTGTGTGTGTGTGTGTGTAAACTCGCATTTATTATGTAACCATAGATATGACTCATTGTGTCGATGATACTGATGGCACATGGCATGCAGTCGGATCCAGCTGGAAGAACAGTCTGTGCAGGAACTGTCACTGCGGTGGATGCTGTGACGCGTGAGTACCAGTGGTGGAAAAAGTACTAGTAGTAACTAAAGTTTTCAAATAATTGCAGTGGAGTAAAAGTACAATATTTGCCTCTGAGATGTTGGAATTACTCATGTTAAGTACAAATACCACAAAATTGTACTTAAGTACAGTAATTAAGCAAATGTACTTAGTTACTTTCCACACTGCTAACCAGCAATCATCAATATGTGCGAAACATGGGGTGTTGTGCAATGTAAATTTCTCCACCAGGTGTACTGGACCAAGGTTAGGTTGGCCAGGATTTATGATGATGTACATTACATTACATTACAGTCATTTAGCAGACGCTTTTATCCAAAGCGACTTACAATAAGTGTATTCAACATAGGTAGGGAACAAAAACTACTAATCACCAGAAGTCTTTAGTGCATTTTCTGCAAAAACAAGCAACCAAGAGTATACCTAGCGCTAAGGTAAAAGTGCAATATATCAGCTACCTATTTCCTTAACCAGATGAGACAAAATAGCTAAATCAAATGAGCATGAGCTAAAACAATTAAGTGTATCGACTAAACAAGATCCAATAAACAATACAACAATAGAAAACAAGCGTTCGTACAACTAGTTAACAACAAGTAGGTCAGGCAGAGAGGAAGGGTAGTGTTTCCTGAAGAGGTGGGTTTTCAACCTGCGGCGAAATATGGGCAGTGACTCTGCTGTCCTAACATCAGTGGGGAGTTCATTCCACCACTGTGGGGCCAGAACAGAAAAGAGTCGTGACCGTGTGGATCGGCCAGAAGGACCCTTGAGTGACGAGGCAATCAGTCGCCCCGAGGTGGCAGACCGAAGTGGTCGGGCAGGGGTGTAGGCATCGACCATAGCCCGGAGGTAGGAAGGAGCTGTTCCTTTCACTGCCCTATAGGCTAACACCAGGGTTTTGAACTGGATGCGGGCCGCTACGGGGAGCCAGTGTAGAGAACGGAGAAGGATGGTTGTGTGGGAGAACTTGGGGCGGTTGAACACCAGACGAGCCGCAGCTTTCTGAACAAGCTCCAGAGGTCTGATGGCAGATGCCGGAGCACCAGCAAGGAGGGAGTTGCAGTAGTCCAGGCGGGAGATGACGAGAGCCTGGATGAGCACCTGGGCTGCCTTCTCCGTGAGGAAGGGGCGAATCCTCCTGATGTTGTAGAGGAGGAATCTGCAGGACCTTGTCACTGATGCGATGTTTGCCGAGAACGTCAGTTGATCGTCCAGGGTCACACACATGTAGATCCACCGTGCGATAGATTTGCCATCAGGCTCCAGCTAATCTTGTTCATATGTTCAAGGTTCATTGGTCATCCAAATTTGATACTATTTCGGATGTATTACAGTTGCCCATAGATCCATCCCCTATTATTTCCTTATTTGGTGTTCTTCCTGAAACCACCCCCCCCCCCCAGCAAGCCAAATTACGTCATGATAACGTAATGATGACGTCCTCCAGTGACTCCGGTGACGTTCAGGACAAGGCCAGATCACAGCCCATATGGGGATGATCTTTACGTCATTTCCAGGACGTCTTCACCAGATTAAATAATATAGTTTATTCTGGGCCAGATCTGACTAGTTATGATGGCCTCGATCAGACTCTCTCTGATTCATCCAGGGACGTCCGTCTTAGTGGGTAAAATTTATGTTGGTTGAAATCAGGTGATATTCTGGGCCAGATCTGACTAGTCTTGGTTTGACTTGATCTGGCCCCAATCGAGACGTCACTGATTCGTCCAGGTCCTGACCGTGCTTGCTGGGCCTGCCTAAATATCAATCAGACCTTGTCGCTTTTATGACTCTTCTGGCAAGACGTAACTTATTCTGATCCACTGGAAAAAGAACATACCATCCCTCACATTCACATCTCTGATACAGTACTATACTGTAATATACAGTATACAGTAATATAAATGTAATATACACTGCGTGGGTCCATCTCCAAATTCGCCTTACACTCGTACCCCCGACTGAACCTGATTAGCTGTTACCTGACTAGTCTGCCTGTATTGCCTGGATGATGTTTGTGACCATGAGATGATTTCTATATTGATTGTATTGGAGATTTTATTTCTTCTTCTTCTTGCGTGTGTGTTGTGTGTTGTTGGTTTTTTGTATTTTTTTGTTTTTGTTACTCTGTGTATCCTTCTCAGCCTGTGTTTATGTTTATTATAAAAAATATATAAAATGTAATAAACAGAACGTTAAAAAAAAGGTTTATTGATGAACTTTTGAAGTCAGAACAGAAGCCATTGCCTTTTCTAATGTTCACTCTGTGATTGCAGGTATTCACAACCCAGGAAATTTCCGGATGACTGTGTGGCAGAGATGGATTGGAAAGCGTGTGTCTACAGAGTGCACAAGAAGGATGACCCCTCTGTAGAATGCCCAATTTATGCAGCCGTGGGGTAGTAATATCACTACTGTCTGTCAAACTTACATTGTCTGAAATCCTATGTTCTTCCTCAAACTCTATTATCTTCTTTTTTTTCTTTTTTTTCTTTTCTCTTTCATGGTTCATCATGGTCTCTTTCACCCGGTACCAATTGCCTAAGCCTAAAGCCTAAGCTGTAATCCTGGGTGCTATACTCTCCCTCTGCCAACCTAGGGAGAGCCCCGAACTGAGCTCCTTCAACGCGTGAGGATTGAGCAATCAATCTCTCTTATGAGACGTTTATTTCCAATGACATTATTATCAAGCTATATTTGCCTATAGTCTTTTGTAGACTTTTCTTTTTCTCAGTAAATTTTCCATGTCTGTGCAAATTCTCAGTAAAGAGGATGAAGACACAAATAAAGTCCATAGCCCTATATGCCGTACTGAATGTCTTCTGTGAAACAATGTATGTTGTCATTGTCATATGTCATACCCCGAGAAAACACCTCAAAGCTCTACTTTGAATGTTTTTACATTCAGTGGCCTGGCCTCCTCAAAGCCCCACACACCTGCTGCATAAAACAAAATGGAAGAAACCATGGTGTCATAAAGCTTGTAGCAAAACGGTATAATATTTTCAAAAAAGTGTACAGTATTTGTTAAAATGTCATTTTTACGTGGGCATGCCTGGTGCGTGGTGATGGGTGGTGATCCACCTGAACTGAAGCCGCACCCACAGCTGTAGTTAAAGGGGGAGGGGTTAGGGAAGGGGCTGATAGTGTGATGTCACTATATTACTGTTTATTTCAAGAAAAAAGTCCTGAAATTGTAACTTTACTGTCATCTGGGACCCTCCTCCCCTGCCCCACCACTACCTGGGGGTCCCGACCCACAGGTTGACAACCACCTCATTAGTGCACCTAATTTAGATGAGCTGCATAGGGCCAGCTCCCATATCTGGGGGCCAGACTGAACTGGATCATTGATTGAACCCGGATGTTATGTGTCTGCCATTACTATTGTCCTGTATTTGTTGTTACTGGCAAAGCTGCATGTGTATGCCCATTGCCTATGTATGCCTATGCCTCTTGGCGCACGCACGCACGCACGCACGCACGCACGCACGCACACACACACACACACACACACACACACACACACACACAGAGTGAGAGAGCGCACAAGGTCCAAAAGTTTGCTCTGATGAGGTTTTATCAACATTATTCAAGTGAAATTAGTTGGTTATGGTTTTATAGACTATTTAACAGCAACATTGGGCTAATATAGCTACCATGTACGACACAGGACAGGGATTTACCCAAGGAATAAAGGTTATATATTATCATCTGATCATCTATCGATACAGTCGACACGACAGACAGACAGACAGACAGACAGACAGACAGCATGGAGTGCATCTGGGTCACTTTCTTTTAGGTTTTTGTAGAATTTAAGTGCCTCCTTTTTTATTTTGATTATGAGTGGATACTGGATATCGTCCTAATTCTGCCCTGCATGCATTATTTGGTGTTTTTCGCTGCAGAATTCTGTGTGTAGGGTCTCGATGGTGGATTTGCAGAATTCTGTGTGTAGGGTCTCGATGGTGGATTTGCAGAATTCTGTGTGTAGGGTCTCAATGATTGGTGTTCATCCCATTTTTCGAGGTCATGGTTTGCTAATGGTCCCCAGATCTCACAACCATAGAGGGAAATTGGTTATATCACAGAGTCCAGTATTTTAAGCCAGGTTTTAATTGGGATGTCTATTTTTATGTTTCTCTTGATGGCATAGAAGGCTCTTGCCTTGTCTCTCAGGTCCTTTACAGCTTGGTTGTAGTTCCCACTTTGAGTCAAATCCTATGCTTACGTAGGATTATTGAGGAATCACAGCTATGCAACCTCGATCTCGCTCTAGTCTTTGTTGATTTCTCAAAAGCTTTTGATTCAGTGGACAGAGCCAAAATGTTTGAAATTCTTAAATGATATAGTATCCCCAACAAAATGATCAATGCCATAAAAGTTATATATACAAATACCTCAGACGGAGAAACACCATCATTCCCCATCCTTGCTGGCATACTCCAAGGCGACACACTTGCCCCGTTTCTATTTATTTTTGTTAAATGTGTGATAGCAGTTTCAGAAGGGCAGCTGAATATGATTTTAGGGGTATAATCTGATTATGCAAAACCATATAATTCATTGTTATCTAAACTCCACAATTATTCACTTTTATGCACATTTCTGATGTTTGTACCATGGATGGACATGACCAACATCATAATAGAACAACAGACATGCTGAATTATACTTCTCGTAGCCATACCGGGAAAATCCACAATACCTGCCTTTCTGAAACAGGGTACAGCTTAAACTTCTGAATATCATAGAATCATGAGTGATACCTCTTTTTATGGGTTTATGAGGATGTAGAAACCATTTAGACATTACTTTGAAGAGTCAGGAACTCTCAAACTCAAGGTTGTACCCCAGCACACACAACTCAGGAAAATGTAACGTGTAAATGAGGACCACACAACTAGACTTAACTTAGAGATAGTCACTCACGCACACGCACGCACGCACGCACACACACACACAAGCTGTATTAGCTGTACGGGGCTGTACGGGGCGGCCGTGGCTCAGGGGTAGAGTGCCTGGATGGCAACCGCAAGGTTGCCAGTTCGAACCCGGGCTCCCCCAGAGTTACTGTCGAAGTGTCCTTGAGAAAGACACTGAACCCCTAATTGCTCCCGATGTGCTTGTTGGTGCCTTGCATGGTTTCCGCTGCCATCGGTGTATGAATGTATGGGTGAATGTAATGCACAATCTATGTAAAGTGCCTTGGATAAAGGCGCTATATAAATGCACCATACAGTATTATTATGTTACTTCTGGAGATACTGATGAAATGGTTCTCTGTTTAGCATTCCAAAAACACATCCTTTATCCTATCTATCAGAAGCGTGGTACACAAAACCTCACACGGTTTGTGGCCTTCGTTTGGGAGAGAACCTCTGTGAGTCTGTCGCATATTTACAGGATGTGACATTGTGAGTGCCTTTGCTGGTCATGGAAATCTGAATGCACTGAGGTTACTGAAGAAAAACCCAGATTTTCAGGAGACATTCAAACAACTTGGCCAGACTTTGGATGTTTCAACAGAGCTCTTTGACCAAGTGCAGCAGCTCACTTGTATTGTAGCTGGTACCTGTTTCCACCACCTCCAGTGACGTGAACTACAGTAGATCCGCTACCAGCTTTTCTGTGCCAGGAGAAGGGAGGCTGATTCCAGTCAACTTCCACCATGTAGAGAATGTCTATTTCTCCATGCCCAATGTGCCAATACCAGACTTGAATATGGAGATGCTCTCTCTGCAGACTCACCCATCTGCACCAGATCTCAACAACTGTTGATGGTGGACAGTTAGCAATTCAATGGATGCACACAGCCCCTGTACCAGATTATTATATGATTATTTTATGAACACAAGGCTGCTGTACTTTATATCTCATACTTTAAATGTTTAGTATGAGGTATAAAGTATAGCAGCCTTGTTTTCATAAAACAGAAAGATTGGGTATGGTAAGTACGTTCTTTCAGGACCTTTCACTGCTTTGTCTCAACCATTACTCTATGGCTCTGGTCTCAGCCACCGTGGTGGATATTCTTTTTATGTTGCCACTACTGTTGGAGCAGCCATAAACTATACAGGTTCATCCCAATGTTCTGGGCATCTTTGTAATGTTAGTGTTAGTAAAAAGCAGGTAAAAGAGTAACGTTTGAGGCAGACTGACATCAGTCACTCTACAGTTCACTGTAGTAGAAGAGGTGCGGGTTTACCCCGCAGCCATGTCGGCTCCGCCTACAGGAAATACGTAAGCTGCGGCCATGAGACCTGTTTCTGAATTCGTCTATAGCCCCTTCTCTCTCTCTACTCCATCCCTTCTATCCTGTCTCTCTCCCCCTTCTCCCTCTTCCTCTCTCGATCCCCTGCCTCCGGA
Source organism: Electrona antarctica (assembly GCF_951216825.1). Lineage (NCBI taxonomy): Eukaryota > Metazoa > Chordata > Actinopteri > Myctophiformes > Myctophidae > Electrona > Electrona antarctica. The sequence continues at coordinate 43,389,719 of NC_136807.1, forward strand.
CCTCTCTGCCTCCCCCCTCTCTGTCCCCCACTCACTCTGCCACTTTTATTTGCTCATGTGGCACAAACGTTATGCAAAGCTGATCCAATCACAGCGCAAGGTGACACAATTTGGCAATTGTATATATTGGATTAGATTAGATAGACTAGACACTAGACTCTAGTCTAGTGACTAGAGGTTAGTGCTGCTACATACGTCATGTCATGACATCATGACCTCACAACAGCATCAACACAACCATTTAACTGTCCTTTAAGCTGACATGTCCCACAACTTCCTCTTGTAAATTAGTTATCAGTGCTGATTTGTGTTGGTCAGTGAAATGTTTCACTGGATGATATATCGGAATGAAAGAAAAGATAAATACTTCCATGGTACTGTGGTAGTTGGACACGAGGTCTACTGCTTTGGAGGAAACTTGAACCAGGAGGACCTTGAACCGATTGTTCGGACTGAAGTGCATGTCTTCAACACACTGGCTCTGCGCTGGATGATGTTGCCCCCTATGACATCTGAAAGAGGAGAATGTCACCCTGAGGTTCCCTCCATGTGCTGGTGCAGATCAGCTATGCTTATAGAAAATGTCATCTACATTTGTGGAGGAGGATCGACTATGACGATCCATCGGCAAATGGAATTCCATCGTTTAGGTATATTAAATAGATTTAGTACAATTCTTTATGCATTTGATGTCGACACCCACAGATGGTTTGAGCCCCGGGTTTCTGGGAATGTTCCAAAGCTGATGAAAGACCACTCAACCTTTGTCTTAGGGAAGGCCATATATATCCATGGAGGGTACAGCTTAACATCGCCTAGCAACACTACTAATGACATCTATAAGTTGGACACCACCGCAATGGTCTGGTCTTTAATTAACACCAGAGGCACTCCCCCAACTGCTTCCTCCGGACACTCTGCCACCATCATTGGGACAAAGATGTTTGTATTTGGGGGTAATACTAACGGAAACCATTTCCCCCACAATAATATGAGTGTGTTTGACACAGAGACCAACCACTGGCTGAGCAGTACAGGGCCACAGCGGATCTTTGGACTAAGAGGACGTAGGTATCATTCAGCCTTTGCCTACAATGGAGAGCTGTACATATTTGGTGGCCAAACCAGGATGTCATTATTCAATGACCTGTGGAAATTCAATCCAGAGACCTTCTCCTGGAAGTTGATGAAGCACAAAGGAAATGGCCTGTGTTCAATTTGCTGTTGCATGGTGAGAGATCGCATCATCCTCTTTGGACGACAGATATTGGTTGGAAGACATACACTGATTGAACATCGACGCGCTCCACTGTTCATGTTAGATTTAAGGCCTAGTCTGAAGACATTATGCATGCTAGCAGTTATTAAGTACAATCTGGAGCAGTCAGAACTCCCACACAACATCAGATGGGAAATGGAAAAAATGAAATGGAAAGGTTGTAGCAGAAACCCCCTTGTCTCGGCGGGGACAATGGAATAGAGGAGACAGAATCGCAGTCTTGGAAGGTACGCTGCGTCGCTGCCACTCAAGACTACTGACCAATCACAGCGCGTCTTTTCCGGGAATTATCAATTCAATCCAAAGGAGCTTTTTTGGCATAAGAAAACAAACACGCTTGCATTCCCTGTCTGATCTATGGTCTGATTGCCTACCGAATGCACTTTTCCGTGACGCACGCAGAAGCTTGGCAAGCTTCCACTATGCTTCCGCAAAAACTTGCCTCCATCTTGCCACTTGAACCACCCACCTACTTATGAAACAAACATAGGTAAAATCTCCTTCTACAGCACTGCCAAACAAGCGTGGAATGCCCTGACCTCTTCCCTCCCTTTAAAACAGGCCTGAAAGAATCCACCTTTCAGCCGTTCGAAGGGAAAGGAAATGATCACTTCTCCCTCAGACAGGTGATCACCCCCTCTTTACAACCCTCTCCTTTCTTTCTTCCACTCTTTTTTTTTTGAGTGGTGCAAACCACTCCAACAACTGGCTTTGTTAGTGTTGAGTGGTGTAAACCACTCCTACAACTGGCAGAAAAAATGAGCATGGTTGCTATGTTCACCCGGGTGTGATTTCATTACGTCAGACATGATTTCATTACGTCAGACAGGCTATATAAGACCTTACACCACTCAGTTCACACGGGTGTGATTTTTTTAATGATATTGAATTATGTTGTTGAAGGGTGCTTGTTTAAGAAAACACCATAGACAATAAAGAGAAATGTAATGTTTGTTTTGAGGACTAAAACAAACAAGCATTATGTTGTAATTGATGTTGTAAGATGAGAAGAGCGCCCCTCGCTTCACACGGGTGTGATTTTTATTTTTCATGTCACATTTATGAATTGCATAGGACCCGAAAGACCAGGTGTTCTACTATACTCTGTTGCTGTATTACATTTAGACCAGGTGTTCTACTGTACTCTGTTGCTGTATTACATTTAGACCAGGTGTTCTACTGTACTCTGTTGCTGTATTACATTTCTGTCTAATAAACTATTCAATCAATCGATCAATCAAGTAATCAACGCACGCACGCACGCACGCACGCACGCACGCACGCACGCACCCGGTCGGTCCACGGGTCGGCCGGTCGGCCCATGGGTCGGCCCATGCCGGCCCATGCCGACCCATGGTATCCTGCAAATATGTGACAGACACAGAGGTTCTCTCCCAAACCAAGGCCACAAACTATGTGCGGTTTTGTGTACCACGCTTCTGATAGGACAAGGGATGTGTTTTTGGAATGCTAAACAGAGAACCATTTCATCAGTATCTCCAGAAGTAACATAATACAGCTTGTGTGTGTGTGTGTGCGTGTGCGTGTGCGTGTGCGTACGTGCGTGTGTGCGTGTGTGTTGACCCTTAAGGCTCTGTTGCCTCAGTCAACAAGTTACCACAGGTGGTCTATTTCGAAAGCATTCTTGAGTGATAAAAGTCACTGGCCACTATATATGGCATGAACTCACAGCTGGTGCAAACTGACTATCTTAAAGTGTCCCTAGGCTTATTTAGTGACTTGGTATTCTAGCTGGCCTCTTCACTCAGGCTTCCCTGCATGTAATTTCCTATAGGCCGAAGTGTTATGTGTACAATTATGACATATGTTGAGAGGCATAAGCTATCAAAATATACATCATCCCCCCCTTCTGGGGAATATAACATTCCCCAGACATAATTCATATTTCATAAATGACAAATTATTTTTCCAAAAACATTTCACTTTTTTCTCTCAAAAATCCCCAAAATGTTCAAATTCCCCAAACTGTCTCCCTTCGTAATTAGGTAATTACCCTCTTCCCCCCTGGATAATGAGAAGGTAAAACACAGTCAGGTCGACACAAAACTCAAAACAAAATGAATAAAATCAAAACCCTAAAAACAAAACAAATCAATCAATCAATCAAGCTCTTTTCATTCCTAAACTGAAGTATCCCTTTTCAATAGAAAGTCTTTCTTTCCCTAAACTAAACCTCAAAGTGTCAAAGGCAAAATGTCTGTCCTTCATGCCAAATGCACAAATGGGGTGACAATACATTTCCCTAGATAGAGCAACATCTAGAAAAGGTCAGAGTGTCAGGTGACAGCTAGGTGACAGATCAAAAGCCATGCTTTCAATAGCACAGAGAGGGGCGTGTCAAGTCAACTGTCAAAAGAAGAGCATGGAGGAGCCATGACACTTCTCCTTTAGCTGTCCAACTCATTGTTCATGAGATCCAGTCAACTTGACTTCCCTCAAAGTTTCCTGTGGTTTCTGGTCACACTGTCCAGAAAAATGACCATATGTCCCACATTTATGACAAACTCCTCTCATTCTCCAGCTTTCTGGGCTGTGACGCCCACATGTTAGAGATGTATAAGATGGGACGGAGAATCAGTTAGAACTGGGAGTGAGAGACAGCAGAGAGAGACAAGGGGGAGCCTAGGCGCTCTGCCTGGGACGAAGGCTTCAATATGCTGTAACTGTATGGAACAATGATATCTGTAACCTGATGTAAAGCTGACCAATAAATGGAAAGAAGGATATGTGCCTGCTTGGATCTCCTATTCATTTCAACAGCAACATCAACAAAGGAATTAGGTAAATTAATCCACAGAGCCCTGTAAGAAAGATGCATCACTGGAATTAACAAAGACATCGAGAGAATGATCAGCAGATGTGAAACATGCCAGAAACATAGAAACAAGCCAACCAAAGAGCCTATGGTGCTAGCTGATGTGCCAACAAAACCATGGCAGAAAGTAGGAATGGACTTGTTTCATCTGAAGGGCAAAGATTATATTGTGGTCATTGACTACTACTCCAACTTCCCTGAAATGGCATTACTCTCAAACACATCATCAAGCTGTGTCATACTCATAACACATGTAAAATCCATCTTTTCCAGACAAGGGATACCTAAAGTGGCCCAGAGTGACAACGGACCTTGTTTCAATAGCAAGGAGTGGCAGAGATTTGCAGAGCAGTATGACTTCAAGCATGTGACATCTAGTCCTCTGTATGCACAGTCAAATCGGAAAGCTGAAAAGGGAGTCCACATTTTAAAGCAACTGCTGAAGAAAGCTGCTGACAGTGACTCAGACCCTTACCTAGCTTTACTCACCTACAGAGCAACACCACTTGAATGCGGACTGCCACCTGCTGAGCTGCTGAACAACAGAAAGCTGCGTACTACACTGCCATGCATCTCAAAGCCAAATGAACATCTGGAACTGAAACTGGAGCAGAAGATACTACAACAAAAGAAAAAGCAGTAGTCATTCTATGACAGAACAGCAAAACAGCTTCCACCACTGTCAAGCTATGACATTGTTAGGATTGAAGAGCCTGGTGGATGGAAAACAAAAGCCACTGTTCTTCAAGAAGTAGCTCCACGATCGTTCACTGTGAGGACAGAGGAAGGACAGATCTTCAGACGCAATCGCTGCAGTCTTCTTAAAACACCAGAGACTGTTGAGGAGCTCAGTGAAGCACTGAGTGAGTCTGTGTATCTGTGATGGGTGGAGAGATGGACTCAAACACATATACAACCCACACCATCTACTCCTGTGCTTGAGATCTAGCCTGGCTAATAAGCCAGACTAATATCACACAACACTGTCGCGGTATATTAGTCTGGGCTGGCTCCACTTGGATTTCATTTCCCGGGGGGCGGGTTCAAACATTTTCTCTTTGACGCAATTGGTCAGAGCTACTGTCAGTCAAAGGTCTCAAGCATTGAACGTCACTGTACCAAAGCCCGCCCATATTGCATACCGTGTCCCGATTGGCCCGACCTGTTCTCGGTTGTAGGAAAGAGGCGTGCTACTGAGCCTCGCCAGACCGTAATCCGCTGGTAGGCAATTTTTTTTGCCAACGGCTGATTCGGTCTGGTTTATTAACCAGGCTACTTGAGATCCACAAGAGAACGCAAAAAGCCTGACAGACTGATCTTGTGAAAAATAACTTGAAACTGCATTAGAGGGAGACGTGCTTTTCAGTTTAAAGCTCCATCTGATTGGAACAACCCATTTGTACTTGTTTTTGATTTTTTGATAATTTTTTTTTGTGTGTACTTTAATACACTGACACCACGGCGCGTAAACAGCGCCTCAAACTGTGACTCCGCCCACAACCGGGGGAAGTTGTGATTTGCGCTCGTTCACTGCAATGCAATTTGCGGCATTTTCAAAACAATATTGAGCAGAGTAGCGATTATCAAACGTATTTGCAATGCCATACATTGAAAGATCTGTTGCCCGTGGACAAGGCACGCTACCTCCGCAAGTTAGATAGCATCGGCATAGATATTTGTCCGTATGTGATTATGGATTGGACCAAGTTGCATTGGCAGCCATAGAAAATTCTTACCCCAGGCTAAAACCGGATGTGACGTTTTTGGGCGTTCCTGTCTAGTGTGGTGTCAGTGTATGCTTGATTATTCTTTTTATCTTTATTAAAGGACCAAGCAGTTCTGAAAGCACTTGGTCCTTTTTTGGAATTGCTATTTATTTTCTTCCGCCACAAATAGCAGTTCTGGCTGAACCGTGCAGTCGGTTTTCGTGAAATTTGGAGATATGGTAGAGGGTTTTTTTTAAGTGAAAAAATGAAGGTTTTATGAGCCAATGAAAATTGCTGTTTTGTGAAATTTTGTCTTTACTTTGTTCTGTTGTAGTGCCTGTGGCTTTGCTGACCTCTGCTGGTCTAACGTGCCTCACCTGTCAATCACCTGAGAGATCTGGCTACCACACCCTTAGTCAGCTGTTCTTGATTAGTTGCAGGCTATATAAGTGGACCTGTGGCCAGGAGCTCATTGTCTCCCAAACACCCAAACTGAACAGTTGTGTTCCCTTTTTGTTGCTGTTATTAGTTAAGCTGAATGATTTTGCTTGTTAGCTCGGTAGGTAGAGCTCTTGCCTTTGCAACACAAGGTCATGGGTTCAAATCTGGGCACCGCCAACGACCCTTGCTTAGCGGACGGTGTGGTGTTGTAGAGGAGGTCTCCCCGGACGCGTGCGTATGTCACACTAGTCGAAACATAGCAGGGATTTTTGTCCAGTGTCCACTTTATTCCACTGTAGTCTGGAAATGGGAAGTTTTTTGACCTCTGACCTGGTGCCAATTTTTGTTTTACACCTCTGCTGCTTAGCGGACGGTGTGGTGTTGTAGAGGAGGTCTCCCCGGATCCGTGCGTATGTCACACTAGTCGAAACATAGCAGGGATTTTTGTCCAGTGTCCACTTTATTCCACTGTAGTCTGGAAATGGGAAGTTTTTTGACCTCTGACCTGGTGCCAATTTATTTTTTACACCTCTGCTGCTTAGCGGACGGTGTGGTGTTGTAGAGGAGGTCTCCCCGGACGCGTGCGTATGTCACACCAGTCGAAACATAGCAGGGATTTTTGTAGTGTCCACTTTATTCCACTGTAGTCTGGAAATGGGATTTTTTTTTAACCTCTGACCTGGTGCCAATTTTTGTTTTACACCTCTGCTGCTTAGCGGACAGTGTGGTGTTGTAGAGGAGGTCTCCCCGGACGCGTGCGTATGTCACACTAGTCGAAACATAGCAGGGATTTTTGTCCAGCGTCCACTTTATAAAGTCCATGCTCTCCAGTGAATAGCATTTATCCATTTAGATAACTTTTTAATTACTTATCTTTACACAGAAACATTACTTATTACTTATTTTTACACAGAAACATAATGTGTGTCCTATAACATCGTTTAAATGCTTAATTTATCGTTTTAATGTGCAAATTCATCTTTTTTTCAATACTCTAGAGGGTACTCTTATTTTGAAGAGATCGTCCACCGGAAGTCTTAGATTTGCCAAAAAAATAGTTCCCTTCTCCAAAAAAACACTGATCACTCCAGCTCACACACACAGCGCCGAATAACGTGGAACTGAAATTGAACAAAGTCCGAAAGAAAGAAGCCTTGTTGTTGTGTCTGTAGGGGGAAAAAATAAGATTTACGCACAACCCGAGACCTCATGATGTAAGCATGTTTTTGTTTGTTTTGGCGTAATGTTATTTGACCAAAGGCGGAACTCGCGGGATGTAATGGCCCTGTTGCCCCTAGCTAGCTAGTCCAATGTAAGCTAACGGTTAGCTTTTAACAAAGCACCAAAGACACGGAAGAACCGCCTGGCCCTTTCTGTTCTGGTAATTAATTGCCATTGAACGCGTGTATGTATTATTGTAGTTCACGTCTTGACGTTAGCCAGACAGATGTGAGTATAACGTTAAGTTGATCAATATTGCTGCTAACGTGACTTTGGTATGGATGATCAGGTGCAACCGCATGGCTCATATTCATTCATTCATTGGGCTTCTTTCTTCATCCCTTTTCAGGTTAGACACTTCGGTGTCCACAACTAACGTTAGGAGTGTGGGAAGCCGCCCATAGGTTTTACATTTTAACTGCTATATAACGTTACATCTGCAAGGGGGGGGGGGGGGGGGGGTGTATATGACTATGTAGTGGTGTGTGTGTGGTGGCGTGTGTGTGGCCCTGATTGCTTCATGCGTGCTATATCTTCTAAGATAATTTGTCTGCTCTAGCTAGTAAGGCTACAGAGTACAATTTAGATCGCTGAATCATCTGGAGCATATAATCTGTATGTATATATAATCATCAATATTGCCATTTATACATGTTCCTTGTTGAATAAATAGCAATGATTGTAAGAATGGATAGCCTAGTATGTGCACAGTAGTCTGCATATTCACTGGTGATGATAGATATTATGTTATATTGAAATAGTATATTAATTAATATTCACTGTGCATTTATATTAAGTGATAGACTAATATTTTTTACTTATTAAGAGATCCAATGCAGAGGGCCAACATTCAGTAAAAGACTGAGGTGTCCTTGAATCATGTTGTACAGTATTGAAAGTGAAACATGCTCCTCTGCAGGTAATGTTAGCTATTTGACCATGACATAGGTGTGAGAAATGTGAAGTGTGAGGTCTGTTTACTGTTCACATTGAAGTGGTTTGCAGTTGAAAATGCAAAGATCTTTTGCTTTATAGAATTTTTGGTGCCATCTTGTCATCAGAGCAGTCTGTGTAATTGGATGCTGTTGTATAGCTACCTGTAGCTCCTTTCGGAACCCTACGTTAAAGTTTCTGACATTTTGATGACTATGTAGGGTTCCTTCTCACCGGATTCAAGCGACATGGGATGCCATCTGATTTCCCCTGACTTAGCCCTGTGCTGCGGTGTGGGTGTCACGCTGACATATTCCAAACGAAGCATATGAACGCTATAGGAGACAACGAACCATCTGACCCCCCCCGCGAACGGCTCAGAAGCCGTTAAGTATTTTTAATGTTTGTACGACCGTTTTGGCAGCTCTGAAATTCTCTCTTGTTGACATCCCATTGTACCGCCTCTCGGCATCTCGGTTGGCTAGCAGCGCCTCCCTACGCGCCTCGTAGGCGCAGCTAGCCAACCGAGATGTCAACAAGGAGGGACCGAAGAGAGAATTTCAGAGCTGGCAAAACGGTCGTACAAACATTAAAAATACTTAACGGCTTCTGAGCCGTTCGCGGGGGGGGTCAGATGGTTCGTTGTCTCCTATAGCGTTCATATGCTTCGTTTGGAATATGTCAGCGTGACACCCACACCGCAGCACAGGGCTAAGTCAGGGGAAATCAGATGGCATCCCATGTCGCTTGACGCCGGTGAGACCGGACCCTACGTGGTAGGTCCAAAGGAGCTCAACCCGGGGGGTCCGGAGACGGGCTAAGCTACCTGATACCTATGGTTTTTGATGCCATGGCATTGTCTAACTTAAGGGTCATTCATAGTCTGGATTTTTGGTGGTGAGGTGACCACCGAACTACAACATGACATCACGAGCCGTGGTGAAGAGCAAACCAGTACCACCGCCCCAGCCCTTCTCTCCGTTTTTACTCACCACCGCTCAACGTTATTTCAGCTCCGGTGGTCACCTCACCACCGAAGATCCAGACTATGAATGAGCCTTTAGACCAGCCCACCTGTCCTGTACAGGTGTATGGGGGGGGGGGGGGGGGGGGGGGGGGGGCTGATGGCCAATCAGGTGAATCAGCTGCTACGACCGGATTTCCGAACGACACCGACGCAGCCGTAGGCAGAGAGACTCCAGACCTGAATCCCCAGAACATATTTTCTTAATGGGCATGGCTATCGATTCAGGGCTGGAGCCAGGCTAGGAACTCCCCCCAGAAGCGAACATTTGAGTTAAAAATGTTTGCTTTGAAAGAATATATATGCAAAGATTCCTGCCACATTTTCACGATTTTTCAAAAATAGCAGATCTACAAGCTTGTAGATCTGCTATTTTTCAATAGCTAAAGTATAACATAATGCTTAAAACGCCAAAAAGGGTCTCCGTCCAGAACGGGTTAAAAACTTAAGAAAATAGGAGAATCTTAATATTCCTCAATACACATACATTTTGCTGATATACAGAAAGAATACAAAAGGCATATTATATTCCTTAAGGGACAATTACACAATGGCATCTTTTATGAGGAAGAATGCAATTAAATGAAGTGCAAATCACATGCAAAAGCAGAGACGTTTCTGTGGCTACCAAGGTGGGGGGGACTTTTTAAACCAGCCCACAAGTGCATTTCTTGGCCGCGCACGCAGACAGTATTACAACCAATCAATGATAGAACCATTGAGTTTAATTGAAGAATTTCTTAACAGCGATTCATCGATTTTCCGATTAATTGTTAAAATCGATGCTCCATGAGCTTGTGGATCTTACAGCTTGCAGTGTAATTCCATAAACCTGAGTTTATGAATGGCTTTGACCTTGTACTTTGTTGAGTTGGTTTTGGCGAAGACGGTAACATTTTGGTTAAAGTGAAATGTTTCTAAAGACTAACGCTGGGACTCCACTGCAGCCATTGGGTGTCCGTCAACGCAGGGAATGTTCCCTTTTTAATCAATGGTGCTCCACTGCGGACGATACCCTGCGTGTTGCGCTCGGTTCATTTTTTGACGTTTCCAAACGTGACGCAAGTCGGGGTGGGTCCCGAACCTCGGGACCAAGTATGAACCGATCGGATCCCACAGACACGCAGTCACACTATTTATTTATTTTCTTCCCTTAATAAGACGTGCAGGGAACAGAGCTGATCTACAAGCCTACATCGCGTTGCATCAGCGACGCGTTGTGGGCTTGTGGCTTGCAGAGGCGGAGCTATCTCTCTGCATTGAGTTAGTTGTCGAGGAGTCTAGAGACAGTGACATGCGCTGTGCCTGGCACTGAAGCAACATCATTATTAAAGTTTCTTAAACGTAATTTTCAAGTGAAGTTTATGGGAGGAAATTTTTAAGAGGGGACAGGAGTGTGTGTGTGTGTCACGGCGTAGTGTCCAGATGCCCAGTCAGTTTAGAGCTTGCCAGTCTAACTTCGAAGAGAGGTGGCGAAAAAACAACAAGATAGCCTACTTTGGGCAGCCCGTGTGCATGCACATTTCTGTTAGTAGCAAACCACAGCATGCAAGCCGCCTTTGTTTTCAATGATCCCCCCCATTAGCAGCCGTTCTCACCTATCGGCTGGAGATGCGCTGCCACCCCCCCCCCCCCCCCCCCTTCATTAGCGATGCTAATTTGCCCAGTCAATCGTGTGTGTGTGTGTGTGTTGCTCTCAGATCTCAGACATGCTTTTATTTGTTATTGGTAATATGAGAAGTAGCCTACAACACTATTGCCCTGGGTAAATACAGAATAGATATTATATTTAAAAGAATCACTATTATCCACAAATGGCTCAATAAAGGATACATGTCTTAAATTGACATTGAGCTTTTTTGTTAAATAAACATTTGACCTCTTTAAGTTATTTTATACCATTTTGGAACCAAAATAGGGAACCGTTAAGAACCGGAATCGATAAGCAGAACCGGTACCGGATTCGCAAAAATCCAAACGATACCCATCCCTAGACGCAAGTCAGTGGAGCCCCGGCGTAAGAGGCTATTGTCACTATCAGTCTGTATAAATGTATGAATTCACTTTTTTGTCATGTTTGTTTTTACAATTCACAAAGGTAAAATTGTGGCATGGTTTATTAAGGTGTTAATGTCACTGTGTCCTTTGTGTTGTAGGGAACCATTCAAAAAAGAAGCCACCTGGATCCAATCGAAGGACACTGTCTACGTTGACTTTATTTTTCCAGTGGATATGGTGAAGGCCAAGGTCGAGGTCACTTTTACCCCAGGAAAGTTAAACTTCAGGTGGGTTTCCCACAAATACTAGTCTTTTTCTGTTTCCACCATTGTGGTTCCTATTGGTAATGAACTTTTCCTGTGCATAAATAATAGCTGTTCATTTAGTGTCACATGCTTTCACCAACAGATGTAAAGGTTTAGGACTTACAATAAACCTTTTAAACACCATTGATGAAAAGGTAAGTTCGCCCATTGTAACCACGAAATCATCTGTCATTTTAGTTGACACAGATGAGCTTTATTCCAAAAAAGCAGATATACATGCTCACAGTGCGTCACTTTGTGCAGCGCTGCAAGCTTGTACATCTGGTATTTTTGAAAAATCTTGTAAGTGAAATCTTTAATCATCGAAAAAGTTTGAGAACTATGATTTAGAAGGAATTTGTAGAATCGGCATCAGTTTTTAATGGGTTAAGCTGATTCTCAGCACTCAATTAGCCCTTCGCTAAATCCCACCCCAAAAAACGATCGTCCAATACCAATCCAAATAGTTTAGCAACTGTTGCTATGCAGGTCAATCTTTCGCAACCTTATAGCTGTCAGTGTTATTTTGCATGCACACAGCTTAACTTCGAAAGTTACACGACTGACCCACCCAGGTGATGGCAATAATCGCTGCTAACGTGCCTATTGGACAAGAACGGGTTGGGGAGGGACTTAGCGAAGGGCTAATTGTTTATTTATTATTGTTTTATGTCTCATTAGATATTACTATTGAATGTCATTCTTCCCTCACGCAGGTATCCACATTTGAAAAAGGAAAAAACTCAGTGTTGTGCATTTTAAAAAAAACCAAACCTGCGAAGCGATGGATTAGGCTACAAAAAGAAAAGAAAACGGTCAGTCCACACGTTGACACAAAATGTCAAGGTTTTTTGGGGAATTAAAGAGGGATATTCCTGTTTTGACACATTGTTGATGTGATGTTGGAATGTGATTGAGAAATCCTCCAAATTAACTTAACTTCTTTCTACCCACAGCCCAAATGGCTCTCTTTGAAGGGAAGTTCTCTCGCAAGTGGCTGGAAGTCCGAGAGCGATGCTTCCGATGACGATTTTCTTGGCCCGTTCAAAGAGGTAAGAACTAGGGATGTGGGAAAAAGTCGATTTTCGACTCATGCTCACCGCGACTCAAAAACGTATGAGTCGAAAAATCGTTAATAAATTCTTTTTTATTTGATTTTTTTTGTAATGGCTTGTTATAAAACGTTATAAATGTTACTCTTTCAAATGTTTTCCAAATGGGAGAGGTACATGTGTTTGTAGCTGTACTGCATGGTAGCTGTACTGCTGTTGTGGTTTGAGCAGAGCGAGAACAGAATAGACCCCATCGTCCCAAGGTGTGGGTTGGGGGCATAGGCCCTCATTTATCAATTGAGTGTAAATTCTGCCCCAAATTCGAGTGTAGGATTCGTAGTACACCCACGTCAGGTCGGCATTTATAAAGTGATCGCAGACAGCTGATCCTTCCTAATTTCATTCCTAGCAGTAATAAATGTGACGGCTGAAATCAATCTGGCACGCCCTATGAAATCAAGCCTCGCCCTCGTTTTTGCGACATGAACAACTGCAATACGACCTGGAAACCATGGTTACAGGAAGAAAAAAAAGTTTCACTCGCTTGCCTAAGTTGCCTTGCTGCCACTCCCATACACACACACAGACGCACGCACGCACACGCAACTTGTATCTTAAATAAATAAACCTGCATGAATTAAATAAAGCTGTAGGACTACCCTGTCTGTTTCTCCTCTCGCTTCGCATCCCTTGCTGCCCGCCTCACCCCCCGCACGCACGCACATATCGCAATTTGCAAGCAACTGTCACTGTGTTGTTAGTTGTATATTCAATTATTAAAGTCTTTATTCATTTAATATACAACAAGATATATTAGTGAACGAAAACCTGAACCTGTGAACCATGAATTATATAACAAATAGGCGCGCAAACACGCTGCTGTTTTGCAAGGTGCATCTCCTGTCCTGTCTGTCTCTCTATCACTGTGGTCCGTCCGTGACACCGTGACCAATTGACCATGCGCGTTCAGTCTATTTAAATTGCCTCGCTGTCAACTGTCAATTATATGAATATTGCAGCCAAAACCGTAGCCTTATGTGGCACTGGACAGTGGTGGTGGTATGGTGGGCTGCAGGCTGGCTTAGCCTATACTATCTCCGATGCGTTCCCACTTGCGCTGGCACGACACATTTGGCATTTGAGCGACGCGTCGGGTTTATTAAACGAGGAGATTGCACATACTGTAACTCCAGAAAGACATCGGCCTGCTGTAGATTAGGCTACAGTAGGCTACCCATGTTGGGACTCTCCGCGCTGCAGCACTGCACTATACTCTCCAACGTCCCGTCATGGAAATATTTCAGCACAGACAGCCCAAATCCTCGCATGTATGCGCTCATCATGCAAAACACTGTTTAAATGGCTTACGCATCTAACTTGCAACATTGTTTTTAAATGCGCGATTTTAATTGCTTGCTTGTAAAGTTGGAAATCTCCTACTAATTTCATATGACACAAAGACACATCGTTGATGTATTCCTTTCCTTTTTTTTTTCTTTTTTTTTTTTTACATTTAGCCCATATACATACCTATACAGTTTTAGGAGTGAATACATATGTTTCGATGCCTGTGACAGCCTCTCAGCTGGTCAAACAATGCTGCTCCGCTGTTCTACGACAAACAAAAGGTGAGGACAAAGCGTACGACAGCTCCCGACCAGACGTGAGTTTTGTCTTGGCACAAGATCATTTTCAAGCTTTGGCGCTAATCGTAAATGCCGAAAATTGCGGTAATTTCGGCGTACACCCATATTTTGGCGTACGCACGGTTGATAAATGAGGGCCATAGAGTATAAAGAAGGATAGAGACTGAACTGGCGCGAAGCTCCGCTTCCCACAGTTTTTGCCGCACACACTCGAGCCATATGTCAAAACGACCGGCTTCATCGGGAATTGTGTGCTATCTCCTTGCTAAGACATCCGTTGTATAGTTTAATTGATATTAATTAATTAGTGAATGAAGTTTCCCCATTCACTTGAATGGGAAAATGCCAAAACTCACATTCAACCATTTGTTTCTCTGAGACCTTAAGGGCTGTAGTTACAACACTTGGAGGGGAGGTTCATAATAATTACGAAAATTAATTAACTTATAATTATATCGGTCGGCCTCATGGTGGCGCTATAACAGCCCACTTTACGTTTTGCATTGTAACTCTTGAACCGTAGGTCGTAAAATCAAAATATTTTTTTCGCTGGATTCCTTGGGTCATGACACATCTCCCCATATAGGCCACGCCCATTTGCGTCAGGAAAGATTTTCCGCCGTTTTGAATTTTCTTCAAAACACACTTTTGGATCCTCCACCTACAGATTTTGTCCAAATCTCACAAGAATCGGTACCCATGATCTCTGGACCTATCCGATTAAAACAGCATAGTCAGAAATGTGATCGTCCATATCGTTCGTCCGTAATCAGCTTCCAAAGTAATTGGGAGGGGCCTATTTTACAAAAAACGGCACAAATCACGAACGGAATGTCCAATCCACCACAAAATTGAATCACATGTCGAGGGTGGCTTAATCAACACAGAGCCCAAAGCAATTCCATGTTCATCCATAGGGGGCACCACAATTGAAAAAACACTTGTTTGTTGCAAAAACATGATTTCGGGGGAGAAAAAACCCTCCGAATTACTTACACATGATCACAAGGGTGACTTGACATTGTAATTGGCTAGCAAAATTACTGGGAGGGGCCTATATTAGCGAGTGAGGCAACCACACTTTGCAATTTCCCAGAATTGCTTCTTTCTAGTTAGTGTGGTTGCCCAAAGGGCAACCAGACTATTGTAATTGTAACACTTTATTATTATTGTGGGCTCGCAACAGCGAGCACACACTAGTTATTGCCAGTTTATATTTATTCCGCCACTTTTTTCGGACTCCTACTACTTTCACACACTTTATGCTAGAAATTTAGTTCAAACTTGGCGGGCCCCTCTGTCTTCCCATTGGCTGGCCTTTACACAGCTCTAACTTTTGTTCACAACATGCTACAGCCTCAAACTTTGTTACATGGACGTAGACCATCAAGACTCAAGAGGAACAAGCTGCAATGGCTTAATTGCTTAAGCCCCGCCCCTCTGTATTCCTATTGGCTGGCCTTTACACAGCTATAACTCTTGTTTGCAGCATGATACAGTCCTGAACATTTGTTTATGGACTTACACCACCAATAGGAACACTCTAATATAAACTTTAAAAAAAAAACTTTATAAAAAACTTTAAAAAAAAACTAAAAAAAACTAAAAAAAAAAACTTTAACTTTTAAAAAAAACTTTAAAAAAACTTAAATAACTTCAAAATGAAAAACTAAAAAAAAAAACATTTAAAGAAAAACTTAAATACTTAAAAACTTAAAAAAATAAACTTAAAACAAAAACTTAAAAAAACTTTTAAAAACACAAATGAAAAATCTTAGACCATTGTCAATAATCATTGTGTTTATGCTTTTTAAGATAGGCCTATATGCTATTTGACCCTTTTTATTTACATGTAAAAGTATGCTATTTAATACAATTTCTGCTCATTAATGCTTTCATATCCATTGATGTTGTATTTTTTCTTTTTACCTTTTCTTAATTAATCAATAATACATTGTAAAGCATTATTCATACATTACAAATCATTAGTAGACAGTTATAACTTTACTTACTTTATTCTGCCACTTTTTGGGCATCATACTACTTCCACATACTTTATGCTAGAAATGTAGTTCAAACTTCAACATGTTCCGCTTTATGCAGTTATTTATGCTTATATTATTATTTTTTACAAAGTTTTATACTTTTTAACTTTTTGTACTTTTTTCCAGTGTTCAGACTTGGTGGGTGGTCCCACAGACACAGCTATAACTTTATACATTGCGTTTTTAGCGAGCCCACGCAGTTTCTACAGGAACTGCTTTCTAGTTATTTCATTTACTGGAGTAAGACAAACTTTGTATCACTACTGCTCCCACAGTTTTGACTGTACGCACTTGAGCCATATGTCAAATTGACCGAAAAAATCGGGAATCGTGTTCTTTTATTTTGCTAAGAGAAATGTTGTATAGTTTAATTGATATTAATTTATTTGTGCATTAAATTGTTATGATATAGTGATATGATATAGTACCCATTGACATGAATGGGAATGTGCAAAAACTCACATTCAGTTAGTTACAAAACTTGGAGGGTAGGTTCATAATAATTAAAAAAATTAATCAACTTATAATGTTATCGGTCGGACTCATGGTGGCGCTATAACAGCCCACTTTAGGTTTAGGCTTAACTCTTGAACCGTAGGTCGTAAAACTATTTTTTCCCTGGATTCCTTGGGTCATGACGCATCTACCCATATAGGCCTATATGCGTCATGATAGATTTTCCGCCATTTTGAATTTTCTCCAAAACACACTTTTTGCTCCTCCTACAGATTTTGTCCAAATCTCACAAAAATCGGTACACATGATCTCTGGACCTTTCCGATAAACGCCACAAGCGGAATTTAGTGCGTATCGTTCGGCCGTAATCAGCTTCCGAAGTTAGTAGGAGGGGCCTATTTGACCAAACATTCCACAAATCACGAACGCAATGTCCAATTCATCCCAAATTTGAATCGCATGTCACGGGTGGTTCAATCAACCAAGTTCCAAAAGCGATTCCATTTTCATCCTTAGGGGGCACCGCAATTGCAAAAACCCTTACCCGTTTGTTGCAAAAACATGATTTCAGGGGGGAAAAACACTCTGAATTACTTACACATGATCACAAGGGTGACTTGACGTTGTCATTGGCTAGCAAAATTACTGGGAGGGGCCTATATTAGCGAGTGAGGCAACCACACTTTGCAATTTCCCAGAATTGCTTCTTTCTAGTTAGTGTGGTTGCCTATGGGCAACCATACTATTGTTCCCCTTACCTTTTCTTTTCTTTCTGTATAAACTTTATTTTGTCGTGCTACTCCTCCCACAGTTTTTGCCGCACACACTCGAGCCATATGTCAAAACGACCGGCTTCATCGGGAATCGTGTGCTATCTCCTTGCTAAGACATCCGTTCTATAGTTTAATTGATATTAATTAATTAGTGAATTAATTTCCCCCATTCACTTGAATGGGAAAATGCCAAAACTCACATTCAACCATTTGTTTCTCTGAGACCTTAAGGGCTGTAGTTACAACATTTAGAGGGGAGGTTCATAATAATTACAAAAATTAATTAACTTATGATTACATCGGTCAGCCTCATGGTGGCGCTATAACAGCCCACTTTACGTTTTGCCTTATAACTCTTGACCCGTAGGTCATAAAAACAAAATAACGTTTTCCCTGGATTCCTTGGGTCATGACGCATCTTCCCATATAGGCCACGCCCATTTGCGTCTAGATAGATTTGCCGCCATTTTGAATTTTGTTTAAAACACACTTTTGGATCCTCCAGCTACACATTTTGTCCAAATCTCACAAAAATCGGTACACATGATCTCCGGACCTATCCGATTAAAACAGCCAAGTCCGAATTTTGATCTTCTGTATCGTTCGGCCGTAATCGTCTTCCGAAGTTAGTGGGATGGGCCTATTTTACAAAAAATGCCACAATTCACGCATGGAATGTCCAATCCATCCCAAATCTGAGGGGGGCATAATAAACGCAGAGCCAAAAGCAATTCCATTTTCATCCATAGGGGGGGCGCCACAATTGCAAAAACACTTACCCGTTTGTTGTAAAACATGATTTTTTTGGGGGGGAAAAACCCCTCCGAATTACTTACACATGATCACAAGGGTGACTTGACGTTGTAATTGGCTAGCAAAATTTCCGGGAGAGTGAGGCAACCACACTTTGCAATTTCCCAGAATTGCTTCTTTCTAGTTATTATTTTACTGGAGTAAGACAAAACTTTGTCCCACAGTTTTGTAGTGATCGACCGATATGGGTTTTGGCCGATATATCCGATCACCGATTAGTGGACAATCAAATTATGAACCGATATTAATTTAAGTTAAAAAACTTTTTTTTACAGTAACATAAATTCCAACACAAGAATTCATTTAAATGCATTGGAGAATATTTGAGCTGGCCTGTTCTGACCTCACAGCACTCCATATTTGGGCATGCCTGACACAGAAGACAGAACTCCACAAGCTGGCTGCATATACTCCCTATTTGGGCATGCCTTACAAAGAACTCCATATTTGGGCATAAAAGGGAGACAGACATAATATCTGGGTGGGGCATTCATTTCCAACTTGCATCGTTCCAAGTAGGTCAGTGCCCAATGGGCTGTAGAGGCCCTACGGGCACCGTTCTAGTTTATCAAAATTGGTGATCTACAAGCCCACAGCACATTGCAGCATGAAATGAAATGATTGAAATGAAATGAAATGAAATGACATGTTGAGAGCTTGTAGATCTGAATGGGGGAAACCTCAAATAGAATTTGGCTCTGTGTTTATTAAGCCACCCTCGACATGTGATTAAAATTTTGGATGGATCGGACATTCCGTTCGTGATTTGTGCCGGTTTTTGTAAAATAGGCCCCTCCCACTAACTTTAGAAGCTGATTACGGACGAACGATATGGACTATCAAAGTTCTGACTTTGCTGTTTTAATCGGATAGGTCCGGAGATCATGTGTACCAATTCTTGTGAGATTTGGCCAAAATCTGTAGCTGGAGGATCCAAAAGTGTGTTTTGAAGAAAATTCAAAATGGCGGAAAATCTATCTAGACGCAAATGGGCGTGGCCTATATGGGGAGATGCGTCATGACCCAAGGAATCCAGGGGACAATAATAATTTTGTTTTTATGACCTACCGTTCAAGAGTTATAATGCAAAACGTAAAGTGGGCTGTTATAGCGCCACCATGAGGCCGACCGATGTAATCATAAGTTAATTAATTTTCGTAATTATTATGAACCTCCCCTCAAAATGTTGTAACTACAGCCCCTAAGGTCTCAGAGAAACAAATGGTTGAATGTGAGTTTTGGCATTTTCCCATTCAAGTGAATGGGGGAAATTAATTCACTAATTAATTAATATCAATTAAACTATAGAACGGATGTCTTAGCAAGGAGATAGCACACGATTCCCGATGAAGCCGGTCGTTTTGACATATGGCTCGAGTGTGTGCGGCAAAAACTGTGGGAGGAGTAGCATGACAAAATAAAGTTTATACAGAAAGAAAAGGTAAGGGGAACAATAGTATGGTTGCCCATAGGCAACCACATATGGGAAACCACACTAACTAGAAAGAAGCAATTCTGGGGAATTGCAAAGTGTGGTTGCCTCACTCGCTAATATAGGCCCCTCCCAGTAATTTTGCTAGCCAATGACAAGCTTGTAGATCTGCTGCCCAAACTCTCCAAAGCCATGTGACCTTGTTGTTTTTACTCCACCACTGAAATTTTCCACTTTCAAGATAGTGATCTTTTTTAATGCATGTAGAATTTGTTTTTACCATTCATTTTATAGCAATAAAAGACTATGTCTCAAAACACTGGCCAACAGTAAAATTATTGGCAACTAAATTAATATGAATTAGAAATTAAGACTGACAATGCTAATGATTGGTTCATTCTTCATTAGCTTGCAGTTAGTTATTGCATATAGCCAAAATGCAATAATCATATTAGGCTGGTCAGGATGGGGGGAAAAAGTTGTCCTTCAGTTGGCTGGCACACACACACACACACACACACACACACACGACAGGCAATCAATAGACAACGTGTTACAGCTGTTTGCAGCGTTAGCAGCCAGCAGCTAGCTTGGCTAACGTAGTTATTTTGGTTAATTGAAGATGAAAACAGCAAAGCTTTTTATGGTTAGTTGGTTACAAGGTTAGTAGCCTATAATCCTTTCCCCTCTCTCTGACTCCGTGTGTGTGTGTGTGTGTGTGAGAGAGGAGACGTCAGTGCAGAGTGTGTGTCTGACTGTCTGTAGAGCGTCAGAGTGTCTGTCTACTCCAGGGGGTGGAGGCCATAGAGTATATAAAAGGATAGAGACTGAACTGGCGCGAAGCTCCGCCCCCCCAGCTATTCATGTCAGTGGAAGTTGCTCAGTGGCGTTTTGAAGCACCCGGAAGACTGCCGGAAGTCCCTCCTCCGGACCTCAACTTTGAGGTCCGGGGTGACGTATGCAACCGAGCGCTCAATGTTAAAGCCCAGCTGCACAGGGTTTCCCGGTCATGAATCCACGGGTCCGCCTGTAGTCCCTCCTCCTACCACTAGGGCCCAGACCTTCAACGTTGAATAGCCTCACTGGCCCCTTGGTGGAGGCGGAGCACTGGGAGAGTCAGACACGCAGCTATACATCTCCTTACAACCGTACTCTACCGGATTTTCAATGAAAGTGGTTGTTTCACCATGTTTGCGCATTTATGAGAAATTTAATCGGCCGTTTTTTTTCCGATTATTTGTTTTTAGCACCGATACTGATATTAATTAAAATCATGAATATCGAAGCCGATAATCGGCCGTGGCCGATCACTACAGTTTTGACTGTACGCACTTGAGCCATATGTCAAATCGACCGGAAAAAATCAGAATGGTGTGCTTGTACTTTGCTAAGAGAAATGTTGTATAGTTTAATTGATATTAATTTATTCGTGCATTAAATCTCCCCATTGACATGAATGGGAAAATGCCACGGCCACGCCTATATGGGGAGATCTATCATATCATGACGGCCGCGTCATGATAGATTTTCCGCCATTTTGAATTTTATCCAAAACACACTTTTTGCTTTTCCTCCTACAGATTTTGTCCAAATCTCACAAATCTGTACACATGATCTCCGGACCTTTCCAATAAACTCGAACGGCGGAATTTTGATAGTGCGTATCGTTCGGCCGTAATCGTCTTCCGAAGTTAGCAGGAGGGGCCTACTTTCCAAAAAACGCCAAAAATCACGAACGGAATGTCCGATCCATCATAAATTTGAATCACTTGTCGCGGGTGGTTCAATCAACCAAAAGCCAAAAGCAATTCTATTTTCATCCATAGGGGGTGCCGCAAATGCCAAAAATGTAACCATATGGTGCAAAAACATGATTTTTGGGGGATAAATCCCCTCCGAATTACTTACGCATGATCACAAGGTTGAGGTGACATTGTAATTGGCTGGCAATATTAGTGGGAGGGGCATATGTAAGCGACTGCGGCAACCACACTTTGCAATTTTGAAAAATTGCGACCTTTCTAGTTTATCACTGTTTACATGGGTACTACCCATGAAACACATGGGTAGTAGCCTACCAGGAAATTACCAGTTGTTGTCTCCACCAGGCCGAAGGCATGGGGAGAGAGTATGTTTTGCACTCTGCCCCAAAATTTCCAGAACGGCCTGTTATAGCGCCACCAGGAGGCCGCTTTGTGCAAAACAAGTTTTTGGACAGTACACCTACATATTTTGTCCAAACATCACGCAAATTGGTACACAGTCTCTCTAGAGCCATTCAACCAAACGGGTCTTTCAGATTTCTCAGACTCCATCCTGATTGGCTAAGATTGGCTTCCAAAGTTCGCAGGAGTGCTTAGTTTCAAACAAAATGCTGCAAATCATTAACACATCGTGTGATTTCCGTGAAATTGTGCACGCACATTCCCACTAGGCTGAGGAAGAAATGCCACATGAACATTTTCAACTCAGCCTCATGGTGGCGCTATAACTGGCCGAAAGGTGTTTTTACCTCTAACTGCACGGATCTGTGGATAACTTTGTATGCCAACTCCCTAGAGGCCAAGGAAAAACCTTTGCCTGGAATTTTTCACATCTGCTCTTTATAGCGCCACCAGGAGGCCGACATATGTAAAACACATTTTCTAATATTACTCCTTCAGATTTTATCCAAATTTCCCGCAAATCGGTACACATGCTCTCCATAGTCATGTGATCAAGACGGGTTTGTTTGATTTCTCATAATCCACCCTCATTGGCTACAATTGGCTTCTAAACTTTTCAGGAGTAGCCCGCTTTGTACCCGTTTTGTACAAATCGCCACAACTACTCAACGCAGTGTCCGATTGTGGTGAAACTGTGCATGCATATTCCCACTAGGCTTTGGAAGAAATGCCACTTGACAGTTTTCAAATCAGCCTCATGGTGGCGCTACAACAGGCCAAGCCGCGTCGTCTATATTGCTCCTAAACATTTTGCCAAACATCACACACACACTCCTATCCTCCTGGTGGAGACCTGTGCCCAGAAGGGCACTTTTTCTAGTTACTAGGTAATTTCCTGACAACTACCATGTAATTACTTGATAGGTACCCAGTAAGGAAGGAGGAACTGTACTGTAAAATGAAGCGTGCTCTATTTCGATATTACCATATACCTGGCAATTGTAATTATAATCGTCATAAGGCATACAGCTTACATAGGGCAAGATGTTTCCTGTGGTTCTGTTTCAGACAAAGAAACGGGTGAGAGTGCAGGTAATATAGTTGATGTCTTTGACAGTTATCCTGTTTTTGCGTATTTGTCACCGGGTCGGGGTGTAATAATAATGCATTTTATCTTTATGTAGTTGATGGCTGGTAATGGTGGGGTAGTGTAGTGTGTACAGTGTGCTGTTCAGGGGGAGAAGCAGACTTATGGACACGTGTTGGAGCGGAGAGGAATCCCAGCTATGACACTGACCATTTTGTGTTAGTGGTTATCACTCCCTGATATAATTTTACACACCCATGGGTAAACACCAGATTATTGGGTAATAATCTACTAAATACTGGGTAAATACCTGGTAATTTTACAATTATGGGGAAAGAACATGGTAATGCCATGGAAACAAACAATGCTTCCTTTCACAGTACAGTTCCACCTTTCTTTTGGAAATGTACGTGGTGAAAATGTCTAATTACTGTAACATCCTGATGGTCAATTTTGGATGTTTAGAATCTACAATTACAGTGAAAGTACAGGGTAATATTATGGAAACAAACCACGCTTCCTTTCACAGTACAGTTCCACCTTTCTTACACATTAACTTGCAAGGTTTTACCTGAGGCCTGAATGACTAACCAGCAGGCTCTTTCTGCCTTGTTCCACCCTGGTTCTGCCGTGTTTATGTTGAATTTGCTAAAACATATTTTTTGGAAAAAACTAAAAACAAACATGATATGCACAGTCACCATGCTGCATCTGTGATGTTCCTTTTTACTGACACCAAGTTTAAAATAAGAATTGAGTGCACAGAATATCAATATTAGTCCCCACAGGAATCCACTGAGAAAGATTCCGCGGAGAACATTCCTAATTCAGTGGAGAACATTCCTTGATTCCCTGGCTTAGTTAATATTCCGCGGACATTAACTTATTTGACCTAAAATGACCAGTTATCAAGCCATTTTGTTTTCATAATTTAACCAATAATGATAGGCAGTTTCCCCTGTAGATCATGTACCTCCTGTGCCAATATGATAAACGGATACTTTTCATAATTCACACACAGAGTATCGAATAATATCTTTAATAACCTGCAACACGACACATGTAATTTATCTTTTGGTTTGCCCATGCAACAAACATTATATTGGTCAAACATCCCGTAAACTGAAAATAAGGCTCAACGAACACAGAAGCAGCATTAAACGGGCTGACACGTCACCCGTGGCACGCCACTTCTGTGAACTTGGCCACAAAGTTGAAGACTTAAAATGTATAGGCATTGAGAAGGTATGGCTCAACCGCAGAGGTGGCAACCATGAAACATTACTTCTACAAAGGGAATGCTGTTGGATATACTGTTTAAAAACTTTTTTTCCTTTGTGCATGAATGTAACATGTCTCCGTTTCTGTGAATGGCATCGGGATATTGGCGACTATGCCTGACCATCTCCTTACATTTTGATTATTCATTCTAAATACTAAAAAATAAATCAAATGAATCTAATCCCGCAATAAGGATATCTGGGCATAGCTGCCTCCCCGGTGCCACACACATGATATATTAGGTGGATGCTATTGACGGTAGAAAAGAATGATGCTCTATTCTAATGTATGAAACTGATTTATGAACGGCAAAAAGCCTGATGTCCCCAGCGACCTACATTAGCTGTGTTTAAACAATCCCGACATTGTTTTGCTTTGTATATATGTATATTTTGAGATGTAATTGCTAGTCATTGTTGATGGCTAACAGAGACTTTATTACACAGTCCCAATCTGTGATTACCCACCGGGTGTGATGTGAGGTGATTAGCAGTGATTCTGTGCACCTGCACTATGTCACCACTCCCTTAAAAGGAACCTACATTCAGTCAAACTCCACACTGATGAATGCTGGATAGCCGAAACGTTTGTCCCTGTTTTATTTGATATGTTTTGAACGGGTAACGCACCTACAGTCAGAGCGTGGTCACATGAAGAGTAATTTTAATAAGTAAAATCTTTCATGAAATAGATACAATTAATTGTAATTATGGATGAGTCATAATATTCAAATTGTTTTTGGGGATTGATTATTATTGTTTTAATTATTTGTTTTGGTTGCAAAGGTTGTCATTCAAACCCTGCCCACAGTAACTACAGTTTACACAATACTTAATGTGGGTGTAATATTTATTATTTTCTGCTTTAGCATTGTCAATTTGTCATTGTCAGGAGCCAGGACATGGATTCAGTTTTAGTAGGAACCATTTACACAGATTCCGTTTCAGAAGGAACCATTTGGACCATGGCGGACTGTCGTTTCGGCCCGCGCCTTATTTATGTCCCCTCTGAGTCAGGACATAAAAACACACGCGTGTTGTCAGACACCTCACCATGTACAAATCCTTATTATAGTACATAGACTACCTACTTCTTACTACCTACTGGTAATAATAAGTAACTGTCATGTTATATACGGACGCTCCGCGACCCGTTTTTCCTCCCGGAAAATCCCGTGTGGACTACAATATGATGCAACTGATAAACAAATATATTTTTGTCCAACCACGAAACGGCAACCAATGGGTGCGAAGAGGGGCACAATCACAGGCGGTACTTGACAAAGGGTGAATTGGCGATCAATCAATCGTAGCATCTCTAATGAAAACCTAACTTATACTGTACCACTTAAAATCACACAAAAACAAGAAAACTGTCACAGAGTAGGAAATTACATCATAGTAGGTTCATCACATGACCGGCACATGACCGGAAGAGAAGATAATCACGCAACAACAATCAACAATGGCACAGCATCCTATACATTACTGCAAAAAATATATATACTGCAAAATAAATAAAAAAGGTAAATAATAAACAAATTCTTAAGACCTGGAAACACCATGGCTTTCAGTTGGAAAACCCAAAACGTTTCCCTTTGTAAAAGGTGTTTGTCTAGTCCATGACTAGTCCACCTCGCTAGCCGTAACCTTTAGAGGAAATGATCAGACTAATTTACTTTCCTTGCTAAGAAAAGACAGCATAGTCATATTTATATATAACTTGAGTAAGATGAATACTTGAACAATAATGTATGTTTTTTTATATCTTCTTTGCAGACCCCAGTACTGGACCATAACCCGAAGGTCAAGGTGACCGGAATGATTAAAAGAAAAGGGCGGTGTCGTGGCTATGCGGAGGCAATGATTTATCGTGTTGGCCCCATTGATTTATTGGCTAAACTAGAGTTGGAACAACCCTGGGGAGATGAAAGCAATGTAAAAGTGGGCTGGGTCCAAGGGATTTCCTACATGAACAATTCCGCCACATATGAAGACGATGATAAAAAGGATGTTGGAAAGTAAGTGTTGTGGCAGTTAATTTTATTTATTTATGTTTAGGTTTTCTGAGCTCAATTGCTCCCAAAAAACATGAACTTTTAACATTCAGTAGATTTTCTGTGGTCTGGGGTTTTCTGGCATAAAACAAGTGCTCTGATTTGCCTGTGGAGTGTGAGGTAATCCTCCACAAATCCTTTTATAATAGCGGTTTGCCAGCAGATGTCACTGTCGAGGCCTGTTTGCCTGTTTTCATTGTAGCTCAAAAGGGTTAAGAACACACAGAGAAAACCACAAACCACCGGAAATCCACTGAATGTTCAAAGTTCAGGTTGTTTGGGTGTAATTGAGGTCCTAAAACCTAAAAGAAAAACGAAAAATAAATGAAAATGAATGTCATGAAACCTTTAAAACATTACGGGGTGCTAGATTTGCTTTTCTAAGCAAAAACACAAACACAAAACAGTATCACAGTATCACTTGACGCATCATTACACCCTGCCCGCTAACACACAGACAGACAGACAGACAGACAGACAGACAGAAGACCAGAAGCGCTAGTGTTTATTTGTAGTTGTTCATTGTCAGTGAATCTCTCACTGACGATCTGTTCTGCTCACTCTCTCTCTCTGCCCACAGGATGATCATTGATTTCAGCAAAGGGGCCTGCCTTGACTCATATGGAGGGAAGCTGCCCTGGTTTAGTGCGAATAGTTTTGTAGAACTGAAAAAGGGCAAGCAGTTCTACACGATTAAACTTCATGACCTGATCACGGGAAAATTCCCCTGGTATGATCCTTCCAACCAGACGACACCAGACCAAAATATAAGGTTAACACATTTAAGTTCCTTCCATTTGTAGTAGGACATCCAAATGCAAAAAACTGGTGAACTTAACTCACTCAGTGCCACATGATGCCTAATGACGCCTCCCCCTTATGAAAAATCCAAATCACTTTAAAAAAAGGCTTTATTTTGTAATGGCTTGCTTGGCAAAGTTAAAGGTCGTATATGCAAATTCCTGTGTTTTGTAGGTGTTGCCCAGCAGATTCAAACTTGGCTAGGTCAACTATTCATCATCAATCTATTGGTCGAGCCAGGTCAATTCCGGCAATGGTCGTAATGGCTAAATATAGCATTAAATAATTTTTAATAAGCGCACCTCATTTCACACGGGTGTGAAATGAGGTGCGCTCTAATCATCGTACATCAAGAATGGTGGTCCCTTATTGGCCACCATTCTTGATGATGATGTACGATTTGATTTGATTTGATTTTTACGATGATTAGAGCGGTCAGGACATACAATGATTAGAGGGTGGCCACGACATACCCAGACGATTTGCTCACACGCATGGCGTAAATTCTCCATTCATTGTCAATGGCATTTAATGTTTGTGTTCAGACAGAATCTACATGTTTATAGGAGGGGCTCAAAATTAGATTATCTGTAAAATATCTTATTTACAATCAAATTGAGTTGACATGTTTTTTTAAGGGTAACTGTTGCATAATCGCAATATCACATGATTCCCGTGGTCACCACTCTGAATGCTCTGAATTCCCCTCTCGAACGCTTATCAAACAGACCATGAAATTGAGGAAGTGGCTCTCAACATAAATTGTCTCTTTACGAAAAGAGACATTACATTTCCTGTCAGATCCTATTACCCAGGGGGGCAAACCACCCCTTTTTTGGATACATACCTGCATTTGCCATAACATCAAAGGTTTTCCACCAGAAATATCTATGACCCAATAGAATCACAACCTATATGGACACACCGGTCCATTTCTTTGCTGGAAATCCAATATGGCCGCCACAATATTAGCCCCCATTAGCCTATAATGCAGGTGAATAGGGCAACATTTTTAACTGAGGGATATTTCCACGAAACTTCACAGGTTATCAATGATATGAATACCATACAGATCATCTGATATCACATGAGCAGAGCCACACCGCCGTACTAACATGCAATAGCTTTGCAATAAATGGTCTATGGTCAATCTGAGCTGAAGTGTATCAATGAAATACAATCATGATCTTAAAATATTGGTTGATAACTCACTATCTTTGATTTTAGACAAAACAACCGGTGTTTCGGTAGTGACTGCTCTGTTTCGGTAGTGGCCACAGCATTGTCTTTACAATGCGGTGCCATAGTCACTTAACTATTTTGCTAAATATTAACTCTGCTTTACTAGATGCTCAAGCTACTACTACTGCCTGATCACTTCGGTGCCAGGTCGTGTGGAAGCCCAACAAACCTCTCCATCTCCTTTGCCTGCATTCTCACTCTGTCTCTCTCTGCCACACTTTTGTTATGTTTTTGTATTTTGGACCACATGATGAAATAGAAATCAGAATTAAGTACATTAAAAAGCATAAACATCCAATGTTGTCACTACCGAAACAATCGTCACTAATGACTAATTGTTTCGGTAGTGACTGTTTCGGTAGTGACAATTGTATCTAGTTTTTAGCTCAACTCTACAATGCTAGGCAAAAATGGCTAAGAAAAACAGCTTTGCACTGATGTACAAATTGTACATGGATAGAAACATGACATTTAGCAGAAAACCCCAAATAGTTTATAATTTATGAGAAATGATGTGTTTCGGTAGTGACACGCCTAAAACCACACACTGATTTTCAGAAGACATTAATTTCAGACTGAAGTAAACTAGCTACTCATCATTTGGCCACGACGAACATGAAGTCTGTCACTTCTTGGTGAAGAGTGTGGGGGTGTGGCTTAAACTCTCTCTGTTTCGGTAGTGACATGAAAACATGGGACAGCATTTTTTAATTTAAAAAAATAATCTACAAAAGCAATTTCATTATTTCAACTTCCCTATAAAAGAAATCAAATGGGGGTATTAAAAATACATTTAGTAAAGTGAAAATCTCAGGGGTTAGAGGTTGGGACAGCCACCTTCCAATAGGAAGTAACATATAAAGGATTTTCAGTTTTTTCATATATTTAATTTTACATTATCTCAATTAATGTATTGTTGAATTAGACCATACTATGACATTACTACAGTGAAAAGTCTGAACACTAAATAGTTTTTCATTGTGGGACTGCAATTTGAACCAATTCGGTAGAATGGCCCATATAGATTTGTGTACATTACCATTATCATCCCTCGATAATATAAATATATAGCTTGTGCACATCCAGGTGGGGGAGGTGCTGGTAGGCAAGGTGTAAAATGCAGGCCAAAGAACTTCCCCAGTAAAAGGAAGGGACTGCACACTCCAGAGACACTCAGGACAAGGTTATATCTGCTTCATTTTATGACGCATTTCGCCGTGTAGGCTTCACCAGGTGCTTTGACAAATATAACCTTGTCCTGAGCGTCTCTTTTACTGGGAAGTTATGTAAGGGATAATATCTGGCTAGGTGGTAATTCAGGGAGTGTAACCGCCTCGGTGGTTAAACTCCCTGTCGGTGAATTATCTCCCGACAATGACCACCTAGCCAGATATTATCCCGCTTATTACATGGCTAACTAACATAAATTAATACATTGACCCAAAACACAACAAAAAAAGTATTCCATAAGTTCGCGCTGGCTGCGTCTGCAGCTGCAGCACTGTCGGAAAACAAGGAAGTGAGTTGATCAAATAGAATCCATTTTCGGGTCCTGCTTCGTCTATTTCTCGCTCAAATATTTTCAAAAACATTTTTAAGAGCAATGTTTAGCTATAAATGACGTGTGTCACTAGTGTGTGTGTGTTTACATGGCTGTCATGTTGGAAACAGCAGTAAATCAAGCGGGGCGCAGCCGCGCAGCTGGTGCTCAGAGGGTTTGATTAGGCAGCGGTCTGTTATACAGCGGAGCGGTCATTATCGACACATAATTCACCGCTGAATTAAGCGATTGACCAATCAGAATCAAGCATTCAACCAAGCCATGTAATAAATATATATATGTGTCAATAAAGTTAATTTCTGTTTTACTGTACATGCCCTGCAGGTTGAGAAGTTGCTACGAAGCAAACCAGTTCACCAGCTTCCTAATTGCCATCAACATGAAGAAAAAGGTATTATTTATTAATTTATTCATTCATTGTTTTTGTTTTTTAAGACTTTTGAAAAGTGGCGTGTCAAGTTGAAAGTTGTCAAAAAATGGGACACATAGCCATTATTGCCAATACCGATGTTGCGATATAGTCAAAATCGTCAAATAATGACAGCCAAACCCGTATATTGGTCTTGCTGTAGGACGTTTCAGAGCACGAAGTATGCATAGCGGAGGCTCTACAGGCATATTTTTTTCAAAATGGCCGCCATCTACTGTTGTACCAGTTCTAGACCAACTAGGATCTTGATTCTGGTGACAAATCCAAGGATGAGGGATACAGTGGTACTATTTATATTTGTACTGTGACCATGGCAGCCATTTTTCCAAATGGCCACAGGACATTTCAGGAGGTGGGCTTTCTGACCTTTGACTCGTCCCTTTCAGGCACAGTGTTTGACTTCACTGGCCACTGCAGTGGGGGAGAAACTTTGGTCTCTTGATACCCCAATTAGGTTCAGGGTTTTTTGGTGGAGACTTGCCTCTCATGACATCGTTGCTGCGGCAGTTGATCTCCTTACTGCGAGCGGTGGCACTCTCTGGGGCATTGTATCTTGGTGGCCTCCTGCCACCAAGATACGCTGTTATAGAGCGTCGCAGTCCCGCCCCCTTTCATGACTACGCCAGGCCCAGGAAATTAATCCCAATGCATTATTCCCATAGACATTTCAAAAAGTATTTATTTAAAGACCTTTTAAGCATCGTACGAAGCCAACTCGAGTCGTGACAAATCATGGACCAAACAAATAATTACAAAGAAAAACAACAAAAAGTGTAACCTGCCGTTTTTTTCTACTTTCTAATTCTTTGTTTGGCCCAAAACATTGTTTATTGTCATGATTTGTCACGACAATTTGGCTTTGTCCACGGCGTAAACGTCTTTAAATAAATACTTTCTGAAAAGTCTGAGGAAAATGAACGGGGATTTCTTTTCCGGTCTCTCGAGGGGCGGGACTGCGACGCTCTATAGTCGATACACTTTGTCTTGACTGGAGGTTGCTTTCCAGGGCTCTGCCTTGCAGGGTCCAGCCCAGTCTTGTGCAGATGGCTGCTGGCCCACCTGGAGGCCCCAACCTCACTTGCTCGTTTTGGGATGATTAGGTGGGGTGGTCTGCCCCAATCAGGATTGACCCTTTCAAACTGTTGTAGCGGCAGTCTGGCCAAGTGTCTGGCTTTGGCGGACAGAGAACGACACTGATGCCCCCTTCAGTGTCTGCACATCCTGCCTGATAGTTCTGAGGGCAGATCTTCAG
The DNA here is from genome assembly GCF_951216825.1 of Electrona antarctica. Taxonomy (NCBI): domain Eukaryota; kingdom Metazoa; phylum Chordata; class Actinopteri; order Myctophiformes; family Myctophidae; genus Electrona; species Electrona antarctica. Next base: position 43,421,554 of record NC_136807.1, read on the forward strand.
GTGTTCGGTTGAGGTAGAGTAGAGTCTTTCCACTGCAGAAGAAGCATTGTGCGTTCTGACCCATTGTCGAGAAGGGCATAAGTGTCGAGGGAACGGTCACCGTGGTGTAACATAACTCTACCTACTTTGAGTAGGATTATTTTCCAGTCAACTTGCTTGTCAAGGTAGAGCACCTTGGCAGTGGTGTTCACCAGACAGGTCTCATCTCTGGGTGTCTCTCTCCGAGTCTCTGAGTCTCGCCTTTGCACAGGCTATACATGGCTTCCAGAGATCACACTGGGCAGCTAGGTGTGATCTACCACAGCGCCAGCACCACTTCTTGGTTCGAATCCATTCTATGCCGAATTGAAGTGGACTCGGTCCCAGACTTTTTTTTTCTCCCTGGAAATAAAAACGTCTGGGTTTCGGAGGCTACTAGTACACTGACTGAGGGAGTTTCCATTTTTCACAGAATGGACAGTAGGCATTAGCTTTCCCTGTCTCTTAGGGTTGGGCTGCCGCCTCGCACTCAGCTCCGTCTTCGGCACCATGCAGAACTATGGGCATATCCACCCAATTTCTGAGCTAACCAATGTTTTGGCTCATTACAAGGGAGCTGAACACGGCCTATGGTTTTTAGCATGCCTACCATCGACTGTACTTGAAGCGCAAACTTCTCAAAGGCTGCCCCATCGCCTCGACAGATGTCGGCTGCCTCCAGGACACTGGCTATGTTCCGTAACGCTAATTGGTGGGCCTGTGCAAACTTGTCTTTTAGCACCACTGTGTGTGAGTTCAGGTAAGCGTCGGCCACCAGGCTCTTCAAGCTTGAGGTGTTCAACTAGGACTTGATACTTGAACCACTGGGTGGCGTTGATGGCAGGCTTGGCAGCAGGTTCGAGTGATAATTTGAGGCTGGCAAACTCACTCAGGTCTCTGTTGGTGAAGTCGGTGATGGTAGGTCGTGTTGCTGCTCCACTGTGTTATCTGGTGGGGGGTACAAGGGCTGGTGTTCTGACCATGCCGGATACTGGCAGTTCAGGGGCAGAGCTGGTTGGTGAGCTGGATGGAGGTCTGGCTAGGAGTACACAGACTGGTGTTCTGAGCTGACTGGGTACTGGGTGACTCAGGGGCAGAGCATATTTGCGAGCTGGAAGGGGGTCTGCCAGCTGATATCCTGGGCTCACTTGACTCTCACATGTCTGTTTGAAAACATGTACAGTACTACATCGATATTACACATTTTGATGTTTTGACTATTTTTGAACATATAAATAGTACCACTGTATTCCTCGTCCTTAAATGTATTATTAGTCACCAGAATAAAGATCCTAAGTGGTCTATAATTTGAGTTATTGGTAAAATAACAGCAGGGTGGTGGCCATTTTGAAAAATGGCTGCAATGGTCACAGGACAAATCTAAATAGTACCAGTGTATTCCTCATCCTTGAAAATGTATGATTAGCCACCAGAATCAAGATCCTAGGTGGTCTAGAACTCAAGTTATTGTAAAATAACAGTGGGTGGTGGCCATTTAGAAAAATGGCTGCCATGGTCACAGGACAAATCTAAACAGTACCACTGTATTCCTCGGGGCTTAAAGTTCTCCGTCCTGGGGAGGAATTTCCGTCTTGAGGACTTCATATTGGCCATTTATGAGATCAGTGCGAATCTGCAAAAACACTTAACTCCTATCGCGCCATTGCCGAAGATCATTGTCAATTGAAGCCTAATTTTGATACTGACGCTTAACGTCATTGCCGAAGATTAATGGCAATTGCGCTTTTATAATTCATTCGATGGATCGAGCCATAATGCTACTTACGTTAGCCGGTTAGCTAGCTGTGTTGTTAGCACAGCACTGGATCGCCCGTCGTCGCCATAATAATCCATTCTATCCGTTTCTTTCAATCGCCTGTATCTCCTATTCCTTGTCCCAGATGGCATTTTGGTCAAAACAGCGTTTCTTTGACGGCACAGAGCCGGCGATGAGGAGCCCCCAAGTGCACTGGCATGGACCCATATTGTAAACAGTTGAACGGGACCTGTTAAACTTAACTGTTAAGCTCCCTACCGGAAGTCTGGAACTGGCTTTTTAAAATAAGAGCTCAAATTTAAAAAATGCTGGCGTGAATTAGATCCTAATTTTTCAATAAATGCTAGCAGAGTAAGACTTAATAAGAGGGATGGGGGGTGTATGTATGTAGCCATGGTCACGGTGTGAATGACATTAAGTCATCAAAACGCAGCATATACTTGCTACTAGTAGTCAAGAGATCTCTCCAAAGTCCAAACTACCAAGCTTCCATTCGCACTCAAATAATATTTACATCGATCAGCTGCTCAGAATGCAACCCGACACGGTGACACCGAAGTGTTGGCGTGCCTGTGACGTGACTCGTGCGCACTGCTGCGCAGACAGTAAATAGCAGATCTGCTAGGTCACGAATGCTACGCGCTGTGAGCTTGTATATCTGCTATTTGCTAATATCGGATATACAAGCCCCGTCTGCCTCTGATTGGCCTACAGACACTGCCCGTCTTGCCTGTCCTCCGAGATGCAAGGCTACTCCGTGGTGGGAAATAATACAAGTACAAGAGAATGGCAACAGTAACTTGTAACTTTAATTTTTGTAGAAGAGGCAAACTAATATTGTTTGTGCCGTTTGCTTTGATTGAATAATTGATTGAACACTTATGTACTATGATTTGATTTGGCTGTGTTCTAAATTAAAGTGTATAGTAAACTATTATACTAAAAAAGATAAAGATCAAGGTATTAATCTAATTCTAGTAAACTAATACTATTATACTAAAGATCAAGGGAGAAATACGGAGCCCCTGAATGGCCATGCATTCAAAATATATTTTATCTTGTCCGTACAAGATAAAAGAGACCTTTTTACAGTGCAATGATGTTTCAAGTTTACACATGTATACAAATAAACAGGCCAACGGCATAAACAATATTAGTTTGTCTCTTCTACAAAAATAAAGTTACTGTCGCGCGTGCCAAGCTGTCATTCTCTTGTATTATATCGTACTTGTATTATTTATTTACTTCCCACCACGGAGTAACCTTGCGGCAGACTATCCAGCATGGATCTTCCACCTCGGAGGAAACTCTGGTAAGGCCGGCAGTGTCGGTAGGCCAATCAGAGGCAGGCGGGGCGTTACCATGTCTATGCTCGGACGTAGAAAAGATATACGCCCACGGGACAAATCTGCGATGGCCCTCTAGTGAAAAATGTCAGCACAGTCGTATGGTTTCTCTTAGCTAATTTAAAAACGGCACAGCTGTAGGGTCTCTCTAATCTTATTTACAATGCAAATACAAATAAGGGTTTTCCAGATATATACCGGTACAAGCTTGTTTCACAAACGGCACAACTGTAGGGTCTCTCTTATCTTATTTACAGGCAGTACAGACGTACTTCAGCCAAGGGGGGTCTCTTCTACAAGAAAAAAACATATGTATTACCTGAGATGATATGCACACGGTGGTGCATGAGCATAGCAGCCGCTGTGTACTGTGCAATATATAAGGTGCAGGGCATTTTTCAGGTTCAGGACGTTATTCAAGGTGCTACGTTATTCAAGGTGCAACATTGTTCAAGGTGCCGTTTCCGGGAGAAAATTATTTGAATAGGAGTCTTTGCATTTTTCAATGGGGGACATTCATTCATGAATACATTATATCAATTAAACTATGATGATTCAAGTTTCTTGAGATGTACCACCTTTACCTTTCAGGATTATCAAAAGTAGCTGATGTACAAGCTCAAATCGCTTGTGCCGTGTTTCGAGCTTGGATTTGCTACTTTTTATACTTTTGTGTGACATTGTAGTATGATCCGGTATAAGGGCACACATCTTTTTCTGCAACGATATCAACGATCAAATATACTAATGTTACACTTTCCTCTCTCAACCCAAGGCGATCCAAGAGCTGCGGAGGGTTCACTGGAAGTTCGAGATCAAAATCAATGTGAGGACAATCGGGGACGAGGTCAATTGTGAGCTGAAAACTGCAATTGTGGGGTTAACAATGAACAAGGAACTGTCTAATGTTACCCTAGAGGAATGTATTTTAGATGGCAACAATGAATTGAAAAAAATTGAAGATACCATCAACAAAAGCTTTCGCCGAAAGTGGATCGACACAGACGGCTCAGAGGTGAAACTGGTAGGAACTGACGAAGATGACGAAGATGACGAAGATGGCGTACCCGCCGTAGCCGGCATAGCCGGCATAGCCGGCGTAGCCTTTGTAGAGAAAGCTGAATTTGATGGCCAAACCGGCGTGAATTTGCATGAACATGAAGGAGACCATCCAGAAGACGAGGACGTGGATGTTTTAAAACCCGCCGGCGATGACGATATCTTGCCCTCAGAATCAGACGATGACTTTAAATTTGACGTTGACTATTGATTATTTACAGGCCGTACAGACGTACTACAGCCAAGGGGGTCTCTTTTCTTCAAGGAAAAACATATATAGCCTATTACCTGAGATTATACACACAGGTGCATGATCATAGCAGGCGCTGTGTACTGGTCATTTTTCAGGTTCAGGACGTTATTCAAGGTGCAACATTGTCCAAGGTGCGGTTTCCAAGAGATTTTTTTTTGAATAGGAGTCTTTGCATTTTTCCATTAAAAGTCGATTTTTTGTTTTTGTTTTTTGTCTGAACAAACAAGGTTAAGGAATGTGAATCAAATCAGATGTGTGTTGCTGTTCAGACTTGATATAAAACAATCAGATTCCAATCTGGATAGGCCAAAAACATGATTCGGGCTGCTAGTGTGAACATAGCTTTAGGACATTAGCTCAAAGCCTATTTTTACTCGGATCTAGTTCTGTTGTGCTCCTGTTGTGCTTCTGTTGTACTGGTTTCTCGCATGTACTAACGTGTATCTAATATGTTGTTTATTCTGACTTCCTTTTGCCTTCATTATTACTAAATAAAGTGGCTTATTCTATTTAAAGCAATCTTTCATGAGTTCTTCTAACTTTCAGGTTTTAGCTTGAAATTACCTTAAATAGAAACTCACAGCGAACATTGTGATATGACCGTCTGGCCATGCCCAGCAGCCCAACGTCTGACCATGCCCCCCACTAATGCCCCCAGCTTCATTTTCCATTCGGGTGCCCATGTTGAGGAAGTACCCATTTTAATGTTGTGCTATTGTGTTGTTATTCACCATGTGGGAGGGGGGGGGGGGTCAATTTGGTATAGCCATCATGACCGATGGGGGCAGCCCTAGTCTTGCGTATAGCCAGAGAACTATTCCACAATCTCTGAAGACAGGAAGAATTTGAAAATTGTGGGATGCAACAGTCTGACCACACGAGACTATAGGGCAACCCTTCTGTGCACGTCAGTTTGGTGTTTTCTGTGCAGGTGTTACAAATAGTGTTGCAGTCCCGCCTCCTTTCAGAACGACGAGGGCACCAGGAAATAATTCCCCATTAATTTTTCTCATAGATGTTTCAAAAAGTATTTATTTAAAGGCCTTTAAAGCCTCGGACACAGCCGAGTTGACAAATCGTGACAATAAGCACATTTTTTGGGCTGAACAGATAATTAGAAAGACGAAAAAAGGGCAGGGTACAACACTTTTTTTGTTTTCTTCTTTCTTATTTGTTCCAAAAAAAATTATTGTCATTATTTGTCAACTTGGCTGTAGGCTGTAGGCTTTAAAGGTCTTTAAATAAATACTTTTTGAAACGTCAATGAGAAAAATGAATAGGTAATTATTTCCTGTTGCCCTCGTCGTTCTGAAAGGGGGCGGGACTGCATAGGAACTGTTGTCATGACTACAGTTTGAACTGCTTTGAAAGCCCACCTACTACTAATATTAATGCTACCGAGCTGAAATTAGATGACATCCGATATTCACACATTTGCATGCTCAATACCTCCTCCAAGTAAATTTAACTTAGGCTAAACAATGGGGTTTTGTCTCCCTACTCTTCTATTGAGACATAGAATATATATTGAGACATATTCTTCAATAAAATGTCAACCAAAGAACAAGATTCCTTTACAGTGTACAGGATCGCCAAACAAAATCTCTAACAAAAATACCTTGAAGACCCTAACCCATGCACCTTATGGTACCACTGTCTACCACAGACACAGCACCACAAAGGCCCTTAAAACAAGGCTGGTCAGGCTACTACTTGGCCTTACTCCCAGAACCCACCTCACCCATGCCCATGTTGATAGGCTGGAATGGTATAGGGTTGAGGATGAGTACAGCCACTTGCAATGGGCCTGGGGCCCGTTTCACGAAATTTGGATTAGAGATTAAACCGGGATTCAACAGATATCCTGGCTTAATATATCCTGGATCAGCGATTAACCGGTTTCATGAAAGCTGGTTAATTTTGCCAGATTAAGTTGAGGGAGCATACTAACTGTGGGTTTGTATATAGAGAACACTTATCTTTAATTACATTATGTGGATAATTTATATTATGTATTATGTGACACTTTATAATGTGTGTTATGAATGAATTGTGATGTCTCTGGACATTGAGAATGCACAGGGACCTGTTTCACGAAAACTTGGATGAACTAATCCAGGATTTAAGACAAAACCAGGCTTGTTAAATCCTGGTCTGTGCCAGATGCCACTAAGTCCTATTAAATATAACATGAATCAAAAAGTCACATACATGTAGAGTAAGGCCTACACATCTGCTGTCTGGAAGAAACCACCTAACTCCAAAATGAAACAAAAATATATATATATAAAGTTTTCAGGAAATTAAGAAAACCTTATGTTTTGAAAACAAAGCAATTACTAGAATTACTAGGGCAGGCTTGTAATAAAAAACTGCAGTTTTAAATAACATTTAACTCCTTTCAACACTGTTTCAGAGACATAGCAATTGTTATTAACCTATTCATTTTTATTTTCATTGCAGAGTTTCTAATGATCTAATCATTCAACTAGGCTATTAGTTGAATGACGCTCTGTCTATCAGACAGAGCGTTGACGACGTCATCATATGGGGGACGGGTGGTCTCTGTAAAACTGTTGTTTTTGGGCCATTCATCAATCAAATAGATGTCTTATCAGACAATGTCACACTGACTGCATCAAAAGTAATCAACAACCCATACTATAAAAACTGGTCAAACATTGGCCAGATTGTCAAATAATGTAAGAGGCAAAAAAAAAAAATAGTCGACAAGCTCACAATGCTATGTCTGTGGAACCGAGTCAAACTCAATGTAATGCACTAATGTACTTATCAGGGTGTGTGGGGGGGGGTCTCCAGTTCAAATTTGATTTTTCTGTGGGGCCAGGAAAGGTTGAGAACCACTGCTTGACGCCTTTTTATTGTATTTGTTGCCCTTTCTTTTTGTGTGTTTTAACCTTGATGTGGTGTAATATGTGATGTTTTGCGCAATGTGTTTATATTTTGTGCAATGTGTATGTGTTTTGTTTTTTCTCTTGCTGTACTGCACTTTGGTCGGCCGTTGGCTGTTTATAAATGTGCTTTATAAATATAATTGACTTGATTTGACTCCTACACATGCCCCATGGACTTAGGACACGCCTCCTCCCTTTGTTTAATTCCAAAGTCTCTGAGGACTCACTGGTTTAAAACAGGAGGCTAGCAAACATCAAGAACAAACATCTTTTCAAAAGGAGTCACGGTTCAGCTGCCACCATGGTGAGTTTTGTTTTGCATGGAAAATAATAGTCATTTTAGTTGGTAGTGTAGATTGAAACATATAACTACAGATGATTTTAACTCTAGAATATCATTCAATGGTTTATAGTCTACATACGTAAAGCTACACAATTATGAACAGATTGTTTAAAAAAAAAAAATTGCATAATGACTCATCCACTTATTTCTGATTAAACACATCAATGTTGTTAGTTCGTTTTCTGATTTCAAAATAGACCATTTTGAATGATTGATTACTTTATCGACAGTTTGCAAAAAAGGCATGGTGGCACAGACCTATACAAAAGAATGTTAAAAAGATTTCCATTGAGTTCCTGTGTTTTTCAGTATAACATTATGTAAAGGAAGCAATTCATTAAAGCCGGCATATTCAATTTTAATCTGTATTTTTCTTTTTCCCTTGAAGAAACACTTGGCTGTAGCCTTACTGTTGTGTGCCCTGCCTTCAGTGATTCATACTGCCTGTTATGCAAAGGAAATCAAGTCAGGTAAAGGCCAACAGAACAGTAACAAAGTAAAACATTACGCGCGCGCGCTTACACACACACACACACACACACACACACCCGCACGCCTCCTCCTCCGCGCCACACATACACGCATGCACTGACAGAGTAAACAGAGGGCATTTAGCCCACACGCTGCCTACTAGTGTAGCTAATCTAGCTATCCGGTCAAACTGCAACTATCACTCAAAACAAAATAATGTTTTCTACAGTTGTGACAGTGTGGCGGTCCTACGTCACATGCATTAACGTTGGTCGCTGGTCGGACATGGTCCAGCTGATTTATTTTTGTCTAATGCGAAACAGTTTGCCAAAAAAACAGTGCCCTGTCCGGCTAAGGAGGAGGAGAGATGATCTACACACACACACACACACACACACACACACACACACACACACACACACACACACACACACACACACACACACACACGGAGTGAGAGTGCGTATTAACTTGAATTTATAATCTAACCATATACTGTAGATATGACTCATTGTGTGGATGATACTGATGGCACATGGCATGCAGTCGGATCCAGCTGGAGGAACAGTCGCTGCAGGGACTGTGGCTGCGGTGGATGCTGTGACGCGTAAGTACCAGTGGTGGAAAAAGTACTCACATTGTTTATTTAACCCATTCAGGCCTGACGTCGAAATTTAAAAAAAAAGTTTTCTAAATCATGACAATTTTCGGAAAGATTTGAGGCACATTTTAACGATTTTTCAAAAATAGCAGACCTACAAGTTCATAGCGCGCCACTCGGTGGCGCGCTATGAGCTTGTAGATCTGCTATTTTTCAATAGCTAAATTATAACATAATGTTTAAAACGCTAACGCTAACGTGACATGGATGCGTTCCAGGTCTCAATGGATAAAGTAAAAGTATCAATATGTAGAAATACTCCGGAATTCAAAATGGACTTGGGTAAAAGTACAAAAGTATTGGTATCAAAATGTACTTAAAGTATCAAAAGTAGAAAGTACTCATTATGCAGAAATGTCCCGTTTCAAGTTTCAAATGTATACAAATCTTTTGAAAATAACAGATCTACAAGCTCACAATTTGTCATGATGGGACACATTGTGAGCTTGTAGATCGGCTATTTTCTTTTTTCTTTTATTCTTTATTTAAGGACATCCACAATCATATTATACAACCATTTTTCAGATAGTATTTCTTTGTCCACAAAAATAAGTTAAGTACAAATACCTCAAAATTGTACTTAAGTAGCCTACAGTAATTAAGCAAATGTACTTTCCACACTGCTAACTAACCAATTGGTATAGGGTTACGGTTAGGGTTGGGGTTAATTGATGAACTTGTGAAGTCAGAAGTCAGAACAGAAGCCATTTCATTTTCTAATGTTCACTCTGTGATTGCAGGTATTCAGAACCCAGGAAATTTCCGGATGACTGTGTGGCAGAGATGGATTGGAAAGCGTGTGTCTACAGAGTGCACAAGAAGGATGACCCCTCTGTAGAATGCCCAATTTATGCTTCCGTGGGGTAGTAATATCACTACTGTCTGTTATATTTGCCTATAGTCTTTTGTAGACTTTTCCATGACAATTCTCAGTAAAGAGGATGAGGACACAAATAAATTCCATAACAATATATGCCGTACTGAATGTCTTCTGTGAAACAAAATGTTTGTTGTCATATTTTTAAGTTAAACAGGTTATGCTTGCCAGATGCCACTAAGTGGCAACCATGCATCAAAAAGTCACATACATTCAGAGTAAGACCATGCTGTGCCGGGAAGAAACTACCTAACTAGAAAATGTTCATTTCAGAAAATGGAAAATATATTTTTTTCAGGAAATTAAGAAAACGTTGAAAAAGTTGGTGCTGTGACTTTATATACAGTATTGTAATTACTTGCATGAGAGGGGGAGAGGTTGTCGAGTTAGCTGTTTTATCAGATCAGAATATTTTTTGAACAAACACACAGACGTAAGGGTGTTCAATAGCATTGATTGAGTTATAGGTGCATGGTTTCCTCCTGACAGCAACGATTGTATTGTACATTATACAGGAAAGAAGTATTACTGCAACAGCCAATAGAACCATCCCAGGGGACCACAATATCTCAGGGCCACGGCCACAAATATTAACCAATCTTTAGTTCAAGAGTTTATGAGGGAGAGTAGCACATTTGACCAATTATTGTATTATTTACCAGTAATTAAAGAGACGGGTTTCATTCATCAATGAACAATGAATCATTCATTGCCATTGAATTGCCACATGAATAGTTTATTAGACATGAATGTAAAAACAGCAACAGAGTACAGTCAAACACTTATTCCAAAAGGGATAGCACCAAAAAAGGTCCTTGCACCGCAAGGACCTTTTTTGGTGCTATCCCTTTTGAAATAAGTGTCGCAAGACAAGACCGCAAGACAAGACCGCAAGGCTTGCGGTCTTGTTTCCATATAGGTCCTATGCAAGTAATACATAGACAATTTGACACATTGTGTTAACTATTGAGTCATTTTGAGGAATATGTGGCTTTAACGTCTATAGCGTAATAGTAATTTAATATCTATTGTAATAATGACAAACATGAGGCAAACGTGTTGGGTCATTTTAGAAATATAGTATATATATAGTAGAATTCTGAATTTCAGACAATGTCAGCCTAGTATAAGCCTGACAAACAGAATTGTAATTATATTAATTCCCTATACAGAATAATAAATCGTGCATGGCACAGACTACAGAGGGGTCATCCTTCTTCTTGACACATTCTTTCAGATCCAGAGGGTAGGGCTAATACCTGCAATCCCTATGTTAACATTAGAAAATGTAGTAGAGGATATGCGCATGCATGCATAAAGTGCGTGGCAAATCGAGTGGCAAAGTGAGTTTAACGTTGTTTATTGCAGTAAGATTGTTCTGTTTGGATGTATGGACTGTCAAGGCCAGAAAGTAGTTTTTGCCACTCAGTGGGCGTTAACGTCCGGATATGATGATGATGTCACGTGAATACCCTCTATTGATTTTACACAGACTGCAGGCGGTACATCACAGAATCCATGGCAGCTGATTGATTGATTGATTGATTGAAGTATTTGGAGAATTACAGTACATTTCAAGCACAACTCAATACAAAACTGTTAACTGTGGACGACACCATAAAGCATTACACTCACAATAGGGTCCACCATTTTCAATTCATCATAACATTTAGAGACGTACAAATATACACTTCTATAGCCAGAAACAGGAAATCATCATAGAGGCGGTAAAAAAGGAAAAAAGACAGTGAGGGGGAAAAGGGGTGGGTGGGGGATTCAGAATTTACGGGGACCAGTTTCGAAGTGCAGTCGTCCGTAGGTGCCCTTTGAGAGCGGTTTTGAAGGAGTCACAACAGTCACAACATTTACTGTTCCTTCAGGCGGACCCTGGGGGATGCCATGTTTTATCATCACAATTCTGACAATATATTTCATATTCATTGATGGGTCATAAATAATTGTATATTAAGTGTAGAAAATATATTAAATTAAATAAAAAGTAAATCCTATGAAACAAAATATTTGTTTTCGGGAGTTTGTTTGTTTGTTTTCACCTATAGGCCTACATAGTTCCAGAGACTAGGTATCGGGTGCAGAGACAATATAAATATGCTTCTGGACCCATAAAGATGTGTCCACTACCCACAAATGTGTCCCGAACCACTGTTTGGGAACCAGTGCTATAGCTCAGTGGTTCCCAACCTTTTTCATGTCAAGGACCGCCGTAAATTGACACTAATTTGCGTACGGACCCCCATTCGAATAGATACACCAGGGACCCCCATAAGAGAAGATTTTTACAGCTCTAGCAGTGACTCTCAATCTGTTTAATTTCAAGGACGCCAGTTTGACATGCATATTAGTCTACAGACCCCCATTTAATGGCATTTCTATCTCTGGGACCCAATTTATATTGTAAAATCAATGTTACTCTGAGAGTGTATAAATGGGTCTATTTGGTTCCATTTGTACCCTCTCAGAGTTATAGACCCATAAGGGTCCATTTGGTTCCAAACTATCATTTAGCTGGGGACCCCCTGGAACTCCCTCAAGGACCCATGGGAACCACTGCTATATTGTAGCTTACTTAACACCTGAAACCAATTCCAAAAAGTGGCACATAATGGAAAAAATCACACCCGTGTGAACTGAGTGGTGCAACTCCCTCTCCAACTGCCCCCCCCTCTCTCTGTCATTAGCAGGCAACAGTGCAGCACTATCTCTCTCTCTCTCTCTCTCTCTCTCTCTCTCTCTCTCTCTCTGTTTCTGGCACAACAGTGACCCTACTGGTACTCATAGTCACATAGGTGAACCAACACATGGACTAACTCATAGGTTAACACGGACATTGTTGTTCCTTGGAGTGGTTGCACCAATCAAAAAAAAGTGTGTGTGTGTGTGTGTGTGTGTGTGTGTGTGTGTGTGTGTGTGTGTGTGTGTGTGTGTGTGTGTGTGTGTGTGTGTGTGTGTGTGTGTGTGTGTGTGTGTGTGTGTGTGTGTGTGTGTGTGTGTGTGTGTGTGTGTGTGTGTGTGTGTGTGTTACCATGAAGTAATGCGGGAATGCCTACAGAGTGACAAAAAACGATACTTTCTAGCCTTGACAGCCCATACATCCAAACAGAAAAGTCCTATCTGAGCATTAAATGATGTTTAGCAACATTAAACTCACTTTGCCCCTCGATTTGCCACTCAGTTTAAGCATGCGCATACCCTCTATTAACCTTTTTCCCATCCAAATCAGGCCCTGTGTTCTCTCATGGACCTTTTTCCATCCCAAATTGGGTCCTACTGTATGTTCTCTAATTAAGTTTTAAATCACAAACTATAGGACATGGTTTAAAAGCACACATCTAAGTAAGAAGTCAGGGCGGCGGGGTGGCGGTGGCTCAGGGTTAGAGTGGCTGGATGGTAACCGCAAGGTTGCCAGTTCGAACCCGGGCTCCCCTAGAGTTAGTGTCGAAGTGTCCTTGAGCAAGTCACTGAACCCCTAATTGCTCCTGATGTGCTGGTTGGTGCCTTGGATGGTTTGCGCCGCCATCGGTGTATGAATGTTTGTGTGAATGGGTGAATGTAATGCACAATCTATGTAAAGCGCCTTGGATAGAGGCGCTATATAAATGCACCATTTACCCTTTAAGAAGTGCCCGTCATTTAATTGTTAGTATGTATGCAACTTTAACGGTATGTAGCAACTCTTACAAAATACAAGTGAGGGTTTACTCAAGAAATGAGTCTTCCCTACACGGAGGGCACGATGTCACTACTCTAACCAGAGTCTAGACTGAAGGACAGCGGCCAGGAGTGAAGTCTTCAGGGTGGCTTAAATGTATGCTGTCAGGTGGAGGAGACGATTGGATGCCGCAGTTATAGGAGACGCATGAGTCGACCAATGATGGAGCGTGGGGAATGCTCCCCACCAATGGCTGTGCTGACGGATCGACAGGGACCAATAAACAAACGGGCATGTAACACAGTGGCAGCGGTGGCCGAACGTATAGCGGAGCGGTCTTGATACCGGAAGGTCGCCAGTTCGAATCAGCTGTCCGACATGTTAAAATTACCACCGCTGAAGTGCCCTTGAACAAGGCATTGAACCACTACGATGAAATGTGTTCTATGAGCAGGGCCTGGCTGGAAACAAGTTCTTGAGCTTAGCCCAGATACCCTGGGTAAATATAGTAATCATTTCATTTCATTTCACATAACCAGACCCATATTCCTACATCCGTAACACTATTCATATGGTGTGTACGGTACGGTACGGTACGGTACGGTGTGTCTCTCTCTTCTTTCTCTGAGTCTCTTTCTGTCTATCTGACTGTCTCTCTATGTCAGGGGTGGGCAACTGGCGGCCCGGGGGCCACATGCGGCCCCCACCTTCACTTAATGCGGCCCTCAGGTTAATGTCAGAATTCTGATATAATATTGGTTTCAGCTGATTACAATTCCACAACATGCAAACATGACCCGCTTTAATTACTTCAGTCTAAATTAGTAGCTCAATGCTTCAACACAAGTATAATTAAAGGCATTTGAAATGAAAAATATTAATTTTCAGGATTCTGATTAAAAAAATAGCAAAAATTCAAGATTTCAATTCGAAAATAGCAAAAATAGCCGATCTACAAGCTCAAAACGCGTCGCAGCGCGACGCGTTTTGAGCTTGTAGATCGGCTATTTTTGCGACGACCGTAATATATGGCCCTAGGGAGTGAGTGTTGAAATATAGTGGCCTTCTCCATTGTCAAAGTTGCCCACCGCTGCTCTATGTCATAGAAACTTGATTTCCCCTGCAGCTTCCTGTGGTCCTGACGGATGCAACCCATGACGTACACACTACACAGCCCTGGATATAGGCCTCCTGGCCTGGCGAAGATGTACCCCCTGTGGAGTGGACCTTTTTAAGTGGTTATACATGTAGTAGGCCGGGTATACGAGTTTCTTACTTCCTCTCGTGATTCATTGCGAAAGACATGCAAAGTGGGTGTGGTGACACAGTGACAGCCATGTTACAGATCATTGCAAGGAAGTAAGTACGTTTCATTTAATTTTCGTGTTTGTGATTGCTACTGCCTGTTTCCCCCAAATTGGTGACCACCCGAAGTCTGTGACTCTGTGATTTAGGATTAAGTTAGTGCTTGCTTGCATTATGCACTTTAATTACATGGTCTACATTTAATTAATTCCTGTGTATACTATTACTATAAATTATTATTATTTATTTATTTTTTACCAGAGGATGTCGTGGTTTGCTGGACAGCATGTCCACATGAAGTTGATCGTAACATGTGACTATAGCTGTCACTTGACATTCTTTGTGATATTTTTGTCCTGACCCTAACCCTGCCATAGAATCCAAAACTGTGTGATTACAAAATATGAGTTGATTGATTGATTGATTGATTGATTGATTTAATACTTTATTAGTCAGAAATCTAAACAGCATGTCTTACAGTCAGACACATTTAGGCTAAAAGTATAACACAAAAATGTCCTGGGGACTTGTTTCCATTGTTGTTCTATGCATTCATCAACATAGCATACAAATATCACAATAATACCAACAACAAATACAAAACACTATCTACAAAGATACAAAAAGAAAAAATGCGTTTAGCTCCCCTTGTGGTCTCCTGATAGGTGGTTTGCCAGGCCTGTTTTGAAACAAGCCAGTGATCCACATGTTTCAAGGGATGGTCCTGCAAATGACTAAAGTCAAATTTGACCTTCAATACAAAGCATAGTTATTTACGGATCAAAACCCAAATCTCACAATCACATCACAATTCTATTAAGCATTCCATGCACAAGCTGACAGCATAAAGCATTCACTCTTAACTTAAACACCTTCAACCCTATTTGGGCATTTCATCTTTCATCTTCAAACGTTATCACAAAATTTCCAAATAGCAATAATATCCGATCCTGAAGGTTGTTTCTGCTGCACGTTTGGTGCTTGTAGATCGGCCATCTATGCAGTGCGAGGCCATTGAACGACTTAATTGATGTTAATGGTGTCATCATCACTCACACTCACCCATAATGGCTTTAACATTGGAGTAAAGAGCCGTAGTCATCCTCTTCTTCCTCAGTCCCACAGTGTCCTCTCTGGTCATGCTGTCTGATCATTGCCTCCGCCTCCTCATCTTCCCTCTCCACTGTCCAACTGTCAGTGCCAGAGTGTCCTCTCTCCTCATGCTGTCTGATCATTGCCTCCGCCTCCTCCTCATCTTCCCTCTCCACTGTCCAACTGTCAGTGCCAGAGTGTCCTCTCTCCTCATGCTGTCTGACCATTGCCTCAGCCTCAGCCTCATCTTCCCTCTCCACTGTCCAACTATCAGTGTCAGTCCCACAGTGTCCTCTCTTCTCATGCTGTCCGATCATTGCTTCCGCCTCCTCCTCATCTTCCCTCTCCACTGTCCAACTGTCCTCTGCGCCACTGTTTTGCTTCTTGTTCCCCTCCCTGTTGACTTCAGCGTATGTTTCTGTCGTCTCTCGTTTGTGCTTTGCCTCCTCCTCCTCAGCACTTCTCTGCCTCAGCTGGGAGTGGTCAATACTGTAATTGGCATAGACCTCTTCTTCTTCTTCTTTCACCTCACCCTGACTGACTGAGCTATCTGGTGCTCCGCTGTTCAACATAATGGCTTTAAGATTGGAGTAAAGAGCCGTATCCTCACCCTCTTCTTCCTCAGTCCCACAGTGTCCTCTCTTCTCATGCTGTCCGATCATTGCTTCCGCCTCCTCCTCATCTTCCCTCTCCACTGTCCAACTGTCAGTGCCAGAGTGTCCTCTCTCCTCATGCTGTCTGATCATTGCCTCAGCCTCATCTTCATCTTCCCTCTCCACTGTCCAACTGTCAGTGCCAGAGTGTCCTCTCTCCTCATGCTGTCTGATCATTGCCTCAGCCTCATCCTCATCTTCCCTCTCCACTGTCCAACTGTCAGTGCCAGAGTGTCCTCTCTCCTCATGCTGTCCGATCATTGCCTCCGCCTCCTCCTCATCTTCCCTCTCCACTGTCCAACTGTCCTCTGCGCCACTGTTTTGCTTCTTGTTCCCCTCCCTGTTGACTTCAGCGTATGTTTCTGTCGTCTCTCGTTTGTGCTCTGCCTCCTCCTCCTCAGCACTTCTCTGCCTCAGCTGGGAGTAGTCAATACTGTAATTGGCATAGACCTCTTCTTCTTCTTCTTCTTTCACCTCACCCTGAGGGTTGACTGAGCTATCTGGTGCTCCGCTGTTCAACATAATGGCTTTAACATTGGAGTAAAGAGCCGTATCCTCACCCTCTTCTTCCTCAGTCCCACAGTGTCCTCTCTTCTCATGCTGTCCGATCATTGCTTCCGCCTCCTCTTCATCTTCCCTCTCCACTGTCCCACTGTCCTCTGTGCCACTGTTTTGCTTCTTGTCCCCCTCCCTCTTGACTTCAGCGTACTCTGTTTCTGCCGTCTCTCGTTTGTGCTCTGCCTCCTCCTCAGCACTTCTCTGCCTCAGCTTGGAGTAGTCAATATTGGCATAGTCCACTTCTTTCACCTCACCCTTAGGGACGACCCTGTTCTGGTCTCTCTCTGCCTCGCCTCCTCCCTCCAGAGTCTCTCGCTGTGGGGTCTGCTCATGTCCATCTTCTACTCCTTGTCCTCCTCCTGTCTGGGAGGCGAGGAGAATGTGTGGAATTGATATGAGCAAGTCAGTCATAAAGATGCCAAACCCTTTCTTTGAACAGACGAGCGCTCAGTGAAAATCAACGTGTTTCAAAGAATAATTCAGAAATGTCAGAAATGTTATAGAGAGGGTAAATAGTGTTGTGTATAACTTTTCCACTGTAGGGCCAATAGTATTATCAATAGAAACAACAAGCAAAAATACCTGTTGATCTTGACAAGTGACCATCTGCAGCACCTCAGCCTGGTCTCTGGAGTTTTTCTTTGTGCATCTGAGTAGACATTTTGAGAGAGAAAATAAAAAGAGTGAGAAAAAGCATCTCAAACACCCCCTCCACTGTTTAGGGAAATTATTAACAAGAAAGAGTTTAATATTTCTCAATACAATTTCAAATTAAAACAAGATTTGAAACGCGAACAAAGAAGAAAATGTGCCAACATTTGAACATAAAATGTAACACTCCACCTATGGCATGCCGTTGCTAAACAGCAAATGGTCATGGAAAGTGTAACACCAATCAGAAATGCAATGATAGTCTTCACTTCTAAGAAGAATCCTTCATTTTGACCTAGAGGAAAGGGGAACATTTGTGAGAAACCTATTCTCTAACCATTAGATATTATCAATGGTCAACAAATATGTTAGAGTCTAACGTAATTGTTGACCATTGATAATATGCGTACACTCTAAATGAAATTGGTTACAAACAGGTATAGTGTTGACAGTAATGTACAACATAGAAATATCTAAATGTATTATGTGATTACCTTCTTGCTCATCTTTTTTGATAATAAGTGTCTTATTCACTGTTGTGCCATAACCTTTGCTGAAACACTTGACAGAAGTGTTGTAGTAGTGGTCTTCAACAGTCATGGTACTTTTGACAGTGGTGAAGTTCACCACTGTCATGAAATAAGACCCACTTCTGTTCTCTACCTGCCATGTGATTGTAGGCAAGGGAAACCCCTGACTGATACACACACAGATAAGATGAGTTCCCAATCGGAGGCTGTGCACACATTCAGATCCATTGAGGATCACTGGAATGGCTGAGGGCAAACAAGCAAAGTTGTACTATAAAATCACATGTTAGTTTCATTTATTGTCCACAATGTGGACATTTCTCTTCGGTCTCATAACAACAACAAAACAGCAGCAACAACACTTACACACAATTATGTTCATGGCAAAAAGCAGGACAACAGTGACAAATACGTTAAAAACAGGTTTAACGAGACATGGTATCATTTAGTGCCTTAATGGCATTAGGAATGAAGGAGTTTTTAAAGATGTTACGGTTAGCTTTAGGTACTTTGTACCGTCTACCAGAGGGAAGTAGTTCGAACTCCCTGCGTGGATGAGAGGGGTCATTTGCTATCTTGACGGCTTTTTTCCGAATTACTTACTTGTAGATTAATTGTTTCTGTTTGTTCCCAGTGATTTTTGAGGCTAGGTTCACTATTTGCTGCAGCTTACTTCTTCCTTTTATATTAAGATGGCCAACCCACATTGCCATGTTAAAAGTCGAGATTCCCTCTATCAGGTTCTTATAGACTGTTTCCATAATATGCTTGCTCACTCTAAAGGAGTTGAGCTTGCGTAGTAGGTGGAGGCGTTGGTTACAGGTTTTAAAAATCTGGTCAGTATTTTCACTGAAATTAAGTTTGCTGTCAATATGTGCCTAAATATTTAAAATTGTCAACTACCTCCACTATTTGTCCACTAATTGTAACAGACTGCACAGGTTCTTTTTCATGAATGACAAGTTCCTTTGTTTTTGTCTTATTGATCCCGAAGGAGCTTTTTTCACACCAGTTCATGAAAGAAAATGTGTATATGTACTGTAGAGACAGTAGAATGTGAAATAAGATGTTTGTTCCCTCAAAGCAGATCAGTGCACTGACAGTGCAGTGTACTTACTCATCACAGTTATATTAGTAACCGTAGTCAGGGTCTTGTTCAGATGCTTTGCTGTACAGCTGACGCTGTACCTTCCAGAATGTTCTCCTGTCACCATACGAATGATTGGATTGGCACTCTCAGTACCATTCACAAGCGTCTTGTTAGAGTCAAGATCAGTCCATATGACAGTAGTAGATGGAGGGGAGTTTTCAACGTCACAGGTCAGGTTCAGAGTACCACCTTCTTCTACTGTGGTATTCCCTCTGATTTTGGGCTCCTTCAGGTCTTTGACACAAATTGACAATTATTAAACCATTTGAATTCACGCAACAGTGTGCTATTCATTTGCTCTAAACAAGTGGTCTTTGACCAGAGATCCACAACCCCACCAGTCATGTTCTAGGTTCTGGAAACATGACGAATGAAGATGTGATGTGACTTAATTTTAACTTTCCACTCCAGACTACCATTAACCACTTGAACCCTAGCATCCATATTCTAAGCATGTCATAATAGGTTATAAAATTCAGCAAAGAAAATAAACAAAATAGCAGATCTACAAGCTCACAGACAAGGAGGATGGTATAATACTCACAGGTGACATTCAGGGTCACAGTCTCCATTGCTGTAATGTTTCCCTTGAAGGTCACCTGACAAGTGACTTGACTGCCGTCGTGTTCAGATGAAGGGGTAAAGGTCAAATTTGAGCTGTGTCCCTGGTTGACTCTCTGTTGATTCTCTGTTTTCAAAATAGTGTCATTGCTTGTGATGAGAGAGTCCTTGTGGCCTGTCTTCCTCCATGTCCAGGTGAAGTTGGGAGGAGCTCCAGAGCAGAGCCCTGGGGCGGTGCAGGTCAGTGTGGTCTGCTGTCCCTCTGT
Source organism: Electrona antarctica (assembly GCF_951216825.1). Lineage (NCBI taxonomy): Eukaryota > Metazoa > Chordata > Actinopteri > Myctophiformes > Myctophidae > Electrona > Electrona antarctica. The sequence continues at coordinate 43,441,710 of NC_136807.1, forward strand.
CAGAGCAGGAGGAACCTTTACTTGGGGTTTTTGTTTTAGACCTATAGTGGGACAGCAAACATAATGACATTATGACATTGAATATCCGTTACATTATTCAATGCAACTATCATCAAAGACATGTTTTATGAATAGTTTTAAGGATAATATTTATTAGTAAAGCATTCAGTAGATGTTTCCCCCCCCCCCCCCCCCCCCCCAATATGGTAGCAAACAATAAACATGGGATAATTCTGTATACAAAGAAAGAGTACTTCATACTTGTAACCATGAGTGTCTTTTTAAGAGCAAAGGTATATCCATCACCGGCCGGCTTTGCCGTTGATGTGCCCTCAACTCTAAATTGATATGATCCAGTATCGGACTCTGTAAGTTCATTGATGGTGATGCTGCAGTTTTTCCGAAGTGTGAAACTTGGTTCCAACAGGGCCACTCTTTTTCTGAACGAGAACGGAGGTTTTCGGGGTTTTTTGGAGTTGAATATTACGTCATTAATGGCAGTAGCACCACATGTAGGTTCAGATTCACATTTAAGCCATATTGCAGTCGTGGGTTTGAATGTAGCACTATGAGTGAAAGAACATGGGATAACAATACAGAGTCCAGCCTCAGATGTTAGCTCTTTTTTGTTGAAGGTGATACTCCATCCACCAGTATAGTTCCCTGTAGTAGTTTCCTGTGTACCTGTTTAAAGCAAAAGAGTAAAATATCTTATCAATTTATTTTTGTACTTTTCTAATAATATTTCATTAGATGAAGTGTGAGCTAGTTTAATCAAACCATTACTTTTGTTTTTGTTTGTTTTTATTTTCCTGTTAATTCTGCATTCTACAAGTACTAAGTGGTTGTAGTCTTTGTAGTTAGTGAGTGTTTGATGTGCGTTGTACAAATTACAATACATACATGAACGTAAGTGGACAAGACAATACACAATAAAGGTACAATAATTACAAAAGCAAAAAATATGATTACAGACATCAGCAAAAGAAGCTACCTCCGGTGCCGCCCATCACAGAGAAGAGCAGTGTCATACAGATGACTGCCAACATCCTCTCAGTCAGTCTGTCTCCACAGGACAGCCTTCAAAATCCCTTCAAAATCAGACAAATCTAGTTCATATGTGCAATAACAGGATTAAAATAAACATACTGGTTCATAGGTTGTGCTGAGACTCTTACAATACAGACATGATACTTGGACGTCATTGACAACATAAATAAATAATATGAAAATACTTCTATGACAACCACATTTGTACACTTTTAGTTCCTAAACAATCTTCCCCATACTCAGCAACCAAAGCAATGCATACATTCAGAACATCTGTATGAAGGTATTATTTTACAACAAAACATTTTTGTTAACTGACCCTTTACTGAGCACTTTACTTGAAAAAAGGACATTATTGTGTTGTACCTCTTTCTGTGTGTTCCTCCTAGTGTCTCCTCTTGGTGGTAAGGGTTCTTTAATGTTTCTGCTGTGAACTTTCTGTGTCTCGCCTACTCATCTACCATCTCTTCCCTTTTTCTACAATAGAGGAAGTTTACTTGACTACTAAACTGGCCTGACTGCTCCTCCCCACAGCCTAATTTCTATTTTATTAGTTGAGAGTTTTCTAATTATATTAAATAGCTTAAAAATTATATCTGGACAAAGCTTGACTATTTTGTCATGTTACGTTATTCTTTATTGATCCCCATGGTGAAATGTGTCTCCAGTTGTACGACCAGTGCCTTGCTCAAGGGTATTGTAAGGAGTATGTCCCTAACATGCATATGTATTTTAGTCTGGGATGAAACCAGGAGGAAAAGAACATATATAAAGGCCCCTTTCAGGTTCAAACCCAAGATCTTCTTGCTGTGAGGTAACAGTGCCGCACATATAAACAGACAATATACAGTAAGCAGACATAAGGGGCTATCCACACCATAATCAAGAATCTTATGAATTTCTACAAATTGTTTCTTTCAAGTTTAATATTGAAATGGAAACTGTTGTCAAAACCTTTGCTTCCCTCCTTGCTGTGGTGAGTACATTTCAGAAAAGCGACATACCAACTTCCTCTCTCTTTATTTGCAATGCTTTGTTTTCAAGAAACTCTGTCATTTCTGGACAGTTTCGGAGAAATGGCAAATTAGTTTAGGGATAAGGGATAAGGGATAAGGGGATAAGGGATAAGGGGTGCCTTCCTGCTCAAGAGTGTTGGGTTACAGTGTTTTTTTTCTGCCTATCCAGGGAATCAAACCAGGAACCCTTTTGCCACAAATGCGCTCCTAGGCCAAATCTGCCCTCTGTATTACACAGTGCATACAGCCATGACTGGTATCAGTATCAGTGCTTACTGAATTCAGAGTCATCTTTGTTGGTGTATATTACATTTCTAAAATTAACAAGCCGTAATGGATCTACTACTGCTTTCCCTGCATATGTCATGAATACAACTTCCAGTTGAGGGGGTATACTCAAAGAGCAGGGCTACATAAAACATCTTAACTCCATGCTAAATCACAATAATAACAATACAAAGACAGAAGAGAGAAGTAACACTTTCAAGACTTTGTAAGTGATACAAATGACACTGCAGAAAATGCAGTAGACACTTAACATTTTTGTTGTTTTGTATAATGTCACATATTGCTGTGTGTTGATTAAAGCTATTAAAAGCAACACTAAATATTAGTTAGGTAGGTTATTTTATTATGTTATTAATTGATACAGTTACAAATGTGTATGGTCTTTATTTTATCAGTATAATTCATATACTGATAGTACTGTATAATTCATATGCATTCTTGTAATATGCACAGCTGCTTTTTTCATGTTGACTTACTATTATTGTCTTTTTTGCCTGAAAAAGCAAAGAAAATATTTTTGTCTGAGTTCATTAATTACCTTATTGAAATATGATGATAGAATATTCATCATTTGGCTGCTTTGTGTGTAGGAAGGTAATTCACCCATGTATATGGACCACACAACTCTTTCAAATTAATTCTGTATCATGTTGTATTTCTTCATCATTGCAAACTACATTTTGCAACATCTCTCAGTCATGTTATCTTAACAGGAATAAACTGATCTTATCATAGGCTTCATGTGCCTAAAATGACTTCCTATAAGGACTGGTTCAATCTGATAAACTGTTCTCATGATAGTTAAACTTGTTGTTCATGCACTTGCCGTAGCACGTGCCATTGCCGCGACCTTACATGCGTACGCAAAGGCTCAATTTATGTCATTTAGTCAGATAGCATTTTATGTAGACATGGCACTATATGCATAGTTCATTATATAGATATTTAATAGGTTCTTAGCATACATATGATTCTTGATGACTATTTTTATGTATTTGATGTATTACCATGTCTTTTGTTCCTGCTTAATGTAAGTCGCTCTGGATTAAGAGCGTCTGCTAAATGCCTAAGTATTAAAGTATAAACTGTATGTTGCAACATTGTAGAATTTCAAGAAAGCTAGGCCTTGCACTGTGACGTCAAAGTATATTAATTGCGACCGAAGGTTGCATTTATTATGAAGACCAGCATCTCCCATCAGCTAGTCATGCCTCCTCCATATATGGTGACATCACGCCTCCATATATGGTCACGCATTGTGACATCACGCCTCGTGACACGTCACACCACCATATATGCCATCTCCATATATGAAGATCACGACACTGACCTCATATAACCCTGGATAACATTACATGGAGAAGACTGGATCATCATCAAATCTGCATATATGGACTGGAGCCGGCCAGCAACTACATCTGATCTCAAACCCTTAGATCTCCATATATGGAGCTGACCTGTTCTGACATTCCATATGTTGATTCTCACCCACCCGTCCTTCCTGTTCTGACATTCCATATGTTGATCTGACCTCATCAAACCCTGTACACTCAAGACACGCTCCATATATGGCCAGTACAGAATTGATTCCATATATTGATCTGACCCCCCATGCCAAAGCTCCAGCGCTCGCCCAGCAGTCTGCCATCACGGATGCATGCATCCGCCCTTTAGGGCGAGGTCGCTTCTCGCCCTCAGGGCGTCTTACTATATTATATTTACTTATGTATTGAGGTCACAAGAAAGTGTCAATCTTATGTTCATTCTGACATCATGGGTCAAGTTTGTAAATCGTTAGTTTTGTGTCACTTGGATTATTGTTCAACTGTATGGTCATCTACGTCTAAAACGAATCTAGCTAAATTACAGGTTGTACAAAATAGGGCCAGACTTGTTCTGGTCTGTTCTATAAGAAATACCGGTAGTATTGTAAATATGCACTCCAGCCTCTCATGGCTCACTATTGAGAAAAGAATTTCCTCAAGTTTGGCCACATTTTTCTTTTGTGTTATTAAGTCAAAGATGCTTTTGTTTTTGTTTGAACAAATAGATTATTGTCAAGATATACACACCCACAATACAAGACATGTTGTTAATGGGCATATCGCTGTACCTAGTTCAAACACAAACTCAATTAAAAAAAATAACAGTAATTTATAGAGCTATAGATTTTTGGAACAAGTTAGCACTTCAAAGTTGACATCCGTCTAACAAAATCAGTCTTTAAGAAAAAGGTAAAGAGTTATTTAACACTTAAAGGTGGCCTTACACTAGCCGATTTTTTTCAATCTGAAATCTGATAGCACCACACACTACAGGTATAATCGGAGCGGGGCAGAGCAAATATCAAACATTCTTGATGTTGATCGGGCCGATCCCGATCGCGCTTTGAGCGGTCGGGCACCCCCCGAGCGTCAAAAATTCCCGATTATCGGCTAGTGTAAGGCCACCTTTAGGCTAAATACATTTATAGTTATTCTATACCAGTGTTTGTTTTAAATCTGTTTTATACGTAATTGAGAATTGATGTATGTTATTTAATTGTGTTTTATATACTATATATACTGATATTGATGTAACTGAATTAATGCAATTCATGTTTTAGTTTTCTTTCTTTTTTTAATGTGTTTTGTAATATGTTGTGTGTGGACCCCAGGAAGACTATAGCTGACTGCCATGGCATCAGCTAATGGGGATCCTTTTCAAATAAACAAATACTTGGCCTTGAGGGGTTTTTCTTCCTTTGTTTTATTTCTTGACTTAGGCTGCATTTTTGTTTGTTTTATGCACACCATTTCTGTTCTTTGTGGTGTCTGATGAGCCTGACTCCACTTAGAAATGTACAAAAGCAATACAGACAGTAGTATTCGTGTTTATATTCAACCTCAGATAATTGTAACTTAAAGCTGCATTCTGCAATATTTTTAATATAAAAACGATCGCCCTAAAAGCCAAAATACGCAAAAAAACATCCAGTGACCTCGGAATGGTCGCCACCAGCCAGGTATTCTGGCACACCCAAAACTGAAGTTTCGGGTGGGCCTGGCCAGGAGTGGGTGGGCCTGCATGCAGAAGCTTTTTTACATTATTCATGTATTTATTTAAAAAACAAATGCAAAAAATATATTTTTTGGGGTGGGCCAGCTTTCTATGTCCAGGCCCCCCTATGGCTATGCCCCTACGCACTAGCGGTGGGGCTCTAAGTAAGGGCTTGTGTCCAAAACTTTGGACACATTATTTTGAAAACTATTGGCCGGATTGCCATGAACATTAATGATCTGGAGAGGAGAGGAGGTGACCCCTGGGCGTTTCCTCTAGTGACACCATCCTTTAGTGACCCCTGGGCGTTTCCTCTAGTGACACCATCCTTTAGTGACCCCTGGGCGTTTCCTCTAGTGACACCATCCTTTAGTGACCCCTGGGCGTTTCCTCTAGTGACACCATCCTTTAGTGACCCCTGGGCGTTTCCTCTAGTGACACCATCCTTTAGTGACCCCTGGGCGTTTCCTCTAGTGACACCATCCTTTAGTGACCCCTGGGCGTTTCCTCTAGTGACACCATCCTTTAGTGACCCCTGGGCGTTTCCTCTAGTGACACCATCCTTTAGTGACCCCTGGGCGTTTCCTCTAGTGACACCATCCTTTAGTGACCCCTGGGCGTTTCCTCTAGTGACACCATCCTTTTCTTTTCTTTTTCCCCACGGTTTGATTTATTTGAACAGTTCTTTACATTTAGAAAAAGAATCCAAGGATTTTGCCTCCTGTGTGTTTCCTTTTGGCCTCTTCGTGGTCCATGATGCCAGCTGAGGTGGTCAACACAATGTATCCAAACTGTCTTGAGGGCAGGAGGTTGTTCTGCCACTTCTCCAGGTCTTTCAGCTGGAGATCAAAACGTGGGCTGATCACACCACACTTGTTAATTCTGCCTATGAGATTGACGACAATTTTCCCGGCTCTATGGTCGTCGATGATCTCATACTCTCCAATGTACCCGTGCTTCAGCATGACGGCGAGGAAGCGATCAATGACCTTAGAACGCGGCCTGATGAGGACCTGACGTTTCCCGCGTTTCTCAGCATTGTTGATGCTTTTAAGAGCATCTGCGAGAACGTTCATGCGCACCATGATTGAGGCTGGTTCTGCAATATGGCAGAAAGAGCTAGCGCCACCTTCCTATTTATTATAATTGGCTGATGATGATGAGATGGCCAGCACGCGGTCCTCTGACATCACTCTGACTCAGCCATAACCATATAAGGAGTTCCCAATGCAGCTACGCCCAATTATGTAAATATGTGTGTTGTCTAACCTCAATGTGTCCCCATGGCATCAGCCACAAACAAATCAGTCAGTTCCATATATGGTGACAAAAGGGGGCATACCCACTTTTGCCCAGTTGCACAGTTAGGTGCATCAGCTGAGGTAGCCTGGCTAATAAGCCAGACCGAATCAGCCGTTGGCAAAAAAAAATTGCCTGCCGGCGGATTACGGTCTGGAGAGGCTCAATTGTACGCCCATTTCCTACACCAGAGAACTGGTGTGGCCAATCGGGACACGGTATGCAATATGGGCGGGCTTTGGTACAGTGACATTCAATGCTTGAGACCTTTGACTGACAGTACCTCTAACCAATTGCGTCAAAGAGAAAATGTTTGAACCCCCCCCCCCCCCCCCCCCCCGGGAAACAAGATCCATACACAGCATCTCCAGACTCAAATACCACACGACAGTGTGATTTGAGTCTGGCTTATTAGCCAGGCTACAGCTGAGGTGGCATCAGCGAACTCCATTTTTGGGCATAAAGGGGACAAGCCAGGAGTGACAGCTACAGTACAGTAATCCGGTTGTCTATGCAGAGCCACAGATCCGACTCCTATGCCCATATATGGTCATGTGCATGTATGGGACACCGACCGACTTCACACTCGCAGCGACAAGAACTCGAGGGAGTGTAGTGTCCGCCGTCAAGTAGTACGGATAGTTAGCATTCCAATATATGGGCATATAGTACTTATGACATCTCCATATATGGGCATAAAAGGGATATGGACTGGCAGATATGGGCCCCCCAGGAACCTCAGTTGCATATAGTGGTTTTCCCAACACATTCTCACCGTGCCAGACTGCCAGTGTCCAGAGTTCCCATGGTGCGGATGTTCTCTTTTGAGAATGTTCTGTTCAAGCTGAAGCCAGCAAAGCTCTCCACATGACCCTGCTCTGTGGGATTGCAGTGGTGATATATGTGTCGTGACTCGTGTATTAGTAGCTAGTAGCAGTTTGTTTTGGGAAGTCTGGAGCCTTGTTTTAAGGGCCTTCGAATCGAGGTGCTGTACCAAGAGGTGCATGCATAGTCGAAGAAACCTTGTACGAGGGCTCTTGTTAGGGTCTTCAAGGTGTTTTTGTTGACCAGTGAGGAGATCCTGTAAAGGAATCTTGTTCTTTGGTTGACTCTAACCAAGAAGCCATCTGCCTTGCTGAGATTACTATTTGATCCAAAGAGAATGGATTCAGTTTTTCCCAGGTGTAAAGATAGTTTGTTATCAGCGAGCCAGATGCAGATTCTACCGAGTTCAGAGCTGAGGGCCTTTTCAACCTGCAGTTTGTTCCTGTCCGAGACCAGCAGTGCTGAGTCATCTATAGAATTCAGTTCCTGTAAACTGCAAACTGTAAATAAAGTAGGCCTATTCAATGAATCAATCAATGAATCAATCAATCAATGAATCAATCAATATCAGTATGAACATTTCACTTAACAGAGTGATGAGTCATTATGGTGCATAATGAAAGGCAAGAAATTTAAAAATACAAATGATATAAACACAAAAAAGAAAGGGAATTAATTATTTTATCGTTCTATTTATATTTTTCTCTTTCTTTCGCTAGGGGGAACACCGAACACATCTCCACTCAACACCCGTCACGTGACATTAGAAACCAAAATGGCCGCGCTTGTATATTGACGGTCTAAATAGCCAGCTACTTTTCTATTTGTTTCATTCTTAGGTAGAATACTGTCAAACGGCAGATCTTTTGGGGAAAGCGTCTCTGCCCATCCTCGTTGCTTTGGTTTGCCCGTTTTGATCCTGAAGACAATCACGGCTGACATCTCTTTGTCTAACGAGTTAGACTATGCACATTAGCTTCTAATATAGCAGGGCAGGCTAGCTGGCTCTGGCTGCCTCACATCAATACACTTGTTGAAAATTAAAGAGCATATAGCTAGCTCACTTAGCTACAATGGAGGAGTTGAGTGCCGACGAGGTAAGGTGACAGGCAAACAAGCCTTCTAATCAATTGGCAGGCAATAATTGTCATTTAGTGTTACTGCTGCTTCCATATTTGTATTCCACTATTGCATGTTTTCCCCCTCACGACAAGACTGGACGATTTGGCTGCTAGAGGTTAGCTATAGATGCTAAGTCGCCACATTATTACTCTATTAAATAATTCCATTGAATATAAATTCCCTGTTATTTTAACAGTACTTGTTAATGCGCCTTGCTGACCAATGTGAAACGAGTTATGGTGTAATATATGTACGAGTAACAAGTCTGTACAGGTGGTGTTTTTGTGTCACAGAGGTTAGCATTCAGCTGCAAGGCTAAATAAATGCCTGAGAGTAAAAGGCTGACATACCAACGTAATGCTATTTCTGCGAGAATAAATCCCATTACAGGCCACGTCCCCAGTCCGTGTGTTAATACAAATTATTTATTTATCCTGGGAAATGTCATGCGTGCCAGAATGATTTTGTCTAGCCTGCTTTCGCGAAGCTAACAGTCATTGGCGACCGTTATGTTGCTATAGCGTTAGCTAGAAATTAGCTTGCGAGGCGACTCAGCATAAAAACACAGCGGGCCACCATTGTGCAATCATCTGTCGGCTGTGATGTGTCGAGGTGACAGCTATTGACAGCAGCAAAGCCTAAACCGTAATGACAAGCTGTGGGGGGTGTTACGATACATCGTCCATGCATCATAGACTAAAGATTGTATTTACCACTGTGCATAGCGTAATTGTTTTGCTAACCAGCTGAGCGAGGGCTATAGCTAGTGGTGACATTTCCCCCCCATTGTCTGTGGTGTAGGTTGAGCTGCATTTATCTGTCTATCATGTGTTTTGGTAATAAATACTTAAATGTGGTTATCATCATAATGACTATATACTATATCTATACTATACTATATCCCTTAATTTGTGAGCCCAGCCTACCTGAGTAGTTCATTTGGAGACGGGTAAACGCAGTAATTTCTATGTCAACAATATATAGGCTGGCTGACTGGGAAAATCTTTAACAAACAGTCCTCGTAATATGCCATGTTATCTGACTTTTGTTCATTTTTATATTAAGTATTTATCATTAAATATAAAAAAGTCAACCACTCTAAAACACTATACTCCAGATATGGCTCAGAAAATGGCAGATCTGCAAGTTCACAAAGCATAAACTATTTTTCCAGAATGTCTGCTGAATGTTCAATTTTTGGCAAAGATCGCCTATTAATGACATGCCCAAAATCATTTAAATGTGATCAATACCATCAGTAAGCAAGCCTTAAGTGTTACATCTATTGAACATGGCTATAAATAAAATGTTTATGTATTGTCTCATCTGTTTTGATTCAATTCAGATCCGTAGAAGGCGACTGGCTAGATTGGCAGGAGGTCAGACATCCCAGCCCAGCACACCTCTAAGTACCCCGCTGACGTCCCCACAGAGAGAAACCCCACCTGGACCCCTGCCGGGACCCTCGGTGGCCGTACCCCAGCCTCTGCCACCAGCTGCCTCCCAATCGTTGGGTCTAAATGTCCACAGTGGTACCCCTGCCACTTCCCCCATGGGCACCTCTGGTATGACTACTAAGTAGATTGTTCATTTTAGTTGGTGTACAAATGGAACCAAATTGACCTGGCTGTAAGGGCCCATTTTGTTCCATTGAGTTAAAATGCTCCTGTGTATTGTGATTATTCTGCAGTTGCTGGTTGTCTTCTTCAACGTATTCCGTGCTTGTGAGATAGATTTGAAAGCAAGTAGGATATGTTGTGTGAGGTCTGTCTCAAATGATGCTGTGCTGTATTTGACAAACTTCACTTGAAGTCAGGGGATGACGGATATAGACGACAGATAAAACTGATGACAGATCCAGGCATCCAGCCAGCTGTTCATAGAAGATTAGAAGTCAACATTAAGATATTGTATTTTCCTATAATATTATGTCATAGCATGACACTCATCCCCACTCTAGTCTAATCGGCCTTGCGAGGCATGAGATCATTTGGGATGTAAACACGGTACAACCAAGGTTGTTACAACGGTAACAACCTTGGTTGAGAGCATTTTGACTTCTGGTCGGACTGTGGTATCTGGACAGCCTAAGGCAGTCGAGCAACACTGAATACTGTAAACAAAACACGCACCAGTTTATTGTGTCAGCCAGTGTCCCCTTTTGACACTATGTGGGCCCCACTGCACAGAATGGTAGATGATACTTTCACATGCATGCTATATACACTGCTCTAGAAATCACACAGTGAGTTGTGAATATGGATGAATACAATGACAATCACTTGCCATTTTTGCCAGCTGAGCTGACCCCCACAATATGCTTTTTGAGTGGTGCAAACCACTCCAACAACCAGCTTTGTCTGTATGTTTGTGTACGTGTCCGTGCACAGGTGTATGTTTGTGTACCTGTGTACGTGTCCGTGCACAGGTGAGCATGGTTGCTATGGTTAGTGTGTGACGTCACTGACATAGCTGATCAGACTATATAAGACCTTGCACCACTCAGTTCACACAGGTGTGATTTTTTTTACTGATTGCTTTACAATGGGTAGATTCAATACCATGACGCCATTATTCTTTAAGAGGGATCAGGGTATGCTCCTTTCTTAAGATTTGTCTGGATTTAAAGTAGCACACCAATCAAAGGCTTGAAAGGCCTTTTATACATGACTGCAACAGAGTGCCTTGGATCTCTTTCTGTTTTAAAATAACATGTTTTGCTTTGAAACTATTTGTTTAATGTGGTAGAGCTAATATTAGCAATATATTATTACAGTCTTTTGTTAATTGTATTGTCAGTAATGATGCTGAAAATGCTGTCCAATCACATTGAAGAAACAAAGGCTAAGGTCAGCGCTCCATTCGTGACCTTTATGTTGTGTTATTGTAAAGCATGGTTACTATAGATTGCTGTAACCTGATTACAGCCCACATATTACTATGTATGAAAGGTCAGGAATGACAAATAACTGCTTGTAGGAAAGTAGAATCAATAGGGTTTATTTTTCACTTTCACTCACACTCTTATACGTGCCGATCCAACATTTCACTGCTTGTACCTGTATTCTAGTCACAGTAAGATGTGGTCTGCACTCTGCAGTCAGCGTTGCAGCTTTACAATAACTCATCACCAAAAGGTGGTGAATGTTGACCTTTATTGTTCACTGTGGTTGGATAATATCTTTCGCTGTTTAGATCCTATTAAGTGTTCTGTAGCAGAACGTGAAACTAAAAATGGCTAAAAAATCCTCAGATTAACAAGTTAATCCTGTCACTTGTTAGGTTGCTGTACATAGCATTTATACTAGAAGGTCATTTAAGGTCATGCAGGGTGTTAGTAGTTTATTGTTGTGTGTAGTGTACTATAGTGTTTTAACTTGGGTTGCATTTATGCAGTTTATTATTATTACTTTGCCTCTTGTCTGCTGTCATTTTAACTTCATGGCTTAAGAGTAGACTAAAATGTTATCGGTTCAAATCTTTTGTAAATGTATGCATTGCATAAGCGTGAGCGTGTAGTACACGTTAAGATGTGTAAACATTACCCTAATTAGACTGAATTTCACACTGTTTCTGTAAGATTTTGTGGCATATCCTAGTCAGTCATTTGATCTCTTTGTATTTATCTCATCTGTATGTATTTGTTCCGCTTTGCTTTTCTAGGGGTGGCATTTGGCAGTCAGAGCAGTGAGGGTGTGAGCTCCCTCTCCAGCTCTCCCTCTAACAGCCTTGAGACTCAGTCCCAGAGTTTGTCTCGATCCCAGAGCATGGACATTGACACCGCCTCCTGTGAAAAGAGGTGAGGATCTCCCTGCCTAGTGGCTTATTGTTTACCTCTGCAGAGGACTTGTTGCTCAATCCTTTACAAGAATAATGTTTTTTTGGAACTTGAAGTCTGATATGTTGGTCAATACGATATGGTGTGTTTACAGTTGTCTCACTTATACAAGTTGATGAATACTTAAGCTAAACCACCAGTCAAACACCATTGTCAGTATATCCAATACATTTGTTTTACCTAGTTTTAGCCTTCTCCATGTCACTTGACTGCCTGGTGAACTGCTCCAAACCAAAGAGAGATCTACTGGTTGCTCCCGGGCACAAACAATAAAGCATTTGTATGCCATTTTATTTAAAAAACGTTAGAGCAGTTCATCCCACTGAAACAAAACACAGCGTTGTTCTGGGGGCAATTACCATTTTAATTGGTATGCCTTTGAAAGTTAATCAGATCTTCTTCAGAATATACTCAACATGTGTGCAGTGTGGTGACCTCGCTTATTAATGTCCAGTTTTATAACATTCTGGCACATCTTAGTGTTCTTGGATAAAATGTAATTATAAATCTTATCCCTTCAGCCATTGTAATGTCCTTTACATTTAAAAATAACTAACTTTAGTAACTTATAATGGCAGGTCAATAATCTGTACTTGAGGTTCACATTGATTTATCTTGGATGTGTTTCCCCACGTTAATGTTTCTAGTGAATGAGATGAGGTGATGAAAGGGGAACAGTCTCCCACACTGAGGTGGCGTGTGTTGGTTTGTGGAAGAAGTGTTTGACTGAGCAGAACTGTGTTTATCCCAGTATGTCCCAGGTGGACGTGGACTCGGGGATAGAGAACATGGAGGTGGAGGACAGCGACCGCAGGGAGAAGAGGAACTTGGCTGAAAAGGTAAATGGATGCAGTCAGGGATAACTGAGAGAATCAATTCCCACCATGGTAAAACACAGAATCACGCATATACACAGACAAAGTGAAGCGTGAAGTTGAAAAGAAAAATGACTACATTGTAAAGATGCAGGCCCTGTGAGACTTAAAAGTATCTTGGCTCAAAGGAATCAAAAAGACTAAAACAATAGAATCAACATGACATGACGACTCTGATAACAATCTGAAAATAGTGTCTACCTATGGCCTACCCATGTAATCAAACTATTTTTGAGTGGTGCAAACCACTCCAACAACCAGCTTTGTCTGTACCCGTGTATGTACCCGTGTACCTGTACGTGTGTGTACCTGTACGTGGGACCCAAAAAAATGAGCATGGTTACTACATCAGACCACAGCTGATCAGGCTATATAAGACCTTGCACCACTCAGTTCACACGGGTGTGATTTTGTTTTATATCAAGTGAGTCTGGGAATAAATATGTGAAATACTTGAGCTTTTTGTTATTATTGAATTGATAATCCTGGAAGCTAAGTGGGTAATTTCCACACTTGCTATTCTTATCTTCTTAAATTGAACCTTGTGCTGCCTCTTGAGAAATGTAGATCTGCATCACATTGGGTTTGGTTTCGCTACACATTCATTTTGACTTCGTTTGTCAAGTTTAATTGCTACAGATTGTTTTAAGGTTCGATTTTGAAATAAAGTTCAGTGGTGGAAATCCCCACCCTAGTATAAAGCCAGCACAAAATGAATGCTGTGAATAAATATGGTCTATGCCGTTCACCTTCCATTTGTATTTGCACTTCAGGAATCCTCTGCCAACCCAGATGTCTCTGAAGAGCAGGCTCTACAGCTCATCTGTAAGATCCTCCGTGTCTCTTGGCAGGAGCATGACAGAGATGTTATTTATCTCCCTTCACTTGCCTCTGAGTTCCAGCAGAACCCTAAAGATGGTAGGTCACGGATATGCTGGAGAGCAGTCGTAATGATTAGAATAAAATGCTTTAGTAACCTCTGAAAAGGTTACTAAAGCTGAAAAGTTTGTGGTTTATACAGTGTTATTTTCTGTTTTTCTTTAGTGTACTCTGACTTCAAAGACCTGATCGGCCAGATCCTGATGGAGGTTCTCATGATGTCCACCCAGTCTCGTGTCCACAACCCATTTGCCAGCCTGACTGCCACCTCACAGCCAATCGCAGCTGCCAAATCTCCAGATCACCGTCTGACGCTGATTCAACCCTCCAGTCAGGGCAGCAGCCCTATGGCCCCCTGTGCAGGTTCTTTTGGAGCCAGCTCTCTGTCCAGGCAAGTACCCAGGAGCGACAACTAATGACCAACTACAACTCATTTCAGACAATCAATAGTAGAAGAGGCATTGAAGATAGGATTGTTGAAAAAAAGTGTATTTTTGCTGATGTGCATTTAGGAGGGATCATCCTGTGTTTCATGATTTTTGCCAACCCGTGTCTCACAATGTTGTCCACAGTCTGTATGGGTCTAGCCCACACCCGATGATTCTGAATCCAGCCAGGATGACCTCCCCATCTCTCCCCACCCCAACCTCACCCACCGTGCCATCGACCCCATCTACCCCTCAATTTGTTGTGCCCCCAAGTCCGCCCACAGCCACTGTTCCTCCAAGGCTGTCCCTCAACGCCCCGTCTGCCCCCATGCCCATCTCCCAGCGCTACCGTCCTTACTCTGTCACCTCTCCCTGGGGAGCTCTCACCCCACCCAGCCCAGGCCCCAGAGGAGGCAGTGTTTCTATGCTGTCCCCAAGCTCTGCTGGGCCTCCCGTGCCCCCCAATACCCCAGCTCTTCTACCTCCGCCCAACACCCAGCCCCCCTCTCTGAGTTCACCCCGGCCCCACCCTACCTCCATGCCCTTGCCCATGATGCCCCCTTCGCCAAGGTCGAGAGCCAGACGAGCTGCCTTTGCCTCCCGGATCCCACCGTCTAGGTACCTCATCGGCCATCTCTGACTATGTGTGATGTACCTGCCAGCTAGCCTACTAAAGCTTTAACCTTCCACGACACACATGCAACATAGAGCCAAACCCTCTTGGTAACGCGATGTGATTAGGGTCACAGGGTGTGAATTAATTAACTGGCTATGCAACATCTGGCTGTCTCCTTTTGTTAGACTGGCTTCATTCTAATTTAAAGCTGCTTGCACGTGTTTTACAAATGCTTGTGGTTACAGTGGATGGAGTGTGACAGGTGGTTTTGTGCATTCTACTTTGCAGTGCAACAACGCTCAACAAATGAGGAAAGGGCTTAAGGCTAAAACACTTTGGCTTGCGAATGGCATGTCAAATCAGCAGCCCCTGATTTGGTACGCCTGATTTGGTACGCCTGTTGACGACGTACCACTTGGTGTTCCTTTACACCACAGTTCTATTTCCAAGTGTCACTGTGTGGTGAAAATCCTTTTTCGATGTTGCCGACATCCGGTGTTACAGATGATACTAATTAAGGCTCTGTTCCATTTAGTGTGCAGTGGTTCTCAAACGTTTCAATTTCAAGGACCCCCATAACTCTACGGGTCCATTTGGAACCCACTCAAGGACACTTTGAGACCCACTGGGGTAACAGAGTGTTTCCAGTGAGCCAACATGCACAATGGCAGCGCCCTGACTCTGTTTGGCCAGAATGGAACAGAGCATTCATTAGTATCTGCGGTTAGGTAACACCTGTGAAATAAGTAGGGAAGGGGCTTAGGGATGCTCCGATCAGGTTTTTTGGGACAGATACAGATCAGCGATTGTTTTTCTCATGATCGGCCGATACCGATAGGTCCGGTTCTTGTGAAATGTTGAAAATGTTATTATTTCCAAAACGATTATATGTCAAAACCCACGTCAAAACTGTTCCTGTGTGTGTGTGTGGGGAGGAAGGGGAGAATGTTTAGGCCTGTCACAAAAATGCAAAATGATATTATACTATATATCTGATACATTTATACCACTTAATGGTGTAAAAGATCAGTTTCTCCAGATAGGGTAAATTGCGATCACAGATAGGGTATTATCGGAGCATCTCTAGAAGGGGCCCCAGTTCTTTCCAAAATGGCGTGTGTGCATAGAGCCCATTGCCTAGACTTGCCTTCTCGGACACACTGTGTGTTCTCAATGGCGTTGTCCCTGTAGCACGTGGCAGTGTGACGCTTCCTGTTGGTGCGGCAATTGCAAACTAGCGCTGTGCAGGCAGTGTGTTTTCTGCTTTAGGAGCACTTTCCATTTTTACTACATCATCTCATATGACTGTGTGAGCCGGCACTGGCATTTATTGCGGACACAAAATGGGCTTTGACAAACTATCTAACCACTAATGGTACTGATTAATCTAGTTAACAAGGGAAACCTTCAAACAAACTAGCACCACTTCTGCATCCTTTCCTCCTTGTTCCTTTCTTCATCTATTCCTCTTGTGTGATCTTTGTCCGTCCCACATCTTTATTTGTGTCCAAATTCCAACTTTTTCTTCCGATTCTACATCCTCATACATCATAATTTTCCTCCAACCCCTTTCTCTATTTCCCTCTCCTCCTGTCTTTGTTTTACTCTTCACACCAGTCCCCTCTCCTTCCTATTCTTTGCCCTCTCTGACATGTCTCAGGATAGCAGTGATGAAGAGTCTGATGAGGAGGAGGATTTTGCAAAGGTTCAGTTTGAGTCAAGGTACACCGTTGCACGGTGTGGTGTTTGTGTGTATCTGGCTATCTGCGTGCACACTGGTTTTCAATTGCAGCCTACTGCATGCTTCAGCATTCCCAGGTTATCTACCCTCTAACAGTCCACTGCTGCTGCTGCTGCAGCACCGGGATTCCAATAAGGACAGATGGCTTGCAGCAATGTTTAATACAAAAGATGCATGAATTGTACAAGAAACGGAGGAACTGTACATTTCATACATAAATTCACAGCACTCCGGCAGTATGATATGGAAACCTATGATGTAGTTCTAGACATGCAATCCTGGCTTCCATTTGTTATTTACTGTAGGCCCATAGCTAGCAGTAGCCAAAATAGCCAGCTGTTTCATAGTCACAAGAGTCTCACAAGTCAAATATTCCTACAGCTCTAGCGATCGGTTCTGGTTGATTGGGTTACATGATTTTAGCAAGGATATCCTATACCTGAAGTTTCGCAAAATGTGGTGTTCTCGAAGTTAAGTCGTGTTATATCAGATCATCCTGTGCATTAACGAAATGGACCCACTACTACAGTGAAAGACTAGATCATGTATGGCCTGCATTTCATTGATTCATCCCGTTTATAACTGTGGTAATGGCTACAACACTGGATAACAATAGCTATAGCAAGTATTCTGTGTCTGACAACAAGGATTGCATAACAGAGTGGGGCATGCATTCCCAACTTGCATTGTTCCAGACTTGTGTGGTTCTCAGACTCTCTGAGTGCAACCTCCTTGTTTTTTGATTCATTAAATATTATATTTGGACAATGCCCCAGAGTGGTCAGAGCGTGGTGGTATAGAGAGCGGTTAGAAAAGTAATTCTGTGAGGGGAAAGGAACTGGTTGGAATAACGTGTTCCTTTCACGCGCTACGTCCAACCAGGGAAACTCCCCCCTGTCACGTGTAAAGGAGCAACTTGGACACTCAGGCAGGAAGGAAGCATGAGTTCAAGTCCGTTGCTCTCCCCATGTTCCCCATATATGGGGACTAGGTTGGCGGAGGGTGTGTAGAGAGCCCAGGATCACATTAGATAATTGGCACAGGGGTGAAAAAATGGGTTACAAAATCGAGGGATAAAAAAAAGAAACCAATATTACAGTCTCTGAATGAGTAGAGAATGGTCAACTGTATTGACTGCGTTTTGACAAGTTAATACAAACGGCAGCACGATGCTTCTTTGTATCCATAGTACTATGCATAATATATTGAAATCTGACCAGTTCAGTGGCCTTGTGGTTAGTGTCCTCCCTGAGATTGGGAGGCCACGGTTCAATTCCCCGGCCGGGTCATACCAAAGAGAAACTATAATAAACGGGACCGAATGCCTCCCTGCTTGGCATTCAGCATCAAGGACTTGATTGGGGGTAAAGGCTCATACATAGTCTGGATTTTCGGTGGTGAGGTGACCACCGAACTACAACATGACGTCACGAGCCGCGGTGAAGAGCAAACCACCGCCACCACCCCAGCCCTTCTCTCTGTTTTTACTCACCACCGCTCAACGTTATTTCAGCTCCGGTGGTCAGCTCACCACCGGAGCGGTGGTCACCTCACCACCGAAAATCCAGACTATGAATGAGCCTTAAGTCTCTGTGACCATAGATATTAAAAAATATAGATGCCTCATTGGCCGCTGCAGTTCATTGGAGCGACATGTCTCCAATGAAGGCAGTTTTTTCAATACATGACAATACATTACATTACAATACAAGACAAACACAACGTTATTAATACAACATCAGAGCCAGGGGGGATTAGATTACTAACAGAAAACATTTAAGAGTGAATACAAAGCAACAGTTCTCCGCAGCTTTCTTATTTAGAAGTGCTGAAGGCATTTGCTGAAGGCACGCTGCGTCGCTGCCCAAGTGACGTCACTCATGCGACTCCTCCCTCCATGTCTCTCGCTGTCACTCAAGTGACTACTGGCCAATCACAGCGCGTCTTTTCCGGGACTTATGTTACGCACGCGGAAGCTTGACAAGCTTCCGCTCATTGAAGGCAAATGCTTTGCAAGGAATCTCGGGAAAATTGTGCCTTCAATTCTGACACGCGCCCCAGAGCTGGAAGAGGCGTCTACGTTTATATGTCTATGTCTGACATACTAGCGTCATGTCCAGGGGGTGTGCTTGTACATCATGGCTGGTAGATGCAGTTGTACATCAAGCCACCTCAGGCTACAGAAACAGACGATAGGCTCCTGACCCTATGGGCCACATGGCTCTGGAACGGTTAGGTCCCGAGGCTATGTACTTGACATCATAGGCCTGAAGCCAGACTGGTAAGGGCACAAACCAAATCATTCAAGTTAGTTGCTGAATTTACTACCAGTGATTCCAGGGTTTTTGACAAATTATTGAGACTGTTGTTGTCTCCTCCCACGTACAAAAGAATCACATGAACAGACTTCCAGATAATGGGTGGTAATTCTACCACTTGAGATGTGAGGATTAAATACTGTATTTGAAAACGTTCATGGTACTTTCCCCAATTAAGCCTCAGAGTGTTGAAGCTGTCATACAAATTGCTTAAAATGTGGTGTTAGAATTTGGGGGTGGGGGGCAGCCTTCCATTGTTGATGTAGCATTGATTATAATATACTGTGTGTGTGTATACAGTAGGTTTTACTGCACTGAACTCGGATAAGACCATTTGGTGGTTGTGTTACTAGTACTACAATCAACAATGCCATTGTTGAACTTGATTTATGCTCTCTTCAGACTGGCACTTTGGATGTGGGGAGGGCAATGCCGTTAAGTGTGGTTCAATCCATAGTTCTTTCCTTTCAATTGATCTGTGTAGTATTATTTCAGTCAATGAGAAGCAATAACGGTTGAAAATGATAGTCGAGACTGAGTTGGAATTTCTGTTTCTAAGAACTTGACCTGATCATGTTTTTCAACCTCAAGGAAGGAAACTGCAGTTGGGGTAGACAGAGCATATTACACAATGCCTGTGTATTGTGGCAAGATAACAAGACTAACAGCATTGTTGTGTTATACTAGTGTGAAACGGCTCACATGCTACAGATCTGGCATTTCAAAGCAGGCCACTAACTGTGGGTAAAACTCTAGCCAACACAGTATTTCTAGTTGAATGATGTTAGGTTAATTCCCTTATCTGCTTCAAATGGCAATTGCAGGTTAATGGCGGAAGACCTGTAAGGTTTCTCTTTTTAAAGACCAACATTCAGAAAACATGCACAAGTGCATACAGACCCGCACACCGACTGCACTTGCAATACGAACACTTTATTTTATTGCAAGTACAGACGGTGTGCAGGTCTTTATGCACTTGTGCATGTTTTCTGAATACATTGAGCCCTGCCTACGCACCCGTCTCAGAGCATATCAGGTGTGCATAAGACTTTGTTGCCTAAAGCCCAACATTGAAATGTTGGCTCGGTTGCAATTTAATGCCTTTTTTCAGGACCCCTGGAAAACATCTGCCCGTTAATCATACATGGCCATTATATTTCATTGGCCCAGATGTACTTCTTATTGTGTTCTGTTTTTTTTTAACTCTCCCTTTACCCTTCTCTTTCTCCTTGTCTCTCGTTTCCAACGCTCTCCTTCTCTCTTTAGTCTGGGTGCGTCTGGTGGGGGGATGTCCTGCGATTCAGCCGGCGACCGCTTCACCATCGAAACGTGCAAAGAGACGGAGATGCTTAACTACCTCATTGAGCGCTTTGACAGTGTTGGCATGGAGGAGAGAAAAGCTCCCAAGGTCTGGACCACTGTTGGAACAGGACAAACAAATAACATCAAAAGCGAGACGTCTTTTTATTCAAATACTGTGGACATTTTTGTAGAAAAACTTAAAAGTAGAAACTTAAAAGCAAAAGCTTATCAAAATGATAATATTACCACAATGATAGAAATAAACCGTTATTTAACTGGTTTAAAATCATGTGCTGTTTGCTTATCATTTTAATGGTTGATAAGCTGCTCTTAGAAGAACAGGCACAGCCCTGTCCCTGTCTCGTATTCTGGTTTCCAAGGAGACTAGTATCCATATAACCCTGATAGATGTGGAAACGAGAGGAGGATGTGTAGTACCCCACAGGCCGCAGTGATTCAGCAGAATCTGAAGAAGGTTGCCCTGACATTGACAGCCGTAATGCTTATCACACCTCTTTGTCTTTTTTTTCGCCCTCTCTCAGATCTGCAGCCACCCCAGTGTCAGCCAACTTCTCAGCAACATACGCTCTCAATGTATTTCTCACGCTGCGCTGGTCTTGCAAGGCACTCTCACCCAGCCCAGGTCAGCCAGCCAGCCAGCCAGATCTCTCTGACATTTCACTGTTGTGTGTTAATTTGGTCTCCCTTTGGCATGTGTCATTTTATGTGGGCACTTTGATCCTCTCTGTGAATGAGTCTCCATAGCAACTACTCTCTCACCTTGGTTCCACACACATTCACGCTGTTTTTTTAAAATTATAACTCAATATGTCTTGTCTCCGCACAGGAGTCCTCTTCAGCAATCTCTGCTGGTACCTTATATGCTGTGCCGGAACCTTCCATACGGCTTCATCCAAGAACTGGTCCGCATTACCCATCAGGAGGATGAGGTGTTCAGACAGGTGGGAGGCACAGTAGGCTACCTAAAAAAAAAACATTTCTGAATAAGTTTGTACACTACCAGGTTCCTTATCCCATTTTGGGCGGGAACCCCTTTTGGTGTTTTAAACATTGTTATAATTTAGCTATTGAAAAATAGCAGATCTACAAGCTCGTCGGTCTGCTATTTTTGAAAAACCGTGAATGCGGCACAAATCTTTGAATATATATTCTTTCAGAAGACTTTTTTTTTCATCGGGGCCTAAATGGGTTATTTGATGATTGCAATTGAGCTTCAATGTTATCGCAATAAGCTAAACGTGTCATTCTAAACAGTCTGACTAGGAAAATATTTTAGAATCCCATGATGAATGTAGGCTCCTCACACAATTTGACAGACTCACTCACTCAATTCAACTTGCACAATATGACCAGGTGGATAATCACGATTTGTGTGGCGTATTAAGCTGACATCTAAACATCTAAAGCAACAACAAAAAGACATTTTCCACAAAGACATTTCTTGGTGCATTAACCATATTTTAGACATGTCTGAAGAGACAAACCTTCGTTGAATAGCAGATCTACAAGCTCATTCTGAGGAATTGCAAATAAGATTCACACTGAGGATTTTACTGTGTTCTGAATGTTATTTCTTATTTTATTTATTTCATTGATATACATGATATTTTCACAAACTATACTTTGATTTGTCTGTATTTTACAGATCTTCATTCCCATCCTTCAAGGGCTGGCTTGGGCAGTGAAAGAATGTTCCTTTGACACTGATAACTTTAAATATCCCCTCATGGTAAGTTTTGATATATATATATATATATATATATATATATATATATATATATATATATATATATATATATATATATATATATATTCCTGTCCTACCTACAGTACCACACATGGGGAGAGCAGACTTAAAATGTCAATCTTTTTTTTTTTTAACCAATCAATTTTAATTAGTTAATTTAGAACCTGGTGTTGTTGATTAGGACACTGACTGGCTGACAACTAGTATTGCCTGAAGCTCATAAGAGTAATATATCTCCTGACCTAGGCTTTACTGGCATAGTTGTAGAAATTATTTTTCTCTCATGGTATTTTCAAAAACCTTACGCCTAGAGGGGGTGATCTATCTGATCTATCTTGCACACCTTTTTTTAAATTTGGGTTAAATATTTTTATTTCATCATATTGAATTATTATTTCCCACCCCTCTTTCTAGTATATACTGTGGAAACATCAGTCTCTTCCCTATTTCTTGACCCACCAGAGAGAAAGCATTCTCTCCTATGTATAGTTGATTGTCCCCACACATATCTCCTTCTTGGGTTGACTGTAGGAAAAAATCTCTTGCTAATTTGACGAGCTTATACTGTACGTAAACCATGCGCAAGGAAGGCTCCAACCATAATGGTAGTCTCAGTGTTGAATGCACAGATGGAAAGCATAGGCTAGGATGCATCTTGAAATTCCATGCTGAAAAAAATAAAACAGATCTACACGCTCACAATTCATCACTGTAATACATTGTGAGCTTTTAGATCTGCTATTTGCCAATTGTTACTAGTTCAAATTTGATCTGGGACTGCCACCGATTTGAAATGAATCTCAGCTTCAAGATTTTGTCAACCCAAGGATGTGTTGGTGAAAGCAGTATCAAATTTTCTTGTGAGCCATAATTGAGATTTTTTTGTTTTTATTTAAATGTTTCCAGTGACGATATGTTTGTAACATTTGTTGTTCTGCTTCCTCAGGCATTAGCTGAGCTCTGTGAAATCAAGTTTGGAAAGACTCACCCCATATGCTATTTGGTGAGTGTGCTACACACTACTGCCTCCAAAACAAGCTGTTCTGGTCATTCGTTCCTCTGGATAAACTGTTAAAATGGGCACCAGTCAACAATGCAGACTGCTCAAAATAGTAATGCATTGGACATTTCAGATTGAGCTCATGTTTGGTAGTCCTTGTAGAATAACTGCAGCAATGCCTTATCTGAATTGTTGTACTAGATACCAGCTGTCCCACTTGACCAAACCACAGAGGAATGTACTCGGCTTAGTTTATTTATGGCACTTTCTCGTGGCTAGTGTTTAGAAGAATGACAAGACAAAGTTCCTTTTGTTGAAGAATAATGACTGGGCTTATGTTTAGCCTTACTGCAATCTTACAAATCAAATATATTATCACTGGTTTGAAGTTCCATTTAAGCTCACTGGGTTAAAATGCATGATGTGATGTCTGAACTGTTTATTTACATTTTAGAAGACACTTACTGAGATCAGGTTGCATTGTGTGAGCAATTTGGTCTTGCTCAAGTACACTTAACAGAACCGTGGCTGTTGATGACCACATATTGCCTAGCCTGCTGCAGGTGAAGTTTTTGTTTAGCAAAAAGTGTCAAGCAACGTAGTATAAAAGTATCCGTTGGAACCCAAACTAAATCGTCACTCTCTGTCTTTGTTGTGTGTAGATGACATCGTTACCCCTGTGGTGTCCCAAGTCTTTGAGCCCTGGATGTGGTAGAGAGATCCAGAGACTGTCTTACCTTGGAGCCTACTTCAGCCTGTCTGTCTTTGCAGAGGATGATGTGAGTCTCACACTCGGTGATCGGACAGACTGTCTAGTCCATGAAATAATAGAGAAAATCAACAAATATGATTAACTCCAAAAAGCTAAACAAAAAACAGCCTAGTCTCGTGTAGTTCAAAATGGGCCTGAAAATGTATGACTGAATTGGGCTGCCAGAACAATTACTGTAATTTTAGGCCAGAGGAGAAAAATAATAAATAAAAGCGAGTGTGCCGGCTCAATTCACAGTACAGGAAACTGGATGAGAGGGAGATAGTGTCACATAATTTATTTTTATTATTATTTTTTTCATTCCTGAGCCAATAATTTGATGACCGGGTCATTGGTCAATATGAGTCTTCACCGGTATTCAAATTATTAGGAATACGACAAAAGATCTCCAAGGGTGTACTGCATACTTGTTTCTTATATAGCCTTTAGATCTGATACTATTAATTAAAAAATACCTTAATAATTATAATAAGGGCAGCATGAGCCCGGGTCTGGCATGGTCGTTTCGGGTAGAATTTGAGAAGTTGGAGTTCTCTGACCTCCAACACCACGCCCTCTCCCGTTCCCTCAGGTCTGGTGATGCCAACCTCTCGGACATCCCCAAAACTAAAAATTTTTTTTTGCAAAGCGATTTTGGGTACCAAGAAAACGCTATAGAGAGTATGCGCATGCTTAAAGTGAATGGCACATCGAGTGGCAAATCGAGTGGCAAAGCAACAGGCAAAGTGAGTTTAACATTGTTTAATGTTGTTTAATGCAATCAGATATGACTTTTCTGTGTGGATGTATGGGCTGTGAAGGCCAGAAAGTAGTTTTTTGCCACTCATTAGGCGTTCCTGCATAACTTCCTGGTTTGATGATGATGTCACGCGCATACCCTCTATTGTCACCACCAGGTGGACGGAGATCGCCGATTGGCTGGTCATTTGAGACTAATTATTCCCTAGCAATATTCAAAGGAATACTGCTGGCAAAAACAAAGCAAAAATTGTCTGAAAAACTTGGGAATGAATAACAAGCGAGATGTAATCAGGCGCTATGCACAATTTCTCTATCTTTCAACTTGTTTTTCCTGAAAGTATTTTTTCTAATGCCATTTCCAGTGTGTGCAAGTACAGTGTTTCTATGGTGTTTTTGTTTTCATTTTCAGACCAAAGTGGGAGATAAGTACTTCTCAGGCCCAGCCATCACTATTGAGAACACTCGAGTAGTCAGTCAATCCCTGCAACACTACCTGGAGGCAGCAAGGGTAGGCTCATACTGTTTACATCCTTTTTAACCCATTCAGGCCTGACGTCGAAATAAAAAAAACGTTATATATTCAAAGATTTGTGCCGCATTTTTACGATTTTTCAAAAATAGCAGACCTACAAGTTCATAGCGCGCCACTCGGTGGCGCGCTATGAGCTTGTAGATCTGCTATTTTTCAATAGCTAAAGTATAACATAATGCTTAGTTAAAACACCAAAAGGGGTTCCCGCCCAAAATGGGTTAAAAGCTATAATATGACACAGATGCGTCCTCAGGTCTAAATGGGTTAAAGGCTTTCACCTTAAACCAGTGATGATGGCATCATTTCATGTGCCTAAATCTAATTGTGTTCTTCATCAGGGCGACATGTTTAAAATGCTTCACAACATTTTGCTCAATGGAGAAACGCGTGAAATGGCTCTTAGTTACATGGCAGCTCTAGTCAACTGTAATGTGAAGAAAGCCCAGTTGCAGGTAAGAAGCTAAAAGTCTTAACGGTGTTCACTCGGCATCCAGTTTTATAATATTGTGATGGATGCCTTTGGAATTGTACTGCTTGGGTGTATTGCAAATATATACTAATTGGTGGATAAAGTTGGATAACGTTTTGATTGTGTATTCACTATTCATACATGTTTCAAATCAACATTTCTATAGAATTTAAACAATACAAAGTCCTGAACATTAACTTCCCCATTAGGGGCTTGATGAGTAGGGATCCATTTTATAGTTTAGGTTCTCCTGTGTCCTTTTGTTTCCAACACAAAGTTATCAATGCATGTTCTGTTATAGCGACCCTCTTCTTTATTCCTCCTCCTTCCCCCCCAGACTGACGATAAGCTAGTATCGACAGATGGCTTTATGCTGAACTTCCTGTCGGTGCTGCAACAGCTGAGCATGAAGATCAAACTGGAGACGGTGGACCCATACTATATATTCCACCCACGCTGTCGTCTTCAGGTCAGCTCTGAGGAGACCCGCCTAAAGGCCACCATGGAGGAACTCAAGAGCTGGCTATCTGAGCTACGTAAGTCCATGGACATAAGATTACTATATCCAATGCAATTTATTGTCATTAGAGTCTGATAGAGCAGCAGTTCTCAAACTATGGGTCCTGGCTTGGAAGGTGCTGTTAAGGTTGTGCATTGGCAACTGTAAAAAACCAACCAACGTGAAGAGGACGGCCACTTGCCTCCTCAAGATACACACACGGCTCCCCCTTCAACATCGACCGAGCAACACAAGACAACACACACAAGCCCTTGCAGAGGCTACTCCGAGAGCCAGAGGGTACAAATGCATGGACCACAGGTCCATTTTGTTCCATCTGTACCCTCGCTGGATTGGTTCGCCAAAAACAAATCCCTCGTAATATAGGGTTGTGGTATAAAATAGTTTGAGTAGCCTTGCGATAGAGGATGTGCATTGTTTACAGCATTGTAAAAAAAAAAAAAAAAAATGCTTATTTATTTTGTTTGTCTGTGTAATGTTTGTATATGCAACAGCAAGCAGAGTTTGTAAAGTTACATCATGGCAGACATAATTGCCATTTTGAAGTTCTGAAATGTAATTTGTTTAGATGCTCTGGAGACATTTTCATTGCTTCTCACTTACGATTATGAATGATTAACATGGATAATGTATATGAGTGATTTAGTACTGATCCAATTTTACATAAATTGTCCCTTTGTGGTGATCTCAATCAGTAATTCTGCTTAATCTGGAAGCAGTTATTTGTAGGCTACATAAACCTCAGCCTCCTCAGACTATTTCAGATTGAACTGAAATATCGTCCGCCTCTTCTCTTTTGTGATTGGTAACTTCTAAAACAGGCATTTATGAGTTCTGCAGAAGTTTAGCATACTCACTGCAGTAACAGATATTAACTTAAAAAGCGAGCAACAGTGCATCCACCACGCATTCAACAGCAGATGTACGGCTAAAGCCGCTTTCCAACACTTACCGAGTTACCTTAAGCTTGTGCAAAATGTGTATGGTTATAAGTGAAAAATGTGTAGCTAAAATGACTACAGCAGCATCACAATTGTCTTTTGTAATTGCTCTTTAACAAACCTAGTAATGTTTGGTTTGGTGTTCTCATTTGGTGGTGTTCATTTTGAGTACACATCTACGTTGTGTATTTATTGTTTCACGTATTAATAGTTTCATGTTTTTTGAACAGATGAAGACCCTAACAAGTTCTCAGAACCCAAGTTCCCAACCGAGTGTTTCTTCCTTACGCTACACTCACACCACCTGTCAATCCTGCCAGGCTGCAGGCGCTATATCCGCAGGCTGCGGGCTATTCGTGAACTCAACAGGTACACACACACACACACACACACACACACACACACACGTGCACACACTCATTCGGATTGTCCTAAACTTGCAGATTGTCATAACATGGTGTAGGTGAGTATTAACACATTGTTGTTTTTCTTATGTTAGAACTGTGGAGGAGCTTAAGAATAGCGAGAGCCAATGGAAAGACTCGCCGCTAGCCAGTCGACACAGAGAGATGCTCAAAAGATGCAAAACCCAGCTTAAGGTTGGTCTCACCTGGTCTTTTCTTCACCTCCCTTCATCTCTCCTTTCTTAGGATACATTCACACTAAGCACCTACGAAAACAGGCACCAACATCTTTGCATTAACCACTATGAGAAATGACCAAATGGTGACCGCATAGCAGCCGCTTTTAGATGTGTGTGTGTGTGTGTGTGTGTGTGTGTGTGTGTGTGTGTGTGTGTGTGTGTGTGTGTGTGTGTGTGTGTGTGTGTGTGTGTGTGTGTGTGTGTGTGTGTGTGTGTGTGTGTGTGTGTGTGTGTGTGTGTGTGTGTGTGTGTGTGTGTGTGTGTGTGTGTGTGTGTGTGTGTGTGTGTGTGTGTGTGTGTGTGTGTGTGTGTGTGTGTGTGTGTGTGTGTGTGTGTGTGTTGCATTTTATATAGCGCCTTTATCCAAGGCGCTTTACATAGATTGTGCATTACATTCATACACCGATTGCGGCGGAAGCCATGCAAGGTACCAACCAGCACATCGGGAGCAATTTGGGGTTCAGTGTCCCAAGGACACTTTGACATGTAGACAGGAGTAGCCGGGATTCGAACCGCCGACCCATGGATCATTGGACGACCTGCTCTACCTCCTGAGCCACAGTCGTCGTGTGTGTCACTGACTGACTGACTTGGCGATGGAAGTCGCCAAGGTCTCCCAAGTCATAGACCGTGATATAATACGTATGCGGAAGTGCCGCTGACGTCAGTGCTCTGACGTCAGTCACTTTACCTCTGCGTTTTCAACCCAGCTTTTGTAGCTTTTGTTTCTCTAATCCGCCCTTACTCACTCCGTCCGTCTAAAAAGTCTATTTCTCTTCAGCGTTAATATTGTAACCTCGACACAGCATAACATCAGAAAAGATCCCAGAATGTCTGCGCTCTGTTCAATCACCGCAAATTCCGCTTAGATTCTGAGAAACCATCCCAGGAACTGGACTTTTATTTCTATTATTTTTATTATGCTAGATGTGAGTGTGTCGAATGCGTGTGAACCTCTAGGTTCTTTATAAGTGCTGTGCTAATGACGTGTGACTTTGTCCTTTCAGAAACTGGTGCGGGCCAAAGCCTGTGCTGACGCCGGCCTTCTGGACGAGAACCTGCTCCGCAG
This sequence comes from Electrona antarctica, assembly GCF_951216825.1. Taxonomy (NCBI): domain Eukaryota; kingdom Metazoa; phylum Chordata; class Actinopteri; order Myctophiformes; family Myctophidae; genus Electrona; species Electrona antarctica. The sequence goes on from NC_136807.1 coordinate 43,470,801, forward strand.
ATGTCTGCAGTTCTACAGCACGGTCATTCAGCTCATTCTACGCATGGTGGATCCTGCTTACCCACTGTGAGTCAAACTGACAGACCATGCCACTATTGCAGCATGTTATGAGAAAACAATAAAATAATTCAACAAAATGTACATTTAGTCCTCTTTAGTGTCTGTAATATTGTTGCGCTTTCGTTGCAGATCAACAACAAATGAGAGTAACATGTTTTATTTTATTCTTTTATTCTGGCTTTTCTTTCCTTTGATAGTTTTAATTGTAGAGAGGGAGGAAACCATCGGTGTCTGTGGTACACACCTTAACCACTTGTTTGTATTTTCCTGTCTTTTGCACAGCATCACCCTGCCACTGAACCCTGAGATTCCTAAAAGCTTTGCTGCTCTGCCCGAGTTCTACATTGAAGACGTAGCCGAATTTCTGCTTTTTGTAGTCCAGTGAGTTTATGATTTTTTTTTTTTTTTTTTTTTGTGGCTTTTGCCTTTATTTTATATTTTGTATGGAGGGACAGACAGTAGGCTGACAGGAAATGGGGAGAGAGATGGGGGGGGGGGGGGGAGACATGCAGTAAAGGCCGTCGGGATCGGGAGTCAAACCCGCGGCACACTGCCAGACTGGATTGCCAGCCACGGTGCCTGAACCACTGAGCCATGGCCCAGGCCAAGTTTATGGTTCTTATCTCAAACAACAATAGAGCACCGAAGTCTGACGTCACTTTCAGTAGAGGGCACCAACACACAGGTTCGTGTATTTTTTTATTTATATTGAAATCTCCATAGGGCGATTTTATGTCGCTTCATATAAGAACTGTGTTTGAAAAATAAACCGACCACCCCGGCCTTTCTGTCAGGGGAGTGGCTGTGCGTCGTTAATGATGTCCATTCATATTTGATACAGCCAGTTTCTGGAGAAAATGGAATTAATGTGACCGCAAAAGCCTTGAAACTACATATGAATGCAATGTCGCTGAGCATATACGTCACGCCCAGCTGTCAACATATTGCGTTCCTGAGATTCCTCGTTGACGTAAACTCAGCTGGTGGTGACTCGACTCGTACTAACCACGATACATTATATATCAATAATAAATGTAATTAACGTTCAGTTTCTGTTGTGCGACGGGCTGCGGGCAGATGCAGCATACCCGGAAATGTAGTCTCTGGGTTGTTTGGCTCGTTTCTAACGCTTATTTTGTTACTCTTTGGGTATATTTGTACATTTCCACCTTCAGTCGATGCTTCATATCCATATGAGTGAAAAGGCCAGGGTGATCGGTTTATTTTTCAAACACAGTTCTTATATGAGGCGATCTAAAATCCCCCTATGGAGATTACAATGCTTATAAAAGAATACACGAACCTGGGGACTGGCGCCCTCTACTGATAGTAGAGGGCAGTGACGTCAGGACTTCGGTGCTCTATAGACTATGTTGACGACAAGAAAAAAACATTTGAACGCCAGCATCTATATTTTGGGGGAACATAACTAGAGATTCGGCAGATCTAGAGATTTGGCGTGGACGAAAAAAATACAGTACAGTTGTATGTCAGGTCCGCTTGACTAAGAATCAAGGGTTTAAAATAAATGGATAACCTTCAAGAAGTATGTCAGAAATTACATCCCTTGGCCTTAACATTTTACCAATTTCTTACTAAGGGATCAGATAACTTCAATTTGACAGAAGCTGTTCTCATTTGCTGTCTTGCCCCTTTCTCCTTCCTCCTTCTCCCTCTTCCCCAGGTATTCCCCACAGGTCCTTTATGAGCCATGCGTGCAGGACATTGTGACCTTCCTGGTGGTGTTCATCTGCAGCCAGAACTACATCAGGAACCCCTACCTTATTGCCAAGCTGGTGGAGGTGCTGTTTGTCACTAATCCAGCTGTACAGCCGCGGACGCAACGGTTTTCTGAGATGATGGAGAACCACCCGCTGTCTGTCAAGCAACTGGTACCCGCTCTCATGAAGTTCTACACTGGTGAGGCTCTAGCAAATTAAAGATACAGACAGTTCATTTTGTGGATGTAAGAAATTATAGTTAATCGGATATACGTAGTAGAGTCCAATATTGTATGTATAAGAGTCAGTTCTAATCAGTGCCGGGAGTAACGGGGTGCATACTTAGTTTAGACTAGTCATTGGTTAGACATAAGGTTGGTGAGGGGTGCATGACCGGGTTAAGGTTGGTGAGGGGTGCGTTAAAACGACCGGATTAAGGTTGGTGAGGGGTGCGTTAAAACGACCGGATTAAGGTTGGTGAGGGGTGCGTTAAAACGACCGGATTAAGGTTTGTGAGGGGTGCGTTAAAACGACCGGATTAAGGTTGGTGAGGGGTGCGTTAAGGGTTGGGAGAGGGTTAAGTGTGCTGCCCCGTGGGAGGTTAGGGTTAGGGTGAGGGTTTGAGATAGGTTGTAGTTGACTAATTACTGGTCTAACCAATGACTAGTAGTGTAACTGATTACTTTCCCAATTCAATAAAACAGTTAATGGGGCTCAATACTTTGTGAAAATAGACTACAACGTTGACGATGGTTAATGTGTCCTCTGGGAATGTAGTCATATACATGTGGGAATGCAAAAGTTTCTTTCCCTATTAACCAATTACCTTTATAATGCAATGACATAGTTACTGCTTTCAAAAGATCACTAACTAATTTTAAGCAATGTACCCAACATTACTAAATGGTTCTAATACGCTGTATTAGAACCATTTAGTTTAGTCGATACACTTAATTGTTTTAGCTCATGCTCATTTGATTTAGCTATTTTGTCTCATCTGTTTAAGGAAATAGGTAGCTGATATATTGCACTTTTACCTTAGCGCTAGGTATACTCTTGGTTGCTTGTTTTTGCAGAAAATGCACTAAAGACTTCTGGTGATTAGTAGTTTTTGTTCCCTACCTATGTTGAATACACTTATTGTAAGTCGCTTTGGATAAAAGCGTCTGCTAAATGACGAATGTAATGTAATGTAATGTAATGTAATGTAATGTAATGTAATGTAATGTAGTTGTGTCACAAAACTGACTCTGTACCACATTCCATTCAGATGTGGAACATACTGGTGCCACCAGTGAATTTTATGACAAGTTTACCATTCGCTATCACATCAGCACCATCTTCAAGAGTCTTTGGCAGAACATCGGCCACCACGGCACTTTCCTGGAAGAGTTCAAGTGAGTTTGCTACATTATCGTTTGTGTAGAGTCTGTAGACAGATGAGTGTGCGTTGGAGTCAACCAGCCACCTCCATAATTCACTGACAGTTGCAATATTATGCCACAGAATTAGTACATTTTGGATCACACAGGTTTCTGGACCAATGCCTTCTACACGGATGGAGAAGATTAATTTATTACAGACTTCAAAAGTTATTGAATTAGTTAATTTGTCGTCCTCGCAACTCTTGTCAAGAATTTTGTTTAATTAATCCATCAGAGGGAACAGCGTCATTACTGTGACCAAATCCTGACAATTTAATGAGACCCTTTTATTGTGCCCTCCCCTTCTCATAGTTCTGGGAAGCAGTTTGTCCGCTACATCAACATGTTGATCAATGACACCACTTTCCTGTTAGACGAGAGCTTGGAGTCCTTGAAACGCATCCATGAGATCCAGGAGGAAATGAAGAACAAGGAGCAGTGGGATCAGCTGCCCAGGGTTAGAATATCATCTATGTGTATCTGTCTCTCCCGTGCATAACGTGGCAACCGTCTGACCCAACTGCCTCAAACTTGTAGGTTATCGGAATTGCCAGCTAGGAATGTATTTATTTATTAATAAACCTCAATCAGGTACCAGAAGATTGGGGTAGAGAGTGGGAACTGAGAACACAACCAGGGATGTTACACTTAATGTGGTTGGCTGCTTGCATGCCTAACCTCCAGTCAAGCTTTGAATGGATTCATGAATATAGGACAAAAGTGGTTCTCCTCATCCCTTCCCTAGGAGCAGCAACAGAGTCGCCAGTCCCAGCTAACTCAGGACGAGCGGGTGTCTCGCTCCTACCTGGCCCTGGCCACAGAAACGGTAGACATGTTCCACATCCTCACCAAGCAGGTCCAGAAACCCTTCCTCAGGCCCGTAAGTATTGGTATTGGTATTAGTAGTAGTACACACATACGTTTCTACTGTTGTTTTAGAAATCGAATGGTTCATCTACTGTTCTGTGTACACTCCTGGTGAATGCAAAAGATTTTTTATCCATTTGTAAAACAAAATGTGTCAATGCCGTTTTGAAAGCGCCTTGGAAATTAATGTAATTATAATTATAACACACTTGTAGGACAATGTATACCAGGGCTTGTTTTTTTTTAAAATTATACTGTACTTCTGTATTGCTAGGAGCTGGGTCCTCGTTTAGCAGCCATGCTGAACTTTAACCTGCAACAGCTGTGTGGGCCCAAGTGTCGAGACCTGAAGGTGGAGAACCCTGAAAAATACGGTTTTGAGCCCAAAAAGCTCCTGGACCAGCTGACGGACATCTACCTACAGCTTGACTGTGCCCGCTTCGCCAAGGCCATTGCAGATGACCAGGTGGGCATTGATGACAAGACACTTAAAGATTTAAATGTATTTGGTTAGCCAAGTACTATTTCACATAAAAGGGATTTGATGAAGTGGATAGCCTGGTGTTCTTGAAATGTTTTTCTTATTTTTAAAACAAAAAAGAGGAAAGTAGATTATCACATTTTCACAAGTGGATGGACATGTTCACGACCTTTTCTCACAGGCTTGTTTCAGACTAAGTTATTTTTCCCCCTTATTCTCCAGCGGTCCTACAGCCGAGAGCTCTTCGAGGAGGTCATCTCCAAAATGAAGAAAGCTGGCATCAAGTCCACCATTGCCATCGAAAAATTCAAGCTGCTATCGGAGAAGGTGGAAGAGATTGTTGCCAAGAATTCTCAGTCTGAAATGGACTACAGTGATGCTCCTGATGAGTTCAAAGGTGAACACTTAACACGTATGATGCCTAGGACATCCACACATGTCCTATCAAATAAAAGTGTGGTGTGTCTGAGGTGGTCTTTAGACGAGAATGGTGTTCATATAAAACGGCAAAATAAAGTATCGTTTGCTGGGGTCCGTTTAGACGAGAAGGGTGTTTTCAGAAGGTGAAAACGCAACAAAGTGAAACCACCTCCCAGAGTGGAAATCTTTGAGAACGCCGTTTTACCCCTTCTCCGTGTAAACAGGCAAAACGGTGAATCCGCAAAACTTATGACATCATGGTTCACGTTGGCTCGCAGCGCATATATTATTACATGCAGAGCCATATGATTATGATATGATGGAGTTCCTGAACAAGCCTCCCTCCTCGCCTACAAAGCGCTGCTCATCAGCGATGGTGAATGTAAAACCATGATGTAAATAAAATGCCTTAATTGTGATAGGTGGCAGCCGCGGCAGCAGCGTTTATGTAGCCTAATTTATTATAAAATATATAACCATCCCGTGGCGCGCTCTGCCTGCATGCTCTGGGCTGTCTGTCAGCCTGTCTGTCACCCGATGCGTTATAGAAAGCAGACAGCGAGCGACGGCCACAACCACTGATTTGTTATAGATTTATAATGTTCTATTATTTTCTATACTAACTATTCTCAAACACATTTCCCAATGGAAATGGAGAAATATACGGTATTTACTGTCGTGTCTCTTAGTTTCTAGAGAGACTAAATGGTCACAGATCAATATTATTAAAATTATTTTTGTTAACATCCATTATTCAGCTATAATGTAACATTAATGTTGAATAGCAAAACCCCGATAGGGTTGTGTGAAGGGGGAGCTGGCTCTTCTTGTAGTAACGTGGGTGACTGGTATATTTGGCAGCCCGTTACCGCCACCTAGCGATATTATAGCGTTTTCATAAAGTGTGCGTTCTCGTGTAAAGGGTCAATAAAAAATGAGAACGCAACGGGACTTTGCCGTTTTATCTGGAGATGGTCGCCGTGTAAAAGGAGTCTGAGATGTGTGGAGGACATGTCTTAAGTTTCTTTTTTTCTATCGATATAAAACAGGATTGCTAAAATATTTTTGACAGCGCCTGTTGCTTGGCAACGCCTTGCTTGTCCATCCACCTGTTTTGCTGCGCTCGCAGCCATTCACTTCCTGGTTTACGGCAAGGACTATTGAAAGAGATCGGGAAGCAAAGACCGTACGGTGGACTCCATGTTGCTCACTGGAAGGAAAGAAACATGCGCAATGGGCTATATGCAGCCAACAGTTCATTTGCGCATGTTTCTTTCCTTCCAGGGAGCAACATGGAGTCCACCGTACGGTCTTCGCTTCCCGTTCTCTTTTAATAGTCCTTGGTTTACGGCAAGGAAGTTTAGAGAAGGAAGTGTCATTGTCACGTGACTGTGCTGCGCCATGCCACTTTCATGGGAGACAAATCTCGCACCGGAAGTTACATGAATACAAAGAAGTGAATGGAGCAAGCTTGACCAGCTCATAACAACCATTATTTATGAACCATTGAGACCTGTGTCATATAATCGGTTCAGGCATATAATTTACAATTTAGGCATTTAGCAGACGCTCTTAATCCAGAGCGATTTACATTAAGCAATAACAAAAGCATGACATACATCACATATATAAAAAGTAGTTATCATGAATCAAGCGTAAACTAAGAACGTAACAGTGGAGTATCTATGTAAACTATACATACTATATAATATATTATACATGTGTACTATAAAGTGCTATGACTACATAAAATGCAATTCTAGAGCTGTCTACGTAACAAGCTATAAGTCTGTTTAAAATACTATCCAAGTCTACATAATGTGCTATCTAAGGGGCTAGGCTAGGGCAAGTGCTACAGGCCATGGTGGAGTCTGAAGAGGTGGGTTTTGGGAGTGAGGCTGCAGTTCTGACGGTGATGGGAAGTGCATTCCATAGTTTTGGAGCCAGAAGGGAGAAGAGTTTGGGACGTGTGAAGCATTGTCCCGGCGTTTTTAGTGAAGGTACGCGGGAGGGTTTGTAGGGTACGATCATACTTGTGAGATATGGGGGAGCCATGCCTTTGGTTGCTTTGAATGCCAGCATCAGAGTTTTGTATTCTGTGCGGGCAGCGACCGGGAGCCAATGGAGGGAGCGGAGAAGGGGGAGACGTGTGAGAATTTTGGCTGGTTGAAGACCAAGCGGGCTGCGGCATTTTGGATCAGTTGGAGGGGCTATAAAAGAACACTTATCACAGTTTGTTTTCTAATCACTTGCTTTTCGATGTGCACAGAGTGCACAGTACATCATTTTATTTGAGGATTTTAACAGCAGCAGGTATCGTTTCTGTTCCGGGGGTATCGCAAGATTTGGCTGCCAGACAGGAAACGGTGGACAGTCTTGTGATACTTGGCACGTTCAGAAGCGTACTTTTTGCTCTTTAGATACCTCTATAAAATTACACAGTGTACACATTGAAAAGCAACATAGCAGACAATGTGTTATATGTCTTATATGTCTTATTTGCCAGAAGCGATTACTTTACAAAAGGTCTCAGTCATTCAGAAATAGTGTTTGTTCATGAGCTGGTCACTGAGCTCTCATTGACTCCAGTGCATTCTGCCGAACTTCCGGGTGCAGTTTGGCTCCCATGGTGCGACGAATCTGCCGCCTGGAATTGCGTGATAGCGAAAATGACGTTGGTGACCTTACCTCCATTTCATATACCTTGGTTTACCGGCCGACAATCTTCCTTATTTACTCGGAATCTACGGCGCTGTCTGTGTTTTGATCAGAATGCCGATGTTCTGTCCTAATTTCTGACTTAATCATGCATCTCGTTTAGAATATTAACGCTTCTAAAGAGATCAGTTTTACGACGGCGTTGTAGTAAAGATTTCACCTCCCGGTTTTGGGGGGAAAGGAAAGGCGGGGGTTTTCAGAGTAAAATCTCGCTCATCTGCTTGGCAATTTACCTGTTTTCCAGAGAGCCTTGCAACTTGGAATGGGAAAGTGACAGCAAGACATCCTCACACAATTTAACTAAATTGGGTGGTTTAGGAGTAATGTTAAATGCACACCAATGCTTCCACATTCTGAAAAAGCGGCATGGTTTCATGCATTGTCAAAGGGTAACCTTGCTCTGACAATAGTCGAAGCCAGCAAAATGTGGTGCGAAGAACATGAGGAAATTCAACTTTTTTACTGAGGTTTGGTGGTTATGCGATGCTGCAACAGTTTAACCAGTTTTTTATTTTTCCACCATCACAGGTTGATGGCCTATATGCGTTCTATTATCCTACTTTTATTTCTTACGTTCTATAACTCAAAGCATTCCTTGTAAAAACTTAGAAAGACTAAAACTAAATAAAAACTAAAACGAAAGTAGTAAACCGGTCAGGTTCAGGTTCATCTATTTGTTTGTCCCCGAGGGGCAAAGGCAGATAACATGAATCACATAAAACACAGTAAAAAAGCACATGGTACACACTGAACAATAAAACAGGATGGCAGTTCAAGGTAACGGTGTAGCATTGAAATTCATAACATTTTCAGAAATGGTTGTGAAAAGAATTCCTACAAGTGAGTCGGGTGACAAGTTTCCTCCTCTCGGCATTTAGAGCCTGGATAGACACAGGCACGAAGGAGAACTTATACCTATTGCTTTTGGCCCCTGGAACTTTTAGGCGAAGGCCAGAAGGAAGCAGCTTGAACTCAAAGCTGAGGGGATGGGAGTTGTCTGTACAAATGGACTTGGCTTCTTAAGCACCTGTTTTTAAAATACTTGATCTAGACCAGTGGTCCCAAACTGTGGTGCATGCACCTCTTGTGGTGCGCGAGCGCCTTCTAGGGGGTGTGCGACATGAAAAGGCTAATGGTGGTGCTATAGTTTTATTTTAAATATATTAACATATTATGCCCATATAAGGCAAGTATATACAGAATATGGCCTATGCTGCATATATATGCCATATTCAGGTTCATATATGTGCATATATGTGGATAAATAGGAAATATATGTCTCTTATAGCTTATTCAATTTATATTTCCATGTGGGGGGGTGCGTCAGCTAGGTCGGGCACTAACGGGGTGCATGGCCAAAAAGGTTTGGGAACGGCTGATCTAGACTACTGAAATTAACTCCAGCAATCTTTGAGGCCGTTCTCACAATCCTACCAAGGTGATTTTTGTCCTTTATGTTTAGGTTTCCATACCATAACAAATTAATAATAATAAGACATTTAACAAAATGCATATTTCATAATGCTTGTTGAGCATGTCTGTGTGCATTTGTGTGTGCGCACATGCATGGATGTGACATCATGAAAAACAAATGGTGCCCCCCCCCCCCCCCCCCCCCCCCCCCCCCCATCAAAAAAATCACTACACCACTGGCAAGCTGATAACACTGAGCTTCCTGGTGATTACTACATGGACTTAAGACAGTAAAGGGAACTGACTGAACCGGTTTGACCTAGTGATGTCCAAGAGTCCGTTACTTTGACATCTGCTCCGATCTCAAATCAGTTGCAGACAGAAAGTAACAAGAGAACCTCTACTGTGGTAGAATTCCAGCCATTTTGCAATGGATTTGTGGCTCATGGAGGTCGTATAGACAGCTTAGAGCAAGGATCCTATAACCACAGACTTAATATAATCTAGGGTGGGAACGTGGCCCACATACCACCTTTGATTGCTAGACATGCTAGCATGCCCACCACACTCGAATGGAGTGTGCCGTACAGACACACGAGTGTCAACTTTCTACACAGTTATAAGTTACCCCATGGCAGGTCTTATTTTTAAACAGCAACCTTGTGACATTTCAGTACAGGGCATGTTTTAATCTCATTATCTTAATGAGATTTTTATTGGCCATTTCCTTTGCTGGGGTTTTGGGAGGTGCACTAGTTAACCTGTCACATAAAATACAGTAAGCATACAGTATACTGTATATATGACTGTGTAAAACTCTCTGTGCCCCACATTTGAGCTATTGCTCAACCAGACAAAATAAACTTGGTGGTTCAAGTATTCACTTTTATAGGCTATAAAATATGTGATGTGACAGTGAAGTGTGGCTGTGACAGTCAATCAAACTAATCTATTGACTTAATTATAAAAGAGGATCAATTTCTTTCCCTGTTGATTCATTAATATGAAATGTATTTTATTTTGTTCTCCCCACTGTTGAACGTTACAGGAGTGTATTTGGCGTGCGATATGCAATTGCAAGCTTATCATAAATCCAATGGCATACAATAGTGTCGTATAATTGCTAAATCGATAGTAGCAGCTCTGCAGTGGAGTGCATTAAAAATCTGTGCATTAAAAATCTCTTGAATGGTGTGGAAAAACAGCTAGAATCCTTTTGTGCCTGTCTCTGCTGTCCCCATCCCAGCTCTCCTACCATCTGTCTTAATGGGGGGGAAAAAATAATATATACTGTGTACATGTGTGTATCGGGAGGTTGACTGTTAACTTGGCCTTTAAAACAATGTGTGTGACTGTTCTAATAGACCCTCTAATGGACACCCTGATGACTGACCCTGTGATACTGCCCTCTGGGAACATCATGGACCGCTCCATCATCCTGCGCCACCTGCTCAACTCCCCCACTGACCCCTTCAACAGACAGCCACTCACTGAGAGCATGCTGGAGTCAGGTAACTGGCACACCATGATTCTTTCTCACTGTCGAGTTTTATTTTTGCTTGTTTGAGATGGATGTGTTATGAAGGGCGAGTTGCCAAAAAGCCACAGAATCCATACATACTTGCTCCGATATGAACAGATCTTTAAAGGCACAGAATCCATACAAAGACGGCACAGATGTCAAAGCGATAATATTTTCCTTTTTTTAACCATATATTTTGTTTTCAGTTCCTGAGCTGAAGGAGAGGATCCAGGTGTGGATGAGAGAAAAGCAGGGAGGAGGACGACTAGTGTAGATGGCCTGACCCAACTTCTGCCCTATTAACCATCAACTAAGGGATGTTACCAACTTGCCTGAATTCAGTATCACCACCACCACCAAGAAAATAAATTATTCAGGACAAAAAAAAGGAAACCTTTTTTGATTTTTATCCACCTTTTATCCTTTTTTTGGTCTCGGACCATCATCAAAAAACAAAACATAATAAAGTTAAGACTTTTAAATGGGTTTTTTCTTTGTGTATATATCTGAATATATACATATATTTAATGAGAGGTAGTCAATGCATTACAATGCTGCAAGAATGTTTCCAACACCTAACAGTTTTAGCAGCAAGGTGCATTAATTTGCTTCACTGATAATATTCTTTTTCTCTCTGTTTTGTAAGACTGTATGTTGTCTTCGTTAGAGACATCCAATTATGTGAAGGGGAGTGGAATACATTTAGGGAAGGGGTGCGGATGGGGTTCTGATAAAATGTCTTGCCTTGAGTCTCGCCATCGAGACGGTGACAATGACAAGCTTAAAGGACTTCACATAATGCTGCTCCTAGTCATACAGCCAACAAATGTCTGTTAACACTCACGAGGCTCTGAAATGAGAATTATACCCTAAAGGATGTAGCTCAACGTGAACTCTAGCTAAAGGCTGATTTATACTTTTATCATAATGACCGCATCGCTTGTTGAAAGACATTTTTGGTGAGCATCGTGGTTGTGCGATAAAGTGTAAATTAGGCTTAAAATGTCTGCTTTCTTTTGGAGTACAGTGGGAAGTCAAGCAGCTGTATGGCAGATACCTGTACGGTTGGTCATTTCTAGTTTGTTGTTTTTTTTTTTGGTTTGTTTTCTTCTCCCTAATGACAGAGTGAATTTACTTTGTGTGCATGGCCTAAAGTCCATAACCTCCTAAAGCCTGAGGTATACTTGGTTGTGCATTGTGTCTCGCACCGCAAAGGGCAGATCTACAAGCTCACAACGCATTGTGTTGGGAGCTTGTAGAAATGAAATGGTGTGCAACCAAGTGTAAATCAGGCATAAGCGCCTCGTGGACTCATCTTTTTGGGCAAAAAAAATGGCCGAACGAGAGAATGTAGCATGAACACACTGGTGACACAAGTTGTACCATAGGAGCACACCATTGGAAAAGAGAAAAGAAAAGGCTGGTCTTAAGAATGGCCAACATATCTCTCAACTGATGGGCTCTCTTTCGTAAAGCGCACTGTACCTAACTTGACCTTGCTGACCTTAACTGTACAGGAATCTATTTCCTTTAACCACATACCTGTTTTGGAAGCTAGGATTTTGAACTGAAATAAACGATGATGCACACATGTTAAAGAAGGAGTCTTTTGTCGATTATTAATTCATCATTAGTTTATTTTTTGATTATTACAATCGGAATCAGCTTTGTCACATCACAGGTGTAATGACTGGGGGCGAGGGGCCAATAAACTCTTTGAACAGAAAATACCACTGGGAGAACTGGAGGTCTAACAAACATTGAATGACTGTCGGCTTTGTGCTCTATGCAAAATGTAGTTACAATGTCCTCCCAGCTAGACGGCGCCCTTTCCAGTGACCCTGGTGTGTGTGTGTGTGCTCTGGTATGAGGCCTTGTGCTGGTGCTAGTGCGGTGACAGCGCTGGCTGGGGAGCGGTGAGGAGAAATCCTGCAGTGTGGCGTCACGAGGAGAAAAAAAAATGAAGTCCTCTCTACATCCCATGGCTCGGAGGGATGAGCCTGCTGTGATTGGTTTGTTGGTTGTCATTAAACTTCTAACAAAATAGTTATTAGACTGTACAGCATCCTCACCTTAAAATGTATAATCCGCACAATGGATGTACATGTCTAAAAAAAAAAACATGCGCCTGACAATGACTTGAAAGTACTTTATTTTTTCTTTCGGAAACTTATTTTGTGTAGTGGTTAAAAACAGCAGATTTCTTTTTCATTCAGTTTGTAGAATGGTACAGTTCAACGAAAGACGAAAGTACAGGTCAATACAAAATCTGTTACGAGATTAAAACACTAAGACTTGTTTACATCAGGGTCCTCCATTTTCAATTCATCCGAGCACAAATATTTCTATGCAAAGAAAGAAAATATCATACATACAGTAAAAAAGAAGTGCAGTTACAGGGGCCAGTTTGAAAATGTGTAACAAAGTGGATGTAATTTCCAGTATTCTGGTGGATTTGGGGAGTTTGATATTTGTATCAGGCTTTACTAATAGGATCCATTAAAAATCCTTTGACTGGGTTGACCACGCAAAAGGTGAAATTCAATTAAATCCCCCAAAAGCAGGAGAAATGCTGCTGGCGCAGGACTCAGGACGGAGTCGTGCAGGAGAAATGGTCAAAAGGAGTCTCCTGTCAAATGCAGGGGGTTGACAGATTGAAAAGTAGTTTTAGATGTAACAAACGGACGTCTCACATTTCTCTTGTAAACGTAGCAATGATAATAACTCGTCTAAACAAACATTGGTACTGTACCAACCAACGCACATGCTACTGTCCCGTCTGTCCGACTCCCACGCATAGATTATGGTCCCACGCACGCAGGCCTACAATGGGCAATGGTTGTCTCCTCCTCGCGTCAGCTGTTGCCAGGCAACCAAATATAGCCTATCGCAGCGTGACCATCCTTGCTTTCAGACCATGGGACATGGACTAGCGTGTCAAAACGACACCCTCTGGTCAACGATCAGACATTGGCTCCTAGAACCATACGTCACGGATGGCTCCCGTTTCATTGGCCCGCTTGGCTGTCAGTCAGAGCAGGGGAGAGGGGAGTTGACGTAATCTCTTCGGTAAATCAAGGCAATCTATTATCAATTCCGTTTCGCTTGTGTGTGCAGATAATATACGGCCGCCGTTCTATCACAACCGGGGAAATAAACTCGTCCAAAGAGTCACCCGATGCAGCGAAAACTCACCCGGTGGCGGACAATGCTGCTATGATGGGTGTTTTTCATCAAAGTGGACTTCATCATATTTTTTCCGCTCGCACATTCTGATAAACCACATTTGACGCCCACTAGTTTTTTCGCCTTGTTTTCCCAGTCATATGGTGTGTTCCTGTTTTCCTTCGTGAGAAGAATCTGCTAAAGTGAGTAAAAATGTAACACTATTCTATTTTTTAAATGTTGTAAGAGAGCTTGGTGTTTACTCTGTGTTGGGTTTTAAGGAGTGCTTGGCTGTCCTGTCCCATTAGCCCGACGCCTTAGTTAAAATGACAGCTGCTCCCTCATATTGTTTATAACATGGAAAAAGACATTTAGCCTATATTTTTACATAATTGTTTACGCATACAGTAACTGTCTGCTGCATGTCCCCGTGGCGTAGATACTGCGTGCGGCGTTATTGTCTCCTGTTCTTTTATAGTCTGAACAGATACTGTACACGTTGAGGCCAAGGCTAAGGCTGTCTGACTGATAAAGCTTTGCTGACCAAAATCACGGTCCCCCAAGACATCCGTATCCCCACCCAGTCAGTCAGTACTGTCACTGGGATGATGAGTGGCATGTTTGTTTCACCTCTGGACCGAATAGTTACATTGTTTCATTGGTAATTGGTCCAGGCCTGAATGGAAACAATGTACTGTAGTGTATCAAAACCGTTTTTAAAGGGAGGGGGGGGGGGGGGGGGCGGTAGTGTTCTGGAAACAGCTATGGGGCCCCCATAATAATTGAGAGAGGGGGGGGGGGTGCATTACAAAAATATTACATTTGCTTTTATGTTTGGGACAACACTGTATAGGTATAGCAAGCAGGCCTGCCTAGCTCTCTCTCTCTCTGACTTTTGCCTACCAAATAGGGACCTGGGTAGATAGAATTTCATGGGCGTATGCTTTAGCAAGTATGGCTGTCTGACTGCACGGACATGATGAAAAATATATTTATGTGCTAATGATGGGACTCAAGAAGTACAGCTTCATTAGTGATCGTAAAGAAGACATACTGGTAGTTGTATGATCAGTAGTTGCATGGCCATGGAATGCTGCTTATATTATGGGCAGGCATAACTGGCAAGCCATTTTCCTTTGAACACAAGGCAGATTTGAATACATTGCACAATTGATAAATACTTGTTGCCAGTATTTGAATGGTGGAAGATTTGCTTGATTGTTGTTTACCAAAAGAAAAATAGCCTTGGTGCTCTTGGTCGGCCATGTTTGTTGTAGTAGGCTGTTATGAATGGAAATGTAATATAGGAATAAAGCTATGGTGGGACTATAATAGAGCAGTTGCAGTTTAGAATGTACCCTAGGATGGATTGGACAGGATTTATAAATTAGTTATAAATGCAAGCTGTGATGTCTATTCTGTTTGTTGTGTGTGAGCGTGTTGTCATGTTCTTCATGGAAACCCAAATGTTTTTATGCTTCTTACAGGAAAGACATATTTGGAATCTTAAGTGAACGTCCTTGACTGCAACCATGTCTGGGGCGTCTGTAAAAGTTTGCGTTCGAGTTCGCCCCTTCAACTCCAGGGAGACGGGCAAGGACTCAAAATGTATCATTCAGATGCAAGGGAACTCCACCAGTGAGTAACACACACACACACACACACACACACACACACACACAGTCACACACACAACATAGTGACACTATTCTCCAAGTTTATACCCCCCTACCGTGTAGTACCAATTCACTTCCGCACATCATATACGATCTCCTGCCTGCTCCTGCTGCAGGGGTCTCATTTGCTAACAGCAGAATGAGCAAACTGAATGGTGGGGAACAAACAGCCTGAAAGGGAATAAAAGGCACACTGAGTGAAATTCCTCCTCCCTTTGAAAGGAGGTCCATGCCTGAGGAGTCTTCAGTGTGAGAAACGCTGAGTTGGTCCATTGTGGTCGACACAGAGGTCATCCCCAAACAGTCTTCGTTTTGGGCCCCTCCCCCATGCAGTGTTGTAGACTGCAATCATATTTATTGTAGTTTTATGTGGTTTGCACATATAGTTTGGCAAATCACACTCCCTTTTCTGCATATAGCTCCATTTTAAAGTAATAGGGGGATCATGGGGCAGTTGCAGATCTTTTGGCAAAACTCAAATGTTGGCCATTTTAAAATATAATACATATTTCATTCAATTTACCAAAAACCATGGGAGATTGAGATCCAGCAATACAAAAATGCAGTTTAACCTTTGCAGATATTGTATCGTATTGTTTGATGTAAAGAAAATGACCGTACTTTATATTCAGTTGCAGTGTCAGCCAATGCAATTTGTCTCCCCTCCGACAGCATATCATCTGGATCGATGATTAAGATGGACACTCAATAGATTACACTTAATATGCAGCCCAGAGCTTGGGCTCCTTCTGATAACTTTCATGTTTTAGTTATACTGTTGGATTTCACATATATGCATGTGTGATATGGCTCCCCCCAAAAAAGAAATCTAACTAAGAATAGAAAATGACGTGTTCCAAATGGGGACTTGATTCATTTAATTAATTCTGTCTCCAAAGCTCATGTTCAAATGAAAGAAAACAAAATCCATATTGTAATTTGCCTAGATACTTTCTTCGAAATTGAAATAATTAAATAACGGTGCGGTGCTTATACCTGCGACGTCAGATAAACAAACTCATCACTGTATATCCATGAAAAAAACTATTTGTGTTGGCTAAATGTGCCATGTGCTTCTGTGGTAATAATTGTATTTGTGTGAAAGGCCAAAGGGTATCTATGGCAAAACAACACAGGGCTTACAGATGTTTTGTACAGATTCAGCCTGTTAGCCTGTTACTGTGAGTCTCTCTTGCCACTTTAAATGGCAAGCGTAGCTGACCCCAAACACATTGTTGCGTGTCTCATTAAAAGCATTGGATCAATACCATCTGCCTGACGTTGGGTTACCCTACAGACGTCAAATGACCCAATAACGAGACAGGGTCATGTTACGGCGTAGCCCCTATGTGGATCTCGGATGTCACGTCATATGGCTGCTCTGACGTCAGTCAACCATGATGTATCTCTTGGCTTCTACTGTATGACTGCATGTTTAGGCCATGTTTCAACTCCATCTGATGATCACCATTAAATACGATGAAAGAAACAATGCAGTTTTTTTAGGCCCGCTGGCAGCATACACAAGAAATTGTGACATTTGATCGGTCCAGTGGTTTGTAAGATTAGCCCCGGTCATACTGACACAAACAGACAGACAGACCCATTTCTATACGTCTCGCCTCCTACAGAGAGAGCCATGCAGTAAGATTACTTTGCCAGAAACCTGAAACCTGTTCTGTTCTATTAAAACAGGATCCAATGTATGTTTGCCTTGGGCTTGTTCTTTCTGTCACTGGGATCATATCAGCCTCATTAGACTAAGCCCATATGAATCGAACATAAGATCAGGCCTCTCCTGCCAGATATGCCTCACTTGTCCTTTATCTCTCAAACTCCTCCAAAGAGAAGCTTTCTGTCAAATCCCTAGTACTTTCGGGTTCATATAGCATCAGATCCCTGGGTTTCCATCATGCCAATGACACCCAGAGGTGCTGGAGGGTGACTTGAAGTTTGTAGCAGAGCTGCAGTAGAATATGCAGTGTTTTGTTGGGGGTAGTGTGTAAGTGAGGGAGGGAGAGAGAGAGAGAGAGAGGAGGCTGCAGCAGTAGTGTCTACTCTGAGTCTACAGTACCTCCTCCTATCACATGGGCAGATTGCAGAGCAGAATGGGAGGCTGGCAGGCAGCCATACTCTTCCCTTCATCAGGACTCCATTGCAGATGGTATGCGGGATGAGGGATTGTGGTTCGCTTGTGTCATAATAAACACACACATGTGCACACACCTATGAACACACAGCCCAGATGATATGTGTTGTGACTTGTGAAAGAATACACTGTTTCTCTAAGTCAGTCACCTATGGTTTACTTACGTTCCTTGTTTACATGGGCCATACCGGTTCTTCATACTGGTTCTTTTTATGAAACGCTTCCAGCAGCTGTTTGTTCTGAAAGGCTTGAGACTGTCGAGGCTTGGGTGATGCATGGACATATTCATATTCATACTTATTTCATTTTTGAAATCTATAATTTTGCAGCATGATTTTGAATTTCAAAATAAGTAAGCCATTTTATGATAAGGATCCAATTTGGTATTTGCCATTTTGTCAGCCTGATGTTAGCCTGATGAAGGCTAGCATGTGGGGCTAAGAGCTGTTCTGGTAGATTTGGTATGTTAAAATGTAGCTTGGTCAGGTTGTCCTGTAGATGGATGAAGCCATGGCATTCCCCTCATTCTTGCCATGTGCTCAAGGACATGATATGTTTTTGTTTGTGTGTGCTGTGTACCTCAGCAGAACAATGTGGGTGCACTGCAAGGGTAGGATATGCTTCTTCTCTTGCTGTGTCTCTCTCTCTCTCTCTCTCCAATCTCCACTGTGCATGAAGGACAGTGAAAGATAACTCAGACGCGGTAAATTGATTATCCAGTGTGCAGGAGAGGTGTCCAAGGCCTCCAAGAACAGGCTTGGAACTAAGTAAAGGCCTTTTTCAGCAGACACCCTCAGACATACCACAGCAAATGCAATTAACCAGCTGGGCTGTTGCGTTTAATAGTAGTACTGCTCCTCCAAATGTGAGAGAACCCCACAACTTCAAAAGCCAGCCTTCATTAGGACCCTGATGTGGGCACCACATTGGTTATGTAACCCATGTGTTATGTTCCAACTATCAACCAATGCGCAGTTACTCATACTCATATGTAAAGCCCCATGACACATTGTTTTTCTTCATTGACCTCTTACATTATGGGAGATGATTCATCACCATGAGTAAGATATTGATGATCTTCACGTGACAAAGATTGAATATCGTTCATGGATGATATCGAGCTTAGCTAGTGCTGTGGATATGCCCAAAATGTAATATCCCAATATGTTTAACCTCAATGTCGATGTTGTGACTACCTTATTTGTAAAATGTTTAAACATTTTTCAAATAGCCAACTACAAGCTCACAACACATTGCATTGCAATCAACTTGTTATGTAGCTTTCTTTCTTTTTTCTTTTTTTTCTTTTTTTTTTTACATTTTAAAATATTAAAATGAAGCTTATGTGATGCGTGGCACTTAGGGAAGGTCAGGTCACCTCTCAGATACAATTCTGCTGAGTTTCCTCTCGGAGCCAGCTAAGTGAAAGATGCCCTAAAGATCACCTGCAGAGGTGATCTTTAGGGCAGGATCGAACAATAAATGATGACATAAAGTAATTGGTGTAATAATTATCTCCGCCAGGCTGGGACGCGGAGATAACGTTTTTTTTGCCCCTCCTTTTCATGCACGCTCTCCCAGTAGGCCAAGGAAGAACCTCTGCCCCAAATCTTTCAAATCAGCCTCATGGCATTGGTGGCACTATAACAGATCGATTCACGTTTTGAACCATAGGTCGGGTCGTACAGTCAAAATATTTCCCCCTGGATTAATTGGATCATGATGCAACTCCCCATGTAGGTCATGCCCATTTCCGCCTGACAAATGTCCCCCCCATTTAGCTTTTTTCTTTTTTGCAAAACACATTTTTCTGCTAATCCTACAGATTACATTTTGTCTAGTCATGTGATCAAGGGTCTGCTACTGTAGATGTTTCATATTGCATTCTCATTGGCTACGATTGACTTCCAAAGTGTGTGGGCTGTGGGTAGTACTAGCCAACCTACCGGAGATCGTAGGAGTGCACCTACTGTATCTAGTTAATCATCTTTTGATTAGAACCTGTTTTGCCAATATCAACATTATTTGACTTTTCACATCGGTATGGTTAGTTATGCAGCCAACGTGTCCCAATTTTTAACCTTTTAAACTTTTTCACAAATAGCCAATCTACAAACTCACAATGCATCACAATGTTATGCTTTGAGCTTGTAGATTAATATTAATATTTATTTGTTTGCTTATTCATTAAAAGTTATCTATCTTAAGGTTGTTTTGTTTTTTTGTTCTATTTGTTTGCTTCTAAATTAAATGTTTTCACTTAGAAACTTATTTTTTTTAAATTGATTTCAAGATCGGTAATCGTTGGGCTATCCATCCAGCCATCCATCTTCAATCAACCGCTTATCCGTAGTCGGGTCGCGGGGGCGACAGCTCCACCAGAGAGCTTCAGACTTCCCTCTCCAGAGCAACATTTAGTAACTTCCTCCTGGGCGATCCTGAGGCGTTCCAAGGCCAGTGAGTCGATGTGATTCCTCCAACTGCGCCTTGGTCTGCCCCTGGGGTCTCCTCCCAGTGGGACGTGCCTCGAGGACCTCCCTAGGGAGACGCCCGAGAGGCATCCTAACCAGATGCCCGAACCACCTAAGATGGCTCCTTTCCAAGCAAAGAAGTAGCGACTCTACTCCGAGTCTCTCGCGTGACTGAACTTCCTCTGTAGACAGCGAGCTTTTGGCTAGGACTCTTCAAAATCGGGATCGCCATCGAACCCCCAAAAACGTGGCATCGGTTGGGCTTTAGTATTGATATTAAAAGTGGCATTTTATTTAACCATATTAAAAAAACATCCAATTCTATTTATTTTATAAGTCCACTTGGGTCAGATGATGTATGCAAAAGTGAAGGGAATTTCGTCCCACCCCAAGTCATCATGACCAATAATTAATCTTGATGATCACAAAACAGTCTGACTGATCAATAATCATGTTCAGCCCTACCTCATAGCCCTCCATGGGGTCATCCCCATGTTCCCTGTTTACCATAGGGTTATTGAGAGCGGGGTACATAGATGCAGTGACTCTCCCACCTCCATGATTGCATGTGTGAGTTAATGGTTGAGGGTCTCACTGTCACTGAAGAGCGAAGTGACCGGATAAGAAGACAAGGGCAGATTGTGAGCAGGGGTTTTGCACGTGGAAGGTCATCTTCCTATACCATTGAACTCTGTGTAGACAGACAGGGGTGATTGACCTGATTAAGACCAGTAATCCTCCTGCATGCCTCAGGTTGCCACGCCCTTCCCACTGTAATCCCACTGCTGACCCTTGTAGTTACACCAAGCCATGTACACTCAGGGTGTCGCATTCCTCACCGACTGATCGTCATGCTTGTGATTGTTTTGCGGCATGACACGTTGCGCACGCTAGTTGGTGATCATCAGAGAGATGCATTGCATTCCTGACTGACCGACATGATCTCGCGCTTTGGTCTCGGCATAGCAAGTTGCATTTTGTTTTTGTTCATTACTTAATTGGGAGAGTCAGGATAGTTGTTAGGATGGGATGATTTTTTTTAGATCTGTAACTTTAGGTCAAGACACAGTCCGGCCCATGTGCTGCTGTTTACTTATTTTTCTGCAAACCATTTATAACATGATGTGGTCTGCTGATACCATCAGCTGTTCTCTATCACCTGCAACTTCCTTGAAGTATGTGGTTCTGTGTATGTTGATCAGAAGCACATGATTTGGGATAATTTCTGCACTACAGGAGTGAAGTGATGTGCACATGATCTCATGTGATCCCATTTGCACTGTTTCAATGAAACACTGTACAGTACACAGTCAACCTTTATCCAAATGAAGTCGGATATACAGTAGCTTAACAAAGGGGTGTGTGTGTGTGTGTGTGTGTGTGTGTGTGTGTGTGTGTGTGTGTGTGTGTGTGTGTGTGTGTGTGTGTGTGTGTGTGTGTGTGTGTGTGTGTGTGTGTGTGTGTGTGTGTGTGTGTGTGTGTGTGTGTGTGTGTGTGTGTGTGTGTGTGTGTGTGTGTGTGTGTGTGTGTGTGTGTGTGTGTGTGTGTGTGTGTGTTCTCCTTCTGACCGTTTTCTGTCTCTATAAAGTAGGGGCAAAGCAACATGTTGTGAGCTTGTAGATTGGCCTTTTGTCTGTGAAGAGATGTTGTTTGCAGTGAACATAAGAGTGGACCAAGTATAGAGCCCTGGGGACGGTGGACCTCAGTCCTAATTGAGCAGTACTGCATAACATCCTGAGTGTTATTTTGACTATGAGAGTGTACACAGTTAAACGTTGGTTCTACATGTCTTGTACACATTTGTATTAATGCACTGTGGACTTAGGAATAGGGTATGTCGTGGAATTCACTTGCCCAGGCAGAGGTCAGAAGGGTAAAGTGATAAATGCTCTCGTACATTGCTGTTTTTGCTCTCTGGCTGACCACACACACGCCCCTTGTGGCTTTCACACTCCTCACTTGTGTCGACTTTTCACCACCCTCTCCATTTAGTTTCAGTTTACACATATCCGGGAAGCCAATGCTCAAGATATGCAGAGTTTTGTTACGACAGTGCTTCACTTTGGATTGATTTCAGCCCAGCATCAATCCCGTGATGAGATAGGCTTGCTTGGTACTGTATGTGACAACTTTGAGATTGCATAGGTCTAGCTTAATTTAGAATGAGCTCATAGAATCCAAAGAAAGTTGACCACCAATTATCCTATCTGCACTCGCATACTTCAAAACTTACAATGTAATTGTAGTTGACACAACAATCACAAGGTAGACCCTGTGCCAGGCACACAGGTGAAGTGGTTGGCAGGTAATTCACCACAGGGATCAGGGATTGGCAAGACATGAGACGGAAATAATGAAAATATGTACAGTTCTACAAAACAGGTGGAGTGCATTACCGTTCAGATTGTACCGTATGTGCACCTGCTGGTGAATAAACCTACACGAATCCTCGTGAAACTATGCCAGCTTACAGTTTGTACACTCTGCAGCCATGATTAATGATGCACCTTGAGATTTACAAAGTATTGTAGTGCTTTGGTCTGTAGTCTTTTGGTTATTTTTGACAGTTATGATGAAGCTCATAGTTTGCATGTTACTGTAAGTAGGTAGCTGAGCAAGCATCAAAAATGCATCACCCCACATTTGTATTTGAGATATTCCCCTATATTGTACATACAGTACATAGCCCCTCAGTATTATTTAGCTCACTATCAGTGCCACAGTGTATGACTGTGTGTGTGTATATTATATACACAAGACTGTGTGCACCTCTTTGCCAAAGATGAGGGGAGAGCAGAGGATATGATGATACGAGCTGGCTTGAAAGGAGGGAGGAGGGTGAATTGTCGTAACAGCGGAGACGGTGAAAGTCGTGCACAAGCACGAGTCACGTGCGGGAGAGCGTGATTGGGGGGGCATCACACTACAGTGCAGTGAGTGCACACTGCCGCCCAGCCAGCCAGCCAGAGGAGTGATGGGATTTCAGTCACACCGTTCGAAGGCTTAGAAAGCCGTGAAATATATACACAGTTTTGCCAAAGGCGGAAAAAAAAGCTGTTGTCTCTTTTTTCATTGTGCTCTTGTGTGTGGATTGGAAGCACTGTCCAGTGTCCCTTACAGTAGATGGATGCACATTGGGATCTGATCCTAGAGCCCTGCACTTAGATTACAGTAGCTGCCAGCCCGCGGGCAGACAACCATATCCATTTGGTTTATTAATATTACTCAAGTGAAAGGTCAGCGTTGAGCCCACAACTCCTAAGTTATTAACTCCTTCCCCAACCTAAGTAGGTACAACAATACAATGCTAACTAGGAATTGGCAATTAATCGGTTATCACATCGGTATCGGCCGATATTGGCCTTAACTCATTTTGGGCGGGAACCCGTTTTGGTGTTAGCATTATGTTATGCTTTAGCTATTGAAAAATAGCAGATCTACAAGGCGCGCTACGAGCTTGTAGGTCTGCTATTTTTGAAAAATCGAAGAACCACTGACATAGAAACATAGCTTTTTCAGAAAACTGTCCGGATGTAGAAGACATTTATAGAATCTGATCTCAGGTCAAAATAGGATTTAATCAAAATCGCGAGACATGGCCAAAGCATTTCCGGGGTTCCCCAGCCAAACACGCTGAGAACCCCTGCTCTATACCAGGAACATTGTGGCCTCCTTGAGTGGCAGGATCCTATGCAACGTATGAAAGGGGAAGACATGCAATATTGATAAGGCGTCTGATAAGGCTGTACATCTTGCTCATTGAGGTCATACTTTTATATTGTGTTTGTGGATAAAGATTGACCGGCTCCCTGCATACCAATGGATGTACAGTTAATCAAACTAATCGATTTAATAGATTATAAACAATATTCAGTTTTAATAAAAAAAATTTTTTATTGTGGTGACATTTTTTAATTTAGTATATTAAAGAAAAACAATATTAAAAAAAATACCGCAATCTACAAGCTCACTGAGTGTGTGTCGCATGTACATGTACACGATGTACAAGCTTACCTTGTACATTCGCTATTTTTGTGTGACACTGATAAAGGACATTGTAACTTTAACTATTTTTTGCATTGATAGTAAAAAAAAACAAAAAAAAAACAAGCTTCTCGGTTTCATTTAAGAAATAATTGGATATTTTCGCTGAGAAAATAATCAATAGTCGCAGCCCTACTCTTGTTTCTAACACAGAGACCAATACAGTGTATTTTTCCTCTGTTGCTTTAAATCACACAGTGCTCACAGCAGCAGCCCACATCCATCGCCACGCATCTCTGGCTTGATGATGCAAGCAGCGACTAAAGGCAGATAATGGTGCGCTTGTTCTGAGGTCATCGCGTTCCTCCTGGCTTCCTTCTCTTCTTCTGCACTTTGGCTCGTTACCCTCAGTGGGCTAAAATGGCTGGACTTTCCCATTGAAAATAAAGTGAATGCAGTTTTTTTTAGTTCGTTTTGTGTCTGCTTTTTTTTTTCACTCGGACCAACACAGCACCTTGTTTCATTTCCTCCCACGGGCTGAATTCAGTAGTTAGCTGCTATAGCCCTCTGTAGTCCAGCCCTCTACAGCCCTCTGTAGTCCAGCCCTCTACAGCCCTCTGTAGTCCAGCCCTCTCTAGCCCTCTGTAGTCCAGGCACGAGCTGCATAATGTTGGGCACTGTGCTCACTTTGTATTATTCATGACCCATGGTGGGGACTGGGGAAACGGAAGTATTATTTAATTTATCAGACTAAATCATCATTTAATTCACCCAGTGGCACGATCTTTTCACTGCACAGTCTTGTTTTGAAGGCGAAAAAAACTAATGCTTGGAATGGATTCAGAATCACGATAACCCCCTAGTTTGACACGTCACATAAATACTTAAAGCATAATGAAGCTTGGATACTTTTGCCTATGGTGTGCTCACGTATAACTGTCAATAACTGGCATTAAGCTACTGAATTGGAAGAGTTATCATACCAAAATATAAATCGGAGACATACAAGAATACAAAAATGTCACCTTAGGAGGTACCAAAATCTGGCTTGGCCCCTGGACTAATTCCTCTGGGCTTTCTGAAGTAATGTTTTGTCATTGGCACAGATTAATAAATTGGATGAGCGTTCCCTCCCTTTGGTTAGCTCCTTGAAACCTCTGTCTCATGCTGCTGTGCTGTGTTCATAGCATACCCTGCAGCTAATTGATAGACACGCACGCACGCACGCACGCACGCACGCACGCACGCACGCACGCACGCACGCACGCACGCACGCACGCAACAAGCATCCACGTGTAACTCAAACACGCACACACACAATGTCCCTTTACCGCAGAGACGATGCTAGATAAAGGGTGTTAGTCATACAACAGTCTCGTCAGTGGAGGATTAACCCTTCGTGGTTCCCGGTGGTACGACCCGTTTCGGTGCCGCACCGGGACCGTTTTGTCAGCGGGGGGAGGGGGATCTTGTAAAATTGTCACTTTACCGGCGCATTTCAGCGTTTTAGAGCTTCATCAGCTGCCCTTGCTTCTAAATTTTTGTGCTTGCAGCAGGGTCTTCTTTACCTTTTCCCTGCGTTTTTGTGCGAATTTGTAGATGGGATATCTTCACAATTTTGAACATTTTGCCCTCTTTTTCTTCTTTTTTATTTTCCTTTTTACCCAAAATAGGGCTTGATTATTATTTGATTATTCTATTAAATTAACTAAATGTATCAATTTTTTGTCAAATAAATGAACATAACGTATGTCCAAGTAAGTATTCATATATTCCATGGGTTAGTCTTATGCTAACAAGGTTTACATAAAGCAAGTGGGCACTTAAAGAGAGGCTATAGTTTCTGTACGTAGGCTAGTTGAGGAAATCCAGGTCACTGCTCAGTAAAATGGGTGCCTATTGTGAGAGGTGAATGTTAGGGGCTCTTTCCTCCCTTGTCCATAATGCCTGGTCTCCACTGTTGCCCACATCCAGCCATTCCACTTAAAGGTCGTATGATTGTAGCAGGGACGGATTTATACTGTGCTTGAGTTTTGGATGGGGTTTATCCATGTTTTCCAAATTTAAACTCAAATCATAAATAACTTTTACATGGCAGGTATTCCCAAGACTGGCCTAAGTTCTATATGTAGAATCTCTGTGGTTCTACTTAGATTATTATTATACTGTATACTAACTAGTCCATTCCCGTTTGGGGGTATGAGCACCCAAAGTATTTGTACAGCAATATGTCCCGTCCTCTGTCCCGTCTTTAGTAAAAAATCACACCTGTGTGAACTGAGTGGTGCAAGGTCTTATATAGCCTGATCAGCTGTGGTCTGACGTAATGTCAGTGTCCATAGTAACCATGCTCACCTGTGCACGGACACAAACATACAGACAAAGCTGGTTGTTGGAGTGGTTTGCACCACTCAAAAACCTACTTGAGTTGAGTTCGTGCTCTTCTCACCCTCTCATCCCTCTCTCCCCCTCTACTCTGTCACTTATAGTGGGCTCCTGCCCAGCTTCATTTTAGGAATGAGATCTCTTGTCTCGGCCTGGCACTAGGGTTGATGGACAATTTATACTGCATTGGCTTATGTCTGGAAAAGCTTTCCAGGACACAGTATCTAGTTTTAAGTGCTGGCTATAGTGGAGTTAAACAGCCGCAGAAGTTCACATTCACATCTCTCCAGTGGCTGCGTGCGTAGTGTACATTTTTTAAAGAAATGTTTTTTTCCCCTGACTGATTACATTACCTTTTTGAGGGGTGCTAGCCCCGCCAATGCATGGCTTTTGAAAATTATGTCATATGGCAGCCAAGTCTATGGACTTTTAATGTTTACATTGACGACGTGAGGCCAATATAAATACAGTGAGCACATCTCACTTCACACTGATTTTTGTCTCCACCAGGCCGAAGGCATGGGGAGAGAGTATGTTTTGCACTCCGTCCGTGTGTCCGTCCGTCCTTCCGTCCTTCCTTCCGTCCGTCCGTTACCAGCTAATCTCCGGCACCGTTAACCCGGTCGATGCCAAACTTTGCACACACACTCCCTGGATGCCAACGATGAACCTCTGCCCCACATTTTCCAGAACGGCCTGTTATAGCGCCACCATGAGGCAGCTTTTCACATTTTTTACCTAAAACTGCACCCACGATCTGCGTGAAACGTTGCATGCACACTCCCTAGAGGCCAAGGACAAACCTTTGACCTGCATTTTCCGCATCTGCCTTTTATAGCGCCACCAGGAGGCCGACTTTTGTAAAACACATATTTTGATATTACTCCTCCAGATTCTGTCCAAAAATCTCACAAATCATTACACAGTATCTCTATGGTCATGTGCTCATGTCGGATCTGTCCGATATTTCATATTCCATCCTAATTGGCTATTATTGGCTTTCGCAGTTTGCAAGATTTTGATCAAAAGCCACAAATCATGAACGCAGCATGCAATTTACGTGAAATCTTTCACACATTTTCTTACTAGGCTGAGGAATATATCCCACCCTTTTCACATTGGCCTGTTATAGCGCCACCAACAGCTTGATTTTTGCAAAACACATTTTTGGAACAAAATGCCTCAAATCATCCAGTTGCCATCAAAGGCGTATGAAGAAATGGCAATCGGTACACATGATCTCTGTAGTCATGTGATCAAGACGAGTCTGTTGGATTTCTCAGATTGTACACTGATTGGCTAAGATTGCCTTCCAAAGTTTTCAGGAGTGGCCCGTTGTGTACAAAATGCTGCACATGTCCTACTCATCCAGAATTATATCCTCAGAGATGCTATGAGTGATCTGGCTCTGCATTTCCTCAACAAAATGAAGAAAATTGTTGCAAAAAAACATCCTCCTAAACATTTTGCCAAACATCACACACACTCCTATCCTCCTGGTGGAGACCTGTGCCCGGAAGGGCACTTTTTCTAGTTTTCTTTCTTTTTTAGGGGGCGCTAGCCCCTCCTATAGCTTTTGTTCCCACACGTCTCAATATTTGTCATTGACAATAAAAGGATAAATTAGTGTCCGCTAAATATGTACATTTTACCAACCAATCACATAAATTCAGTTTTTCATGAGATGATGTATGATGATGTATAATGATAAGAGCGCCCCTCACTTCACACGGGTGTGATTTTTAATATTGTACCCTCTCACATTGAGAAGAAAAGGTCTTTGTTCTAGTATTAAACCAGACAGATTTTCAGCTCAAATACACATGAAATATTCCTTCCATTTCATTCATTTAAAATCTCCAGCATAGTGCCTTTGTGAACAGCTTGGCATAACATGGGTGTTATTTCTAAGCTGGGAAAAGCCCTGTGATGCTATGGAAGCGCAACTATAGCTCTCAGGGCCCCTTTTGTCACATTGGATGTGTTTGAATGATCTTTGATGCGGGAGTGAAGATTGCCCTATTTTTGGGGGCCTTTTGCCTTTATTGATCGAGGTAGGCTACAGTATATTGACAGGAAACGGGGAGAGAGATGGGGGGGGGGGGGAATGACACGCAGCAAACGCCATCGGGATTGGGACTCAAACCCACGACACGCTGTCAGGCTGCATTACCAGACTAGTTGCCCAGGCTGCTAGGCCGGACTGGGCCAGAATGCCCATTTTTGAAGGAAGACTGCCTCTCCTCCATAGCTGTGAAGCTGACATCTCTGCCATGTTTACACCGACTAGAGAATCTTTTTATTATGATAAAAGTTTCTGTTGATGTGAAAATGAAAAGCAAGTTCATAGGACGCACACGCATGCACACGTGCACTTGCACACACACACACACACACACACACACACACACACACACACACACACACACACACACACACACACACACACACACACACACACACACACACACGCACAGAGAGAGTAAAGGCCCCCGGATTTGCTGTGAATCAAATTATCATTCAGAGTTTTGTTATCATTTCACTTTCAGCTCTGATTTCCTTTCAGTCTTGTGCCATGCAGGCTTTAACTCTACGTGTCAACACCTGAGAGACAGCCTAATATCCCTCTCGCTTTGTTGCAGACAGCGCTGTGTTTGTTTAGCTTGTGAATGGAGCCCTGCTGGCTTAGCATGTTCTCTGTCTCTGTCTCTCTGTCTCTCTGTCTCTGTCTGTCTGTCTCTCTCTCTCTCTCTCTCTCTCTCTCTCTCTCTCTCTCTCTCGCTCTCTCTCTGTCTGGTAGCTTCTAGAAGCCTTTCTATGGCCCCTGTTGTCCTGGCCAGCAGCGAGGCTGTGTAAATGGCTAATATCAGGGGGGTCACTCGGGTTTGCCAGCTAGCTATCAAAATGTCCCAAAGCCTGGGAGCCGCGTTTGTTGAGGCAAGGAGTGTGGCGGAAAAGGTTGCGCGGCTGAAACCTGCCCATTCCTTCCTGTCACTGACAGTCTGTCGGCATGTGAAGCGCCAGCTGCCATCTGCTGCTGCGGTTGTATAAATAGACGGTGTACGTACGGATGGAGCAGCTGGCCAGCAGGCCCAGGCCGCTGCAACCTTTCCCAGTGGTTTGGACTGAGCCAGCTATTGACAGACAACTCCACCTAGCCTAATAGCCTGGTGTCCTCTGTGATAGGGATATCTCTGAAAGGAAGTGTTGTTATGTAGGGCTAATAATATTAGCGTTAGCTAACCCATATATACTGTGTAGGCCATTATGGTCATGACTTATAAGTGCATTATCCTCTTTCAAGTTGGCGTACCTATTTTGAGCATGTCGTAGGCAAGAAATTAAAAGAAAAAAAAAGTTTTTTGAAAATGGCTGATCTACAAGTTTTGATGCAATCTATATGGCTTTTTTGTTGTTTTTTAAATGGGGTTCGGGTGCTTAAAGCTCTTGTGTAAATTGATTTAGCGAATGAAATGTCATTTTGTCCAATCTGTATGGGCATAATACAAAATAATGTGTTACTAGTCCTTACCCGTTCGAATATATGAACACCCCACATTATGTACAGTGTGGGTAATGCGATTTAATGGATCATTTTGTTGATGTATGTATTTTGAGGTGTAATAAGTCTGGTGTCTGGTGGTGGAAATATAGGCCCCTCCCACTGATTTTGCTAGGCAATTACAATGTCATGTGCAAGCCAGTGCCAATTGGGGTGGCTGTATCTGGTCTCGCTGCTCTTACTGAGGTTGGACACGAGTCACACAATCTTTGACACACCTGAAGGTCAAAATTCAGGTTATCCCAAGAGCTACCAGACAGGCTCTATTAGCTCAGTGGTAAACCCTTCAGCAAGTGTGCACAGTAGACCTGGGTTCAAATCCGGGGCAGATGACTAGTTTTACTAGTTGTATAGGACGGTTTACCCTGAAGGTTTCTGCTCACTTGCAGAGGTTTACCTAAGGTGGAGGTTTGAGAGGAAATTGTGCTGCTGACTTCATGCAAAATGCTCCTTCATAGAAAGTTATTATATAACAACACATTAGAATACTGGGGCTGCATTAGCGACATCACGTTGTTATTCAGAGCACTTACCGTTTTTTCTACATCTTTTATTTCAGCCTGTGGACAAACGTGTGTGTGTGTGTGTGTGTGTGTGTGTGTGTGTGTGTGTGTGTGTGTGTGTGTGTGTGTGTGTGTGTGTGTGTGTGTGTGTGTGTGTGTGTGTGTGTGTGTGTGTGTGTGTGTGTGTGTGTGTGTGTGTGTGTGTGTGTGTGTGTGTGTGTGTGTGTGTGTGTGTGTGTGTGTGTGTGTGTGAGACTGTGTGTGTGTGTGAGACTGTGTGTGACTGTGTGTGTGTGTTTCAGCCTGTGGACAGACGTGTGTGTATATGTGTGTGGGTGTATGTATGTGTGTGTATATATATATATATATATATATATATATACAGTATATATATATATATAATTTAATATATTAATTACTTTATATAAAATATTATATATATATATATATATATATATATATAATATTTTATATAAAGTAATGAAATGGGTTAGGGCTACATCCATGTAAAAGGGGTCATTGTCCTTGAGGGAGGGGAATGGGCCACATAAAGGCTTGTCATAACAGATTACCTAATGTGTTTTGCAGGCTCTGTAGTCAACTGCAATACCCTGCATTCAACGCATTGTTCTGGTGTCTTCCTGTGCCTTTACCCCCTCCCTCCCTCTCTCCTGTTAGAAAGGGCCAAATGACGTGATCAGCTTTCTGAGTGGAAATGGGACAATTCATCCAGGGGTGGGAATTCAGCGCCTCCCCCTAGAGTCAGTGGCGTGCACAGATAGACACTAGGGGGTGCTAGAGCACCCCCTGCCCTTTTGGCAATGTGCCCTTTTGGAAAAAAAAGAAAAATAGCAGACCTACAAGTTCATAGCGCGCCACTCGGTGGCGCGCTATGAGCTTGTAGATCTGCTATTTTTCAATAGCTAAAGCATAACATAATGCTAACACCAAAGGGGGTTCCCGCCCAAAATGGATTAAGGCAACCGGCCGGTTCCACGCGCTGCACAAGGTGCCCTTTTTTAACTTGAGCACCTGCCCCTCTAAATGTCTGTGCACGCCACTGCCTAGAGTTCCAATAATTACTCTGTCTGAAGTAATGGCACCAACTAATGTAATGCAGAAATAGTATGCACTGCTGTTATCATTAATAGGATTACACTTTGTCATAGTCTGACGTCTGGTCCTCCCTGTGGGTAGTGGGTACTGTCCCCGGTCTGAGCTTAGGAATATTAGTTTCAGCTGTGACGATACAGCTCCCCCCAAGCTTACAAAACGCTTAACCATGCTCTGAAAGATCCAAGCTTTTTGGCAGGAGCGGTCTCCATTCTTTCTTTTTTAATGTTTTTCCCCCATAGCTATTGTTTTAGGTCAGGGGTGGGCAACTTTGACGATGGAGAGGGCCACTATATTTCCTCACCTACTCCCTAGAGCCATATATTACTGTCGTAGCAAAAATAACCGATCTACAAGCTCAAAACGCGTCACGCTGCGACGCGTTTTGAGCTTGTAGATCGGCTATTTTTGGCTATATTCGAATTGAAATCTTGAATTATTTTTTTGCTATTTTTGAATTGGAATCCTGAAAATTAATATTTTTTTGTAATTTCAAATGCCTTCAATTATACTTGTGTTGAGCAATGAGCTACTAATTTAGACTGAAGTAATTAAAGCGGGTCATGTTTGCATGTTGTGGAATTGTAACAGCTGAAACCAACATTAACCTGAGGGCCACAATAAGTGAAGGTGGGGGCCGCATGTGGCCCCCGGGCCGCCAATTGCCCACCCCTGTTTTAGGTTGTGCTCTCGAATCCAGGTCGAATGCAGGGTTTACTGCACTCGGTGCATGCATGTGTGTGGCTGTATCCAAAAGAGGTAATCCATATAGCACATGCCTCAGTTTCTGTTTTGGAGATGTCGGGTTTGCCGTGTTTTTGGCTGCAGCGGTCTCAGCTGTTTGTCGAATTGTGCAGCAGTGCTCAGACGCTACTTTTAGCACTTCAGCGTTGAGCGGCCAGTGAGAACTCTCCGACACCTGTGCCACATGGCCCTGACAACCCAGCCTTCACGCAGGCTCTTGGCAAACGGACTGGATGTGACGTGTGGAGAGTGTGTGTCCGTTTAGAATGTGCCCTGTAAACTCTTTCCGTTTCCTCTTTAAGATGGAGGAATGGTATTAATGTTGCTTGGGGTGAAGCTAAAATCATCTGCTCACTGCTGCACCAGCCATGGATAAACTGTGACGTACACAGTAGGTGTGTGCAGTTCTCACAGCATGTCAAAATAGATGAGATTGAGCTCTAGAGAGACCGAGAGAATTCACCAAAGATATTATATGGTGCCTACGGTGAACTGTTACATCACACTGCTGCACATATGCACACAGACCCCAGGGAAGCAATTAAAATTCCTCCGCCTAGCAGAAAGGGGCACATATGGTAATGACGATGCAGCTGCACAGATATTATGTGATTGAATGTCTGGTTCCTTGCAGCATTTGAGACATTTGCTCTGCCTTCATTTGTTCTTAAATATGCAATTTATTAAATGCATCTGTGACGTAAGGGCAGTGCTCTGAGTTGTAGCTATTGATCGACTCAAGCTAGACAGCCAGCACTTTAGAGGGTTATTGGAGAAGAGAGGCAGACATTTTCAGCCATTTTAGGCCCCACTTGCCTGTTAGTCTCACATGAACGGGGGTAGCTTTTAGTCCCCATCTGGTGCTCCCAGACATTCTAACAAACCAATTACCAGGGGCATAGTTTTTTCACATTGTCCTTGCGATGAAGGCCTGGACACAAAATGTCTGCCAGTCACATCCAGCTGTGCGTTGTTCTTGAGATAGAAGGATGTGGTTAGTTAACTGGTATCCACCCATCCTTGAAATGGAGAGCTCCTGTGGATTCCAGGCACCTTATTGGCCAGGAAAGAGGAGCTGATCTGATCATCCAGGTCGCTGGGGATGGGGAAGGATAAACATTTGACATCCCCCCATCCCCCCCCCCCCCCATATCGTAACCTGCCATCCCACAGAGCCAGGACGATGGAACAGCAGCTTGCATTGAATGAAACTCTCCTTTCTGTGTGGAGTTTGCATGTTCTCCCCGTGTCCCCTAGGGTAGGTACCCTCACAAAAAACATGCAGTAATCCTGGTCTCTAAACTGCCTCCCCCTGGCCAGCCGGGGCGCCTGATGGAGGTGAAAGGAACTGGTTGGAATAACGTGTTCCTTCCACGCGCTACGTCCAACCAGGGAAACTCCCCCCTGTCAGGTGTAAAGGAGCAACTTGAACACTCGGGCATGAAGGATGCATGAGTTCAAGTCCGTTGCTCTCCCCATGTCCCCCATATATGGGGACTAGGTTGGCGGAGGGTGTGTAGAGCCCAGGATCACATTAGATAATTGACACAGGGGTGAAAAATGGGTTACAAAATCATGGGATAAAAAATTATAAAAAAAGAAACTCTCCTGATTTTTAAATGAGCTCCCCCACAGCACAGACACACTTGCGTAGTTGTCAAACTTGTTGGGGCGCCCGCTGGCCTAGTGGTCCCGGCGCATGCCACATGGCTCTGGCCTGACAGCGCGTCGTGTGTTCGAGTCTCATTCATGAAAGCATTTGCTGCATGTCTCTCCCCTTCTCTCTCTCTCTCTCTCCCTCTTTCCTGTCGGTCTTCACTGTGACTATCAATAAAAGCAAACAAAAACAAAAAAAGAAAGAAATGATGTAATATTATATTACATAATGACCTTATGATGTTCTCATGGCTGAATGAAGTTTAGGCTAGACAGAACCTGGTATAGGACCATTCAACTAGTACTTTATATTTCAATGAAAGAATCTTGATAAACAAAAGTAAGGAAGCGACTCCGACACTCACGCACAGCTATTTATTTATGGGTGTTTTTATTCAACTACTACTCTTGCGTTTATCACAAAGAAATAAAAAAGGTTTTAATACACAAGAGGTGCAGACTGCAGATATTTCGTACTCTGTACTGAACTGTAATTGCCCGTGCTTTTTTTCTGCAAACTGTTAATTAAAGGTATATTCAGTGATTTCACTTAATTCAAATATCACTTGTTTTTTCTTATTTTTTGGATAATCCTCCCTACTATAAAGTGTGCTGACCATAT
Organism: Electrona antarctica; assembly: GCF_951216825.1. Classification (NCBI taxonomy): domain Eukaryota; kingdom Metazoa; phylum Chordata; class Actinopteri; order Myctophiformes; family Myctophidae; genus Electrona; species Electrona antarctica. The sequence continues at coordinate 43,505,457 of NC_136807.1, forward strand.
AAGGAGTTCCTCCCTGTCCCCAGTGAGCCCCTGGGGTCAAAAAACCCTAGTTTCGTTTTGGGCTTTGGGTGGCAAAGCCTTCATCCAATCAGGATGAGAGGGGCCTTCCTCCAATCATGATCGAGTGGGGCGGGCCTTGGTGCACGTGCTGTTGGTCTGTTGTACTTCCCTCACTGTAGAGCGTGTGCATGAGCACATCTTGTTACCGGGGTGGACTAGGTTTTTTTCAAATCACTGAATGCTCCTTTAAGTATTCTGTATAGGCCTATAAGACAACAATGTTGAATTTAGTTTAGTTAATTTAATGTCTGACAAATAAATCCTGATACGTTGATTCCGTGGTCGTGCGCCTTTTGCGGGTTTTGAGGATTTGGAATTTAATAATGAATGATCAAATATAAATAAATAAATAAATAATGTTTTTATCACTATGATTATGATTCATATACATCGTAGCTGGATGTAAATTATCCTCCTTCATTCGTGCACATTAGTGCAGTAAGTATTGAGGCGAGAGACAACAGAATGCAATGTGCTGCTGCATCCCCTCCCCACGTGTGTCACGTTGAGGTTGTTATGGCAACCGGAATCTGGTCGCATACCTGTTGCCATGGTTGAGAAGGGCAGAGTGACGGCGTTGCTCATTAGCCAGAAGGATGCGTTTGCCATTTTAACACACAAGATGTAATTCCATGTGGAATATATCTATTAACATCGACAGGGTTGTAGACACATGTTGTATCTGTGCATCAGCTTGTGCACTGTTTTTGATTATCTTATAAGAGAAATAAAACGCAGTGTGTGAGTTAAATTACTTAAGATTGTTTGAGACAGAGGGACAAAGTAGGTGAGCCATTATATGGATCACTGTCACAAACAAGGCCATGTGGATCTGGTTTATTAACATCTCAACTTCACACACCAGCTCAGTGGCCTTGTAGTTAGAGAGACTGGGAGGTCGTGATTCGTTCCCTGGTCATACCAAAGACTCAATTCAATTCAATTCTCAAGATAGACAGGTGCAATTATGGTTTGACCCTAAAAAAATTGCAACAGAAGGTTTCTCAACTGTTTTGTGTAGTATTAGGTGTCCTTAATAACATACTAAAAGTTTACCAAAGTTTGACCATGCGAAAGGTGTCATTTTCAAGATGGCCACCGCCAGTTCTTAAAAGACCATTACTCATCCATTATTCATCCTAGACAAGTAATTTTGGTGTCTAACCCTATGTTTTAGTTATGTAGGAATCCAATTAGCTTATATAAATTACAGTTATGATTATAATAACTAGTGTATTTGAAAAAGTGGTTATAAGGTGGTTATAAGTGGTTTTAAACGTTCAAAATGAACGCTTTCCAATATAAATTTACATTTATCCTTTTTCCACGTGCCATAATGCCCATCATTGGTGATTTTACTTGTAATTCAAATTATGTTGAAGCTTTCAACAATTTACTTAAGGAATAAATGCATTATTACTGTGTGGTACTGTGAAATTAGTCAAAACAGGGCCGCCACGTGAAGGCTCAGTACCGCTAACCCCTATTTTTTTTTGTTGCTTTTTTCATACTACACCGTTCTATTTCATGGTTTCTGACCATGAGAGACTCAATGGAATACCTATTTTTATTATTGGGTGTGTCTGGACCCTTATTGTGCATATTTACAAGATGGTGGCTACCCGAAATAGTGCTTTACCATGATTTCTACCATGATTGTTGACTGTTTTGGCAAACACAAGCAATATTAATCCATTGGCTAAGATTCATGGCACAGAAGGAACATATTTTCTTGAGCTTGCATATTGTCAAAATGGCTGCAAACATGAAAAAGAAAAGAGACATTACATTTCCTGTCAGATCCTATTACCCAGGGGGGCAAACCACCCCTTTTTGGATACCTGCATTTGCCATAACATCAAAGGTTGACCACCAGAAATATCTATGACCCAATAGAATCACAACCTATATGGACACACCGGTCAATTTCTTTGCTGGAAATGCAATATGGCCACCACAATATTAGCCCCCATTAGCCTATAATGCAGGTGAATAGGGCAACATTTTTAACTGAGGGATATTTCCACGAAACTTCACAGGTTGATCAATGATATGAATACCATAATGGTTTGTATTGGAAGTTTCCATGATATCCAATATGGCCACCACAATACTAGCACCCAGAAAATAGGTTTGGCTTCTGAACCAGATGAGCTATAAATACAAACTCATGGTTTCTAACCACGAAAGATATTATTGTTCTGGGGTGTTTCTTTGCAGAAAGACATCCCTCTGGCTGTATTTTGGTTTTGTTCTACTGTTTGTTGGAATTTCCTCTGTTTATGTTGACAATCATCCCTGGCAGGGACGTGCATCGCTGAGTATGGATGGTCTCTCAGTGACGGGAATGCAGTCCCCTGTCCATCTACAGAGCCAGCCTGACCTATGTCAATGAACAAGACAATATCATGTAGCTGTATCAAAGGCTGCCAGAAAATCTGTTCATGTGCCAGGGACTGGAGACAAGATGCAGCAGGAGCTTCACTCCATTCCTGACTGGGAATGTCTCAGATGCATGCATCATTCTGTGTGCTCTTTATGGGCCCAAAACCACTGGCTCAACTCCAGTCCACTCCTCTGACAAGTGTCCTGCTCACTGACAAGAGTGACATCCTAGCACACTGGGAAGAGCACTTCAGTGAGGTGTTGAGAGTCCTCAATTTCCGAAGAGGATATTGCCACGATACCCCAGCTGCCAATCAAAGCTGATCTGGCTGACCCCCCCCCACCAGTGCAGAGACAGTGAAAGCACTCCAACAACCCACTTCTGGAAAGGCACCAGGAGGTGATGGGTTGCCTGCAGACATCTACAAGAATGGAGGCATGGCACCTGTACCAGGTAATCTGGATAGGGGGAAGTCCCTCCAGACTTCAAGGACGCATCCATAGTGCATGTTTACAAGAGGAAAGGGGACAGGGCATACTACGATAACCATCATGGTATAGCCCTCCTGAGTCCTGAACATCACAGTAAAGATCTTAGCAAGAATCATCCTCAACCGGCTAATCAGCCATGCTGAGAATGTTGTCCCTGGATCCCAATGTGGTTTCCACGGAGGCAGAGGTACCTGTAACATGATCTTTTCCATTTGCCAGCTGCAAGAAAAGTGCAGAGAGCAGAAGGGTCTCTATATGGTGTTTGTCGACCTCACCAAGGCCTTTCACACAGTCAATCGTGAGGCCCTGTGGCAGATCCCTGGCAAGTTTGGCTGTCCAGGGACAGCCAAACTTCTCATCGCGTCCTTTCATGACAGGATCTTGTCTCCAGTCCCTGGCACATGAACAGATTTTCTGGCATAGGCCAGGCTGGCTCTAGATGGACAGGGGACCATCACTGAGAGACCATCCATACTCAGTGAAGGGATGTCCGGCTTGGCGATGCACGTCCCTGCCAGGGATGATTGTCAACATAAACAGAGGAAATGCCAACAGAAACAGTAGAACAAAACCAAAATACAGCCAGAGGGATGTCTTTCTGCAAAGAAACACCCCAGAACAATAATACTTAATAGAGGGAAATTATGGCTAAAATATTTACAGTATATATCTCTCGAGGTTAGAAACCATGAGTTTGTATTTATAGCTCATCTGGTTCAGAATTTAGAGCCAAACCTATTTTCTGGGTGCTAGTATTGTGGTGGCCATATTGGATATCATGGAAACTTCCAATACAAACCATTATGGTATTCATATCATTGATCAACCTGTGAAGTTTCGTGGAAATATCCCTCAGTTAAAAATGTTGCCCTATTCACCCGCATTATAGGCTAAAGGGGGTTAATATTGTGGTGGCCATATTGGATTTCCAGCAAAGAAATTGACTGGTGTGTCCATATAGGTTGTGATTCTATTGGGTCATAGATATTTCTGGTGGACAACCTTTGATGTTATGGCAAATGCAGGTATCCAAAAAGGGGTGGTTTGCCCCCCTGGGTAATAGGATCTGACAGGAAATGTAATGTCTCTTTTCTTTTTCATGTTTGCAGCCATTTTGAAAATATGCAAGCTCAAGAAAATATGTTCCTTCTGTGCCATGAATCTTAGCCAATGGATTAATATTGCTTGTGTTTGCCAAAACAGTCAACAATCATGGTAGAAATCATGGTAAAGCACTATTTCGGGTAGCCACCATCTTGTAAATATGCACAATAAGGGTCCAGACACACCCAATAATAAAAATAGGTATTCCATTGAGTCTCTCATGGTCAGAAACCATGAAATAGACACCGAGTTTGCATTTCTAGCTCATCTGGTTCAGAAGTTAGAGCCAAAACCTTTCTTGGTGCTAATATTGTGGCGGCCATATTGTGGCGGCCATATTAGATTTCATGGAAACTTGCAATACAACATTTTTTCGTATTCATATCATTGATCAACCTGAGAAGTTTCGTGGAAATATCTCTCATTTTGCCCTATTCACCCCAAGGGGGCAGGCAGACTTTCCAACGTTGAAGCTCTGGGTCCTAGTGGTAGGAGGAGGGACTACAGGCGGACCCGTGGATTCATGACCGGGAAACCCCGTGCAGCTGGGCTTTAACGTTGAGCGCTCAGTTGCCCTACGTCACTCAGGACCTCAAAGTTGAGGTCCTGGGAGGGACTTCCGGCAGTCTTCCGGGTGCTTCAAAACGCCACTGAGCAACTTCCACTGACATGAATAGCTGGGGGGGCGGAGCTTCGCGCCAGTTCAGTCTCTATTATATATATACTCTATGATTCACCCCCCATTATAACTAATAGGGGCTAATATTGGGGGCGGCCATATTGGACTTTCGCAACAAAATTGACCGAGTTGTCCATATAGGTTGTGATCCTAGGGGGTCATAGATATTATTTCTGGTGGACAACTTTGTATGTTATGACAAATGCAGGTCAACCCCCTTTGCCCCCTGGGTATATCCTTTTAACTTGAAATGGGTGTCCATTTCAGAGAGTTTTAATAGAGTCAAATATAAAATATTGGATTTCACAATGATCTGATTCTATCTCTGCCATTTTGACAAGTCCAATGGATTCACAGGCCTCAAAAACATAGGGTTAGACACAAAAAATACTTGTCTACGATAAATAATGAAGGAGTTAGGCTATTTTAATGATTTTTTTGGCCATCTTGGACGCCATCTTGAAAATAACACCTTTCGCATGGTCAAACTTTGGTAAACTTTTAGTATGTTATTAAGGACACCTAATACTACACAAAACAGTTGAGAAACCTTCTGTTGCAATTTTTTTAGGGTAAGGTGCCTTTTTTTCATATATGCCCTCACCTAAGACTGAAATATGGGACCCAGCTCCCTGCTTGGCACTCAGCATCAAGGGTTGTATTGGGGGTAAGTCCCTGCGTCATACTAGTGTCATGTCCAGACTAGTGTGTCCAGACTTGTCTTGTACATCATGTCCAGGGGGTGTACATCAAGCTGCCTCACGCTACAGAAACAGGAGATAGCAGGCTCCTGCCCTATGGGCCTCATGGCTCGGCAAGGCTTCACACTGATCCAGGCCAGTTGGCCGAAAACATTCGGTGGCGATTGACAGTTAAGCTAATCAAATAACGAAAATGGTTGATCTACTGTACAAGCTCACACAACGCATCGCATTATGATCAATCTGCTATTTTGCCATTTGTGAAAATAAAATAAACTAGAAAAGTGAGCCCCTCTGAGTGCAGATCCCCGCTAGCTAGGCCACCATGAGGCCGATTTGAAAGAGTTAGACGACTAACACACACCAGGTGGTCAGAGCACAGTGGCATAGCTACAAAGATGTGGTCAGAGTCCAATTCAGCCCATTCTGTTTCACTCTTCAATGTTTTATAATAGTTTTTTTCAGTTAACTTTCAGAGGCACTGTGCGGTTCGATCAAAGAAACATTTATTTTACTTTTATTGGCGATACAGATGCACAGCAATACACAGTGGGTAAACAAACAACGAAACTAACTCCGTAAACACACACAAATTGTGAAAATCAAAAGACTGGAACAAAAAGTAATAACCACCCTCCATTTATCGTGATGGGTACACCGGTACAGTATGCATTAATTTTTGCACACACACACACACACACACACACACACACACATTAAAACCTGGGAGCTGACCAGTACAACCACAGTCTTATACTGTTGGCCACTAAGCAGCTCCAGGGGGAGCAGTTGGGGGTTCAGTGCCTTGCTCAAGGGCACCTCAGCGGTGTTGGGTGAGTGATGACAATCACTTCCCCACCCAGATTTTTCCTGCCCGTCCGGGGAATCGAACCGGCAACCTTTCGGCAACAAGGGCACTCCTCTAACCCTTAGGCCACCGCTGCCAAAAAATATCAGATCTACAAGCTCATAGCGCCACCGAGTGGCGCGCTACGAGCTTGTAGCTCTGCTATTTTTGAAAAATCGAAGAACGACTGACATAGAAACACAGCTTTTTCAGAAAACTGTCAGGATGTAGAAGACATTTTTAGAACCTGATCTCAGGTCAAAATGGGTTAATAGACTTATAAAAGACCTGTTCCTATGACGCACGAGCAGATCGACAAGGAGGCAGCTATCTGGGGGCAGATGCGTCCATGCCACGTCGTGAGCATGAATCACCACCGAGCGGATGGAAGGAAGCGCGTGTACGTTCACAGACGCAGCCTGCGCAGCAACCAGTTATCCTCGTATTGATTGCTAGTATGTAGCGAAGCCACAGGGACCCATTTCACACTACATTGACATTTTTTGGCCTTTAGTTGACATTCTTATCAAGATTGACACGTAACAAGGGCGGTCAAATAATGAGCCTCAATTTCGACATAATGACGAGCAGCCAACAGGTGTGTAGTACGCATCAGAGCCCGGGCCGACCGTATTCCTAAGGATCATGTAAAAGGGATGTTTGTACTGTGGGAGAGCGGCGTTAACATGGGTTTTTCTTTTGTGTCACAATCCTGTCCCAAATTATTCCCCTAAAAAAATAAACCCCCAGTTCCTTCGTTCCACTTCTTGCCTCCCCCGCAACTTTGAACGTAATACTGGGTCAGGAGTGGACCGCACAAAATGTGTTCCAAGATATTGAAGCTCATGTCATGCTGTATTGGCCCGTAGCCCTGTGTCCTATTGTTAGTTTAACTTGTCGTGGGCATACTGTACAGTGTACCAACTGGCCCAGTGTCATGGTCAACCCAGTGTCCTTCATGTCCCCATCTATGCTGCTGGCACAGGAAACCTATCTGATCATCAGCCAGGTTCCACTGCTGAGCGACGGAACAGAGCTTAGATAGCCCTGCTCTCTCATTAATGTGGATTGTTCCTGGAAAGGGGAATAAGGGCGTTAGTAACATAAGTACTACACTTCTACCTCACCCCCTCGCTCCAGTTTCCCTTTAGAGGGGGGTCAGAGGTGAAATGGTGCTTTATATAGACCCCCGCCCCCTTCTCTCCTTGTCTATCTGTCTCCTCTTCCAGTGCCCAAAATGGAGTTGCCGCACCACTTGGTGGGGGTGTAAATACAGGGTTTTTTTACCTGCGCCAGGTTGCATTATAGCTTCCTACCAAGATTAGAATTTCGTCGCAGCAGCTGCCATGTTGTTCATCACATATTCAAACTGGAGCAGCAGTTGGCATTCAGGTTTCTGAGGACACACTGTGCTTCTCTGTCAGCATGTGACCCATGGAGGGCGATATGCAATCCCCTGCTCTCCGCATCCGCTGCATTATTGATCAGTGCGTTGAAATCCTCTGAAAACACACGCACGCACGCACGCACACTCACACACTCACACACACACACACACACACACACACACACACACACACACACACACACACACACACACACACACACAGACACTCACTCTACACAAGAAGGCATCTCTTTGCAAAATGCTCTCGAGCCCCCCTTTAGCTCAAGGAGGGAGCCACAGACCTGCGCTTAATTGGTCCTTTGACGATGCAGGACATTTGCATATGTAAGAGCTAATTATTGCTTTGAGGATGTGATTTCAGAGATTATGTTGGAAAGCGCTGAAAAGGCTGTAAAATGCCCTCGCTTAGTTGCCATAGCTGTGATTTGATTCCCACATGTAAATTGGGCTGTGGGGTTTTTCCCTGGGTTTCTATTGCTGGTCTGTTTAGATGGTTGCTATGTCCTGGGCACGCCCGTTACTTCAGCCATGTCTGTTCCTTTTTTTTCCACTCACCCTTCCACTCCATCTCCTCCTCCTACGCCACCCCCTTCTGCTCTGATGGTGGAGGTATGCATTTGTCTGGCTGGCCCCGGCCAGCTCTTTGAATTGGCCCGAGTGCAAGGCAGCTTTAGCCAACTCGGGCACAGTACTGTCAAGGGATATGGGTGTTGAGTGTGTACTGTATGTGGTGGGTGGGGGGGGGGGGGGGGGGGGGGACAACTAAAGTCTGGAAAGCCCTTAGAGTACAGTCATTCCTTTGGCTGTGTGCGTCTCCCCTTTCCTTTCCCTGTTCCCCCCTGTTGCCGATACCACCGCAAAGGCTTAGCCATGCTCTTGGTGTGGAAAGCTGGGACATCTGTGTCGGTGGGACCAGCGAGCATGCTTGAAAGGGATGACATGCCAGACATGGCTGCAGATTGTTGTTCATTAAGAAATGTCTGTGTGGGCCATAGGGAACGGCTGGGGAGAGCAGGAATGTCGTGGTGTCATCGTCATCATCATGTCATGTGCATGCACGGAGGACAGAACAGGTGATGGTTGGTTGGCCAGGGAGGGAAGGGTATACATGCTTTACCATCCATGAACTATCACTGTTCTGTTGTCTAAACCACACAAACCCTAGCGCCCTTATTTTGGGTTGAAGTTTTCACGGAAAAAACAGATTCCACAAGCTTGCAATGCGCCACGCTTGTAGATCGGCTATGTGTTCACTGAAAAGATTTGGTGTAGGGGGGAAAAGGAGCGGCGGAGGAGTAGTTGGTGACAGTGTATGTAGAACCTTGTGGGTCTCTAAAATAGTTTAAGTGGTTAATATGCAGTGCTGTTGTAGTACACAGATCAAGGACGAAGATGGTGATTACACACAATCACACATGCATGCTTAGTTGGCTTTCAATTCACGGACAGTCTTTCCCGTAGCATCCTAGCTGATGGTGTGTTCACTGAGGGGGGGTCTTTTGCTGTTTTGACCTATTCGCGTCCACCTACTAAAAATCATACTGTGGTAGCTGGTCATGATAATGCATTTAGGGGAGACACTGATGGAAAAAAGTATAAGCTTGCATTTGGTCAATGGTCTGTGTCACTTTTCGTTCCAAATATTATCTGTGTCGGTGCTGTGATTCACTGCACAGGAAGTATTTATATAGACAATATTTACCTGACATGTTTGAATGGCATGTTGTGATTTGTCCATGATGTACAACTATAGAACTATATTTATGGCTCATTTACAAATCCAGTGGTTGCATAATGTTTTCTCAAAGATTTCATCTTCAACTAAATGTGTCATATCCTGGCAATGTATGTTAATCCTTTAATAAACTGAAATAATAAAACAAAGAAAAGCCTATGACAAATGAAGACCGTTACAGTTCGAAAAACGTTGGTTGAATAAAGTGCCTGGATCTCCTTTTTTTTTATCTAAAAGAAACGCCTATGGTGGCACAAAATCACTGTACATTGTGCTCCAAGTTAAACTGGAAATAAAAGGAAGTGGCCGTTATCTTCTCTTCACACAATGGCCAAATGTCAGTGTTAACATGTATCTGTTTCTTCTCCAACAGTCATTCAGAACCCCAAACAACCAAAGGAACCAGCAAAGTCCTTCAGCTTCGACTACTCCTACTGGTCACACACTACGGTGAGCCTCTGCATATTCACAATTTAACCCATTTTTGGCGGGAACCCCTTTTGGTGTAAGCATTATGTTATGCTTTAGCTATTGAAAAATGTGTGAGTGGCGCGCTACGAGCTTGTAGGTCTGCTATTTTTGAAAAATCGAAGAACGACTGACATGGAAACATAGCTTTTTCAGAAAACTGTCAGGATGTAGAAGACATTTTTAGAATCTGATCTCAGGTCAAAATGGGTTCAGATTCTAAACAAGCGTCTCTACCGCCTGACAATACTGACTGAGTTTGAAAAGGCCGATTCCAAAAACGTATTCTAAATCCTAAAGGTTTTATGAAAAACACATGTTGCTATATCCTGTCATGTCATGTCTTTGGCTACCCTTCCGGATCTCGAAATACCTTGTTCCAGAGTTAATAATGTTCACTTTAAAAATATGTGGATTTGCACAAATTGTCACATTAAAAAAAATAAATAGCAGATGAGTTTGTATATTTTTCAATAGCCAAAGTATAAAATGACACGGATGCTTTCCCAGTTGTAATGGGTTCAATACATCTATATATATTTATTTAATCATGCATGTACATCTTTCCCACAGCCGGAGGACCCCAGCTTTGCATCACAGAACCTGGTGTACAATGACATTGGCAAAGAAATGCTGCAGCATGCCTTTGAAGGCTACAATGTCTGCATTTTCGCTTACGGACAGACGGGATCTGGCAAGTCTTACACAATGATGGGCAAGCAGGAGGAGGGACAAGAAGGAATCATTCCCATGGTAAGTACTGTATAGGCCCCTTTTAGGCACAGGAACCTTCCCTGAAATCAATGTTTATTACCAGTAAGGAGGAGGAATCAGTTTCTATAGAGAGGAAAAGGCTTAACTTGAATTATTAATTACGTCGTCATTTGGCAGTTGATGGTGTCTATGACCAGTAAGGTGTGCAAGAAAGTATTTTAGCATGACCCCAAATAGACACGGCTGTATGATGTAGGTCTACCAACGATTCCAGCCCAGGAGTGTATCAGCAGCTGACCCAATAATACCACATACTGTAATAATCAGAATGACCCCATTCAGATCCCTTCAGACACTTGCATTCAATACCCACCCCTTCAGACTCAGCTATGTTTCTATGGCAGTCATTCTTCGATTTTTCAAAAATAGCAGACCTACAAGCTCATAGCGCGCCACTCGGTGGCGCGCTATGAGCTTGTAGATCTGCTATTTTTCAATAGCTAAAGCATAACATAATGCACCAAAAGGGGTTCCCGCCCACGTCTCGTGTGCGTTTAGTCATCTACAATAATTGGTTGCCGCTTAAAACTGAGCAGCTAAGCAAGCTTCTCCGAGAGCATACTGCATTAAGAAATTAAGCTTCCAGCATTAGCACATCACAAATGAGTTACGGTGTTGACGACCAATGGCCTGGATGTTGAGGATGATGATGATGATGAGCTTACTGGAATGTTCTTGGCTGCCATTTGCCTAGATCAGGGGTGGGCAACTTTGAAGATGGAGAGGGCCACACTAGTTCCACACTCACTCCAGAGGGCCACACTAGTTCCACACTCACTCCAGAGGGCCACATTGCATAAACTGTTGTATCAAAAATAGCAGATCTACAAGCTCAAAACGCGTCGCACTGTGACGCGTTTTGAGCTGGTAGATCTGCTATTTTTGAATTGGAATCCTGAAAAGTAACATTTATTTAATTTCAAATGCATTTAGTTAAAGGTTAATTATGTTAACGTTATGAACTTAAATGCAATGCATGTAACAGCTGAAATAAATAATTATGTATCAATATTCGGATATTGGCCTGGGCCATGGCTCAATGGTCCAGGCACCTTGGCTGGTAATCCAGTCTGGCAGTGTGCCGCGGGTTTGACTCCCGATCCCGAAGGCCTTTACTGCATGTCTTCCCCCATCTCTCTCCCCATTTCCTGCCGGCCTACTGTCTGTCCCTCCATAAAAATATAAAATAAAGGCGAAAGCCACAAAAAAAATAATCATTTAATGTTCGGATATTAACCTGTGGGCCATATGAAGTGAAGGTTAGGGCCGCATATGGCCCCCGGGCTGTCAGTTTCCCATATATGATGAATATATGGTAGATGAATGTAGTCGCGGTACATTTCTGTATAACATATTTAAATGTCTTCTTACCTTCATCTAAGGCAGATTGCATCATTGGATGTCCAATTTCATCAAACCTATGGGCCTGTGAACCTGGCCTTATTTTCAGTAGACAAATCAGACTCAACCTATTTTTTTACAAACCACCTTGAACCAGATTCAGACTGCAAAATATCAGCCAACTCTAATTAAACCATCCAAACACGTTTTTAAAATTATTTTCCATTTCTAATATGCCTCTCCCTTTAGACACTCACTGGACACTGGATCCCATTTTGTTTTACTTGTGTTTCATTTATTTAAACCTGTGTTTATTAGTGTTACTGTTGTTTTTAGCTCCTTTACTCAGGGCTTGACATTAAGGCTTGTCCTGTTGTCCGGGACAAGTAATAAATCTTGCCGGACAAGTGCATCACATTTTTAGTTGTCCGTTTGACAAGTGACTCTTGGTTTCACTTTTTCTGTGACGCTCCTGGCAGCCAACAATATTGTCTGGCATTATTGTCTGGCTGTCCTAATAATCACCTTTCCAATATTGTTAATAATACTGTTGTTGTGCAGTAATTCATTCCTAAGACTTCAAATATTGTCCTCTAGTTTCATATCCATTTGAAAGTTCTGGCAGAAAACGTGTAAAAGTAAAACGTCCTAAGCACAAACGTATGGGGCACACAATTGACAGGTGTGGGGTAATTGATCACACTCAGTCTGCTAACCATAGGACTGACCTATGGCAGTGTATTTGGTCAGTCTGCTAACCATAGGACTGACCTATGGCAGTGTATTTGGTCAGTCTGCTAACCATAGGACTGACCTATGGCAGTGTATTTGGTCAGTCTGCTAACCATAGGACTGACCTATGGCAGTGTATTTGGTCAGTCTGCTAACCATAGGACTGACCTACTGTATGGCAGTGTATTTGGAATACATGAAATGTATGTAAGATCACAGACATTCTAAGGCTATTAACTTGTAAACTGAGAATATTCAAACATGTATTCACCAAAACCAACTTACAGTTAGTTGATTTAAAAAGTATTTGCGTGTGCTCCGGACAAGTGACTTTTATGTGAATGGGAAATGTACTTGTCCGAAGGACAAGTGCCTCAAAAAGTTAATGTCAAGCACTTCATATTTACTCCTAGTTTTACTCTCCTGTATGTCTCATTATCTTTATGTCTGCCTTCTGGTTTATTTTATACTTCGTATGAAGAGACTGAATAACAAGTCATATAAAATATTATCCGCCAATTTTTACTTCTCTTTATTATGTATCCATAACTTCATAAAGTTATCCATTGATCTCATGTCCCCCATTTCCTTTACATCTCCTTTTTTCCTTCCCGAATGAAATTAATTGACAGTCAAAATGTCTTCTCTCTGCCCCTCAGCTCTGTGAAGACCTTTTTGATAAAGTCACTGCAGACAACAACAAAGGCGAGCTCTCCTACTCGGTAGAGGTGAGTTTCACACTGCCTGGGGGGGTGGGGCTGTGTGTGTGTGTGTGTGTGGGGGGGGTCCGTAAACACACTTGTCACTTAATAAACGCACTTGGGAGAAGTGTTGACGCACACCACCTCCTTTTTTGTGTAGGAACAGGAACTCTGTTTGGCTCCTCCCCTTTCTTTATCCACTTCCTCCCAGGTGCTTCTGTGTTTGTTCCTACTAAGGGCCGAGTCATACTCCTACTTTTTCCGCTGTTGGCGCTGTAGTGCCGCCCCCCCCCCCCCCCACACATGCGCAACTGAAACGGTTGTTTCACTTCCATTTTCCAGGGGGGTGGAGCTTGTGGTTGCGGCGTGTTGTACATCTACTATTTTTGATGTGCAACACTGTCATACATACAAGTATGAATCAAGCTTATATTAAGCTTTAAGCTTGCCTTGTTCTGTCTCTGATGAACCCTCCAAAGTCATGGTGCGCTGTTAACTGCCTGGGGGGTGGGTTCTATAATGGTCTTTCTCACCACTTCCCACACTTGCATTGTTTTCTCCCTTTCTCTCTCTCTCTCTCTCTCTCTCTCTCTCTCTCTCTCTCTCTCTCTCTCACCCCTTCTCTCTCTCTCTCTCTCTCTCTCTCTCTCTCTCTCTCACCCCTTCTCTCTCTCTCTCTCTCTCTCTCTCTCTCTCTCTCTCTCTCTCTCTCTCTCTCATATGAACCCTCAAGTCTTGGTGCTCTGTTGACTCTGATAATACTTCAATCTCACGTTGCCTGCAGCTTCTGAGCTCTAGGGTTTCCTTAGCAACGGCACTATGACGAAATGTTAGTTTGCTCAAAGCTGAAAGCTACATTTGAGTATGAAAATGAAATGCTAGGTGATTCTTATCTAAGATGATGTACATTTTGAGCGCTGGCTATTTTGTTCATGCCGTTTGGTAATTATACCCAGGCAATGTATTGGAGGTTAGGTCACCAGAATGCATCCGCATAATGACATGCATTATTATAATGTATTATAAAGTCAGCAATAAAGTATATTGTATGCACTTTGTTTGAATAATGCAGTATAATATATACTTTTTATGTTTTACCCCAAAGTAATACAATTACATTTTATTATAGTGCTAAATCACAGCAAGTTGTCTCAAGATGCTTTTCACATCGAACAGAGACCCATTGTTTCCCTACTAGGCGAGCATTTGGCAGCAGTGACAAGGAAAACTTCCCATTTAACAGGAATAAACCTCGAGCAGTCCCAGGCTCTGCCTCGACTGTAGAGAGAGAGAGAGAGAGAGGACACAAAGATGCTCAACAATAATATCAACTATAATGACAATAACAACAACTATAATAACGGTCTGCAGCCGTTTCCAACGAAAACCGTGGAAACCCTCGATCCACAGCCGGGTTCTCTTCTATCCTACTTTTAACCCTAGTGAAGGAGTCTGCTTCCTGGACCGAAACTGGGAGAAGGTTCCACACTTGAGGAGTTACACTATTCTACTTTTACAGATTCTAGGAATGCCAAATACACCTACGGTACATATAAACACATACATTTTGTATGTTGTAAAAAGTTATCCCGGATAATTATATCCTGCTATTGCTTCACCGCGGTTGTGAAGTTCTTAAGGTCTCAGCAGACTGCAAAGAAGCCGTACTTTCTTCCTCTTGGCATAACTCTACACGGCAGCAGACCTACATGATTTAAAACCACACAAATGTAGTCTGCGTGCTGTTCCAAGTCCATGCCTTCGCAGCATAACTCTGTTCTCTATTCTTCATGCTGTGCTTTCTAGGTCAGTTATATGGAGATCTACTGCGAGAGAGTTCGGGATTTGCTTAACCCCAAGAACAAAGGGAACTTGCGTGTACGAGAGCACCCCCTGTTGGGTCCCTACGTGGAGGACCTGTCCAAGCTTGCCGTCACCAACTATATAGACATCGCTGACCTCATGGATGCAGGCAACAAGGCCAGGTAAGCCCCGGCCTCGGGATGACTCGGAGATCTGTGGAGAGGACGATGGGGTGGTGGTCATTCTAGAGCCAGACCAATGGACATTATTTGACCGTCCCGGACTTTATACAGTACCTGTAGGTGAAAAATGTGACACGCTTTACAGATCTACAAGATCACAGTGTGTCACCTGAGCTGCTATTTTTATGAAAACTTTTGAACAGTGCTTAAATAGTTAGATTAATAAATGATGGATTGCGGTTTGCTCTTTTTAACAAGATATTAGGTATTAGATATAACAAAAATCTGGCATCGGTCGGGCTGTAGCTACTAGTCGTGTTAATTAATTAATATCCCATTTCTGGACCCACAGGTACAGTACACCTGTTGGCCTAGAACTGAAACCTGCTAGAACATAATCTCTAGACTAGTACTGCTTCCACTGTGCGAGCGGAGTGGACTGCCCAGTGCCCACCCTTCGTTTGAGGGGGAAAAGTGGGGTAATGATGTGGGAAGTTAACACCTGCATCCTGTATTAGAAATAAATAGCCTAATAGCATAGCATAGAATAATGATGAATCTCATGTGTTTATAACACGCTGCAGATGCGTTTGGAATCATCGGGAATCATCTAACCTGCATTTTTGTCACTGTTGACCGGTTATTTTTTGAACGGAATTTCTGTGGTTGTGGTCACGAGACACGTGTGTTTCTTGCTTAAATATTTACTGTGGCCACTTAACATAAATAAAATAACAAACGGAAAGAAAAGCACAAATACTGCAAGTAGTAGATCGGAGAGGCTTATTGTCGGAAACGCGAGAGTCTATCCCCGTTTCGTTGCGCTAGACCCACTGGGAGATGGATTGCCGAAGCGGAGCGCACCATAATCTCCCACTACATCAGCTCCCAGTACTTGCCGCACGACTTGCCGCACCCAAGCTGCGCTATACCCAGGCCCGTGATCGAACCCATGACTTTGTGTTCGACTGAGCTTACCCGGACACGCACAAATAAATGACTGGTTAAACCAGGGTAGAACTAGAGAGATACGGAAATAATTTGTGTGACACCACCAACCCAGTCATAATCTTCCCATGCTGACTCGGAGGGATTATTTCTAGAACATGTCGCATAAAGCCCATATCTCCCATGTGGCAATCCCTGTGAAATGTATTTATGTTTTGTGTCCTCACAATATAATATTATGTATGATTCCCTGGTCTCACACAGACTTTACACCCCAGTGAAATTGTAATAGAAACGATGATTCAAATGAGTCCTGAGTTTCATTGTACCTCATCTTGGTGTCCTGAAAGTATTCAAGTATTCAGTCAATACTCCTTTTTATTTTATTGTAATATTTTTTTTATCCCACGATTTTTGTGACTCATTTTTTTTCACCCAGTGCCAATAATGCCTAAGCTGTAATCCTGGGCGCTACTCTCCCTCTGCCAAACTGGGGAGAGCCCCGAACTGAGCTCATGCTTCCTTCAATGCATGAGGAGTGAGCAGACTACTTCTCATCAGAGGAGAGTTTCCCCAGTAGGACGTAGCACGTGGAAGGAACCAGTGTTGTTTTTGGCAGCAAAATTAGATTTTAGTTTTAGTCATAGTCTTTTGAATAGTTTTCATATAGTTTTAGTCACATTTTAGTCACCTGGAATGATTTAGTGTTAGTCTAGTTTTAGTCGACTAAATGTCATAAGATTTTAGTCGACTAAATCTACAGTTAATTTAGTCGACTAAAATGTATTTTGGTGGGCCTTGATGCCATCGAAATGACTGTTTTTACACTTGCTGAAAATAGCCGATCTACAAGCTCACAACGCGTCGCAGCGCGACGCGTTGTGAGCTTGTAGATCGGCTATTTTCAGCAAGCAACCAAAATTGTAAAATGACTTGTACTGGATCTCTTGTCCACTAGTCCCTTCTTAACATTTTAGTCTAGTTTTTATTTGTTGACGAAATTGTCAGTATATTTAGTCTCAGTTTTAGTCATAGCTTAGTTTTTATTTAGTTTCCATTTAGTTTTCGTCAGTGAAAAAAGGTAGTTGACGAACATTTTTTGTCTTAGTTTTAGTCGACGAAAACCTGCTGTTGAGGAACACGTTATTCCAACCAGTTCCTTTCCCCAGGGACAACAGGCGCTTTTCAGGAAATGGGGAAACGGAACCTGTGTTCCAATGGATGTAATTGGTATTCACGCACAAGTTCCTTGTTAATACTTTTCACTAGTTAATATTTATAAAACCCAAGCTTTCGCCACTTTCAAACTGCCATCCTATCCTTAAAGGAGCATTCAGTGATTTGGGTGATTTGGAAAAAACCCCGGTCCACCCGGTAACAAGATGTGCACATGCACACGCTCTACAGTGGGGGAAGTACAACAGACCAACAGCACATGCACCAATGCCCGCCCCACTCGATCATGATTGGAGGAAGGCCCCTCTCATCCTGATTGGATGAAGGCTTTGCCACCCAAAGCCCAAACCGAAACTAGGGTTTTTTGACCCCAGGGGCTCACTGGGGACAGGGAGGAACTCCTTATATGGTCAGCACACTTTATAGTAGGGAGGATTATCCAAAAAATAAGTGATATTTGAATTAAGTGAAATCACTGAATATACCTTTAAATAAAAATAAAAATAGCTGATCTGCAAACTAACAACATGTGGCAGCGTGACGGCTTGTCAGCTTGTAGGCTGGCTATTTTAAAGTAGAAAACAGGGCATGGATTTTTATGGAAAAGCATAGAAACAAGGAGACGGCAACAAGTGTTTTCTGTTTTGACCTACAGAACTGTGGCCGCCACCAACATGAATGAGACCAGCAGCAGGTCCCATGCGGTCTTCACCATTGTTTTCACACAGAAGAAACACGACAGTGTGACAGACCAAACCACAGAAAAGGTCAGAGAGGGAGAAGGAAAGGCTACCTTCTGTTGAGCAGTGTTGTTTTTGGCAGCAAATTTTGATTTTAGTTTTAGTCATAGTCTCTTGAATAGTTTTAATTTAGTTTTAGTCACATTTTAGTCACCTGGAATGTTTTTGTGTTAGTCTAGTTTTAGTCGACTAAATGTCATAAGATTTTAGTCGACTAAATCTACAGTTGATTTAGTCGACTAAAATGTATTTTGGTGGGCCTTGATGCTGTCGTAATGACAGATTTTATACTTGCTGAAAATAGCAGATCTACAAGCTCACAACGCGTCGCAGCGCGACGCGTTGTGAGCTTGTAGATCTGCTATTTTCAGCATGTAACCAAGTGTAAATGACTTATACTGGATCTCTTGTCCACTATTCCCTCCCTAACATTTTAGTCTAGTTTTTATTTGTTGACGAAATTGTCAATATATTTAGTCTTAGTTTTAGTCATCATAGCTTAGTTTTCATTTAGTTTCCATTTAGTTTTCGTCAGTGAAAAAAGGTAGTCGACGAACATTTTTCGTCTTAGTTTTAGTCGACGAAAACAACACTGCTGTTGAGACTTGGCTTGAGCTTCTCCACATGTCTTAACTCCCGCTTCAGAAACTATTGTGGGAGTTCTCACCATGTTTTACTTTCAACTTCTGAGCTGTGTTTAAAAATGCAAAACAGGAAATTCACTCGATATAACAAATAAGGGGATAGGTGTATATATATAATTTATAGCATGTGTACTACCATAGGAACTAAAGAAGAGAAATGGCAAAAAATAAAAAAGCATAAAATGGGCTCATACTGAAAATAAACTTGCACATGGTTACATAAACGTATATTGTAGCACAAGATGTCACACTAATTACATCATGACACCATGACCAATCATTCTGCTCTGATAAAATTAGGGAGGGCACATTTATTTTATCCACTGACAACACTTCTTTTAACTCAGAGTTTGAGGTCTAGACATTAGTGTGACTTGGTCAGTGTGGTTATCTGAGGAAAATAAATGTCCCTTTGGGATTTTGCTTCCCACATTTCCTCTGATTGTAGAGATAACAAAAGCCACTGTGTTATTCTAAACACAATGCCTATTGTAGTGAGATACAGATTTTATCGCAGGGTCACGTCTCATTTTCCCAGTAGCACTCACATAGTTGAAATGATTTACAGTTTTTGGGGGGGGTGGTTTGGATTGATTGATTTGTTCAAAAGCTTGAATTAATTCATAACCGGTTCAAGAAAACCCATAAGGCCAGTTGCTATAGACCATATGTACGTGGTGGCCATTCTGCCATGTCATACTCAGGGTTGGTTTGACGTAGAGGACCCCCTCTAAAACGAGTTGATACAACTCAAGGGGCTATCCTCTAAAGAAATACAATTTCAATATAAAATGGCCACCGTGTGAATAATGGTCTAGCAACTGTGAATGATTGTGATGGCAGTGATTATCCCTGGTTCATCTTCATTGGTGCATCTTACATATTGGTTTTTAGTTTGGTGCATGTTACAAATCAATGTATTGTACTTTTCAGGTCAGTAAAATCAGTCTCGTAGACCTGGCAGGAAGTGAACGAGCAGATTCTACAGGAGCCACGGGCACCAGGCTAAAGGTACATCTCCCTTTAAGGCTCATTTATGCTGATTTTCAGCTGATTTCCAACTGGATTATTGCCGACAATAAAAGGGATAGCTTCAGGAATAACTCACATTTGCTTTATTCTGTGTTGTTGTTGTAGGAGGGAGCGAACATCAACAAATCTCTGACCACATTAGGAAAGGTTATATCTGCCTTGGCCGAAGTGGTGAGTTGTGCATCTTGTCTCTCCGTTTCTCCTCTTTCTCTCCCTCTGTATTAATAGGTCTTCCTTCTCTTAGCCTCTCTCCTCCACTGTTCCCTCTTCTCCCAGTATTGTCAAGGAATCTGTGTGTGTCACTGGCATGCGGTAATATTGTCTGCCCTTGTGTTCTCTCTCTGTCCCTTGTCCCGATAATGCATACCTAAAGGATAACACTATCAGCAAGGTAAACCCTCTGACAGCTCAACTATTAACATAGGAAGATTTGATAATCCTTGTGCAATGTTGATCATGCCACTGTGTCATTTCCACATTAAACGACTTAAACCTTAGTAAATTAATGAATACTTAGTCCGTTCTTTTTTCCCCCCTCTTCGCCATATCTCTTAACCGAACATAGCAGATCTACAAGCTGTGCAATTTAATACAAAATAAAATAAAATAAAGTGTGTTTATTAAAAGGATAAGCAAAAAGCACAATCTTTGCGCTTGGACTAAATGTAATCAAATCAGTTATATGACCTTGTTTCTGCTATATGTGAGATATTTGTCATCATACTAATGTATGATCATTGTCAGTGATCATTTGTCATTTTCAGTGCTAACACAGAGAACATTGAATGAATAATGTTAATGTTGCTGTCTTCCCAGACAGCAAAGATAACATGTTATGTTGTTTATCGCAGAGCAAGAAGAAGAAGAAGACCGACTTCATCCCATACAGAGACTCTGTTTTGACATGGCTGCTGAGGGAGAACCTTGGTATGATATTAATCATAGAAAACGACTCACTTTTCAGTGGGAAATCCATTGTCTACTATATCTGATAATAATGTACATTAAATGTTTAGCAAAATTATTCCTGGCTCAAAGAAAAGCCACAAGTGTCTGTGTCTGCACACTGTAGCAGACCGTTCCCTTTTTGATTCTGATATTGTGCGACCTCTGTCACAAGACAGAACTGACCCTTTATGGATGCTGTGTTTTCAGGTGGAAACTCCAGAACGGCTATGGTAGCTGCCCTCAGTCCTGCAGACATCAACTATGACGAAACGCTCAGTACGCTTCGGTACGTTTTTCTGTTTAAGACACAGAATGATTGAAATGTCTGTGTTTGTCTGTCCGTCTTTTTTTGTATTTATTTTTTAAGATTTTGCCTTTATTGATAGTTTCAAGTGAAGATGGACAGGAAAGAGAGAGAGAGAGGGGGAGAGACATGCAGCAAAGGTCATCATGAGCGGGACTCGAACACGCGACGTGCTGTCAGGCCAGAGCCTATATGTGGCATGCACCTGGACCACTAGGCCAGCGGGCGTCTGTTCGTCTTTTTTACAGTTAATCTCCGACACCGTTCTACCGATCGTCGTGAAACTGTGCACACACACTCCCTGGAGGCCAGAGCATCACATTGGCCTGTTGTAGTGCCACCAGGAGGACGATTTTTGCTCACTGAAATCAATATTCATTATCTCTATAGTCATGTGATCAAGACAGATCTGTCAGATTTTTCATATTCCATCCTGATTTGCTTCCAAAGTTTGTGGGGGCGGTCTGTTTTGCACAATATGCCACACATCATGAATGCAGAACGCGATTTCTGGGAAACTTTGCATGCACATTCCCACCAAGCCAAGGAAGAACCTTCATCTTTCACATTTTCCAAACCTCCTCATGGTGGCGCTACACTTCACGTGTTGGCCTATAACTCTTGGATGTACAGTCAACATATTTAACACATTTTCTGCATTTTATTCAAAACACACTTTTTGCTGCTACTACATATTTTGTCCAAAACTCACACAAATCGGTACACATCATCTCTGGGATCATGTGATCAAGGTGTATAAGTTAGATGTTTCAGATCCTGTTCCAAGTGGCTATGACTGCCTTCCAAAGTTTGCAGGCCCTGGGTAGGCAACTCGGCCTGGCGGATACCTGTGCTCCGAGAAGCACACGTCTTCATGCACTGAAGTTATCCTGTTTTTTTCCCCCCTTGCTTCGACAGCTATGCCGACCGTGCCAAGAACATCAAGTGCAACGCTGTCATCAACGAGGACCCCAACAACAAACTTGTGCGCGACCTGAAGGACGAGGTGACTCGACTGAAGGAGCTGCTTCGGGCCCAGGGCCTGGGAGACATCCTGGACGGTAAGGCTCCATTTTCAACACGCTGCACGGCGTGCCACGATGCGCTGTACACTACCTCCTCTCTCAGGGTCTACAGTACCACAAGCTGGCATCATCTCCACTCTGTGTGTTGTTGCTCATCAATCCAACTCTGTGTCGTCTGATGCCCTGCCCTTTGTAGTGGCTACATACTAGCACCTAAAACTCTATTAGAGCTGCAACTACTACCACAGTAAATAACAAGTTGTTAATTTAACGAGTGTGAACAAATCATTTGAACTCTCAAGGTTACAAATGGAGAAATGAACACTGAGGGTTTGCTGTATGCAGTAGAGTAGATAAGAGAGTGAAATTAGCAAATTCCTTAGTGTTCGTGGCTACTTTAGAGCAACAAACTACATACTGTTAAGCACATAGCCTAGTTAAATAGTGCCTATTAATGATTTCTAATACCTGAATGCACAATTGCATGCTTAACCTACTGTAGCACTCGACAATAGCCATCCCATCTTGTCTAATCCTCATTTTCCTGTTCATTCTCATCGTACTACTTGGCGAGAAAATGTCTGTAAATGTTTCCTTCCATTCTACTGGTCCTGAACTCTTATCCTCTCCATCCTTTCCTGCTTACCCCTCAGCCGAGCCTATGGGGGATGATTACCCAGGAAGTGGAATCAAATGTGTGTATATGAGCAGCGATAGTCGTGCGTCGTATATTGATTTATTTTTGCACTACTACTGCTAGCTAAGCTAACATTGCTTAATATATCGCAGGCTGACCAACCCCTCCCCAGCTTTTTGCATGTCAGTGCTGAAGATGCTAAGACGCTAAAGCTAAACATAAAGAAATGCAGAACTGCAAGGCTTCCACTGGCCCGCTGAAGTGACTATGACTAGCATGCCACTAGATAAGCATGCTTTGCACTGGCATTGATTTGATCAAACAAAATTGCTGAGGCAGAGCTACATACAAAAGAAAACCCTCACAAGGTACAGATTGACGTCTGAACTTCATTAACCTCTGATTCCATCTGAATATCTTGTCTGTCTCCTCCTCCACCCCAACCCATCATTTTGACCATTATGGCTCCTAATCTCACTCTCTCCAACTCTTCTCCTTGCCAGTGAGCTTGTGGTCCGCACCTTTATTTGATTTTCTCCTTTCATTTTGACTAATTATCCACTGCAGGTGACAATGTTCAAGGCATTAGAATGCAGCTTCTCAGTCCTCAAAGTGAGGCTCAGAACTTCAGGCGGAAAGGTGCATGATTTTACTTTACTGGCTAGCCAGACTAGAGGTATTTGTATCCAGCTGGTGCTCATTTGAAGTGATTTTGCAGTAGTATTGAGTTAATAGTTTCTGTTAGCTACAATAGCTAGTGTGCTTTATTTTTTTTCTTGCTTTATTCTCCAAAATCCCCAAACTTTCCTCTCTTGTCCTGTTTTTTGTTCCAACATTCCCCGTTCTGTCAATCTCACAAGCTGTGTAGTGTACATGTGTATGTTCACCTAATCATTATCCATAGAAAAGAGCATACATTTGTCTTATTTTCCCCTAGAGACAAACGTACATTTGGCATATGTTCCCCCTTTATGAATCCCCTATGATTCAGTTGGCCAACAACTAGGTCTTGAGTTTTCTCCTTTAGGAAATTTGCCCTTCTGCAAATTTTAACTATAAATGTCAGCAACTCTTAAATTATTCAATGGCTTTTATCAGTTGACCATATTTATAACCACTTAAACCCTAGCGCCCCTTTTCTGGGGTGAATTTTGGGCCAAACATATATTATTGTATGGCGTGAAAACAGAAGGGGGCCTAGTATAGGGCCCTGAGGGACTCCAGTTAAAGGGGAAAACCACCCATTTTCAACATTTTACTATGTCATTAATATACCTTAGAGCTGTTGTGTGGAAATAATAAAAAGTCCCCCCATTTTGTGTTTCCTAGAACTGTAATTATGAAAAAAATCATTAACATGGTGAAACACATCTTGATGACATCATCATGATGTGTTTCACCATGTTAGTTCTAGGAAACACAGAATGGGGGAACGTTTTTTTTTGGACTATTTCCACACAACAGCTCTAAGGTATATTATTAATGACATAGTAAAATGTTGAAAATGAGTGGAATGCCCCTTTAACTAAATATAGGGTCTAAGTGGTTTTAACCTATGTTGAGAGGACAATGTTTCTGAAAAGTTCTCCTTGAGGACTAGAGAGCAAAATCTCCTGTCACCTGTCTCCCCGTGTAACCCTTCAGGCCGTTTCTTTGAGATGAGCCAGCTGACCTTTATAGAGGCTGCTCTGGCTGTGTGGCACAATTAATTTGTGTGACTGTGACTGTGTCTCTGCGTGCGCATACATACATGTGTGTGCATCCGCCTAGGGTGAATTAATTGAACGACTGAACTGCAGGCTGAACTTTGGCAGCATGTGCCAATATTTATCACTCATGTCTCCTTGCAGCCTACTGTATGTCACCGTCCCATACTGTACTTCAGTTGACACAATGCCAGCAGTTTTCACACAGGGCATTTTACAGCAGTTGACATTGACAAGACAATAGACAACTCTGTATCAGTGGACCAATTTAACACGCTAGAAATTATAGTTATGCATTTTAATAGGTGGATGAGGACGACTGATAATCTCATTATTATGGCCAGTTTCATTTTGGCCTTCGGAGACTCTTTAATTGAATTTAACCCATTTAGGCCCGACGTTGAAATAAATAAATAAGTCTCCTGAAAGAATATTATATTCAAAGATTTGTGCCACATTTTCACGATTTTTCCAAAATAGCAGACCTACAAGCTCGTAGCGCGCCACTCGGTGGCGCGCTATGAGCTTGTAGATCTGCTATTTTTCAATAGCTAAAGTATAACGTAATGCTTAATTAAAACACCAAAAGGGGTTCCCGCCCAGAATGGGTTAAGCTGAAGCTGCAAGCTAGTGTTTTTCCCAAGGACTGTCTAAAGAGGACGAGACGCGAAGACCGTACGGGCGACGCCATGTTGCTTATGGTGCGCCATGGAAGGAAAGAAACATGCGCAATGGGCTATATGCAGCCAACTCTTCCGCGTTCAGCTTCCTTGGTCTCAACTGCGCATGTTTCTTTCCTTCCATGGAGCACTATAAGCAACATGGCGTCGCCCGTACGGTCTTCGCGTCTCGTCCTCTTTAGACAGTCCTTGGTTTTTCCCAGGAAGTGGAATTGAGCGGCACTCGTTTAAGGTATTTGATAACGTGCCGATCCCCTAGCCTAGAGACACCTGCCGTGAAAACTGCTGCTCTGTGTAGCTGACCATTTTGCTCTGTGTTTGTCTTGTTGTGTGATATCTGTCTTACATCTGTCCTCCTCTTTGTCCCTTCTCTCTCTCTCCCCAACTCCTCATTTCATTTATTTTTTTATATTTGGTTCCTCAATTTTGTGTGCCATCTACTCCTACCCTGTGTCTGTCTCTCTATGTCTCTCTCCCCCTCTCCATCTCTCGTCCTGGTGTTGGCTCAGACCTGAAAGACATAACCAACAATAAGCATAGATACTTGCTAGCCTCAGAGAATCAACGCCCTGGCCATTTCTCCACAGCCCCTATTGGCTCCCTGACAGCCTCCCCATCTTCTGGCTCGCTCTGCAGCCAGGTGGGCCTGCTGCAGTCGGTCACCAGCATCCAGGAGCGTATCATGTCCACCCCAGGAGGAGAGGAGGCCATTGAGAGGCTCAAGGTAAATGATGGCCACGCTATAGTCTTGAATCAAGATGCATGTACAGTACCTACAGTAGGATGAGCCAGTGACATCCCAAACAATGATAGTATCAGGAAGCCAGGTATTCCATGCAGCGTCAAGAATCAAGAAGGTTATATTTGTCACTTGACTAACTTATACAAGTACAAGCAGCGATGAATGTATGTGGATATGACTGTGGCTATAAAATGGCAGTTCGGTGAAATGAGCAGGGGTTAAAGCAGGGGTTCCCAAAATGTTCAGTTTGAAACTCAAAAGATACATTTGGTGTTTCCCTGGAACCCAAACATATATTTATGACTTACATACACCTAGTTTCACTAATAGTGAAACAAATGGGAACATTGAGCTATAGCCTCACTGGGGGATGCACAAACACACCCCGTGTCATAGACATGGCTAGCATCTTCCACAACAACGGCCGTAAAAAGTTGCAACTCAGATATGTCCTGCACCCTTACCTGAATACATTGTTCTATTGGGCTGAGGACTTGGACATAGACAAATCTGTGTGTGGGCTGGACGTTTCCAACCCCTTTTTGGGAGTGAGCGCTTGAATCACAGAAAGAATTGGAAAGTTTTGTCAGATTATCACCTCATGTTAGGATTCAGTTTAAAACTCAGAAAACGTTGCCTTAGAAGGGAGCAGCAGAATCCTGAAGTCTCAGTCTCGCACCACCTCTGTTTCCAAATGACTGTCTGGAACACGTCTGGCTTCTGTCTCTGTGAGGACTGGGAAATTCTAGAAGTTTTTTGAGGGGCGCTAGCCTCTCCTAAGTCCAGCTTTGAGGGTCTGTGTGAACACAAACATTGAAGACAAAAGTGTCTAAACGCAAACATTGAAGACAAAAGTATGTAAACGCAAACATTGAAGACAAAAGTGAGGACGCAAATTTACACCAGGGTCCTCCATTTTCAATTCATCAGAACATTTAAAGACATACAAATATACACTTCTATGCAACAAAAGAAACCATCATATACACAGTAAAAAAAAAAGGAAAAAGTGGGGCGGGACTTTAACTTTTTTACAGGGGCCAGTTTCGAATTGCAGCCATCCGTAATTGCTCTTTATGAGTGGTTTTGAAGGAGTCTAGCGATTCGCATTTCTTAACAGCTGTTGCTATTCGTCTGACTCTGTTGATGAGGGAGTACATAGGGTGGCAACGATCAGCCATTAGGAGCAGCAGTTTCCATGGCGACGGTGGTGCCCAGTCTAGGTATCATCCAGTCATCCAGTGACGTCAGCCGTCGAAGACGCAGATAGGGAGGATATATTGGACCAAAAATAGACCTAGATCTTTACGGTGTCTTTACGGCGTCCACGCAGATAGGGAGGATACATCGGACCGAAAATGGATCTGGATCTTTATACGGTTTTAAAAGTCGATGGTTGAAGCCAATAATAATTCACTCCCATCCGTAGGCCGGTGTTCACAGTGGAGCAGTTTAACTAACCATAGGACCTCATTCTACCATTACTGTACGTGTAATGTTGAATGATGATTGTTTTGCATATACAAAATGCATTGCACAGAGAAAGCTAAATAAATGGTAATAACTCTAGATATTGTAGCATTTCAGTGATGTTGAATGCTTTTTTAACAGTTGAATGGAGTTTACTAGGTCCATTTTTATAGTGAATATGGTCAATTGTCATTGTGTTGTATGATGCTATGAAGACACAATAAACTTGCGAAAAAAAAGTAATCTAACGTGTCAGGTGCTGCGTTATGTCACAGAAGGATTTGTAGTGTGACACAGAATAATATAAACAATGTCGAGAAGAATATATGGCTAGGCCGTTAACCCTTTACAAAATCATGTAGCCTTAGTTTAGTAGCAACATCCCCTGTTTAAGAGTTTGATTGATTGAAGTATTTATTAACAGAATGGGTACATTTTGACAACGAAAGCACAACTCAATACAAAAACTGTTACTGTGGACACCATGATAAAGCATTAGAAAAGCGTATCTTTGAAAGACAAAGAAGATGTCTTTGTTGCTCTTTATTTGGTCTCAAAAATGTTGCTCTTTATTTGGTCTCAAAAATGTTGCTCTTTATTTGGTCTCAAAAAATGTTGCTCTTTATTTGGTCTCAAAAATGTTGCTCTTTTGGTCCCAAAAAATGTTGCTCTTTATTTGGTCTCAAAAAATGTTGCTCTTTATTTGGTCTCAAAAATGTTGCTCTTTATTTGGTCTCAAAAAATGTTGCTCTTTATTTGGTCTCAAAAATGTTGCTCTTTTGGTCCCAAAAAATGTTGCTCTTTATTTGGTCTCAAAAAATGTTGCTCTTTATTTGGTCTCAAAAAATGTTGCTCTTTATTTGGTCTCAAAAAATGTTGCTCTTTATTTGGTCCCAAAAAATGTTGCTCTTTATTTGGTCCCAAAAACGTTGCTCTTTATTTGGCAAGTGTCTGACAGTGTGCGGGACCTATTCTTTGTGTTTCAAAGATGCTCATTATTTTCATTATGCTCTATTGCCCTACGCACCTCTCACCAGCCTTTTAAGGTATTTTGCGAAAAAAGCATTACACTTAACAGGGTCCACCATTTTCAATTCATCAGAATATTTAGAGACGTACAAATATACACTTCTATATACAAAAAAATCACACCCTTGTGAAGTGAGGGGCGCTCTTATCATCGTACTTCATCCATTCATTTAATCTTTGTGTAGGACAATAATAGCCGATTTATTCGTCCACATATGAAGTAAATTCTCCATTCATTGTCAATGGGAATCGGACGTTACGGGGGCCAGTTTCGAATTTCAACCGTACGTAGGTGCCCTTTGAGAGCGCTTTTGAAGGAGTCAAGGGATTCACATGTCTTAATGACAGTTCGTAGAGCATTCCACAATTTGGGGGTATAGGAGCGAATTTATAGGAGCGAATTTATAGGAGCGAATTTAGTCCCTTGTTTGTGCAGAATCTGGGTTGTACATGGTTTGTTGAACTCCCTCTCGTGTTGTGGGTGTGGACTTCGTTGACGTTAAGGAATTATTTAGACGGGTACATGGGTATCTTGGTCGTGTAGAAAATCATGTGGACCAGACCCATTACAAGATGCTGTACTCTGTCGTCAACCCTAAGCCATTCCAGCCTGTCAAAATGGGCAGGGGTGAGGTGGGTGGGCTCAAGCCCTGGGTGGGCGGGCTCAAGCGCTCCACACAGAACAATGTGGACCTAACACAGTGTATATTATATTTTCAAACTTTTTTTTCCACTCAAATAGTGTTGAAACTATTTGAGTGAAAAATCAGATGCAGATTCAGTAAGATGCTGTACCGTACGTCCCCAAACGGCTAAAACACAGAAGAAGCCCACAGTTCCAGATGCTACGGGATGCCATTATTATTAAGTACTGTATATTAAGACTGTGCTCTTACTTAAGCCCAACACACACCGTCTGTGAAGCGGGTGCGCAGCGACGCGGCACAGTATTGCTGCGCGTCATAGCCGCACAGCAACACCCACAGGACGCGGCGCGCTACCGCGCGGCTGGCCAGCCACGCCCACAGATTCCCGGATGGAGGCCGTGCGGCAACGCCTGGAAAATAGAACGGCGGCGTATCGGAGCGGACGCCACCGGTGTGGGATAGGTTCATTGAAAATAACGGAGGCGGCTGTTTTGACTCGCGGCGTTCACAGTGTTTGGCTTTAGCAGTTCAGATCGTGAAACACAAGCTACCTTTTGTTGACTTATTTCTCTCTCTCTGACCTGTGCTTAGGAATCAGAGAAGATTATTGCTGAACTCAATGAGACCTGGGAGGAGAAATTGCGGAAGACGGAAGCAATCCGTATGGAGAGGTTAGTGTGTGTGTGTGTGTGTGTGTGTGTGTGTGTGTGTGTGTGTGTGTGTTAGAGTTCTAAACTCTGCCCTAACCTGACCAGGCCCGACCCGAGGTTTTTGGGCCGGGCCGGCCTAAAATGTATGGTAATCAGTAGGGCCGGTCCGGGCCTCGGGTTCCATGAAAAAAAAAATATATATTGCATTTGTTTATAATAATAAAAATAACACACATATCACACCTAGCAATCTATTTTAAACAAAAGCTTCAGACTGACTAATTTAATGTATATTCTTTTGTGTGCTGAACATGGTACTGAACGCAGTACTGACCATATTTGGAAGAGACATGTCGATGTACTGTATTCAGTTGACTATCACTTCCTCGAAGAGAGTGCATGTGCGTGTGCGTGTGCGCGTGTGATGCATTACAAATGATTTGAGTTTGACCTGGATTTATTTTCATAATTTAGGGAGGCCTTGCTTGCAGAGATGGGGGTGGCAATCCGTGAGGACGGAGGCACGTTGGGAGTCTTCTCTCCAAAGAAGGTAAGAGACAGACACACACGCACACGCACACACACACACACACGCTCACACACACACACACACACACACACACACACACACACACACACACACACACACACACACACACACACACACACACACACACACACACGCTGCATTATCCTTTTCCCCCATGAACAGTGATGCAGCCACAGCTATCTAGTCCCTGCCCCATTACATCATTACCATTCTTTTCCATGTGATATCATTTCCAACTGGATCCTCCTGGTTTTTTTTCCCCCTGCTGGTTTCCCCATCATTTCACCTTTCATTCTCTTGACATGGTCTGCTTCCTCCACTACCCTCAGCTTAGCCACGAAAGGCCATTCGATGGACATTTTCCCACCGAGAAGGTTTGTTGAAGCAAACATCCCACTCTAGATGCGGCCCCTACACTTGAACCCCTAGCATTCCCTATTCTCGGGGTGAACATTCTGCGGAAATAGCAGATCTTCAAGCTCACAGCGCGTCACACCGCCTTGTGAGCGAAGAGATTTGATTGATGTGGCCTACCTAGTATAGTTCCTGAATGACCCCGGTCCATATAGGCAGGGTATATAGGGTGTAAGTGTTCATTGTCTGTTGTGGTGATTTACAACCATTAGTCCCTTGTGATTACTGCCATCCCGTGTGTAGACATGCATTTTACCTCCGGCTACAAACGTCTACTAGACTACTACATTGTAACGTCTAGGGTAGGGTTCCAGTTTACTCTCTACTGGCCCACAAGATCAGATTTCCACATCATTCTTTTCCAAAATGGCTCCTGTATTGTAGTTAAAAGTTTCAATTCCTCCCTTCCCATCATAACTTGATATTGAGTCTGCTTGCTCTTCCGTTTTCCACCCCTGAAGACAACTTCTCAGTTTTCATGCCTCTAGTACTGCTTGCTGAGAACCTGCAGAGACTGGCTATTATATTGTGAATTAATGGTATACTGGTATTCCCAGAACCCTGGGAAATGCTAAAGGTGGCCTTACACTAGCTGATTTTTTTCAATCTGAAATCTGATAGCACCACACACTACAGGATAATCAGAGCGGGGCAGAGCAAATATCAAACATTCTTGATGTTGATCGGGCCGATCGCGCTTTGAGTGGTCGGGCACCCCCCGAGCGTCAAAAATGCCCGATTATCGGCTAGTGTAAAGCCACCTTTACACTGTCTGTTTGGTAGACTGCTGCTTTGGATCCTAAAACATTATATTAAACAAGACTTCTAAGACTACTACAGAGAGTGCGGATTGTATTCCTTTCTACTTATCTGAGTATATTCTTGAACTTTTCCAGACTGCCCTTGAGTTGAGCGAGCCTTTCCCTTGAAGTGATTCCCAGATCCCTCCCTGCTTCTCTACCTCCCAGCAGAGGCAGCATTTATTTTATATATTGTAGTATACCAGGATTATAAAGCTCAGTAAAAGTTCCCCCATGTGCTATTAGTTTTTACATTTTTTACAATTTTACAATTTATTTACACTCTCAAAGATAAATTATTTGTACTGGTTAATTCACAGCTCAAACACGATTGACACTCTCCTTGCTTTAATGTCGGAAAGATCCCCACTTTGAATTCCATCACCTTTTTTTGGGGTGTGGTTTCACCCCTCTGCTCACTGCTTCCATTTTTTTCCCTCTTTCGCTTCCTCTTATTCATTTTCATTTTGTTTCTCTCTCTTTGGCTTTCACCCTGCTGCCTCTCCGTGGGGTAGCTTGTGAAGCCTTGTGATCTGTATGCAGGCTTAAATGGGGTCTTTTCCCCAAAGAAGGTTGGTCTTTCAGTGAAAGTAGCTCTTAGCATCATGTAGTCCTTTATACAGTATTCTAACTCAATATGCTACAGTTGGGTGCCACCGATATTGTCCCTTATCATTTGACCCATTTAGGCCTGACCTCAAAATTTAAAAGAATCCTTCTAAATCCTCCAGTTTTCTGAAATAAATATTTTCTCGATTTTTCAAAAATAGCAGACCTACAAGCTCATAGCGCGCCACCGAGTGGCGCGCTACGAGCTTGTAGATCTGCTATTTTTCAATAGCTAAATTATAACGTTATAATGTTTAAAACACCAAAAGGGGTTCCCGCCCAAACTGTCCTTTTGCGCAGATCACGCAAAACTCAGCAAAAAGAAAAGGACAATATCGATGGCCTCCAACTGTATCTAGCTTGCCACGTATGTTCACACATACAAATAGTTTGTCTCTATGAAGTTGGTGCATTGCACTGAAAGCAACAGTATTTTTTCATTATTTGAATTGACTTAAAGAAGCTAGTAAGTACATACACTGTAGAGGCTGGTATAGCAGCATAGCTAGGTAAATATGAATGATTGCGCAAAGTAGTAGGGTAGTAGTAATATGCATTCACAATTCACTCATATGAATAAATATGTGTGGAGGTTATGTGTTAATGTAGTGTAAGTACAGTATTTAGGATTTGAAACTATGTCAGACAGTTGTCATTTACCAGTAAAATTACCAGGTAAATGCCCAATGCACATGCTGACATTCTGGGTACATATAATGGGTTCACCTCTCGTCACTTGCAGACGCCACACCTGGTTAACCTGAACGAGGACCCACTTATGTCAGAGTGTCTGCTGTACTACATCAAAGACGGAATCACAAGGTAACCAAAAACTTGAACCCTCACAATGGAATGCTAAAGAATAATAATTATTAGAAGTCCTTGGATTGCAGAGTCTCTGAAATACCACAGAGCAATTTTCATTGTTCCTCTGTTTTTGCTCGGCTCAGATCAGACGGATGATGGAATCCGCCTTTGATCACTAAAGTTTTATGGGTTTAAGTTTCTGTCGTCTCCTCTCTTCCTCCGTTTCACCTCCTTCGGTAAACTTTTTTTTTGCGCCGGTGTATTTTGTTACCTCACTGCCTCGGGATGATAATGAATGGCGGGATCCAAGATGAAACACAGTTTTAGTGTGTCACAAGTTGGCACAATAGTTTTTATGGGTTCAGCCGTGTCCTCAGGGAGCGCTTTGTCACCAAGATGGCTGCAGCTAATTTGGCTGCAAGTGAAACATGCACTCACTCAAAATGGCTACCCTTCGTTTATGACAGGGTGGGCCAGGCGGATGCGGAAAGACGACAGGACATCGTTCTGAGTGGTGCTCATATCAGAGAGGAACACTGTATCTTCCGTAGCGAGCGGAATGCCAACGGGGATGGTGAGCGTTGTGTGTGTGTGTGTGTGTGTGTGTGTGTGTGTGTGTGTGTGTGTGTGTGTGTGTGTGTGTGTGTGTGTGTGTGTGTGTGTGTGTGTGTGTGTGTGTGTGTGTGTGTGTGTGTGTGTGTGTGTGTGTGTGTGTGTGTGTGTGTGTGTGTGTGTGTGTGTGTGTGTGTGTGTGTGTGTGTGTGTGTGTGTGTGTGTGTGTGTGCAAATTTGTCAAGGACCCATGCCGTATATCGTAGACCGTGGTTCCCCAACCTTTTTAGCTCGAGAGCCAGAAGACAAATTTGATGTTTCCCCGTGACCCAAACCCGTGAAAATAGCCGATCTACAAGCTTGTAGATCGGCTATTTACCAAAATCTGATTTGATCATTAAATAAATGTTCAGAATGGTGGGCCACGAGGCCTGGGCCATGGCTCAGTGGTCCAGGCACCTTGGCTGGTAATCCAGTCTGGCAGTGTGCCACGGGTTCGACTTCCGATCCCGACGGCCTTTACTGCATGTCTTCCCCCCATCTCTCTCCCCATTTCCTGTCAGCCTACTGTCTGTCCCTCCATAAAAAATACAAAATAAAGGCGAAAGCCACACAAAAAAAATAATAATAATGGTGGGCCACGAAGGATTCTCAAGTGGGCCCTGATCCAGAGAGGGTTGGGAACCACCACTCTACTAGACTGAATGCTGCAAAAGGCAGAACACATACTCCCATTAGAATACATTACACACACGTCATCACAGCGTCATCTTTATTTATTGGCTTTGACCAATGAGAAAAGTAATTAAATAAATGCCAATTAGTCAGCACTCATTGGCACTGTACCATATTGAAGGTAACACTACTGAGGCTCTCTGGGAAGCCTGCTATGACTCACTGTTGATTGGTTGGTATCTCGTTCACTGCAGTGATTGTAATGCTGGTCCCCTGCGAGGGATCGGAAACCTACGTCAACGGCAAGCGTGTCGACGGTTGTGTCCAGCTTCGTTCAGGTGGGTAATTATTACAAGGACAAGTTCTCCATTTTTTTTAACCCATTTTGACCCGAGATCAGATTCTAAAAATGTCTTCTACATCCTGACAGTTTTCTGAAAAAGCTATGTTTCCATGTCAGTCGTTCTTCGATTTTTCAAAAATAGCAGACCTACAAGCTCGTAGCGCGCCACTCGGTGGCGCGCTATGAGCTTGTAGATCTGATATTTTTCAATAGCTAAAGCATAACATAAGGCTAACACCAAAATGGGTTAAGTATACGTACTGTAACACTGTCATTTATACAGAGTGAAACAAGCATATGACTCATAACTTTGGACATGTAAACTTGGTACTTTTGTCGTACAGCAGTTTCGAAAATAGCCGCTCAACAAGCGAGTTTGTGGCGACAGCGTAAATTAAGTATTTCAGAGCTGTGAGGCAATAAGCCATGATTTGTCTCTCACAGTAAACGTTAGGCTTCTTGAAACCTGGAGATGCTGCAATCTCTGGAAACATTGCTGTGTGTACCTAGAGTCAGGATGTGACGTTTTGTTTACTTTGTTAAATGTGGGCCGGTAAAGCCCTGTCAGACTGTAATTGTGATTTAGGAATGTGCAAATAAACTTGACTAAACGTGACCTATAGTATTGGGTGTACAGTAGATCTTCAGTATACACTACACAGACTATAGTATCTATGGTACTGCATGTGAACATTCTTCAGTCAACGAGTCATCAAATTGCTTCCTTTTCTGACACCCAGGCATTGTTGAAGAGACGCAATTAATTTTGACTTTCATAATCTCTTTGACAATACATGAAGAACCAAGTCACCTTTATATTCACACTTCTCCACAGGTCCTATACCTACTATATACTAGTGTTGCTAAATGCCACTACTTGACTGAACATGTCCTCCAGGCTCCAACGGAACAGTTTCTTTGTCAACACTTGTGTGTTGACAAACTTGTGTCCATCTTTTCAGGAAACCGCATCATCATGGGAAAGAACCACGTGTTCCGGTTCAACCACCCAGAGCAGGCGAGGGCTGAGAGGGAGAAGACCCCGTCAGCAGAGACCCCCGTGGAGCCCGTGGACTGGACGTTTGCCCAGAGGGAGCTTCTGGAGAAGCAGGGCATCGACATGAAGCAGGAGATGGAGAAAAGGTAAGGCCCCCAGTCCACCACCCAGGGAACAACTGTTAAGGCACCCACCAACAACTGTTAAGGCACCCACCACCCAGAGAAGAACTGTTAAGGCACCCACCACCCAGGGAACAACTGTTAAGGCACCCACCACCCAGGGAACAACTGTTAAGGCACCCACCACCCACCACCCAGAGAACAACTGTTAAGGCCCCCACCACCCAGGGAACAACTGTTAAGGCCCCCACCACCCAGGGAACAACTGTTAAGGCCCCCACCACCCAGGGAACAACTGTTAAGGCACCCACCACCCAGGGAACAACTGTTAAGGCACCCACCACCCAGGGAACAACTGTTAAGGGACCCACCACCCAGGGAACAACTGTTAAGGCCCCCACCACCCAGGGAACAACTGTTAAGGCACCCACCACCCAGAGAACAACTGTTAAGGCCCCCACCACCCAGGGAACAACTGTTAAGGCACCCACCACCCAGGAAACAACTGTTAAGGCCCCCACCACCCAGGGAACAACTGTTAAGGCACCCACCACCCAGAGAACAACTGTTAAGGCCTCCACCACCCAGAGAACAACTGTTAAGGGACCCACCACCCAGGGAACAACTGTTAAGGGACCAAAATAATGATTCTTCTACATTCTCTAATAGTTTAGACTTGATGTTTAACAATAATTTAACTCTTGAGAGCGTAAAATGAAACGGAATTTGGTTTCATTTTACACTCAAGAGTTAAAGATCTATAAGGGTCCATTTGGTTATCAACTCTTCATCATTTAACACCCTTGTTGCCATGACCTGCGCTGTGGGTTTATAGCTTTATATCAAAATCGACCGGCAGAAGCCAAGCACATACCTCTACTGCGCCCAGGTTGCTAGGCAACCTTCAGTGTCCCTCCAGGCACAAGACTAAATGCGCGTGCACCCCAAGTGACCCCATTGGAATCCACTCATTATGATTTCTTTCCTGCCTGTTTTCTCTGAAAAATACTCCAAAATCCGTCTTTTTGTCAAATCCGTCCGGCGTTCAGATGAGAATAGTGATTTTTGATCCCATTGCGGCCGACATATTACCGTTTCTGGCGAAAGATAATCAACATGGCCAGCTGCTAGACTACAATGTGGTGTCGTCTCTGTGAAGCGTGTGACACACGGAAGCGGGGCTCGTATACAGTTGATGTGAAGCATGGCGCCGAGGTTCCTATATGACCACTAGAGGGGGCAGCTCTCAAAGTGTTAAGTGTAACTGGGGACCCCCTCAAGTGGTGGTCCTCCCCGGACTGGTTGAAAACCACTGGTTTAGAACACTGGTTCCCAAACCTTTCAAGGTCGAGACCCAAAAAAGAGATTAGACGTTTGGCCCGGGACCCACACTAGTGATAACAGCAGACCTACAAGCGCACAGCGAGCGCTATCTATCGGCTATTTTCACTATTTCTTAATTATTTTATTTTATTTATGGAATTTCTTAGATTTGTTTGTTTTAAAATGTATACAAATATATATATATATATATATATTTATTATTTTTTAATGTAGGAAAAGTATTTATTTTTTTACCCAAGTCGTGATCCATAGAAATTGGTCCGTGACCCAGAAAAGGGTCCCGACCCAGTGTTAGAATATACTTTTTTTTTTTTTTTTAACAATATATTTATTGCATTTTTCTTTTTTTTTTACAAACATACAATACAACAGAACAATACATAATACATCAGACAATACAATTACTTAAAAAAACAAAAAAAAACTAAAAACAAACATACAGTACATACATATAAATACAGTATTTTAAAATAAAATAAGGGCACTTAGACTGGTAACAACAACAGAGTCCTTATGGCCACAAGACCAAATAGCTGCAGAGAATACAATTAAACATTTTCAGTTTCCACCATTAAATAAGATAAATCATTAACCGTAATATACTGGATAAACCGTCCCCATATCTTATCAAACATCTCTTGTTTATTTTTCAAAGTATAAGTGATTCTTTCCAGAGGAAGACACAATGACAGCTCCCTAAACCACTGAGCAATACTGGGTTTGCCTATCTTTTTCCACGATAAAGCTATAGCCCTTTTGGCTTGTAGTAAACATAAATCTAGAAATCTTTGTTCGCTACTCTGAATCTTATGGCCAGGTGGGTAAAGACCTAATAGAAACAGTTTCGGGTCAAGCTCAATATTTATCAACAATATCTTCTGAATCTCCCTCCTTACCTAACATACCTTTTTTAGAGTAGAAGCATCAAAAGCGTGTTGTAGATCGATTTCTATAGATTTATGTAGCATAGATTCACAATGATTGGAATGGAATATGCAATGCATAGATGTTTAGTATTCTAGGTCTTCGCTGAGTATGACCGACGAGGTCGAAACGCGCTTATCACATTTCTCCCGGGTGAAGCAAATCAATCAATGACACAACATTACTGCGTGCTGGCTTTTTCTCATTTCTTTGTACTGTTGAGACTCTCTTGCAAAGGGCGTTACGGTCATTCCGTTTTATTTAGGAATATACATAGATGCCTAGATTTTGGAATATGCATTCTGTAGATGCCTAGATTTCTGAATATGCATAGACTCATATAATTGGGGAATATGAATGTGTTTTTGTTTTATTTTTTTGCCTAGACTCACGGAAATGGAGATTTTGTACAAAAAGGAGAAGGAAGAAGCAGACCAACTTTTGGAACAGCAGAGACTGGTAAGTCCCGGCTGGTGTTCAGTCAAACCCACTTCACGGCAATGAAGTACTGCTAGTAAGCCATTATCATGCTAGTTCACATAATAGTTGTCTAGTTTGCAGTAACTGTAGAGAAGATGTAACTGAAGCCAATTCTTTGCCAAGATACTCTTTTTGGAGTTGGCTTGTAGCTTAATTCATTTTCTGGGGTGACACAAAATGCTTGCTAATGGTTCGATTGTTTTACGTGAAATATGATCCAGGATAGAGGGCTATGATGGGATGGAAGCTAAGTTAAAACATGGTTTACCTATGGCTAGTAATAGAGGGCTATGATGGGATGGATGCTAAGTTAAAACATGGTTTACCTACAGTATGGCTAGTAATAATTGTATGGCTATGTTTCATTATGGGTAATAGTCTTGCTTGCCCCGTTGAAGTCTGACTAGTACTAATTTTCACTCTGAGAGCTGACACTTTTTGAGGTCTGTGTGTGTATGTGTGTGAATCACACTTGTTGCTCTTGGCGCATGACTGTTCCTGCATGGAAGTACTGTACAAAATGTACTTGCTCTGGTTTCAGATAGT
Source organism: Electrona antarctica (assembly GCF_951216825.1). NCBI lineage: Eukaryota > Metazoa > Chordata > Actinopteri > Myctophiformes > Myctophidae > Electrona > Electrona antarctica. Next base: position 43,544,410 of record NC_136807.1, read on the forward strand.
TGACCCCCCTCTCTTTATTTTTGATTGATTTCCTGTTGCAATTGGATTCAGAGAGAATTTGATTATAAAGCTTTCCCCTTTTCCAAATCCCTGTTTTCACGTTTTCTTGTCTCATACTGTAGATTTGAACTGAATCTTGCAAAACAGCACTTTTAAGCAGAATATGAATTTGATCTCTATACGAACATTTATTTAAAACATTGCTTAAAATATGGTTTATGTCTAATATAAAATGCTGCTGCTTTTGCATGGTTCATGTTAATAGCATGTTTCCTTAACTCTGGTACTGGTCTGTGGACTAAGTTGCAGTGTTTGCTGATAAACTGGTCAACCTTGAGGTGGCTGTTGATTTGCTTGGTTTAGATTTCTACTCTAGTTTTCTTGCTCTGTTTTGTCCTGAGTTCTCATCTCTTCAATGCAGTTGCTGACATGTACAATGCATTGTGATAACCAGTGTTCCTGCTGTAGTATTTTGAAGGCTAGTGACAATGTGGTTTCTCATTGACTTCTTTGGCTACCTCTCTTCGCTAGCCTTACACAGTGTCTTTGTAGTACACACCAGGGCATGGCTCGACAACAAGAGTTATCACTGCTCCCATCAATAAACCAAATAAAGACCTCTTCTGTACTCTGGTGGTTTTATGTGCAAAACTATACTGTAGGATTCAGGCTCTCCACAACATACAACATGTCCAGTTCACAGATACATTGTCACGCAGAAGATTTAAAGTATCTGTTTCAACTGGTTGTGATCTGTAATGTTCTTTGTCTACAAAAAAAAATGAGAAACTGCATTTTCTTTCAACTAACATCTTTCTTGTAGTGGATTAACACTTAACCTCAATTTCGTCTGTCCTCTCTCTACTGGCTTTTCCAATAAAACTGCAAGAACACTTTCGTCTTCTAACTCACTGCTAATACTAAAGCCACTCAAATCTTCTGGACTTCAAATGGGGGAAAGCTTCGAAATTCATCTGCCTTTTTGCATGCCTTTGAAGCATGTTTGGAATCCAGCCCAATACCCAAATTTCGAAGAGGAATATGACAAAATGATTCAGAATCACTCCAATCAACATCTGTCCTCTGTTCTGTTGATATTTTTTCTAATCATGATAGCCATGCTTTACCTTTTACTTTTAATATCAATATGCAACATTGGGAACAATAATTGCGTCCCCATTTTTTAAATATGGAAAAAAAGAAGACATTTGTATTTGCTAGCATTTTGTTTGCATGTCCGTAAAATATGATGTACTCATGATGAGTAATTAATTCATAGCCAAATAACCACTTTACAAGGCAATATATTCAAAATGAAAGAAAGTCAATGGAAGCCACTGTCTATATATTTTGATTTAAGCTGTTCTGAAATTTGATTTTACAGTGGACATGTTTTCCTGGGAATGATACGGCATGTTCTCATACATCTTGTAAGCTGATGTATGCTAAATATTTTAGATTTTGCTTAAAGAAATATTCAAAGGTGAAAAGAGTAATACATTGCTGATGCAATTTGTCCAAAAGCTTAATTCCTGATGATAAAAGTTCCCATGTTGCATATTCATACCTGTATTCATTCTTTATTTTTAAAAAGCCATCCTTCTTCTCTTTGATTTCCCCATTTTAATTTCTCCATTTTTGTTGGGAACCATTTGGTTTGTTTCCTTTTTTTGTTTTCTAAAGGACGGCGACTCTGATAGTGGGGATGACTCAGATAAGAGGTCTTGCGAAGAGAGCTGGAGACTGATCACTTCCCTGAGGGAAAAGCTGCCTCCCAGTAAGGTGCAGACCATAGTGAAAAAGTGTGGATTGCCCAGCAGTGGGAAGAGAAGAGAGCCTGTTAAAATGTACCAGGTTCCCCAGCGTCGCCGCATCACCAAGGACTCCAAGTGGGTGACCATCTCAGACCTGAAGATCCAGGCAGTCAAGGAGATCTGCTACGAGGTGGCGCTGAACGACTTCCGCCACACGCGGCAGGAGATCGAGGCGCTGGCCATCGTAAAGATGAAGGAGCTCTGCGAGAGCTTCGGCAAGAAAGACCCCAACGAGCGGGACTCGTGGAGGGCCGTAGCGCGGGACGTCTGGGACACGGTAGGAGTCGGGGACGAGCGCATCGAGGACGTCCTCACCAACGGCGCCAGAGCAGGTGCCGTGGTCATGGATGACCTGAAGGTACACATAGACAAGCTGGAGGACATCTTGCATGAGGTGAAGAAACAGAACAACATGAAGGATGACGAGATCCGTGCTCTCAGGCACAAGATGGTCAAGATGGAGAAGGTCCTTCCTCTCATCACCACCGATGGTCAAGAAAAGCCTCCCAGCACCAGCCCCCCAGCCACGACTCCCAGACCTCGAGAAGCCAAACCGCCATTACCTGAAAAGCCTGAAGCAGATGACGGAGAACGGCAAAGTGTAGGAGATGACTCGACCCTAAAACGAGGCCACATGCGCTGGATGCGTCAAGAGCAGGTACGGCTGAAGAGCCTCCAGCAGCAAGAGATCTCCCAACAGCTCCGGAGGCACAATGGACCGCATCGATTCATTCCCCCGGAGGACCGCAAGCTCCGCTTCCCCTTTAAGAGCAACCCCAAGCACCGTAACTCGTGGAGCCCTGGTACCCATATCATCATCACAGACCAGCAGGTCATCGAGTTAAAGGTGCCCAAAGAGGCTGTCGAGGAAGAAGAGGGCGAGGGTCAGTGTGAGGATGGAGCACCTACTAGGATGGCGGCTTCAATTATTGCAGTCACGCCTATCACTCCTGCAAGTCCCAGCCCGGCGGTCATGCGAAGAAGCAAAGACCTGGAGCAAGGTCTAAACCAGGGTCCCAGATACAACCATAGGAACAACAACAATCACCATCAGCAGCACCCTCAGGAGCATCAGCAGCACCCTCAGGAGCGAGGCCGCAGCAACTCCTTCAATCATCGCCAGCGGCCCTCTAGCTCCTCGGAGCCACTGCAGCACACTGAAAACGGTAGGAGGCATTCACAGGTCTTCTACCAGACCCGCCACTACCAAAATCAGCCACCACCGCCGTCGCCACATGTCCACCAACAGCCTTACCACTACAACGGCATGCCCTATGCGGATCCGGGCTTCAACGGCTACCAGCAGTACCACCACCACACTGACCAAGCTATAAACCATCCAATGAGCTTTCAGGCGCCTCCGAGAATGCGCAGGCAAATGTCAGCCCCGAACCTGAAAGCCAGCAGGGAGACGACGGTGTGAGTGAGGGGGGCGAGGGGGAGTTAGAGGGTGGAGGTGGTATAGACGTACTTTGAGTAGGCAAACACATTACAGATCACAACAGCTCAGAATCCTGCGAGTCAAACAGCTAGAACTGTGACAATTTGTTTTGCACTTGAACAGTGACGGTGTGTTCTTGGTTGATCCAAATTTTTATTGTATGTATTATAAGAAGTCATTTTATCATCACCATAATCTATGCCTTTGTATCAGTTATGCTGCACTGTGTGTTCTGTCGATACTTGCATTGGGAGAAACTGTCATTGAGGAACTGAAGCCAATAGAAGACGCAGTGACTTTTAAAAGAAGAAATGAATCGAAATACGAATTGCCTTTTCCGTGTTTTCTTTTTTTACACACATCATGATAATTCATCAATCATGTTTGTTTTCATTTGTCTGCCAAAAGCTCTTCATTTTTTTAATTACTGAGTTTACATTTAATGCCACTTAGTATTGATTTACCGTAAATGTTGTAACATGTTATAAGTGCTACAAAGTGCCCAATAGTCTTTAAAACGTTATTATACATCAATATAAAGTGTACAGTAACCCTAAAACGTGCCCTCTCTAGGACGGAACTGTTAACTCAATGTTGGGGTTTAATTATTATTACCTTTTTTCAATTTTACTTTTCTTGTCCAACATACATCTTCTTTGGCCTAGATCTGGAATCAAGGGACCAGTTGGTTGGACGTTTTTAAAATTAATTACCGTATGCCTAATTAATAGATTGATGCCTTTTGTCCATCACGTGACTGAAACAGTGGTACAGGAAAGTGTTATTCAAAGTGCCTTTTGATTAATTAACCCATTAACCCTGCTCTGCTCCTTTCACAAGTCAAATTAAATGGCCCCTTCTTTTGTGTATCTTATCCTATTCTTTCCTTTCAGTTCTTCCAGAGTGCATACAACTCTGTGCCTACAATTTACAGAGTCAACCTGTCTGCAACACTAACCAGAACTAACTTTTAATGTAGTAGTAATATATTGATCAACTGAAATTATAAATCGATCATCAAACCCCATAGTTTTGTTCTTAATCCAAACCTTTATTATTAGTAGTATTATTATAGTTTCAATGACGTGTCTGCCACCCGATATTACAGAATATATTATAAGCTGTATAGTGTTGGTCTTATTCAGTTATGAATTTACACATGTCTGCGATGAGACAAGAATTGAACAAATAATATTTTAGTTCATATCATTTAAAATGTTACTGTTTTGATGTGATGCTGAATTATTGGAATATATATATATTGGAATTTGTCAAAGACTTAATACCCAGTAAAATCCTCAATGTTCATTCATTGTCCAATAACGTAAAACAGGATTTTACTGTGTATAATTGACTGAATAGTTTATCCAAGTACCTAACCGGGTGGTAGGTATAAAACATAAATGTTAACCTCATTAAGAAAACGACTCCCAAACCTGTCCCCAATGTCATTCTTAAAGGAGAAATCCACACCAAAGCACATGTACCCTGAATCAGCCTATAATCCTGTCCCAACATACATGTTGGCCTTGAATTGTTTCATAGAGGCCCCCTGTTTTCCTCGCTCCTCCCAGTGGCTCCCACAGTAAAATGCAGCTAGAATGATAGAAGCTAGTTGTCTTCATTCTAATGCGGGTATTTTTGTAGTTCCGTTTTTTCACAAATCGTCTATTTAGCCCTCCATACAGAAGTGATAAATACAGAAGTGATCCCCAGCGATATTTCTCAATGGGCCTGGGTTCTGTATGAACTATGAACGGCAGCTCGAGGGTGACAAACGGTGCATGTGTGAGTACCAGGACACTATTTACCCAATCTATGCCAAACCCGGGACATCCCAGGTTAATCCAGAGTTATTATTCTGGATTACCCTTCATTAGCTGTTTTACGTGTCTAGCCTATGGGGCTTCTATGAAACAATTCAAGGCCAACATGTATGTTGGGACAGGATTATAGGCTGATTTTGTTGTGGTGTGGATTTCTTCTTTAAGCAACATATCATGAACAGACTTTCTTTCTCTCTCTCTCTCTCTCTCTCTCTCTCTCTCTCTCTCTCTCTTGGACTTTAAAATGAAATGTAGTTTTTGTGGTTCAGTAAGCAGTAAGCACACAGAATGGATGTCCAGCAGAGTGTTGTCATGGTGTTGTCATGACAGCCAAAAAAATGTTGGAAAGCGAACAATGAATCAAAGTTTTTGCATAATATAATCCATTCCAATATCCAAGTAAAATGGGATTTTGAGAACTGCCTTATTTTGGCTAGATCAAATGGCACACAGTATATTTTATCTATATGATTAGTACTAGGTATACAGTATCTGTAATACTAACAAAGTTTGTATGAAACCAGTTATCCAAGTTATCAATTGGAAAACATTTGTTTTGCCTCTATGCTGTGGTTGAGGCTGGTATGAATGAACAGCCACTCTGCCTGTGACACTGCCTTATCAATTATCATCCCTGCTGCTTTGACATTTAGCTTTAAAAAGAGCCCAGTGATTATCATACAGCCACTTGACTTGTTTTCAGATAAACAAAATGGCCCTCTGCTGTATTGGAAGATACTTCTAAGACAAAACATGAAATTCAGCTTGTGTTCAGAATGAAGAAATTATTTTCTTTGTAAATCTTTTCCACGTTTTCACAATAGTATTTACTCTAAGCATGTACTATGCTGTAACACAAACCAAATTATATAATAGATATATATGTTTAAACCTAGTCTCTTTAAGTCATCCTCATCTATTGTCTTAGCTTACATGTGCTCATGCTCCAATAAGTGCTACATTTATAGAATAATTTAACGCATGCACTGGTGCTGACAGCTTGATATTACCAGGTAAGCTGGAAATAATACATGAAATAAAAAATGTACAGGTTACTGTTCTTCTTTTGAAAATATACATATAAATGAACTATTTGAGTCTCGGTTTAAAGTGTTGAGTGTTGTATCATGTCTACTATCTGAATCTGCGTCTGCAATATCAAGAGTACCAAGTTGTGATGCTCCATAATCAAACACTTTATGCAAATGTATTGTCAAACACTATTGTCCATAGGTAAACATGTAAAAAAAAAAGTTGAATTCAATCCCTGTTTTGCTGGATGTTTATTTTCGAAGTATGACTGAAATAAAATGACATGTTTCAAATGCAGTAACTTGTTATATATATATACTGTATTTTGTTAATTATAATGAAAAGGGTTCGCACATGTAAAGGACAATGGAAACAACATTTGTTTAAAATAGTTTACCACACTTATGAAAGCCTTTGGCTGAAACATCTGTCAATCTGACACGGTATACCGTGTTGCCTTGTGGTGTTGCCCTTTACGTGTGAGAACAATTATGTTTGATCTTATTGGTCACACGCACTGTTTACTTTTGAGCGCACTGGACACTGCATATTAATTTGGTTCATTTGTTTTCATTTCGGGGAGGGAGTTTGCACTAAGTTTGACCTCTGCATGCAATAAATATTTAATGATGCCATTGCAGAGAAGACTATTTGAGCCGTAAGCCGTAAAACAGGCTCTCCAGCTCAAGTTATTACTAACTACAGTCTCTAATCTGCTTACAAATACAAAATAAGTGTTTCTAATGTTCAGAAATTCTGAAATGTACAAAGTCTGAAGGAATGCAGCTTTCATGATTAATGTAGTGATAAAAGAAAATAGACAACAGATAAAAGCAATCGATTTAAAAATGACATTTCAGCTTCACGGGTGGTGAACTGGTACAGCAGTTGCAGTGTTTTCAGTTAGAGTTGGTACTGCGGCAGCAGAGAGGAGGTTCATGACAAATGAAAGGCTGCATTGTCTCCCCAAGAAGACCCAGAACAAACGCAATGAGGTCATCATCAGGACCACAGCCTGCCCTGCACTGATGGCGCCCCTCATTGGATTACACTGGACTCAGCTCCGACCAGCACCACGTCCGCACATTTCATTTATCTTTTTTGTAACCATCAGGGCTAATGTTTCCTACTAGTGTGATAAGAATGTCATTATTTATTTTCAAATGGTCCTTCTAATTTTGGAATGAGTCTCTGAATCTGCTTTCTGCTACTTGCTTTAGACTAGAGTGTGAGTGTGTGTGTGTGCGTGCGAGAGAGAGTTTTTCAAATGAATGTGCTGTGTGTGTGTGTGTCTGTCTGTGTGTGCCTCCCCAGTCAATTCCATATTGTTACAAGAATCATTCCATATACAAGAATCAAGGCCTGGGCCGTGGCTCAGCGGTCCAGGCACCTTGGCTGGTAATCCAGTCTGGCAGTGTGCCGCGGGTTCGACTCCTGATCCCGACGGCCTTTACTGCATGTCAATCCCCCATCTCTCTCCCCATTTCCTGTCAGCCTATACTGTCTGTCCCTCTATAAAAAATATAAAATAAAGGCGGAAGTCGCAAAAAAGAAAAAAAAATAATCAAGCCGTTTTCGTGTAACCTACCAAACTTCCACTGTTCCAAGTCTAAATGTGGAACAGAACATGACCAGCCAATTCAAAACAATTATACGTCAACACATCAATTAAAAAACATAAGTATTTTTTTTGTGATGGACTAAATAGATTAATCTGGTAACCTTAATCCAACAATGGTGTCACGCAACAATAGCAGAAATTATAGCCGATATAGAAGCTCACAATGAGTCACATCACGATGCATTGTGAGCTTGTAGATCAGCTATTTTTTGCCATTTGATTAAATTGATCAGTTTCATTAACTGTTGCACCATTCAGTGCAGTGTTGATTTTGACAGCAAATTTTGATTTTAGTTTTAGTCCTAGCTAGTCTCTTGAATAGTTTCCATTTAGTTTTAGTCACATTTTAGTCACCTGGAATGTTTTAGTGTTGGTCTCGTTTTAGTCGACTAAATCTACAGTTGATTTAATCGACTAAAATGTATTTTGGTGGGCCTTAAGGTGGTTGCACACCGGCCGCGTTTTTCGGAAAACCGATGGAGAAACGCAGCTAAAAATCCGAATTCGCATCCGATTCGCGCCCGGTGTGTGGAGACCTTTAATGCCGTCGGCTAATTTTGACACATGCTGAAAATAGCCGATCAAGCTCACGACGCGTCTCAGCGCGACGCTTTGTGAGCTTGTAGATCAGCTGTTTTCAGCATGCAACTACAGTAAATGTAAAATGACTTATCTTTTACTTTTACTCTTGTCCACTAGTCCCTTCCTAACATTAGACACTCAGTTTTAGTCATCATAGTTTAGTTTTCATTTAGTATCCATTTCGTTTTTGTCAGTGAAAAATGGTAGTCGACGAACATTTCTCTACATAGTATTAGTCGACAAAATCAACACTGATTCAGTGTGCACAGACTGATGATTAGCCAGGCTGTTCTCCTGTCATTGTGTTTCAGCTGTCCTCTCTTTCTCTCTCTCTTTCTACCGTACGGTCATGTCCAGGATTATGAGAGCAAACTCCAGGAGCTTCAGAAACAGGTGGAGACTCGCTCTCTGGCTGCTGAAAAATCCGATGAAGACGAGGAGGAGGAGGACGAAGAGGAGGAAGGTGTGTTTATACTTCCGCCCTAGCTCATTTCCTGTACTTTGAATGTTAATATCCAAGACAAACGATGGAAAATCAGGACACGCCATCCCCGCTTTACTTCCCATATCCGTGTGATGTACTGTAGGTGGCCGCCTCTTTTGGAGGCGAGAAGTAGGTCGTGAGTCTATTAATTCCATTGGGAGAGTTAATGTGAACACAACTTTGGACCCATTCTTTAGCCCCATGGTCACTGAACTGGGCCTCACATCTTCTGAACATCTAGACGCTAAAATGGCATTTTCAAAGGGACAAATCAGGAGAATGTTGTTATTGACCTTTCTCTGTCCCTCAGCAACGCACTCTCACGATATCTACCAACGGTAATCATGGGACGTTCGCAAGATCTGACCTCAGGTGGCTCCCACTTAGAAGACTATCTGTGTACCATTTCGCAAATTGTGGCGAAGCGTGGGATGGCGTATCTTCCTATATTAAGCATCTGTGTTGTTATCAAAGCAGACAGGACTGCACATCCTCAGTGTACATTTAACTCTGAGATACTGGAACAACAACACAGCTGTGTATTATCGGCCAAATCGAAACCTATTTAAAAAGTAATAATTTCCAAAGCATCTCTTGAAATGTATTACAAATGCCCTTGATCTGATATAGGTTGCTTTCTTTTACATTTTCTCTCAGAAGAACCTAAGCTAGAGGGATGTGCGTATTGTATTTCCCCTTTTCTTAAACATCAAAACAAAATCATATCACACATGAACTCATTACATTTACTGAACAATTGTTAATGTCACCTTTCTAATTACCTAATACCCACTCAAGGGAATTAAGTCCATCTGATCTATTAATAGAGTCTCTAATCCTCTAAGAATGAAATATATGCTACTAATAATGCAGCTTTCAGCTGATAATTACAGTAATATGCACATTCATTTTAATGAAGACCAACTAAAGCCATGCGATTGAAGGTGTGTGTGCGCATGTGTGTGTATTACTATTCTTGTGAGACCCAAATGTCCCCAGAAGTACAGTAGTATTTGAGAAATAGATTCAGGTTGGGGCTATATGATTAGGCATTTCGGGGGTTAGTGTTGGAGTTATGACACAAATTTGGTGGCCGTTCTACAAGCGCTGCCAACGTACACGTTGCGAGCTCGTAGATCTGCTAAATGGCATTCGAGGAATTGCCATCCTAAAACGTCGATGTCCTCACAAGTTTAGCAATACAAACATGTGTTTGTGCATGCAGCCATGCTTAGTTACTGTATGTGCTGAACTGTAACATGTCATACTTTTGATTGCCCCTCAGTACCGTGGACCCAGCATGAGTATGAAGTGGCTCAGTGGGCCTTCAGAAAATGGAGGTACCACCAGTTCACCTCCCTCCGTGACCAGCTGTGGGGGAGCGCCGTCTACCTGAAGGAGGCTAACGCCATCAGTGTGGAGCTGAAGAAGAAGGTAGCCAAACATTTCCTGTTCAACATTTGTGGAGACATTTTTTTTTTTTTTTATCCATTTTGGGCGGGAACCCCTTTTGGTGTTTTAAACATTATGTTATAATTTAGCTATTGAAAAATAGCAGATCTACAAGCTCATAGCGCGCCACCGAGTGGCGCGCTATGAACTTGTAGGTCTGCTATTTTTGAAAAATCGTTAAAATGTGCCTCAAATCTTTCAGAAAATTGTCATGATTTAGACGTCAGGCCTGAATGGGTTAAGACAGTTTTACTTTGAATGAAAAAATCATAAACGGTCAATGGCAAGAAATGCAACGTTCAGAGCCGTAATGGCATGATGACAATGTTTATGTGGGACCTCAGTGGACCTAAAGCAAGCACTCTCTCCTACAGAAAGATATGCGGGAGGCGGATACAAGGAGAAATGCAGTTTAGAACAACCCAATACTATTCAATTTGACAGTAGCATAACAATCTCCAGGTATCTGAGGATCTAAAGATGCTCTTTTCTGAAAGCTTCTATTCTTTGCTGCTTAGCTGTATTTGTTTTTAATAGCTACTAGAGCGGTCACAAGCATTCCCCATATGGTGTTGGATGATGGTGTTTGCTCTTTGACTGTAAAGCATTTGATGACGGCCTTCTGTTGGGCTGACCGGAATCCTAAACACCATGATGTCATAAAGGACACCACAAGGTTGTCCACGCTTTCCAATCAGCGGTGATTGATATTGGCTGTGCTGTGAATAATCCATATTCTGCCCGACGTGTGCACTCTTGACGGACACGCCCGTGGTCACTGTTTTCGTTTGTCATTTTGGTTCCAGGGTTTGAGATTTATCATCAAAGATGAACAAATACAATCTGATATAAATCAAAGGCTGGCTGGCGGTGACTCTGTACTGGTTCTCCAGTCTATTAGGGTCCACCTGATCCACTGGGGGAGCCTTGTGATTTATATTCTGATTATAGGTGTGTGGAGCGGTGGCCGCAGGGTGATAGATATTGAAGATGGCTCCTCTGTCACACACAGGTGGTTGTCAGTGGATTTTTATTTATCGTTGGGTCTCTGCCCGTTATTTATATCCAGTGTTGTTATCTGGTCGAGCGAGAAAGGTACAAAATGGTGGGCCGAGTATGGATGTGCGTGACCTTTTTACCTTGGTGTGTCTGCAGGGATTAAGAGCATCACTGTAAAGTGCAACGAACCATGCAGCATCTCATGTCATTTAACAACAACAACGAAAAGCCTGGATCATAACGGCTTTTGCCTTTTATTTTTCTCTCTCTCTCAATCTTTTTTCACTCTTATTGCCCTGCACATTTTTGGAAAATGCTGCTAAATGATTATTATGATTATTACTACTATGTCCTTTTTTCAGACCAAGGACTCCTTAGCTGAGAGAGAGATGAAGCAGGGAGTGGAACCCACCACTACATATTGAATTCATGTTAAATGTTAAATTAGACGTTTAATGACTTAAACTCAATACTTATTAACTTGACCTTTGGCTCGGTACTCTATTTTTTCCCTTAGAAAATAGCCGATCTAAAAACTTGTGTCACGGCTAATGTCCCCCCAGAATAGAGATGCCAGGGGTCCTGTAGACCCCCTGTAGAAGACCCCTGCTTTAATTCATCATTAAGTTGGAATGTTAGCACAATTTGCGGAACCAATCCCAGCAACATTTTGCTGCTTGTAATTTACAGGTTAGTGACAAATAATAACACCTTGAATGATTCTTGATTCACTTCTTCTCCTTCTTCAGGTCCAGTTCCAGTTTGTGTTGTTGACAGACACGCTGTACTCTCCGCTGCCACCCGAACTGCAGCCCCCAGAGTCCCCAGACAAGGAGCGTTACTCCAGGGATTTCCCTCGTACTGTCGTGGCTGTGGAGGTGCAGGACTTGAAGAACGGAGCCACTCACTACTGGTCTCTGGAGAAACTGAAGTAAGCCCCACACACACACACCATATCCTTTTACGTCTCATTTTGACTTGGTAGCGCACCGGAATTAGCTGATCTACAAGCTCACAACGTGTCACTCTGCAAGGCTTTGTGAGCTTGTAGATCTGCTATTTCCGCTGTGTGACACCCGTGTGCAACTAAATGTTACTCAAGCTTCAAATTTGCCATTGATTAATTGGTAGTATGATTTCCTTTTAAAGGGCAAAAACTAAAGAAATAAGTCTCAGTCATAAAATCTAATAAAACACAAAATGTGGAACAAATAATTTTGTTAAAATATTTTGTTGTTTGGTTTTAGTGTGTTTTGCACACAGGAGGGGTTGAAATATAGAGCTCTGGGGAATCCAGTCATCCAAGGGGAGGGTTTAATGACCATGATATATTAAATAAAAACCTAACCAGCTGTGACGTTATTTGCAGAATGAGGCTAGACCAGATGAGGGAGATGTACGACCGTGCCGGGGAGATGGCGTCCTCCAACCAGGAAGACGGAGAGGGTCCACTGACAGGAAATGACCCCTTCTATGATCGCTTCCATTGGTTCAAACTGGTGGGGAGGTATGTAACAGTAACACGACAGGAAGAAAGACAAAGAACCAGTGCTGTAGTTTTGAATCGTGTGGCATGCATTGTGTCTGTTTTCCCTTTTGGCAGGTTAGGTTTTAAGACACATTATTTAGTCACTCGATGAAGCCGAGAACAAAGTGCCTGTCTACTGTTTTCTGCCGACATCGTTTGAGCTTCCTTGGATGTGTCCCCTTCCATTCCGTTATTAATTGCCACATCTCTTTCTTAACAATTTTCATATCACGGTATCACGTTTTTAACATTTGTTTTCATAATTTCCTTTTGTGTTTTTATGCTTTCGCATGTCACCTGTTGTTTTTACATGTTCATTTGCTAATTGTTTATTTTTATTTCATTTTGCCACTTTCCTTTTGTGTATTGCGATTTATTCGTAGCTAACGTGTCATGAATATTTGTTTTATTTTATTTCCTCAAAAACAAATAGTGACATTTTCATTTATACAAAATATTTGCTGTCATTTAATATTCATCATGTTTTTGTTTTTCCTTATATTACTTACTTATGTTTTCATCCTTACAAATACTTGTAACTACACGTTAATGATTTACTTATCTGCCTAATGCAGAAATTGCATTTTTATGCATATTTAATTTCATCAGTATAGAGTACATTAGATGTTTAAATGTTGCATTTAATTTAGATAAAAGTAAGCCTTGCCAAGCCATGAGGCCAATAGGGGCCGGAGCCTATCTCCTGTTTCCATAGTGTGAGACAGTTTGATGATGTACAAGTACACCCCCTGGACATGATGCTAGTACTGTATGTCAGAGTACACCCCCTGGCCATGATGCTAGTATGTCAGAGGGACTTACCCCAATCCTACCCTTGATTCTGAGTGCCAATCACGGAGGCCCGGCCGGGGATCGAACCCCGACCTCCCAGTCCCAGGGCACACACTCTAACCACAAGTCCACTAAGCTGTTTTTTTATGTAAATGTGCTACTACATTAGCTGCAAAACTCTGACATCTGAATACATTACTTACTAAATAAATTCATCAGCAGCTTGCAGACCTCAGCAGCAATAACTACGCAGAGACATACCAAATTACTTCTTGCAAAAATGACCCCACCTGATAGAAAGACAATTACATTTTCTCACTCAATAGCCATTAACTCGATAAATTTGTTCTTAGTATGACATTGCCACCCTGATTAGTAACGGGACCATTAATATTAATGATAGTTAATATCACAACAAAGTGTGTGATATTAACGCCTGTTACCACAACATACGGTATATAACTTTATCTATTGTTACCTTCACTTCGTTCTTGGCGCCGCCTCCAAACCACAACCCCCACCCCCATATCCCTCACATCTTCAGTTCCCCCATCTTCCACGGCTGTGTAAACGAGCGCCTGGCCGACCGCACGCCCTCCCCCACTTTCTCCACCACCGACTCGGAGATCACCGAGCTGGCGGACGAGAGGCAGAGCGAGATGTCCGACTTGATCGACGACGAGGCGTTCGTGGACGACACCAGCTCCGACGCCGGCACAGAGGAGGGCTCGGACATCTTCAGCGACGGACAGGACCCCTTCTATGACCGCTCCCCCTGGTTCATCCTGGTGGGAAGGTTGGTGACCAGCCATGGCATCCCTCGTCATCTTCCAACACATTCTGCAAACTAGGGCGGATGTGTTGGGAAGGGTGCTGGCTTTTGTCCTGTTCTTAAAAGGACAGAGGTCCACAACACCACACTTATACTGCTTCCCAGCAAAAAATACATAAGACGTTCACAGCTGTTTTCAGCATGCAACAGATTATAAATAACTTATTTATACAAGTTTATACAAGCCTTATTTAACATAAGGCTTCTCCACTTATGTCCATTATTGTGACAGTCCATAGTAATAAGGCCAAGAGGGAAACTAAATAGATAAGGCATAGGGAATCTCTCATTTGATCATAATTCTTAATTTAGACAATATAAACAGGCCCTTTTGGTGCAACAATTGTTAGAAAAATGGATCCTGAAGTTGGAAGATAAATTTTTTATTTTTAATCTAATTTTATATTATTCATACTTGTGTTGAGACGGGCCTATTTTGTGTGATTTATTTTAATCTATTCTGGAGTCAGTTCCCAAGTCATTTAAAAAGCCAGCATCCTTTTCGCTACATCTCTTCTCGGTGTGCTATTTTGTCCCCCTGTTCAGAAGCCGTCATCACCGTTTTGACTGTATTAACTCCCATTTGTGTGTGATGTATTTGTTGTGGCTAATTTTATTTCCGCTCTATCATTTGATTTGCCTGTCAAATCTGTATTATTATTATTATTATTATTATTATTATGTCATTTTTTTTAAACAGCTCTTTTCATTTCTTTTCCTATGTCAATGTATTCAACATTGAGTTGATCTGTTATTTTTGTTCCTGTGTTCACAATAATGTTCTTGTAATCGAGATCTTAACACAATGGCAGTTGGCAACTTGGCAATCATGCAGCCATAGTTGATTGTAATCGATTAGATTCACTACGTTGTGTTAAAATGAAATAGCACGGTCTAGCATCATTTTAAATCATCCAGGCTAATACCTGCAGTCATAGTGGCATAAACACAGCTGATCAAAAATGTGACTGACTCCCTGCTGTTTTAGCAATCATAACCTGCTCCGCCCATGTCACAGTCAGTGATATTTTGGCTGAATTATTTCACCCCTCTGCCTTGGCCTTGCGTTCACCTACAGAGTGAGTGGGTGGGTGGGTGGGACAGAGCAGCAGGGGCACAGCAAATCAAGTCGCAAAACAACATGACAGTATGTGTGTGACTACAGCTAACGCAGCCATACACACGCCTGATTTATGCTTGGATGTACAACGGTGTCCTGCGGCAAAGATAACCACAAGCTCACAATGCGTTGTGCTCTTGTAGATCTGCTATTTTCACCGTGGGACACTGTCATACGATGGAGTATAATTTAGGCAATACACAGACCATAAAAAAGGCTGCTGCATCTGAACTGGTCTAGTCTCGCATGGCCAGACGGTAGACCAAATATGCCGGTGCAAAAAAGAAAATTGCCATCCACGCATGTGTGATATAGTCTGGTCTGCCATTACACCTGTCACGTTTGCAGGTTAAAGAATGAAGTGGATTTCTGTAACTACTATGATTCCAATGTGTTTCAACATGTTTTGTGTTCTGTTCTTATTTATTTTGTTTTTGTCTTTTAGTAGAATAAGCTTCAAGTTCTCATCTAACATCATCTATAAATGTCACTAATCTAGTGCATTGTGTATAACCACTGTGTTGTTACAATCATTCATCTGTTTGAAGACATGTTCTTGTGCTTATAGTACAGTACAGTATGAGAGGTTTGCATCCCCACTAAGGAGTCATTCTAATTCGTGTTTGAGGGGCACTAGCCCCTCCTATATCCAGCTTTTGGTGTGTGTGTGTGCACACACTATGTCCTACACAAACATTACATTCCCATTGACAATGAATGGAGAATTTTACGTCACAGTGTCTGAGCAAATAGACATAGTGTTTATTTTACGTCATGATGATGTACGATGATAAAGAGCGCCCCTCACTTCACACGGGGGTGATTTTTACTCTATAGATAGATATTGCACTGATCCTATTACTGCAACGAGAAAAACATGTTGGATGTTCTTTTCTGTCTAGCACATCAGTCTGACATTCTGAGTTAGCTAAAGACAGAACAGAGAATTCAGCGAAGGAAATGGCCAGTTATACTGTATAGGATAACTTGAATTGAGCTTGAGCTAAAATGAATAGCGTCTTTGCAATGCGGCAGTCAGTCAGGTAATTTAATTCCCTTTCATGTGTACTTGCAGAGCTTTTGTGTACCTGAGCAACCTGCTGTATCCAGTGCCTCTGGTGCACCGTGTTGCCATAGTGACGGAGAAGGGCGAGGTGCGGGGCTTCCTGCGTGTTGGGGTTCAGGCTGTTGCTGGTGAGTTATAACTACAGCCACTCTTCATCTGTGTCGCTTTACAAGCTCGTAGCGCTGCACTTGGTGCCGCGCTGTGAGCTTGTAGATCTGCTATTTTTGAAAAATCGTGAAACGTTTTTAACCCATTTTGACCTGAGATCAGATTCTAAAGATGTCTTCTACATCCTGACAGTTTTCCGATTTTTCAAAAATAGCAGACCTACAAGCTCGTAGCGCGCCACTCGGTGGCGCGCTATGAGCTTGTAGATCTGCTATTTTTCAATAGCTAAAGCATAACATAATGCTAACACCAAAAGGGGTTCCCGACCCAAAATGGGTTAACTCAAATCTTTGCTTCTGGGCTGTCCCTGGAACAACATATTTTCAGATGGGGGTCAGCGGCCAATTACATATCATTTTTGGGGTCCTTGACATGAAATGGTTTTAGCACCACTGACATAGAAACATAGGTTTTTCAGAATACTGTCATGATTTAGAAGACATTTGTAGCATCTGGTCTAAGGTCTTAATGGGTTAAACTTTAACCCATTAAGACCTTAGACCAGATGCTACAAATGTCTAAATCATGACAGTATTCTGAAAAACCTATGTTTCTATGTCAGTGTTGCTAAAACCATTCATTTCATTTCATGAGGCTTTAACCGTTAAAGCCTCATGAAATGAAATGATTACTATATTTACCCAGGGTACCTGGGCTAAGCTCAATAACTTGTTTCCAGCCAGGCCCTGCTCATAGAACATTTCATGGTAGTGGTTCAATGCCTTGTTCAAGGGCACTTCAGCGGTGGTCATTTTAACGTGTCGGACCGCTGATTCGAACTGGCGACCTTCCGGTATCAAGACCGCTCCGCAATCCGTTCGGCCACCGCTGCCACTCGGCCACCGCTGCCACATTTATACGACTGTCATACGACAGAGTATAAAATAGCCTTAAGTAATCACTATCACTTAACAGGAATACTGGACAACTCACCCCGGTGCTTGCCCGTTTTTCCTCCCGGAATTTTCCCCAGTGAGGGGGATAACTTTGTAATATGCTATTAGCTGTTTGTATTCTTTTTGGACAAATATAAAAAGATACTCCTGTGGAAAGGCTATATTATTTTACTTATATTGACCCTATAAACAATTTAGTATTATTTAGTATATGTAAGATTTTTCCCACTCAAATGGTACCTCGTCAGATAATCCCCACATAGCCTACAACAACTTCTGTGAACAGACTTCACTGTAGTAGCTTTTCATAAATTATATTTGTACTTAGGCTGTCTGCTGTCGTGAAAGTTTATAGTTAGATAAATTCAAAGTCCAGCCGTCTGCTGTCCAGCCTCTCGGGAGGAAAACAGAAAAGGGGTGAGTTGTCTTGTTACCCTTAAGAGTCCCCCTCGGTCTAATTATCATTACATTTCTGCTCTTTGACATTATTTCAGTTATATTGATTAAAATGTTACTCCATATCAAATGATTGTGCCTGATACCCAACAATAAGCCACTCTGACTTACTTACTTATATCAAATATGTTTCATTTGCATGAAGACATGAGACGCTCCATGGCTCAGTCAGTAATGCCTGATTTATAATTGGTTGCATGCCATATTGTTTCTCTGTACTGATGGGAGGATAACTTGTTTTCCTGTAGCTGACGAGGAGGCACCCGACTACGGGTCAGGTGTGAGGCAGTCGGGAACCGCCAAGATCTCCTTTGATGACGAGTACTTTAGAAAGGTACGTCAGACGAGAACACGTTTTACATACTGGAGAACACTTTTTTGTCGTTATCGTTGTTGTTGTTGTTCTTTGGCGTAATCCATGGGTGGTGATAATGATAAAGTCATTGTTGAAAATGAGGTTGTGTTTTGTTGCCGTTTTAAACCGTCTCCTCGGTGACTTCCAGATTTACAGTATCTCTCCAGTCATACTGTATGGGTAGAATGAATAAATGCAACAGCAAATGTAATATTTTCAACCTGATGCCATACTCATTAATTTCGATATGGAACAGGTAGAATTAAGACCATCTTTGCTTGCCGAGGTGGAGGTTTGATTCACCAGCTTTATGCTAATGTCCCTCCTCTTTCTCCTCCTCTTGTCTGTCTTCCGCTGTGCCTCGTCAGAATGACTTTCCCGCCGCGGTTATGACCCGCTCCGGCCTGTCGATGGAGGAGCTACGCATTGTGGAAGGTCAGGGTCAGAGTTCGGAGGTCAGCACGCCTTCTGAGGAGCTCAACAGAATCAATGACATGGGTACGGCTGACCTCTCCACTCTCAGTTTTAGAACTTACAGCCCAACTTCACTGAGCAGATGGTCCTTTTGAGGGGGGATTTACATACGGTAGTTTATATAAATATGTAAATGTAGGGAAATAAAGCGGTTTGGTTAATGAAATTAATCTGATGGAATCCACACCTGTTTGATGATCTCTGCAGATCATGAGCCTGATGAGTCTTTGTGGACAATTTTATAAAACAGTCCATTCACATTCAACTGTTTATAATGCAGTCTTATGAACATCCACTTTCCCGGTGTCCCTGTTTTGGGCATGTAGACAAAAATAGCACATCGCGATGCTGTGTGAGCTTGTAGATCGGGCTATTTCCGATATACTATTTTTTATAGGGCTTAAATGGTTTTCCGCTGGTCATTTCCACTAGTGCAACCCAATTCAATGCTCCACTGTGTTTAACTGCAGACCTGAAGCTGGGTGACATAGAGGAGACCAAACTGAGTCACGGCGAGGGTCTGGCAGGACAGCTAGAGGTGGGCAGCATCTTTACATTCCGCGTGACCGTGCTCCAGGCCAGCAGCATCCTCCCTGAATACGCGGACATCTTCTGCCAGTTCAAGTGAGTTCACTGTCCTGAAACCCAATGCTCAACGCCGACGACCAGTCAAATCAAAGTGTCAAAGCACAGTCTTGGCCATTTTGTAGGTGCTGGATGTGATATATTTCTGAAATAAATGTGTGGCAGATGGAAGCGATTGTCGAAGCATTTTTGTCCCGCACGCAGGGTAATGTGACCTGCTGTGTGTGACATGTTTGTATTGCTTTTGATGCACTTTTCAGTTTCCTGCATCGCCACGATGAGGCTTTCTCTACCGAGCCGCTGAAGAACACTGGGAAAGGAGCTCCTCTGGGATTCTACCATGTTCAGAATGTAAGTTCAGCAGAACACACTTAAGAGACCCTTGACGTCATACTGTGTACCTAAAAGTTATTTCTGATATAATCTTTCCCCGGTATATTGTTAGCAATAACCATTCCATTATAAATTTGTTTTTTGACAACTTCTCCAAATGCAATTTTAGTCGCCCGCTACACTCATGCCAAAAACTATGCACGCACGTAGGTGTGATTTATGTATTATTTTACTTGCTGTATATTTGTAGT
Organism: Electrona antarctica; assembly: GCF_951216825.1. NCBI lineage: Eukaryota > Metazoa > Chordata > Actinopteri > Myctophiformes > Myctophidae > Electrona > Electrona antarctica. The sequence continues at coordinate 43,564,517 of NC_136807.1, forward strand.
TCACAGTTGGGCATGATAACCATTGCAGACTAGTAGCTTAGTGGTAGTTATCAGTCACGCATTGAATATGTGGTTCCCTATATTGTTACAACAAACAATTTTTAGACCTCAGTGAGGTGCTGGTGACGTAAACGTTGCTTTCGAACATATTCTCTTTGGGTGGTGCTTGTTTGGTTTAATTTCAGACTTCTGGGAATCGCAGTACCCCTGGTACCCTGGGGGTGCCGCCAGAATGAGTACAAATTTTTAAGTTAAACAAAACTTAAAATGTGTTATATATTTAATATTTGCTAAATCGTCTTTTGTTTGCAGTTTTCAGTGGAGGTGACCGAGTCCTTCATCGAGTACATAAAGACCAAGCCCATTGTGTTTGAGGTGTTTGGCCACTACCAGCAGCATCCTCTGCACTTTCATGGCCAGGATTTAATCGCGTAGGTTGAATTAAGATCAGTACAGTACAGTACCGTATAGTACAGTAGTACTGAAAAGTCTTTACTTTGCAGCTAATTCATATTTTCTTCAAGGAGATTTTTGTAAAATGTTCCAAATATTTTCTCTCCAACTTACTTAAAATGTCTATATTAGCAACCGGTGGTACTGATTTGATCTGTTTCCTCCTCCAGTCCTCCTACGCCAAGGAAGTACTATCCTATCCCCATGCCTCTGTCTAAACCAGGTACAGTAGATATTTCATACAGTATTTCTACTTCTCACCACCAACGAACAGAACAGAGTGTTCTGTACTGTACCTATCACCATCGCTGTAACAGGCTTTTTTTTTCTCTGTTCATCACTGTTCTATTTGCATGCCTCATATTTCCTCCCACTTTTTTCTCTTTCATTTCTTGCTTCCTTTGGATTTCTTCTCAATTATCATCCTTTGTTAAAAAAAAAACCCCAAAAAAACAACCTACCTCCTCTCTGCAAATCCCCCCCTCCTCCCCCCCCCCCCGTCCCCCCCCCCCCCGTCATTTGGCCCTGGTCCTACACTACACACACACACACGTAACCCCCCCAGACCATGCTCGTAAGATAGAGCTGGTCTGCTACCTGATGAGCGGCTACGTGCACGCCCCGGTTCTGGACACGCTGTCGGAGCACGCCAACGCCTTGGCCTCCAGCGCCGTGCACAGTCTGGACGACGAGCTCGACCAGCTCAGTCACTTTCCCTTCCTCACTGTGCCCTTTGCCCTCGCACTGCCCATGCCCCACCGCCATGGTTGGTACTCCCAATCCCCAGATTAATACAAATGTTAAAGGACCACTTCACCACTTTTCAACTTCTCTTCCTATAATTGGTCCTCACTAATGTTCATGATAAAACACCACCATTTTTTCCTACTCAGTCTGTCTCTCATAGGAGGGCTTTGGGAAGTTCGGACACCCGTCCACCAGTGACATCATCATTAGGCAGATTTTTTTTTAAACAAGATTTGTTTTAAAATATATTTAGATTTGTATTATCGTGAGAACGATGGCTTCAACTTTTGCATTGCAACTTTTCAGGAAAAGAAAGCCTGCCTTTTCTATTAGCTTGGATTCACCATCGATGATGTCACTGGTGGACGGGTTTCTGAACTGCCCACAGCCTTCCTATGAGACACAGACTGAGTAGGAAAAAATGGTGGTATTTTATCCTAAACATTAGTTAGGACCAATTATAGGAAGAGAAGTTGAAAAGTGGTGAAGTGGTCCTTTAATACAAATGTTAATCCCATCCCGTGGGAATCCCACTGCAATCCCCCCAAAAAATGTCAGCCTCTAGTTGGTACAGCAATGGTACACAGTAGTCATGCCCAGTGGTGGAAAGTAACAAAGTACATTTACTCAAGTACTATACTTAAGTACAATTTTGACTGAGGAATTTGTTGTACTTTACTTGAGCATTTCCAATTTCCAATACTTTTGCTTCTACTCCACTACATCTCGGATCCAAATATTGTACTTTTAACTCCACTACATTTATTTAAAAACTGTACGTTGTAGATTTGGATAATTGTTGTTACAAAACATGCATTTACCACTTCAGCCTTATATACTGTGCCGTACATCTACAAGCTCACAATGCGTCGCATTGCGAGGCAGCGTGAGCCTGTAGATCTGCTATTTTCAAAAGATTCATATACATTTGAAAATGTATAATGAGACATTCAGCATAATGAATATGTTTACGTGTTTATGTTTAAGTACATTTTGATGCCAATTATTTGTACTCCTGAATTTTGAATTCCGGACTTTTACTTGTAACTTGTACTTGTAATACTGTATTGCAGTATTGATACTTACTTAACCCATTTTGTGCGGGAACCCCTTTTGGTGTTATGTTGTGCTTTAGCTGTTGAAAAATAGCAGATCTACAAGCTCGTAGCGCGCCACCGAGTGGCGCGCTACGAGCTTGTAGGTCTGCTATTTTTGAAAAATCGAAGAACGACTGACATAGAAACATAGCTTTTTCAGAAAACTGTCAGGATGTAGAAGACATTTTTGGAATCTGATCTCAGGTCAAAATGGGTTAAGTAAAAAAAATCGTGAGTACTTTTTCCACCACTGTACAGCAATGGAACACGGTAGACGTGCCTGTGTTGTAGTTGCTATCCTAGCCTAGCGCCGTGCTGTGCCCTTGCTGCCACTGCAGTCTGTAGCTAGGTATGGTCCCCAGTGGTTCTGTCTGCTGCAACTCGCTTCAATTCTATTTTGGGTCGTATTATTGAACTGAGGCCAAGCACTACTCCGTCCTCAGTCCTCACAGTCAGAGACATTATACCTGAGCTGGCAACCGTGAGTAAATCTGCAGCATATTCTGGAGCTTGAGGTTAATGTACAATCAAAGAGTATTTATTCATCATGATGATCATATGACACTGACATAAAGCGGCGACGCAAATACTCAAGGCTTTCAGGAAGCACCACAATTACAAATTAATTTGTTATCATGACTCACGTTCCTGCCATCTTAACATAGAAATATATGTGTACAATGTGTGTAGCTGCGTGCTTGTAGGATTATGAAAAAAGACACATAATCCTGACGTGTCACACAGCAGGGTGCCGTCTGTGACGCCATCGTCTGTAAGACTGCTTCTGATTTTGCTCCACATAGCACCTAATAATGTACTGTATAACGGACTGATGTGTGAGGTACACTCTGCTGCCCCAAGTGTCTTTACTTAGTTCACATTGCTTCACACACGTGAATTATGGTCAATACAATATGCAGCAACACGCCTGTGACCCTTCAGGTCCAGCATATGGAATATGATTGTTTACTGTGTGTGTGTGTGTGTGTGTGTGTGTGTGTGTGGGTGTGGGTGTGTGTGTGTGCGTGTGCGTGTGCGTGTGTGTGTGTGCGTGCGTGCGTGCGTGTGCGTGTGCACATGCGTGTGTGTGTGTGTGTGTGTGTGTGTGTGTGCGCGCGTGTGTGTGTGTGTGCGCGCGCGTGCGTGTGTGCACGTGTGCGTCAGTTCCAGCCACCAAGCTGAACACCATCACCAAGTCCAACCTGGGCCAGTGTGTCAGCAAGTATGACCTGCTGGTCTGGTTTGAGATCAGTGAACTGGAACCTACCGGAGAGTGAGTGTCCACACACACACACACACACACACACGCACGCACACGCACGCATGTGTATACGAATAGAAACTCATATTCACACAAATAACACATTTCATTCCAAACTGCTTTGTCCATTTAACTTAAAAACTTTAAAATGTTGCAATGAGCACTTGAAAGGTTAGTTTTTGCTGTGATTATGTATAGTAAAAATACAGTACAGTTTCCAAACATACCTGACTGCTCTACTGTGGCTGTTCTCAGTGACTTGGATTCATTCCATAGAAGCCAGCATGTCTTCTATGGAAACATGTTGTGCAGCGAAAATAGCCTATCCACAAGCTCTCAATGCTTGATGGGCTGTTTTCGCTTATTATTTTAAGATTGGAGCATTTGAAGTGGTCGGACTAGCAATGTGTTTAGAAGCATCTTCATGGTCTCGAATAAAGCCTCAATCTGTGTTTTCTTCACCTGGTTGGCAGTATGTAGAACTGCAGGAACAATATTTCTAAAACATCATAATTAATAATGTATTGTGTACATTTGTTTAGCAAACTGCACTAGTGTGTGGGGCTCCGAGTCCTTTCACACCGACTTACAAACATACAAACATTTCCAGTCGTGAGATTTGATTTTGCTCTAATCCATGCACATGTAATATATATATATCCATATACATGTAATATCTGAGGTGTCCTGACTCACTCTAACCTCTGTCTCTTCACCTACTAGATACACTCACTCTAACCTCTGTCTCTTCACCTACTAGATACACTCACTCTAACCTCTGTCTCTTCACCTACTAGATACACTCACTCTAACCTCTGTCTCTTCACCTACTAGATACACTCACTCTAACCTCTGTCTCTTCACCTACTAGATACACTCACTCTAACCTCTGTCTCTTCCCCTACTCAACTAGATACATCCCAGCTGTGGTGGACCACAGTGGAGGCCAGGCCTGCCATGGCACCTACCTATTACATCAGGTACTGCAATATATCCAGACCATTTACCTTGACTATGGACCATTTAGAGGTTTTACATTTTGAGCTTAGCATAATGATAAATGACTGTGTTACTGTAGTCTTCAAGTACTGTGTCTCTCCTTTGTTGAAATGGTCTTGAAGGAGCAAATCTTCTCTGTAATAGCAGCCGACAGTATGTTAACCCATTTAGGACTGAGACCAGATTCTACAAAATATCTTCTAAAAAAACCAAACAATTTCATGTCAAGGGACCCCAAAAATTAAATGGCCACCGACCCCCATCTGATTGTCCCAGGGACCCCCCAGAAGCACAGATTTGAGTTAAAAACGTTTGCTCTGAAAGAATATATTCATAGATTTGCGCCACATTTTCACACATTTTCAAAAATAGCAGATCTACAAGTCGTAGCGCGGCACTCGGTGCCACACTATGAGCTTGTAGATCTGCTATTTTTCAATAGCTAAAGTCTGACATAATGCACCAAAAGGGGTTCCCGTCCCGAACTGGTTAAAATTCATGATTTTTGACAGCACATTGTAACTCTCTTATGAAAAGCCGCTATTTCAAATCCTGTTATTTTTTATTATCTCCTAATATTCCTTAGATTAGTGTCTCTCTTGTCAGCAGCCTTAACCCATTTTGGGCGGGGAACCCCTTTTGGTGTTAGCATTATGTTATGCTTTAGCTATTGAAAAACAGCAGATCTACAAGCTCGTAGCGCGCCACCGAGTGGCGCGCTACAAGCTTGTAGGTCTGCTATTTTTGAAAAATCGAAGAACCACTGACACAGAAACATAGCTTTTTCAGAAAACTGTCAGGATGTAGAAGACATTTTTAGAACCTGATCTCAGGTCAAAATGGGTTAACTTACTTATAGTCCTGTACTGTAGTACCTACTCATATGTCTGATGTTAGGGAGCTCGTCATAGCCTTAATTATATTAGTCATGCCATGTGGTCTCTTATAATCCAAGCTGCTGTCATGTCTGCCGCAGGGTATTCAGCGGAGAATCACAGTGACGCTCATCCATGAGAAGGGCAGTGAGCTACACTGGAAGGACGTCCGTGAGCTGGTTGTGGGTGAGTGCTCTCCCCCCCCCCGGCCTAAGGGGGTCCTAGATTTAACTCCCCACTCCAGTGAGCAGGCATGCCATCCATGCACACATGGAAATACCAGTCCATTATCAAATTTTTTAGACAAATTGTATCATTCATATACAGTTCATGTTCATTTGATGTTCTTTTTCTTCTTCTTCTTTTTCGTTTTTACCGAAATTACCCTCAAAATCCGCTGTGGAAGCATGTCAGACTAGGGCTACAACTATCGATTATTTTCTTCGTGATTATTCTATTGATTACATTTTTCAATTGATCGAATAATCCAGAATTAGAATTACGGATTTTGTTTTTTATACATCAACAAATCAATGAACCACATAAGCATTGCTTTATATACTTCTCACAAGTGTGTCATAGAAAAATAATGGAAATTGCCAACCTACAGGCTCATGACGCATCCATTTTTTTTTACATTGTTCAGTACAAGGAGAGTACAGAAACTGGGTTCGATTCCCGCTAAGGACGCTGTGGGTGCTGGGGGCGTGTTCTCTCCTCCGCGTCATCAGTGCCCATCCCCGAGGCGGGGTTGGTGAAAGGGCCATTCTGTGTGGAGTTTGCATGTTCTCCCCGTGTCCCCTAGGATATGTACCCTCACAATAAAACATGCAGTAATCCTGGTCTCTAAACTACCTCCCCCTGGCCAGCCGGGGCGCCTGATGGAGGGGAAAGGAATTGGTCGGAATAACGTGTTCCTTCCACGTGCTACGTCCGGCCGGGGAAACTCCCCCCTGTCAGGTGAAAAGAAGCAGCTTGGACTCCTCATGCATAGAAGGAAGCATGAGGTCAGTCCGCTGCCCCCCCAGGTTGGCAGAGGAAGTGTAGCGCCCAGGATTACATTAGATAATTGACACTGGGTGAAAAAATGGGTTGCAAAATCGTGCGATAATTTTTTTTTAAAGGACCGAAACAACATGCAAACAGGATAGGAAATGTGGCTTGAGAAACACTTGTTTCTAGTCTCATCAAGCTACATTTTATCTTTACAGCATATTTTGTACGCATTTACATTTTGTATGGAAGTGAGGTGGTGGAGCTTGCTGTTGCGGCACATTGATATATTGTGCGGAGTTCAACAATGAGGAACGAACTACAAACCAGCAAATGGGCACTGCCCACAGTCCATAAGACAACATGGGTGTAATAGACGTGTTTGACATGTGTTGGCTCTCACGTGTATGTGTGACCCGTGCCCTGATTCTTGTTGTTGTGTGCACATGTATGCCATAGCAGTGGAAGAGATCTGAGTCCCTAATACTATCATTGGTGGTGATGTTGAGCGGTCCATGGTGCTCTGTTCCCCGCAGGTCGCATCAGAAACAAGGGAGAGGTGGATGACAGTGCTGCTGATGCTGTACTGTCCCTGAACATCATCTCTGCCAAGAACATCAAGTCATCCCACAACTCCAACAGGTAGGACAAACAAGTACCCCGAATAGAACTGCATGTAGAAAAAAATGGCCTGGGTACATAATTTACTTCATCCACAACTGAATAACATGTATGTGCAATTAGATAGCCCCTATATCACTACAATGAGTCATGTGACTCATGTTTCATTGCCTTTATTCAGCTGTCTATAGTCACTAAAGACCTATATTAGTCTTACACTTCTAAACACTATCCTTTCCACATACTTTGTTGGTAGGTTGCCAAACAGAACAAACAGCAAGTCATGTTCTACTGCTGCAACACAATCATTGCCAAATCATTGCATTCTGGGACTTGAAATCACTAGCAGTGTAGAAACAGTGTGTGTGTGTGTGTGTGTGTGTGTGTGTGTGTGTGTGTGTGTGTGTGTGTGTGTGTGTGTGTGTGTGTGTGTGTGTGTGTGCGTGTGCGCGTGTGGGCATGCGCGTGTGTGTTACCATATATACTGGCATTATTGCATGAGCATTTCCATTTCTCTGTTCATTTGCTCCATTGTATTGTTTCTGTTACATGACACTCTTTCTGCTTTTTTTTCTCTGTCCATTCTCTTTCTTCCTGCCGCGGCTGGACTCTTGAATGTGCTCAGGCTTTGTATTGATAAAGAGATTCCTAGGTACCAGCAGCAGCAGCAGCCAGAGAACATACAGATCCTTCTGAGAAAGACCTTTATGACTCTCTGTAGATCCATAGACCCGTAGCGATGCTCTCTGTAGATCCATAGACCCGTAGCGATGCTTTAGATCCATAGACCCGTAGCGATGCTCTCTGTAGATCCATAGACCCGTAGCGATGCTTTAGATCCATAGACCCGTAGCGATGCTCTCTGTAGATCCATAGACCCGTAGCGATGCTTTAGATCCATAGACCCGTAGCGATGCTTTATGGCTCTCTTTAGATCCATAGACCCCTAGCGATGCTTTCCACCATGTTATGTCTCACCGTCCAAACACTTTGCTTAAGGGTTGCCTTTATTGCCCATGATTATCTGATTTTGTATTTGTTCTTTCATCCTAAGTGACTTGAAAACTCTTATAAAGGCAAACCTAATTGCAAAGTGTTGTCCTTTTGCATTGTTTGTTTGTGTCGTTTTAATTACATTGTTTGTTTACCACAACCCCTTTTCAACTCTGGAAATTCCGCTGTTTAATACACAATGTGAATTTTAAATCACTGAGAGATGTGAGCAGCATCAGTGTGTGTGTGTAGGCCAACACAAAGATAGAGCAGTGATATTCAGGAAGACTGTGAAGATAACAGTGCCCTCTGTTGGTGAAGACGAGAACTGTATAGATGAGTCATCTAAATTAAAGGCTGGAGCTGACGTTAAATTATGTTTAGTTATATTATGGTATAAAATGAATCAGCCGACATAAATGCATTTAGACCAATTTGATCAGTTCATGTACACTTCAGGTTCATTTGATGTTGTTATTTTTTTTTAATCTGAAGTGTTGTTTCGTTGAGCCATTACAGGATATTATAAATATAGGATGCAGCTAAGCCATTTTGTGCTCGGGCACACGTTGTTCTTTTTGCCCGTCTCAACGCGCCTCTAAACACTCGGCTAACGTCAGTGGTGTGGCACCTACTCATGCCACGCATGTTGTGGAGGTCTCACTTGGCTGTGCTTTCCTCACACCCTGTCATCACTCTGGGGATTAGCGTGTTGAAGGAGAGGCCCCTTCACTTAACAGCATGTTGACTGTCAAAATGAGTCACACGCTTCTAGAACTGTAACTGTTGCAGAATGATGATGACGTGGTTTCTATTCGGCGATTTAATAGTGAACTCTCTCCTTTTAGCTAAATGGTATGCTGTATGACTCACTGTGTGTCCACTGTCTGTCCAGGTCCTGTTTTTGCTGTGTGGACGTGGGCTTTAGCCACGTATAGTATCCCACTATCCCTATCCTGGGGTGAACATTTGGTGAAAATAGCCAATCTACTAGCTCAATGCGACGAGTTTGTAGATCAGCTATTTTTGGCACAGAGCTCTTTGTAGAGGGAAAACATAAGGGGCATTTGAATAGACGGCACACAAGTGACAATACATGTCCTTTTCACAGATGAAGATGATGAAGTTTAACCTACCCGGACAAATCTGTAACAGGTCTTTCACATTAGACTTTTTTACAATGCCCACGCTGACTAGCCAAGCCTCCACAAGTAGATTATTATCATAGTTGTTTTTGTATTTCTGTTCTACTGTGGGATTTTGTTGTCCGTTTGGACCTGAAGGATTTCTGCTTTGCCTCTTCAGGACCTTCTATCGCTTTGAGGCGGTGTGGGACAGCTCTCTGCACAACTCTCTCCTGCTAAACCGAGTCACACCCTACGGAGAGAAGACCTACATGACCCTGTCTGCTTATCTGGAGGTTAGATACGGCCTCACTCTACTGGCTCCATGCAGTGCCACGTCTTTGTTTTCTGACCGACACATGGCCGACACTCTTAAAGGAGCATTCAGTGATTTGGGTGATTTGGAAAAAACCCTGGTCCGCCCTGGTAACAAGATGTGCACATGCACGCACTACAGTGGGGGGGGACACAACAGACCAACAGCATGTGCACCAAGGCCCGCCCCACCCCACTCGATCATGATTGGAGGAAGGCCCCTCTCATCCTGATTGGATGAAAGCTTTGCCACCCAAAGCCCAAACCGAAAATAGGGTTTTTTGACTCCAGGGGCTCACTGGGGACAGGGAGGAACTCCTTATATGGTCAGCACACTTTATAGTAGGGAGGATTATCCAAAAAATAAGTGATATTTGAATTAAGTGAAATCACTGAATATACCTTTAACCACTTTAACCCTGGCGTTTTGAGCATGTCATTATTGGAAAATAAATGAAAGAAAATCTAGACGAAAAATATATATAAATAGCAAAAATAAAATCTGTGATTAATGAATGGCTTTTCTGTTCACTTCACAGCTTGACCACTGCATCCAGCCAGCCATTATTACCAAAGACATCTGCATGGTGTTCTACTCCAGAGATGCAAAGATCTCCCCACCTCGTTCCCTGAGGAACCTGTTTGGGAGTGGATACTCCAAAACGCCCGACTGGTAAGACGACAAGTCAAGAACGAGCAATTTTGTACCCACCACGCCTGTGTCACTCAAAGACGATGATCATAATTCTTCTTCGTTCACAAATGAACATTATGCCACATGGATGTTTGCAAATCAGATCGTATCCCTGAATCAAAACATGTCATGCTCTATTACAGCAACCGGGTGACCGGCATATACGAGCTCAGCTTGTGCAAGATGTCTGACACAGGAAGCCCAGGTGAGTGGTCTTCTTCAGGACAGTTACAGTACCTTTTCCACCAAAATAACTTTGGTTCTTCTAGAACTGGTTAGAACTCTTGTAGATTCTTGGAACCGTGGTGCTGTCATGGAACCGGCGGCCATTTTTTGGTTCCAGTTCCGAACCAATTTTTAGGTTGCTGAACCAATTAATTTTCAGTGGAAACACTCTGAACTCGTTCAATATTAGGCGGGAAAAAAGAACCGGACTGGTTCAACCCTGGTGGAAAAGGTTCCCAGAGAGAAATGTTAGTCATCTACTGTATATCGTTCTCTTGTTCCAAATGCTATTTATTTATTTTTGCACAGAAAATGTTGTATATTTCCCACACAGGAAAATAACAAAAGGGATGCACATTGTGCAGGCAAGGTGCAACAGCCCTGTGAGGTGGCTCATAATACAGCAGTGTACGTGTTTCTCAAGTCACATTGCGTAATTGAAAAGTAAGTAGTAAGTAAGTAGCCTTGCCGAGCCATGAGGCCCATAGGGCAGGAGCCTATCTCCTGTTTCTGTAGCGTGAGGCAGCTTGGTGTACAAGTACACCCCCTGGACATGACGCTAGTATGTCGCAGGGACTTACCCCCAATCCCACCCTTGATGCTGAGTGTCAAGCAGGGAGGCACTGGGTCCCATGTTTTAGAGTCTTTGGTATGACCCGGCCGGGGATTGAACCCCGACCTCCCAGTCTCAGGGCGGACACTCTAACCACAAGGCCACTGAGCTGGTAATTGAAAAGGGTAGGTTTAAACAGCACAGTCCTGCTTAATAGCAAGAATGAGTTTTTCTTCCATTCATGGAACGGAGCAGGAATTGTGGGGAGGAGAGAAGGAAGGCCAGTTGAAAGAAGTGAAACAAAAACATATGATTGACGCTTCACTGCGTCAGTGGAGTGCATAAGCCACCACAACCATTTTGTTGTAGCGCGTCATACCTGCCATGCAATGATGAAGTGTTGGCCATCAGTTTGTAGCGTCATGTTGCTAGTTTCCACTGTAAATAACTTGTAGCCTGTTGCTTTGTCACCGCTAGTGACAACAACAAAAAAGCACAGAATCAAGTGGCAATGAAATAAACTACCGTTTGTTTGTTTGTTTGTTTGTTTGTCCAGGTATGCAGCGGAGGAGGAGGAAGATCCTGGACACGTCGGTGGCCTACGTGCGCGGAGAAGAGAACCTGGCAGGGTGGAGGCCCCGTGGAGACAGCCTCATCGTGGAACACCAGTGGGAGCTAGAGAAGATGGAGCAACTACATGAGGTGGGCATTTGTAATGAATGACATTAGGAAAATGGGGTCCGACCAGATGGAATAGGACTTTTTAGCGCAGAGATTCCCAAGTATTGTGAGTGTGATGATTTGGGTGTGTCACTACGATTTTGCTGACAATTTGTTCTTAATGAAAATCGTATTATCTAATCTAAAAAAAAAACGTTTCCCCTTTATTGACTAGATCAAGCACACCACTTGTCATTAGGCACACCTTGTAGTCCATTAACTCCAGCAGTAACGAGGTTCAAACGGAGCTGATCCCACATCCCTTGAATCACTGCTACAAAGCCACCCAGCCAGGATCACCTTTACCACACCATTCAATCATCTCATCGTTCCTCTCTCCGTTTGTCCAGGTGGAGAAAACCCGCCACCTGCTCCTGCTGAGGGAGAAGTTAGTAGAGGCGCCCCCCGCGGGGACAGTGGCCCCCACCGCCAAGTCCCTGAGCGAGTGCCTGTCACCCAGCATGAGCTCTGGCTCCCTGTCCACCTCCACCTCCATCTCCTCGCAGATCTCCAGCACCACCTTTGAGAGCGCCATCACGCCCAGCGAGAGCAGTGGCTACGACTCGGCCGACATTGAAAGCCTGGTGGATGGAGAGAAGGAGCTGGCCACTAAGGTGAGAGAGAATAAGCCCTGGATTCTGAGTAAAATGGACCTGAGTGTACTATTGGAAATCTCTTTACCAGACATAGCCGATCTGTGCGTATTAAGATGAGCTTATGACTGAATATGAACTACATTTGATCCGTTGATCCAGAGGTTCTTTTTCACATTTCCGAAAAGTAACGGTTTTGGACATACCCGGTTTTCGCCCAACGACAATGACATAATGCTGTGGTTGACGTTGCCTCATGCAAACAGCTAGCTTTCACCTCTGTCCGATGACTGACTGACTTCTCCTTTGCTCCTTTGCAGTGCCTGCGCCTCCTGACTCACACTTTCAACAGCGAATACAACCAGGTTGTCAACAGTATCAGTGACTGCAAGGTGAGACCACTGTAGCAAAATGAATCTACTGAGAACACAACCTTGTGTCAGAGATTATGGGTTTATTTAATTTCTATAATGCAGTGGTAAACCAAACGGTGTTCTGTGACACAAGTCCACGTGTATCTTGTGACCACACATTATTATTGCAATACAACTTGAACTCAACTATACAAAAAGCTATGAATTATATTTTCTGTGTCAGTATTTAGTTCTCACTCATTTCCCAATTCAGAAGCAAATTTGCTACCTTAAAAAATATTATAATCGTTTTCAACATGTTGTCCCTGTTTTGGGACAGCATCAGGTTGAAGGACATTATTGGCTGGCTCTTTTCTTGCTTTCATTCTACCGTTGGCCAGTGCACCTTGGAGACTTGTTTAAATATGGAGTGTTGTGGGATTCCGTTTTCTAATGATATTATAGGTGAAAGTTATTTTATAAAAATCAATAATGAAAATAGCTGATCTACAGACTACAGTCGGGATGCAACGTGTGGTGAGCCTGTAGATCTATTTATTGCAATGAATACAGGTATGCCTTGAGATTTTGACTTGCCCCATTGGCGAGCCTTGTGCACGAAATGTTTAAAAACCACTGCTACTGTATACCATATCCTTTGGAAAGAGAAACCAGAGTGTTAAACGCCAATCTCTCTCACTCTCTCCTGGCCAGCTGTCTGACATCTCACCAATGGGTCGTGACCCCTCGGTGACCAGCTTCAGCAGTGCCACGATCACCCCTTCCTCCACCTGCCCATCTCTGTCTGACTCCCGCTGTGGATCCGTAGACCAGAAGTAAGTACTTATCTTTTCTGGAATGTATTTGATAAAACCCAAATTATAAGCACAGGTTGTGTACAAAAAGAGGTTCTAACAGCACGCACCTCAGAACCCCAAAAATATGTAGAAACTAAGGGAAAAAAGTTACATTTGATGTTGTGTAATTTACAGGAACCTACTGTACATTGACCCTGGTCTCTGTGATCAGGGGTAGAGGAGCTTGTGACACAGTTAAACCATTTAGAGAAAGCCAATAATATAAAAACTATGACAGAGGCCATCAGAGAATGTATCATTCCACAAAGTCCATTAATTTTTATTTAAAGGAAATGTCATGTATTTAAATTAATTGGAGTCTTTATTGTCTGAACTGCAGGATGGCATGCAGTTCCACTAAATAGATACAAAGCAACATGAAAAAACACTGACGTGGTACAAAAATGGCAAATGAGTCATGATAAGTCGTTAATAGCAACAAATAATGAGTATAACCTTTGAACATACAGAAAACACGCTGTATATGCAAGGCTACAGTTGGAGGCCATCGATATTGTCCTTTTCTTTTTGCTGAGGTTTGCGTGATCTGCGCAAAAGGACAGTTAACCCATTTTGGGCGGGAACCCCTTTTGGCGTTTTAAACATTATGTTATAATTTAGCTATTGAAAAATAGCAGATCTACAAGCTCATAGCGCGCCACCGAGTGGCGCGCTACGAGCTTGTAGGTCTGCTATTTTTGAAAAATCGTGAAAATATTTATTTCAAAAAACTGGAGGATTTAGAAGGATTTTTTTAAATGTTGAGGTCGGGCCTAAATGGGTCAAATGATAAGGGACAATATCGGTGGCACCCAACTGTACCTCTCATTAGTCACGCTACTTTACACCACCAAGACTCAGGCTACATAATCTCTCGTATAAAATCATGCGAGTCCCAGTTCACTTTCAAAGTCACACATGGTACAGTTTCATACCTCAAGGCTTTTATCACCAGTGTGACATTGAACATTATGCTGACATCGGGCGTTTGTTGTTAAGGACCCCAGAGAATGGCTCCCGTGCCTCCAGCCCCTCATGCTCGGACTATGAGAACTTCCCGATGGTGCCCACCCTGGAAACCTCCTACCTGGCCCGGGCTGGCAAGAATGAGTTCCTCAACTTGGTGCCCGACATTGAGGAGATGAGGCCAGGGTTTGTACTGCCATATTTTCCTCACTTATTTTATTAGGACTTATTTTAATGAATAAAATGTTAGTTTAAAGGACGTCTTCACCCATTTTCAACCTATCTTCGTGTCCTCACTAATGCTCATTATAAGACGGTACCATTTTTGTCAACTCAGTCTGTGTCTCAGAGGAGGTCTGTGGACAGTTCAGAAACCTGCCAACCATCATCGATCGGGAATCGTAGCTATAATATAAACTGCAGGCTTTCTAATCCCGGAAAGATAGCATACTATAATGGAAGCCATTGTTCTCACGTTAATAAAAATCTAAATACAAAATTTGAAATCTTGTTTGAAAAAAACCCTGCCTAATGATGATGATGTCACTGGTAGGTGGGGAATAAGGGTAAGAAAATAAATTGTACCACTACCATCTTATCATGAGCATTAGTGACTGAGGACCAAACTAGATGCGTCTCCATCTTTATTGTAGTTCGGACATTGTTACAATTACCTCTCCATCGGGAGAGGGAGACAACAGACATAAAACCTATGGATTGTAGCTTTAACTAGAAATGTCTTTAGGCTTACTGTGTCTCAAAGATAGTTTTTTTTTTAAAAACGTCTTCATCTTATCACTGTTCATCAGCTCGGTGGTGTCCAAGAAAGGTGTCCTGAGCTTCATGGAGCCACGCTCCAACTCGTGGGTGAAGCACTTTGTAGTTGTGCGCCGGCCCTATGCCTTCATCTACAACAATGACAAGGACCCGGTGGAGAGGGGAGTGCTGAACCTCTCCACAGCACAGGTGGAATACAGTGAAGACCAGCAGGCCATGCTCAAGGTGGGTCCACCGGCGGGAAGTAGGAGCAAAATGGCTGCCATGTGAATGTGGTTAATAAACTGATATCTGATGGCTGCCATGTGGATATGGTTAAAGGCTTCTGATTCTAATAAACTCATAGCTGCCATGTGAATATGGTTAATAAACTGATATCTGATGGCTGCCATGTGAATATGGTTAAAGGCTTCTGATTCTAATAAACTCATAGCTGCTCATGTGAATATGGTTAATAAACTGATATCTGGTATACTTGCAATACAATTACACACAAGCATTTTCATTAACATGCAGACATGATGCATTTATGTAACATTACACTGCATCTATGACCGATTCCTTCGGAATTGCCTACTGGGTCCTACAACATTTTTTCTGCATTATGAAAGATACACTCAAAATTGTCTATGCCGCATCTTCTGTTCCGTATTTAGAATGTTTTTTTTTTGTTCACCCTTTCTTTACGCTGTGGAATATTCTAGGACAGTTTAACAAATGTCTGTATTCTCTGTAGACTCCCAACACATTTGCTGTGTGCACAAAGCACAGAGGAATCCTCCTTCAGGCCAACAATGAGAAGGACATGAACGACTGGCTGTATGCCTTCAACCCACTGCTAGCGGGAACGATAAGGTACACACACACACACACAGTCACACACACACACACACACACACACACACACACACACACACACACACACACACACACACACACACAGAGAGATTAGAAGAGGTGTTAATAAAGTCACCAGTTGGGGAAAAAGTCTAATTGTATATAGTATATATTTTTTCCTTTTGTTTATTGTCTCCGCCAGACTGTACCCTTATCTAGTTGATGTTAGTGCTGTATTTATATACACAGGCATGATACTAATTTTACAGCTGGATGCTACTTCATCATCTTTCTGTAATTTAACTAAACGGCATAATGTGTTTTACTCACACAGATCCAAGTTGGCACGGAGGCGCTCTGGTCTGGTGAAGAACTGATTGGGGTCGACCTGCACACAGGAAGCCATGGCTCCCATTCTTCTGACTAGCCTTTGAAGTGTTAACACTTATTAACCATTGTGAATCTTGACGGTTTTCTCTTGTACGTAGATTCTGTGGCTTAAGTCTCCTCTCAAGCAACTAAAAGTTTCAGTTTATGAGAAAATCCCACCTCCCCTTCCCCTCAGCCAATCCACTATTTCTCTCTCTCCCACAGGCCTTTTGTGTTTTTCGATTTGATGACGATGTTTTTTGTTTTGTTTTTTTCTTTTCTTTTTTGGTTCGGCTTTGTTGTCATTCCCTCAACCCCCTAGTAGCATGTTGTAATAGTCTACTTGTGTGTGCACGATTCTTCAGAAACAGGTTCTGGCCACTCTATTTTTCATTTGACTAATTGTCTGTAAAGAAATGTCTTTATCAGTGTTACTTGTCTGTCAAGAGGAGTTTTATTTTTTATTATATATTGTTTTTGCCCGCATGACAACTGCAGCAGTCCTCAGGAGAAGACCAGATTTGCTTATAAGAAGAAAAAACAACAACCACATACAATTATGGCAGTGAAAACTATGGGGTGGGGGAAGGTCATGTTACTAAAAGTGAAATATTGGTGTACACTCTGCTACCGAAAGCAAGGCTGGTTCAAGAACTATTGCTGCTAGTGATTCCTTAGGTTTTCATGCTTATAAGACTTTGTATTGGCCGCTGCCTTTTCCCAAATGTAGAACGTAGCTCCCCTATGCCACCGCCTACAGTCTTTAGAGGCAATTCCTGAATACAGAAAATCAGTCAAGGTCCTTACTCAGCAAGGCATAACTGCGACATTGGGTTTCCACTGTTCCCCAGTGTCCCCACTATGATTTTCATATTCTACTGTTGTACCCCTGTATATACACCAGTCCAACCACAGTTGTGCCCTCAGTTAGCGAGTGATCATCCCAAAGCAATCAGGCATGTGATAGAGGTGTCGGTATTAGAAATGCACACCAACTCAAGAAACAAGGGTAAATCTAAAATTATTCATATCTCAGCAATGAGAAAATGGAATTGGATAGTTCCATGAATAACAGTCTGTTCTTTTGAAATGTTAATTTCAAAATGCTGTAATAGAGAACAAGTAAAAACAGGAAAATACCAAGTCATGGGCAGGGTTTGGGGAGAGGAGGAGTACATTACTCTGAGGAGAATATCATTTGTACATAGCTTGGATCAGTGTGGTAGTTGCCTCTCATACATAGACATTCCTCTCAGATCTGTTGGCTCTTAGCACTTTTCTTACACCGTGTTGAGGTTTATTGTTCAGAGAACCTCAACATTTGCTAAAATGTTACTTTTTTTTCATCACCTGTTACAGAAGACTAAACACAATGAAATATGATAATGGGAACCAAGGTAGTGAAAGAGGAATGTTCTGGCCCTGACCACTGCTAGTGATTAGGTGACGGTTCTAGCACATTACCTTGAGGATGTAAAAATGTACCCTATAGCTTGTTCTGACAGGTCGATTTCTGTCATGGCAATTCAGCAGGGAGGATCGATGCACCATGGTTTTCCACTTAGTTAGCTTTCTTTTGCATTCTTGAATCTAAACCTCTCAACTCTTACTGGGTGGATGTTGTGATTTTTTTGGTTTTTGATTTTGTTTTTAAATTCTATAGTGGATTGTATGAAATGTAAAAGAGGGCATTTATTTCTTTATTTTCATTTGGCTTTATTGGTGTTCACTATTATTTTGCACATTAATACTTAACTATAGCAAGAAGCCAAGAATATATTCATTCCAAGACAAAATCTTAGCACCATGTGAATGTGAGACCTGTCCTTGATACAGGAATACTGTTAAGAGAGCAAGGCTACAACGGGGGAGCCTCAAGCTGTTTATGGTGGGTTGAGTATTTCTGTGTCTGCTATAAGGTTTATCACAGGGACGTATTATCAAAGGGATGGAATATGCTCAAAGCTTTGTTTTGGTTTTTTCTTCTAATGTTATTGTTTATGAAGATATTTGCTCTGTACACAACAAAGTAATTTGTGGCCACCAGATCTTTATGTAACCAAGTGATGAAATGGCGTCTCTGTCTTTCTAGTATTGGTTCCACCCTTTTCTATGAGTAGTACAGGATGGACATGGACAGACACTGGTCAGCCAACCAGTTGTTTGCTCAATCTTAAAAAGGGATAGCTTTGTTTACATCTGTAGAGACAGAGTGCCTGTAGATCTGGGACACATTCACTTCATAAAGTGACAAGGATTGGCAATGTATTTATGTATGTGTGCAGATGTGAAGTCACGTGACACGTTGTCAGAGAACAAACAAAAAATGGCTGAAAGGATCTCACCACAGGTCAGCCAGCCTGTTGGTCAGAGAACATAATCCTTTGCTGTTGGTTTACTAGTTTCTGAACGTGTTGCTTCATCACAATCTCCAGACAGAAAAATTAGACCTATTGAGAATAATTGATTGATTGATTGATTTTTTTAAATTGACTGTAGAGCAAATTCTATGCACTGAACAGAACTCAAATCTTACCTCGCATTACATGTATGAGCTGATAACCACATATCATTCTAAAATCCCCCCCCCCCCCCCCCCAAATATATCTATATAAAAAAATAGCAGGTCTATATATAAGCTCACAGATAATTTGCGATGCAACACATGAGCTTTTAGATTGGCTACTTAAAAACTGTTTTAAATAGGGATGAAGTGGTTCACATATTAAAATGAATACATGTATGAGCTAACAATATATTGATATGAATATTTTGTCAGAGCAAAGATTTTCACTTTGGCTACTAATCTAGAAGAACATTATTTTGGGATTATTTGTATTTATTGTTTGCGATGTATATATTAGTTTGCAGCTCTTTGCACATAATAAAAGGTATAACTAACAGATCAAATTAAGTCTGTGCGATTTAGTTGATTTACTCAGAATTAACCAAATGGTGTGGTTGCCTGTGTCAGACTGAGCTTGAAGGAAGTTGAATGTATTATCAGGATGTTGCTGTTTTTCCCCCCACCCCATCATTCTAAAAGGTTACTAAAATGTAACCCAGCACACCCTGTGCTGGGGACATGGGTTACATTGCTTCCTTTTCATTTCAAAGTGTTTTATATTGAAATTTGCTTTTGATTTTACCGATAGAAATTCTCAGTGTTTGTACAAATGTAACCAAGTTACATCTGTACATTCTCAGAGTTAAATTAACACTCAGAATTTTCATGTACGCGTATTTCAGCCAGCTAACCATCTAAATTACATAACAAATTGTGTGTGTTTTATTTTCTTTGGGTTGTTTTCATTTTATCTAATATCAGGGAGTATAATACATAGTAGCTAGTACTTATCCAAAATGATATCCATTGTTTCTGCTGGTGTCTTTGTTCACCTCAACACTTCTCCCTTGCTGCCTTTCAAACAAAACTAGCCATGATACATTTCCCTCTCCGATGATTAATATTTATTAACTCCATTACCTTCGGGTTTGTTCACCACAAAAATGGCAAACCAAGATCATTAACACTGTACATTATTTGTTAGATTGGTTTCATTTTCATACTTAATTTTGTAAATATCTGTGTTGTATGGGGCTTGAATTAAAATGTAAATATGTTTCCTGTATTTGTAATAATTATAATCCATTTGCTGTATAGCATAGACGTGTCATGCAGATATCCTAATTCTGTGTATGGTAATATTGCACCATTGAACTGTTTAGTGAATGAGGTAACAATAAAAGTACAACCCGTGCATTAGCAGAATATTTGTTTGTTCTTTATTTACCCAGGGTAGTATAGCTGTGCACAAGTGCTCATTTGCAGCAATGCCCTGCACTTAGAAACACACAGACATTAAAACTTGGTACCAGTACAACCACAGTCTTATACTGTTGGCAACTAAGCAGCTCCACCCAGTTGGGGGTTCAGTTCCCTGCTCAAGGACACTGATGATCATTCACTTCCTCATCCAGATTTTTTTTTAAAGCAATTGTAACACTCACCAAGTCCAAGATGTATCTGATGTGGAGTCCAACCAGGTATTGATTATTCTTAATTGGAAGGCCCAATCGTAGTATTTAAAGTTAGGTAGGGAAAGGCCAAAAAGTGTTTTTCGCCCTATAACTGCCAACAAAAAAAGGCAGATTTGAAATTTTGAGGAGTATTTCTGGATTAGTCTGGTTTCCGGGCTGTGTCTGTCTGCAATAATAAAAGTTGGTCCAGTGGTTTCTGAGTTCAGCTGTGCACACACGCACACACACATGCAATCGTGCATGCATGCATGCACACACACGCACACACACACACACACACACACACAGGGGTGAAAACATCAGATCCACCTTCCGGGCGTGGCATAATAAAATGTACCTTCCTGGCACTGCACTAGTGTGACGACCAGCAACACACTGTGTATCTGAGTTTTATCGTCAGAAAATGTCAATGTTTTGTGTGTACTGTGCTCGTGTGCTGTACCACAAATTGCCTCTCAGAGGACATTAAGTTTTCTATAAAGTTAAAGTCTTCCGGCCCAGCGGACATAATTATTCATTGAGTGGAAATGATCTCTGTGAAAGAATGACAGATCTGATCAAAGGGTTTCACTTATCCAAGAGTTATGCACTGCTATACTGAATCACATCAAAATGAGTTGCTAAGAAAATAAAATAAACTGTGTTTCAGGCTCTCAGCAGAATATGGAAAAGGTTGTACTATGGTTAATACCATGTTATACCAATTATGGCCACTTTGGCCATCATGAAAAAAATCACTGAGATGAGTTAGTTTATTGTGTTTCACTTTGCAAAATGTATTTTCTTTAATATCATTATTTTTTAGTGTAGTGGGAGTCTGGGATACATGAAGAGGATCGGATTCAAACTAGCATCCTTGCTTGCACTAATTGGACTGTGCGTACCACCATGAACTCCCACCATGGCATGAGCTGATTTAATCCCTACTTATTAATAATGATAGAAAATGCATAAAATAGTAAAATAGTTCCGTGGGCGTCACAATGCCTAAACGCCCAGTCCACACCAATGAGTTGCGATGCAGCAAAGAGATTGCTGCAGCAGAGAGAAGTTGCAGCGGCCCTGTTGCAGCAGTCAGCGCAGTTTGGGTGTTCTGTTTCTGTTGCAATTTGCAAGTGGTTGCAAGTTGCAACTTGCAAGTGGTTGTGTAAATTTCAACTGCAATTCCTTGCATACATACATACTAGTAATGAATCATAGATATATTATATATGTCTATGCTAGTAATAGTTCACGTGATTGTATACTAGGCCCGGTTCTTCCTACAGGCCGACGAAGCGGCGGCTTCGAGCGCCATGGGGGAGGGGCGCCAAATGTTTTTTTTTTAACATTCTTTTTTTTTTTTACTCTGTCCCAACTCTGTCTGCCCAGTGTCCCCCCAGTGCCCCCCCAGTGCCTCCCCAGTGCCTCCCCAGTACCTCCCCAGTGTCTCCCCAGTGCCAGTGTCCCCCCAGTGCCTCCAGAGAGCCTCCCCAGTGTCCCCACAGTGCCTCCCCAATGGACCCCCAGTGCCTCCACAGTGTCCCCACTGTCCCCCCAGTGCCTCCACAGTGTCTCTTCAATTTTTGGGACAGAGAAAAAAAAAAGAAAAAACTTTTTTTATTTTTTGAGGGGGGGGGGGGGGGGGGGGGGGCGCCGCGAAAAATCCTGCCTGGGGCGCCAGATTGCTCAGGACCGGCCCTGTATACTACACTGTGCTAGTGGGTGGGTGTGTCTATCCAACAGGAGAACTGATATCTCTGCTCAGATTTCTGAACCAATGAGAGCTCGCGAACAATGTCGCTACAGCTTCTTTGACGCGAGGTGATAGGCAGACTTTTTGCATGGGCGTAACCGTTGAGCTTTCGCCCCGTTAATTCAATGGGAAGTCTATATCCCATATCCCAGGGAGATTGTCACACTGTGATTGGCTAATTGTTATGTCACAGATGATTTAGCCCAATTACAGTGCGGCCATGCCATCGGGCTATGGGAGCCGAACATCAACAACGAGGAAGTAGCGAGGGGGAAGAGGAAGGCTCAGGAAGCCTCTTATAAATAAAAGAGGATTGGTTTGTACGTGTAACAGTGCAACTGTCATTTGAAGACGAACAGCGGACCCATTGAGCACCACCATGGCTGAGTAAGTTCCCTGTGACTTTTTACACTTTGATTTAGATTCGGTGCAGTTGATTGATGTTTGAGTCTTTAAGTCTGAGCGTAAAACTGACAAAATAAACTGAACTCACGTCTGTGTCACTGTCAATTGCACTTTTTTTGTGTATCCGATTTGCGTATGATTTAGCTTTCGATGGATGGCTAGCTAACCAGGAATGATGGCAATTCCTCAAGTCTTGAAATGACATTTGACATGAGAACGTGACGTGAGACTTTGAAATGTGTAGTCGGCTAGACTGTTACACACACCGTTGTACTCAAATCCATGGATATCATGCGTATAGGACTATGTCATGAAACCGAATAGGGGTTTGAATTGTCTACGTACTGACATTTGAGTTAAATGTTCCACTATCGAGAATTACTTTTGCCTACAGTGTGACATCATCGCGCCCTAGTATGTGCGTGCGAGTAGGGGAAGGGAATAGACGTCACCTGAGTGAGTCTTGTCGGGGGTGACAGACAGGTGGTTTTATTGGATTTGGGCATTTGGCTCTCTTTTTTTGGGGGGAAAATCGAATAGGTGGAATACGTTGCTACAGGGGGAAAAAAACTATATACAGTATTTAACTGGATATCCGTCTTTGGGTATTTAATAAGAAAAGCGCTATATAAGTCCCAGATATTATTATTATTATTATTATTATTATTATTGCTCCACCTCCAAGACTCGGCAAGCCAGGCCCCCTGTGTCTCAAACAAATGATGGCAGTATAATGATGTTTTTCAACATTACACAGCAATTTTAGCAAAACATGTTCTTGTCATTGAGCACATGAATTGCATACTTTTGTGAAAACCCAAGTTGCTTCTTCGTCTATATATTGGTGTAAATAAATGCTAAAGTTGGTGTGCCAGATGCACAACACACACATTTGTAAATATGATTATAGTTCCTCTCGCAGAGCAGAGCAGATATCCATATCTCTTTCCTCCATCTCCTCTGCAATACATCAATTTATAAATGTTTTTTTTATACTTCCTCTCACAGAGCAGACATTGCACTGATTGGTTTGGCCGTAATGGGCCAGAACCTCATTCTGAACATGGATGACCATGGCTTTGTGGTAAGCTATTTAATCATGTCATACTTATTTAGCATTTATTGAGTGCGTCTCCTGAGCCATAGGATGCAGTCACAACGTGGTCTTTTTCTTTCTTCCCCTTCATCCGAACCCTTCGCAGGTCTGTGCTTTCAACAGAACCGTGTCCAAGGTGCATGACTTTCTGCAGAACGAAGCCAAAGGAACCAAGGTGATCGGTGCAGAGTCTCTGAAGGACATGGTGTCCAAGCTGAAGAAGCCCAGGAGGATTGTGATGCTGGTCAAGGCTGGTCAGGCTGTCGATGACTTCATCGATAAACTGGTCAGTGGAGTGATGAGGAGTCATTACTGATCATGGTGTTTTATTTTTAACCCATTAGGACCTGATTCTACAAAATGACAGTTTTCTGAAATACATATCACTGGTGCTCAAACCTTTTCATGTCAAGGACACACAGAATTATCTGTATTTGGCTGCGACTCCCATCTAAAAATATTTAGATGGGAGTCTAAATAGAAGCAAATATTTTAGGTAAAAACGTTCGCTGTGAAAGAATATATATTCAAAGATTTGCACACATTTTTCAAAAATGGCAGATCTACACGCTCGTAGCGTGCACTTGGTGCCACGCTATAAGCTTTTAGATCGAGTAAACGAGTCACCCCTTTAACAACTGCGCGGCCTGGTATTCCTAAAGTAACATAAGTAAATTATGGTTAAACCTAACCTTATTCCTAACCTTAACCTCAGTAAAACTATGCCTAAACCTAACCCTATACCTAAAACTATGCCTAACCTTAAACTTATTTCTAACCTTATTCTCAGTAAAACAAAATAAAGAATACATGAACCGTCGGACTGAGTGGTCGGCAGAAAAAAACCGAGGGGCGAGAAGGTTTAGGGGCAACCATACCAGATGCCACACAGATGCATCCTTGGGTCTAAATGGGTTAATATTGTATTGTGTATAGCTTGTAAATTGGTTGGGAATTGATTTTATTTACACCAGCCACAATGCAAATGCTGTACATTGACATTTTGGCAGGTAATTGACCAATGTAGCTGGCTAGTATTTGTGTCATGGGCAGATCTCTGCCTACAGCACTTCCACTGATGCAGATGTGAACAGCAGCATTAATGGCCTCTGACAAAACTATGCCCACTACTTTAAAAACAAATATCGTCCTTATAAGAAGGACCACAAGTCTTTGGATTGGTTCTGCAGGGCAGTAATTTTTTCTACCCCCCCCCCCCCCCGTTTTAGCCCCTAGATGCCACCAGATGTATCAGGTTTCTAGGGGCAGCAGTGGCCTAAAGGTTAGATGAGTGCACTTGTCGAAGGTTCCTGGTTTGATTCTCCGGGCTGTCAGGAAAAAAAACCTGGGTGGGCAAGTGAATGGCACCACTTACTCCTCCCTCTCTCCCTGTCACCGCTGAGGTGCCCTTGAGCAAGGCACTGAACCCCCAACTGCTCCAGTGGAGATGCTCAGTGGCTAACAGTATAGACTGTGTATTAATGTGTATGTCTGTCTAAGCATTTCTATGTGCAGGGCTAACCCTTTCTGAAAATGAGAACTTGTGCTCCCCTGGGTAAATAATAAGAAGATGGAGATACCTGGTGAAATATTATTTTTAAATACAGTAAAGGTGTGCTCTAGAACAGGTTTCCAACCACTGGTACTAGTACCACTGGTGGTACACAGGACTGAGAGGAGTCACCCAAAAAAGGAGAAAGTGGAATGAAATATTTATATTACTACAGGTAGATCTTCTGACCAAGCAATTGTTCGAAATAGGCTATCCAGCCGTGCTGAAATGGGCTTGACAGTGCACCTAGCCGTTAATAGAAGACTGGAGAACGGATTAATCACATTAGAAATATCATCAGTTTTGTCAGAGCAGCAGTATTATTGGCTTAGGAATGGAAAAGGGCGGGTATACGCTCCTGTATTTTGACCTCAGTTATTATGGTGGTACTTGGAGAGCCAAATATTTTCTGAGGTGGTGTATAAAAAGGTTGGGAACCTATTATTATAGAATAATGCAAATGTTGCTGAATTTATTTTCCTCTGTGTAAAAAAACAAATCCCTATTAAGTTTACTGAAAAGGGAAGAATTGCAGCTTCTGCATTCTGACTGATTATACCTGAAATGGCTTTTTTTTGTGTGTTTTACCAAAGGTTCCTCTTCTTGAGACTGGGGACATAATCATTGATGGGGGCAACTCTGAATACAGAGACACAACAGTAAGTCACAGAGAAATTGTGTTTACCTAAGGCATTAGTCTTTACTGCTTTAGTTTACTGCATAGTGTTTTCTGACTGTGTGTGTGTGTGTGTGTGTAGCGGCGGTGTAGGAGTCTGAAGGAGAAGAATCTACTATTTGTGGGCAGTGGGGTCAGCGGTGGAGAGGAAGGAGCACGCTATGGACCTTCACTGATGCCAGGAGGACATATAGAAGCCTGGTGAGAGACATGACACTCTACGGGGGGGGTGGAATTAAGCAAGGCGTCTCAAAGTTGGCACACAATGTTTTATTGCAGAGTTACTATTCAGAGTGCCACTGAATGCACTCAGTGAGCTTATTGCTGCACGGTTGTGTTTCTCTCACAGGCCACACATAAAGGACATCTTCCAGGGCATTGCTGCCAAAGTCGGAAAATCACCATGCTGTGATTGGGTCGGTGAAGTACTTTGTTGTTGTGGAACTATGTAACCCCCGCCCCCCTCATGATGATGATGATGATGGTAAATAATCTTTTAAAATGGTTCTATACTTCTTCTTTTTTTTTACACAGGTGGGTGACGAGGGTGCAGGTCACTTTGTGAAGATGGTTCACAATGGTATTGAGTATGGAGACATGCAGCTCTGCTGTGAGGCCTACCACTTGATGAAAGATGTCCTGGGCATGAACCATGATGAAATGGCACAGGTAAGAGTGTCACAAGGTTATGAACACAGCTTCTATGCCCCCCCATTCATGGCACAGCACTGACTTTATCTGTTCATATCAACAGCCTTCTTGTTGTCAGTTTTACACGGTCATAAATAAAATGCCATGGTAAAGTCACCTGCCTGTTTATAAGGAAGGACGTCCACACACCAATCTCAAGCTCACATGCACTTTATTAATCAGACGGGTACAAGGTTTTGACCCTTGTGGGTCTTCGTCAGGTATGAGCAATGACAGAGCATGCGTGTTTATATACGTCCCCTGCCTGGCCTTCTTTCACAACTCTACTCTCACTACTTTACTTTTTGTTTAAATGCTATTAGACTTTCGACAACTGGAACAAGACGGAATTGGACTCCTTCCTCATTGAGATCACAGCCAATATCCTGAAGTACAAGGACTGTGATGGGGAACATCTACTTCCCAAGATCCGAGACAGTGCCGGCCAGAAGGGGACAGGGAAGTGGACTGCCATCTCAGCCTTAGAGTATGGCACACCTGTCACCTTGATTGGTAAGGGAGAGGAGTTGGTTTACCATGTTCTAGACAAGGAAGTGGCTATTTGTCCTGTTCTCTTCTTCCCTGGCTGGCCATTGTTGACAGTCGGAGGCCATGTTTCAGTACACTACATCTGTTTTTCTGTCAACAAAGTAATTAGCTCTTTGCTAAGCCCCACCCACTCCACTCTGCGATGGCAAGTTCTCACCCATTGAGATGTATGTTAAATGATGGGATTTCTCCATATAAATCAATCATTTCAGTAGCAAGAGCTTCTAAATTTAGTTAAGGACTGCAGTAGGCTATGCACTGGACTAATGTCCATGACATTATTTCAATAAATTAGAAATGCTAGGAAATGAGGGAAAAACGGTATCCAACTCGATCAACTTAACAACCGTCCAACGGGAGTTTTCATAAATGTCAGTCGTGTAACTTTTCCGGCGTTAAGCTATGTATGTGTTCAACAACACAGCCATGCAAAATGACATTGACAGCTATGAGGTGTCAAAAGCTTGCCATCCTTAGCAACGGTTGCTAAACTATTTGGCTGCCATTATGGCTTGTAAACTCCAAACAAGAGACTGATCAGTGGACTTGACAGAACAAAGTACAGTTCAATACAAGGTCTGCTAAGAGGATTTAAAAGCCAAGAAAGCCTATGGCTTGAGACTAGTTGCACACCTAAAGCACCCTTACATTTGTTTAACCACGGTGCCTCTCACAAAAAAAAAATTTTTAGTGACACATTTTGTGAAGTATAAATTAGACTCCTTTCTATTGGATGATTGTATCTCGAAATCAGTTGAAACTTGCATACACTACAGTAAGTTCTATTGGGGTCAAATGAGAAAGTAAATATGATGTGATGTTATAGATATTACCGTATTCACTGCTCTACAATATATTCTTACTGTAAAAGTCCGATCAGCAGCGGTGGAGCATACAAGGTCAAACGGTAGTAGCCAATATGTTTTAAATTGTGTAATGTTGGGATATTCCCTTGTTATGGCCTCTTACCAGTATTACCAGTCTGTGCCGGGGGATCTAAAATGAGAGGAAGAGATAGAGGCAGAAGAAAAGGGCCTATTGTGTGAGGGTTGAGCCAGTGTGTATCCATGGGAAGGCAAGTGGATAGGCAGGCTCAGCACTCTGCATGGCTGGGTTTCAACCCTTAGTATGGATGACATTCCACAACCCGATAGGAGGAAGAGAACAGTCACAACAGAACAACCTATCATACTTTTCACTTTTTCACAACTCTGTACTCTCACCGTCACCACTCCCTCTCTCTCGCTGTCCCTCTCTTGTCGTTGCACCCTATAGCTGTAACAGTTTTTTTTTGCAAGTCATGCTTACTTAAACATTTTCTGCCTCATCTTAACTACTTAAGCGATATAAATCGGCATTTCACAAATTCTATCGAAGGAAAGCAGGACTGTACCTGCTGTTTGAACTTCTGTGCTATTGTGGTAAAGGAACTGGCATTTAATGCAGTGGAAGTTTACTTCCTTTTAAATATGGCAATGGCAAGTCGGTCTGCTTGTGCTTAAAGTGCTGAGTCATCATGGTGAGTGGGTGACCTATTGTGTTTACCTTGGGACTTCATCAGCCCCGTAAGGTACTTGATGTCAGCCTTGTCTTGGCAGAGAGGTGGCACATATTTGGTGACGCGTATCTTTTATGAAAGAAGAAAGGGAATATAGGCCAACCATTGAGTCATCAATCCGTAGCCTTCCCGGCCACGGACTGATTCAGATGCTGCCACTTGGAAAGTGTCTTCACAGTCACAAAGCCACGGGCACTGTGCTGAGAAATGGCTTCTTCCACCAGACAATCAGGTTTATGAACGAGCAGACCAGGAAGGAAGAACGATAATAATAATACGTTTCGGAAAGGCTAATCTCTCCCCCATCTGCGGGCGTGCGTGTCTCTACACAGGCTGTCTTTACAATCTCACACACAGCCTCTCGCACGTGTACCTCAATATTTATGTGCATTGACATGGCATTAATGGTAGGGGGGGAAACAAGACATTTTACTTCAAAATGTATTTGTTCTTGAAATAACAGTTATTTGTCGTCGACTAATACAATTTACAACCTTTTATTTTGCCAACTCATAAATTGTAATTTATTAAACAGTGACGTTGTTGAATGCATACATGTGAAATATAAAAGTTACAAATAATAAGTGTGTGTGTGTGTGTGTGTGTGTGTGTGTGTGTGTGTGTGTGTGTGTGTGTGTATATAAGATGTAGTAATCGGTTTTCAATTCACTGTTCATTCAAACTGTCTGCTTGGCAGAGTGCACAGCTGCTGTGTACAGCTCTTACAACATGTGATGTACTCAACCACACTAACCCTGTCTCCAATCCATGCAACTCTCCTTGTCTGTGTCTCTCAGGGGAGGCTGTCTTTGCCAGATGTCTGTCTTCTCTGAAGGAGGAGAGAGTGCAGGCCAGCAAGAGCCTGGCTGGGCCCCAGGGAGTCAAGTTCACTGGTAACAAGACTGCCTTCCTGGAGGACATCAGAAAGGTAGAGAATGCACATCAAGGATAGGCAGAAAAAAAGTAAAGCAATTGGGGTCGTAGTCAAGCTGTCATTAGTCAAACGTGCACATTGTCAGTGGAACATTGTGACGCAGCTAGGAATGCCAAATCCACAGCACTGTTTAGGCTCACTTGGGATACTTGAGGAAACTTGACATTGGCCTCAAACTAGATGCCACAGGGTCTAATAATGGCTTGTGTTCCCTGTCCAATCTTTAGCCGTTGATGGTCAGTTATAAGTGGATGCATCTTTTTTAAATATTGCTGCAAGGTTAATATTAACAGGACCATACAAAGCATCATATAAACCAAGTTAACTAAGTAAGGAAGAACTGTAATCTGTAGTGTACAGATTAAAGCACAACAGAGTAAAAATGCTACTGTTTCCCTCTTTAAAAAACAAACTAATACATGTGTTTTTTTTGTTTGTTTTTTCAGGCCCTCTATGCTTCCAAGATAATCTCATATGCCCAAGGCTTCATGCTACTGAGACAGGCAGCCAAGGAGTTTGGCTGGTGCCTTAACTACGGTGCCATCGCTCTGATGTGGAGGGGAGGGTGTATCATCAGAAGGTACAGTACAGTACAGTGAACCCTGGCTGGGGCACACGGTTTCTTCACATCACACCACACTTTGTCCTCTGTCTTGTGCAACCTCTGTCAACAGCTGTCGCTTACTTACTACTGATGGTGAAACTATGGTCAGTTAAGGCTACTCTACAAGTGGCTTCATAAATTGGTTTGTAAGAGAACTGGTAGCTAATTTTACATGTATATTCCCCATATACAGTATGTACACATACCAGACCAGACAGTGGTTAGTGTCCGCCCTGAAATTGGGGGGGTCGGGGTTCGGTTCATACAAAGGATAATATATTAGATTGGCGGGTGAGATAAATTACAAATGATTCCCGGGCACGGCTACGGCTCACCACTCCAAGAGATGGGTCAAATGCGGAGAACAAATTTCAATGCGGTAATGTATGTGACAAATAGTAGGACTTTGACTTTGATACTCTAATCACTGTAAAATCCTCATTAGCCAGATTTATAATCATCAAATGGGTGTTGGATAGAGAACCAGCTGCAGTATGTTGTAATCCTTATTGAGAAAGAGGTGATGAGGTTTCCTGTCCAATGAGAATGAGAGGGGAATGGGGAAGTATCGGATTCTGAAATGTATTCTATACAGTATGTGCAACCTGGCAGGTGTGTTGCATAAACCTAAAACAAATAGGACACTCCATAATGACTTCTCATAATCTGTTCTGAAACTAGTTTCAAAGGGCAATGTGCTCGGTGTGCTTATTTGAAGCTTAGTACTGTACATTCTGCAAGGTTAAGTTTAATGGACAATGATTCTTTGATACACTATTGTAATTGCGAACGCAGTGATTGCGAACGCAGTGAGCATTTACTATGAGACCCAGCAGATCATGTCTGTCTGTGTGTCTGTCTGTCTGTCCCGCTGTAACACCACCCACCCACCACCAGAGGGCGCAGCTGTATCACACACAAAAACACACGCATGCACGCACACACACACACACGCACGCACGCACGCACGCACGCACGCACGCACGCACAAACACACACACACACACAAAACTTAACTTAAAAAAAACTTAACTTACAAAAAAACTTAACTTAAAAAAAAAACTTAAAAAGGAAAAACTTTAAAAGGAAAGAAACTTAAAAAAAACTTAACTTAAAAAAAAACGTAACTTAAAAAAAAACTTAAACACAAAAAAAGAGAACTTAAAAAAAACCTTACAAAATTACGTAATTTATTCTAATTGTTGTTTTTGCAATTTACGAGCTGCGTTCGCTTCCCGCGTTCGCGCGTCTTACTTGTTACTAATTATATGATTTTTATTTTGCCATTTTTTTCCCTTTTTTTTGATGGAAGCCCATTTCCACCACTGAATGAAAATACTGGAAAGGATTTTCCTTTTAGTTTTACATGCAATTCAAATGTTTACCTCTCTCTCCATCTCGCAGTTGTAAGAGGAAAACAATCACACCCGTGTGAACTGAGTGGTGTAAGGTCTTATATAGACTGATCAGCTGTGGTCTGAAGTAATGTCTGACGTAATGAAATCACACCCGTGTGAACTGGGTGACCATAGCAACCATGCTCATTTTTTGGTACGAACAGACAGACAGACAGACAGACAGACACGTAAACTAACAAAGCCAGTTGTAGGAGTGGTTTACACCACTCAAAAACTGGGTTCTGTTAAAGAGATTTTGAGATGGGACAAAAAGCACTTCAGGCTTTTTTTCCCCCTGTGGTGGAAAATCCATATTTCTTTGCTACTGTGTGTTGGATAACATCTTGTGTTTTCCCACCTCCATCAGTGTCTTCCTGGGGAAGATCAAGGAGGCGTTCGACAGGGACCAGGACCTTCAGAACCTGCTGCTGGACGACTTCTTCACTAATGCAGTACAAGAGTGCCAGGTAGGCAGTGGTGTTGGGACATAACACGTTGGGACATAACTGTTACAGTAACGTATTATTTATTTTAAAATGTCATTAACTCTGTTACCGTTACTACATGGTGCGTTAGTTACTCTGTTCTTTTTCGTGTAGTCTCAGCTAGAGACTGAAGAACGTGAGTTTTTTTTTTTTTGCGGCTGCCTGCAGTGTAGTGCAGGGGAGCTGCCGTGTTACTGAATAAGGTTGTCATGGCGGCGGCAAAGTTTCTCCAAATGGGCTATATAATCCTATATGATATAGTCTCACTACTTCACTTTTGTCGAGCACAAAGAAGAACGTTTCAATGTAAGTTATGTTACTAACCTAAAGACCCAGGCAGCACAGACAACTTTTGCGTGCGTGTGTGGATTTATAAACAATCGGTAAGAGCAGCTATCTGCACATACAATGGTCACTGGAGCAGTAGAACCCCTGTTGTCGCTAGCCTATACTTAAAGAAAATAACTAACATACTCACTTTTTGGTGTAAGTAATTGGTAAAGTAACAGTTACTTATGAAATTAAGTAACTAGTAAGTTACTGTATAGTTACTGGTTTTCAGTAACTATAGCACAACACTGTAGGTAGGAGGAAGTGGTGAATGCCCAAATCACCACAGGCAATTTGTCAAGAATATTTCCTCTTGCAAGGAGGCAAACTACAGTACTGCTACCATCGATTATTGTCTCCACCAGGCCGAAGGCATGGGGAGAGAGTATGTTTTGCACTCCGTCCGTGTGTCCGTCCTTCCTTCCGTCCGTCTGTGTACAGCTAATCTCCGGCACCGTTAACCCGGTCGATGCCAAACTTTGCACACACACTCCCTGGATGCACCTCTGCCCCGCATTTTCCAGAACGGCCTGTTATAGCGCCACCATGAGGCAGCTTTTCAAATTTTTTACCTAAAACTGCACCGATCTGCGTGAAACGTTGCATGCACACTCCCTAGAGGCCAAGGACAAACCTTTGACCTGCATTTTTCGCATCTGCCTTTTATAGCGCCACCAGGAGGCCGACTTTTGTAAAACACATTTTTTGATATTACTCCTCCAGATTCTGTCCAAAAATCTCACAAATCGTTACACAGTATCTCTATGGTCATGTGCTCAAGTCAAGGATCTGTCCGATATTTCATATTCCATCCTAATTGACTATAATTGGCTTTCACAGTTTGCAAGATTGCCCTGTTTTGAACAAAAGCCTCAAATCATGAACACAGCATGCAATTTACGTGAAATCTTTCACACATTTTCTTACTAGGCTGAGGAATATATCCCACCCTTTTCACATTGGCCTGTTATAGCGCCACCAACAGGTTGATTTTTGCAAAACACATTTTTGGAACAAAATGCCTCAAGTCATCCAATTGCCATCAAAGGCAAACATGTTTATATTACTCCTAAACATTTTGCCAAACATCTCACACAGTCCTATCCTCCTGGTGGAGACCTGTGCCCAGAAGGGCACTTTTTCTAGTTTTCTTTGCGATTATTCCATTGTCTTTTTTTTTATATATATATATATATATATATATATATATATATATTAAAACCAATTACTTAATTGTATTATAATTGATTAAATCAATTGGTATGATTAACCACTTAATCCCTATTTTATATTTCAGTGTACAATCGTGTCTCACAAAAATAGCCAATCTACAAGTTTACATTGCATCACATGTAAACTTGTGACACCATGTGAGCTTGTAACTCATAAAAAGACTAATCAGGAATTATGCAAACAAAATTGCAGACGAAATGTGGTGGATACAATGTGTGAAAGCACTGTGCAATACATATCAAATCATATTTTATGATGACATCACCCTGATGTGTCCGATGACAGCTCAAGGAGGAGTGAGTCGGGTGGAAAGAGCAACTCCTCCCCACAGAATTCCCATTTTAGACCAGAGGCTGATTCTAAAACACCTTCAAATTGCCACGCTATCTCCTCTCGCCTGTCTATTAATTATAACTTCATGAGACAACTTCATTCTCATACATGACAAGAATTGTCTGTCGTAAAAGAGCCATGTAGGAGGATACTTGACAAACTAAATTGAGATGTGCCATGGTCATCATCAACTCTGATGGACGAACAAGGAAGGAAGGAACTACAGACAGATGGACCTCCTAACATATCTAGTGCGTTTAAAAAATCAAATGCACTCAAAAGTCTATTGACTTGTCGGTACAGTAAATGTCTCAGACAAGTCGACTACAGAAATGGTAGAATACTGGGTCGTCCCTAATTGCAATCTGCTGTAATATACTGTAGGTTTGCGGTGTTGAATTTGATTCATTGTGAATCTAACCATGCTTTGGTCTGTTCCCATTCTTGCTGTAGGAGTCATGGCGCAGGACGGTGAGCACAGGCGTCCAGCATGGCATCCCCATGCCCTGTTTCACCACGGCACTTTCCTTCTATGATGGGTATAGACATGCTGTGCTTCCAGCTAACCTTCTCCAAGTAAGTCCGTTGATAGTGGAAAACTAACTCGGTCTGAACATATGGCTAACTGTGGGGAGTGCATGAGATTAAAATGATCTTGTTTCAAGTAGCTGGTTGTAGTAGGTCTGTTTTGGTCCTTGTGGGGATTTAAGAGGGCTTTATCCCTAAATGGCTAATCTTATTAGGCTTTTTATTTTATTTTTAAATTTAGATATTTTTGGGGCTTTTTGCCTTTATTGATAGATGTATAGTAGGTAGACATGAAACGGTGGGACAGTAAAATTTGTCGGGATTGGGACTCTAACCCGCGTCATGCTGGATTACCAGCCAAGGTGCCTGGACTGCTAAACCGGTACAGGCTGGCATTTTTTATTTTAAAATAGTCAATCTACACTACAAGCTCTAAGCTCACAACGTGTCAGATTTTTAACTATTCAAGATAATGAAGGGATAAGGTGCTGTGCAAGATGGGGCCCTGTGTGTGTGTGTGTGTGTGTGTGTGTGTGTGTGTGTGTGTGTGTGTGTGTGTGTGTGTGAGGTGAGGTATGAGTTTCTATATCCTTAAGCAGACTTACCAATGCTGAGCTGTCTATTTAAAACCTGTTCAGCGCATTTAAAACCAATTTAAGAAATGTATTGTCATGGATCAGCATAAAAAGGAAACTGCTTATGGGTCAGTTTCTTCTTTCTCACCTTTGTGTTTGTCTGGCTACCTCACTGAATTTAGGAATCTTTGGAAATCATCCACAATCATTAAAATGGTACCTTTTCTGTTCTCACCTTAGGCCCAGAGGGATTACTTTGGAGCCCACACATATGAGCTGCTGTCCAAGCCTGGCACCTTCATCCACACCAACTGGACCGGTACTGGTGGAAACGTGTCCTCTTCTTCCTACAATGCCTAAGGTGGAATTCCACATCTAGTCTGCAAAATAAAATGATAAACAAGACTGAAGACCATGTGGGATGTGGGCAGGTGCCTACGAAAGTATTTCCATTACACATTCCTTCTCTCCAGACAAGCCTGAATATTTTAAGACCCAACATATTTCACTTGAAAACAAGTACAACTTGTATTTTATTGAAATACTCAAAATGATATTGTTACTATTTTATTTATGAAGTGGAATCATTTTACGTATACATGTGTACTCTACCACTTTGAATTAATGGAATGTGTTCTGATATAGGGCATTTTTCTTGCCAGTCAGTAAAAAAGGTGGCAAACGGGATGGTCTGGGCTATCAAGTTACTCATCACCAGTCATGTTTGCCTCAGAGTTCAAAAGGTGAACCATTGCACTGTACTGTATTAGGCTAAATAAAGACTTCAATCCCTTTATAATACGCTTGTATGGTTCTTACTCCCTAGCCAGGTGTAACAGGATTGTGTGTGTTTCACTCTTTATGTAGCCAGGAGTAAAATTGGGCAGCACCTGACTTGGCATACCATATGTTTTGAGTGGGTTGCTAACTTGCTAGATACCGGCTATGTAATACCCGGTGTATATATAACTTACCTGTCTAGTCAAAAACTGAAACCATTATTACAGTAGGCTGATTAATTAAGGATACTCACCTTTAGTTGGGTTGTTCATTGCACGACCCGTAGAAGTTATACCTTGTTGTAAAGGCGACTAATCAACATTAACAATCTAAAATACGATACCAATTGGTATTATTGACGGGGAGAGAAATAATCGACCAAGTTATGTTTCCATTTACTTATCCACATTCCAAACTGGCTGGATTTCACTGGTCCTACACAGGTCTCTCAAGCTGTAGTTGCAGTCAATGTCCAATAGATGGCCCCTGTGGTTCTTGGTTCTTTAGGTTTTCCAGCAGTATCTGAAGAAGGTAGCCTTGCTGTAGTAACAGGCCCTTTCTGCTAGCAGCAGATTTGACTGCCAGCCCAGAATTATCTGCAATTGTAGGTATGTAAGAAACCAATGGATAGGTATTAACATCATGTTAATAGGAGGGTGCTGTAAGGGAAACCTAGGGGAGTTGAATGACGAGACCACATCCACATGTCTAATTAGAAAGATGCACTCAGTAGAGAGCAGATCCCTTCATCTTACTGAGCGGTGCATGTGATGACAATGTTTTGTGTGTACATGGAAAAGGCACAGGGCAATGGGGAGGAAGGGCTATGATAAAGGATGTCGATTGTTCATTATTTGTCAGTTATGTTTAGGGGTGAACTGCAGGGGAACACAATCGGTCAAGGAATTTTAATAATCTGCATGTCTGTCCAACTTGACATACAGTAATAGTAAAAATAATGTAGTTCAAGCATGCAGGCAAAGTGCAACAACGGGACGGGTAGGACAAGACCGGTTTTCATGGATTTGTAATGTGATGTGTACTCCAACCATTTTGAATGGAGTGTTTTGATAAGACATTTTTCTTGCCAGTCAGTACTATGCAAAGAGGTTGAGCAAATTAGTGTCTCCTCCAAACAGGTTATCCTATGCTGGCTATCAAAAAGGACCAGTATGGTGAGACAAGTCGTCTGTGTTGGCCTCTTTTGAACTACTTTCACATTACATTGCAATAGTAAAGCACATTCTTACAGTAACGTCAGAGCTTCTTACACAACAGTGTGACACCTGTAATTTAACCACAAAGCTTCACAGCAGTGCACCTGCTTGCTGCTCCTATAGTTTAGGTCTTTGCAAGACCATTGTGTTTTGGATTTACTACTTTTCCACTTTTGAGTCCACTTTATGGAGCCATTGTGACTGAAGCCAAACCTCTGGGTTTTCTCATGGTGCATTGTTTGGCTGTTCCGATTAGAACTTTGTTCCTTACGTGCACAGTAGATAAGCAAATGCAACTTTTAATAACATGCTGGCTACATAAACCTTAATTTTCATATAAAAAGGATGATCCTAGCATAAATTGACAGTCCCATATACACTGTGGTCCAGTGTCCCTTGTTTTAAAGTGATCATTCTCCACAATTAAGGCCTAAATAAGTGCACAATTTGTAATGTGGACTTACTAAACAAGGGTTGAATTATTAGAGTAAGGCTAAAGGCCAAATAGGGACCCCTGTCTCTTAAAACATTTAAAGAAAATAGATGTAGGCCTACAAGCTGTGAAGCTCGCAACAGTGTGAGCTTGTAGATAGGCAATGTCAGCCGAGATTTGGAGGGGAAAAAAGTACAGACCCAGTCAATGAACTGCTTAATAAACCCTGTGGGTGCCGGTAGCATAATAGAAAGACAGCACTGTTTGTATGTGCAAAGTCTTTAAGTGCAATATTCCCCCCCAGCTGGAAAGATAATTACATGATACAGGTATGTGGCATAATGCAGAAAGAAAGACATATCAAAATGTCTAGTAGTGCACATCAACTTTCAAAGGAAAAAACAAATGGACAAACTTAGCAGTCCAATCAGCTTTTGCTGTTGGTGTATGATTAAATGTATGAATCAGAAATTTACAATTCTCCATTTACAAATCTGTGGAAATGACATTGCTCTGCCTCTGCCCATAAACTAGTGTAACAAGGTACATTCCCCATGTTTGTCTGTGGTCCAAAAGCTGCTGAATGGTGGGCAGAACTGGCAACAGATGCGTTTTGTAATACAAGCGGTCTAGTACATGACTGCTGGCATCAACTGCATAAGTGCACCACCAAGTAGGGCTGCACAACTGTGCATAAGACCAATTAATGGTCACAAATATCTTGCAAGAATAAAGATTTTAACCATAATCATGCAACTGTATCACCATCATTACTACCCGGTCCCTCACGACGGGCCCATCAAGTCAAATTAAAGGCTCTGGTTGATGACATCCAGCAGGAATACATGTTGACATTGATTAAATTAAGCTAGTTTCAAAGAATCCTTCAGACTGTACTCTTGTTTATGGCTGGTATCCCAACAGACCCTCAAAACATTCCCAGGCAAATCTTCAGAAGCTGAGATATGTTTTTTTAACTTAATAATTAACATTAGGAATTAGAAATTCACATTTATATTACATTGCTAATTAAATGCCAACCATTTTAGAGGACTTGTCCCAAGAATTTCTGCATGTAGTGCTACCTAAAGGCAGCATAGGAGATGTGATGTGTATCACAAAAACTGCCGGAATGGAGTAACATTTTCTTGGCAATTAGGTACAATATGGGTTCTACTCCTAGCAAAACAATGCTATCAATGCCTTATCTACATTGAGAGAACAACAGTTGATTAAAAAAAATTCAAACTTTTATTTTACACCCAAGGACTAAAAAGCTTTCAATGATCAATACACAAGTGAGGATTCCTGCTGGCATGTTCAATCAACAATTATCAAAATTCCCTGCAAAACTGATTCATGTTACAATCAAGCTCTTAAAAAAAAGAAAAAGAAAATAATGAACAAAATCCACTTGATGCCCAATTGAAATTGTACAGTTGAACGACATGAAAAGAAATTAGTGAATAAATTCCTTCCATTACAAATTGAGTTTGTTATTTAGACAATTGACAAGAAAATAAACCATTGATATAAAGCCAGGTCTAAACAGTTTGGGACAAACAAAGGCATAAACACTGCCAAACAGACATTTAGAGGTGTATCAGTTAATTTTAGTCCTACACTTGAGGTGAAATTATAGGTACAAATAAAAAAAAATACCTCAGGCCAATCGAGTGTCGTCCGTTCTAAATTTAAATAGCGGGTTGTCTGAGTGTTCTTGTAAGCGAAGTTCCTTTTCAGGATTAAGGCATTCTTGCAGCATGTCCACTGTTGGTTTGTGCTGGCCCACCCAACAATGCACCAAACTCCAGTCCTCAGCTTCTCCAAATTTGACTCCAATCTGGATTCAGATGAAAATCTGGGCTGGCCATGTCCAAGGTCCCTACACATGCGAATTAAAGTTTTGGCAGTTCAATTAATGTGGGAAAAAATAAGTCACTGTAAAGAAGGCAACATACCTAGTCAAATTTAGTTTTTATTTGAGACTTCCCTTTGATTCACAAAAACATAGAAAATGCATTCAGAACCACGTCAAACACAAACTTTCAATGGGGACTGGTCACCCACACGCCACTCCAGCCAGCCAATGAGGTTACACTTGCATCAATACACACTTCCAAGCTCCCCCAATGCTGTCCACACAAACCTCACCAGCACTAAGTCACATTTTCACACAGAAAAGGGGTGGTAACAAGGAGAAATTAAAGCACACATCATACACTGCATTCACATCAAGTCAGACAAGATAAAGCTACGAGAGGGTACAAATACTCATAGCACATAACATTTCACTGCTTTTTTTGTTTGTTTTTTTTAGATTTAAGCTTGATAGAATAATTTGAGAAAAGTAGAGACCTTAGGGATCTCGAGAGATGCAAAAAATGTCCTTGATGCAATTAGGAACACACTCGTACTGGTTTCTTCCTCTCACACTCGCACAAAAGCCACAGGTTCTTCCATCTCTCTCAGGCATTTGGCTCTTAGAAAAATGTTTGCACAACCAGTCCTTTCCACACGTGCTTTCATTTTGCTCTCCCGTTCGCTCACTCTCAGTCTCACTCTGTCCACTACCAATCCCACTCATTTGATCTTTAAAAAGCGATAAGAGCAGACAAGATTTTCTAAATCCATGAAAAGGT
This sequence comes from Electrona antarctica, assembly GCF_951216825.1. Classification (NCBI taxonomy): domain Eukaryota; kingdom Metazoa; phylum Chordata; class Actinopteri; order Myctophiformes; family Myctophidae; genus Electrona; species Electrona antarctica. The sequence goes on from NC_136807.1 coordinate 43,604,732, forward strand.
GAGAGAAAAAGAGACAACACCCACCGTCTAACACAGTATATGAAGAGTGAAGCTGTGTTCTTTGATGGCAAAGCATTTACACATGGGAAGAGGGGTATTGATACTGAGAAGTCTGAGATCGGTCGAACATTGCTGCCCATGAGGCGCTTCCTCCCGGGAAATTGGAAAAGAGTTGCTGAACGGCTGTAGAAGAGATTTTCATGAGGGCGATTTCCATAAAATGTGAAACAAAAAAATTATACAATCGGCTGCACAGAGATTAAACAATATCAATGCCATTAACATACAGTGGCTGGGCAGCAAGGGGGGCTTATCAGATATTCGTGCATGTTTCAGAAATATATACCTTGCATGCACAGTCAATCATGTCTCAAATTAACATTTTCTCAAAAGGAAAAAAAAAAGTAATGTGGCAGATTCCACTAACAAACTAAACACTTCAACCACTCAACTGGCTACATAATTAGTCACACAAGTATAAATTTCCTCTCAAACAAAATAAAAAGGCATTTCTTTCTTAAATAGTCAGGACATAAAGATATGACTCATTTTTTTTCATCCCCCTAAACCATACTTACCCGGATTAGCCTAATGAAGAAGAAATAAAAATAAAGATTAACTCAAAGCTCTCTACATTCCCCAACTAGAAGATTTGGACTCCATAGAGGTGCCAAAGCCAGAGCTGAAGCCACTGCTAGAAGCCGAGTTAGTGCCCGCAGCCCAACCGAGGCTAGCGGAGTTGGGGCTGCTATAACTGGTGCTAGTAGAGCCATAGGTCTGATCTCGGGTTGTTGTGGCTGTGCCAGTACCGGCGGCCGTCTGACCCTGCTGGTTAGCCAGCATACCCATCATACCCCAACTGCTCTGCAGCGCTGCCTGTGCAGCGGCCATCATTGCTGGGTTGAGGCCGAGAGCCCCAAAGTTTACCCCACTGCTATTGCTACCCATCCCACCACGATTAGTGCCATAACCCTGACTAAACCCACCAGCCCCAAACCGACCTCCTGCTGCTCCCATCATTTGTTTACTATTATTGTGCTTAGGCTCGGCGTTGGAGATGTGCACACTGACACCCTTGACGATAAGGTCCTCCCCACAGAGTGCCTGTGCGACCTGGAGGAGAAAAAAAATAAAAAGCAGGGAAATGATGACGCAAACACATCTGACCACACGCACGGATACCACGATGCACACACAGTATTGCAAGCTGAGATTGAGAGAGAAACCCCCTACCTGGTCATCGGCAAAGGTGACAAAGGCAAACGCCCGGAATGGTTTGGGGATGAAGACGTCAGTGACCTCGCCATACTGCATGAAGAACTGCCTCAACTCATCTGTGGTCATGTCCTCTGTGCAGCGGCCAACAAAGATTTTACGGCAGCGCATCGGCTCATCAGGACCCGCCTATGACAGACAAGACAGCAATCCAATCCAGTTAAGCATTCTATTATGGCGTGTATAAAAACAATACTCACCACTTTGTGAAGAATAAAAAGTAGAATATAGGCTCTGTCCTAGGTTTTCAGAAGGTGGCATAGACATTTTCCTACAGCTGTTTGTTTTGAACAGGAAACATGTGAAGGTGTCTTGTGTTTCTGGTTCAAATCGGCTGCTGACTGAGCCAATCAAACAAAGTTACGGGTAAACTAACTGGAAACAGGCACATCACCTTCCGAAAACATGGGACTGCAGTTATGTGCAGAGCCTATTTTGCTTTCTAACAGCTATATTGTATGTGTATTGTGTATGCAACAATAAAGCACCCAACAAAAGGTTTCCAATGTACCTTTGAGTTGGGGAGTTTGCAGTCACACCATCTTCCATCGATCATGTGTCTCTGAGAGATCACTTTGGTTTGCGTCTCCCACTCGGTGAACCGGACAAACCCAAACCCTTTTGAGTTTCCTGTCTTTACATCTCTCTTTACCTGCAGGTAATGACATTTATGAGTAATTTATTTTTTTATTTTTGAATTATTCATACAGACTGCCACACATTCACAGACCAGAACGTTGGCATTAATTACCTGAACCATGATGACTTCACCAAAGGTTGCGAAGTAATCTTTCAGGTCTTGCTCTGAGGTCTTCCACGGTAGTCCTAGGACAATGAGATCTGATGTCTTCTGAAATCCCCTCTTGACTTTGGATGCAGAGGCAGCATCCATTTCATCCATCTTCCTTTTGTTGTCTATTTAAACAAAGTATGCACATTTTAATATAAACACTCAATGCTAAACTGATAACAAAATCATCCATGTTAATTTATGCATTTGTAACTAGTTTTACTAGCCCACTTATAACAACAATGTGAGTGCTTCATCATTGTGGTATATGCACAAAGAAACTGCAATTTATGAACATAAAGCTGGAATAATGAGGTAGGTCTTCAAATCTATGCATGGCTGCATTTCTTCCCCATTTGTAACTCGAGAGTACACATATGTAACCATAGTAGTAAGTGTCAATGTTGTTGTTACATTTGAACACTAGTTCAAATAAGTGTACATTATTATTACCATCACCTTTAGGGTAATTGACGACGTAGACCAGGTTGCCCCAGTCCGCCTCGGGTGCATGCAGGACCCCCTCGGCCAGGCGGACCCCTCGCATGCACTGGGACTCGGGGCTCCTGTACCGCAGGCCGCACGCCCCAGGAAACTGGGCCGCTACCGTCGATAGCAAAACGGTGCCGTCGTCCTCGGAAGGAATCTCCATGGGCTCCTCGCTTTCATCTTCGGCCACCCGAATGTACAGCTCTGCCATGTTTGTTTGTGGAAGAACTGGAGTGGACGTGAATCGGTATTATTTACAGACGCCGGGTATTTTGTACTCAAAGATAGGACGCCAGATACAAGCGACTTGTCCAACAAGAAGTTAACTTCGGCTACTGAGAAAAAACTGCAACAGAAGTGCGAGTGGACGCAGCTCGGACTAGACGATGTGGCCGAGGTATGGAACAAACAATAATTGTGTTAGCTTGCAGTCGCCACACAACTGTTTTAAATCCGATATGTGGCGGCCATGAACGACGATGATTCTTTTTCCCTGCGTACAGCGCGCGCCCGGGACCAGAATGAGCTAACAAGCTAAGCTAGCCGGCTAATGCTAATAACCACACGACACGCTGTTTGAAACAATGAATGGGTTTCACGCTGCCTGTGAAACCTCCTCGACAAAATAAAACAACAAATCCTCGCCGCAACTTAACAATGGCCCGGTCGTAAAAAAGCGACAGAAACAATGTTTTCGCAATACCGACACGCCAACCTTCAGGAGAAATGCTTGTATTTTCTCTTATTTCTGCTGCAGCATGAAGCGGCTAACCTTCCTGACTGTAAACAGCAAGTTGGCTAACAAAATGGCTGCTCTACTTGTGGAGATCAGATTACGTCATTGAGTTCTGGGTAGGGGAGGAGGGCTCTTTAGAGCAGTGGTTCTCAAAGTGGGGTCCGGGGACACCCAGCGGGCCAGGGTCCTTTAGGGAGTTCCAGGGGGTCCCCATGGGTCCCCTGCTAAATGATAGATGGTTAGGAACCAAATGGATCCTTATGTCTGTAACTCAGAGAGTGTACAAATGGAACCAAATGGCATTTGGTTCCATTAGTACACTCTCTGAGTTAAACAATATAAATTGGGGTCCCAGGGATAGAAATACCATTAAGTGGGGGTCCGTAGCCTAATGCATCTCAAGCTGGGGGGTCCTTGAAATTAAAATGGTTGAGAATCACTGCTAGAGCCGTAAATATCTCCTCTTCCCTGGCATGTGTCAATTTGGGGTTCCTTGACATGAAAACGTTTGAGAAACACTGCTTTTAGACGATATGGTATTACGGTTTGACGATACGGTTTGTTTCTAGATGTTTTATTCATTAAAGTGACGATTTAATCAGTTACTATATTAATTCAGATGATGGCGTTCTTGGATTCCTTATACATTTCATTATTCTGTGTGCAAAGTTCTCCCAGATAATTGAATCTAGTTAAAAATAAGAAAATATTAAAATTGTATTTATTTAACCTTTATTTAACTAGGAAAAACACATGGCACTGGCCAAGAGGCAGAAATAAAATTACACTTCAATACTACATCGTATATGTCACATTATAGAACAGCAAAATAAATATCCATATCCATGATACACCTCAAAGTACCTATGAAATAAATACAACAAATCACCAAAGTGCTAATCTTTTAGTCATGTGGCAGGGCAAATACACAATGTACAAAATATAAACAGAAATAATAAATATATAGGCATGAACAAAGGCTAGTACATATCCAAACATGTGGGTGTTGGACTATAAGATGATCCTTTTGAAATTTCTCAAAGGAACTTTCAAAGCCAATTTTAGTCTGGACTGTAGGTCGTTCCACGACCAAGGACCAAAGAAGGCTAGACATTTTTTTACCCCCCTCGGATTTGAATGCTGGTACACTACACACCGTAGCCAAGCATTTGACCTGAGGTTTAGACCATAAAACTGTTAAACTTCTACTATACTACTATACTATTCTTCTAGAATTATTGCCAAAAAATAGCAGAGCTACAAGCTCAACATCAAGTAGAAATGATTTACTGAATCTCTTCGAATTCCAATCCCATAAAATAAGGATTGAAAGAAAGAAAATAATTTAAAAGTGAAATCTAGCTTAAGTATTTAATAGCAAGTAACCCATAACAAAAACATGTGAGCCTTGTGTTATTTTTCACACATGCTTGAATTTCCGTGTCCCTTTTCTTTTCTCCCCCCTTTCATCACTATTTTACAACTGAATGCAAACACAGGTGGTTTTGCCCTTAACCCTGCAGTCCGTTTGCCTATAAAGAGGTTCATGTTGTGCATGCAAAGTTACTTCCTGTCGAAATGTCCTAACAACCATCTCATAATAAGCAGACGTTCTCCTTAAAAAATATATAATTTCATACAGTGCTATACCCTAAGTGAAACATTTCACTCTATTCATGTGAGCACTGAGAAAACTGTTGCGCCTTTCTTCGTCCTTTTTTTCTTTCCAAACTTGACTACGGTGGCGGTTGTCTCAAAAACATAAGGGAAACTTTGACAGGAAAAGACTCGCTCACCGTATGGAAAATAGAAGTAAAACTCCTTAAACTGAGACTTTAAAAAAAAATGTTTCTTTGATTTAGACACTAAACTCCTCCAAACTGAATCTAGATGGATTTATTATTGTCTGTCAATCCAGGTGGCTTGAATGAAGATCTCTCCCTCCAGTGCTACCTATAAGGAAAAAGTTATTTTCAAAAAGTGATTGTATTAGTCTGTCAACATGTGATGTAAGCAGTATTCTTGTTTCCTATATAACTGTGTGAATTTGTATATCTATTCTGTAATGTCCACGCCCCACCATCTGGTGAGGTCATCAATTAGTAATCAGCAATTCTCAGCACCTGAGCTGTATTGTTTTGGAGCTCTTTAAGAGCAAGTTCTTTGTCTGTGAAAATCATATAGCACTGACGAAGGTCTTAGGACCGAAACGTCTGCTTTTTAATTGCACTTTGAGCACAGAGCACTTTATGAGCATGATAAAATAAAGAAAAAATATCTTTCTAAGTCTCAGTTTAAGGAGTTTTACTTCTATTTTCCATACGGTGAGCGAGTCCTTTACTGTTAAAGTTTCACTCTATTCATGTGCCCACACAAACCCAGGGTGCCCACGTTTTACATTCATTTTTTTTGACATTTTCTTTTTTTTATAAAGACGTCCACAGACGTCTAGGGCACAACACGCAGGGTAATACACAGGACGTCCACAGATGTCTTGGGCACACAATCTGTTAAAATGATACTTTTAAAAATCACCAACTTGTTCTATGGTGTGTTAATTACCATTATAGGCAATATGCATTGCCTTCAGAAAAGAGAGTTGATGGAAAAGCTACCAGCAAAACTATCAGGTAAATAAATGGTTAACCTCATTCTTTGGTGTTTCTGTTAACATTGTCTCCATTGCAGACTGAGTAAAACGTTGATCATTCTCACCTCATGTGGAGTGCTTCTCAGAGTACATGGAGATGTGGATCCACAGAGCGAGCATAGAAGGTCTTCGACTCTGGCTGTCGGGAACCCTACAAATTGAAGGTAATTAGTTACTGTTGGATTTTCCCATATTACAATACAATAATTCCATCTCACTGTAAGTTGTTGTTTACTGCCACGAAAAGGAAAACAATGGGGTAGATACTAGATTCTGTTGGCTTTATAGTCAGAGAGATGGGCACCCTTCAAAGATGCTATACTGTATATGGACAGCTCTTGGTGTACAAAAGTACTTACTCTATCTCTTTATTTATTTTAACCAGTCAATTTGGAATCCCCGGATCTAATCCTCCAACTGTCCACAAAGATGTAGCCAGAAACTACATTTCAGAGTCAGTTATTGTTTTCTCATCGTATTTTATTATTTGAATGTATTTTGTTTCACTTATATGCACGTAACTAAACAAAATAAATATTTTAAACCTAAACCATGCAGGACCTCTAAAATTACCTACCTTTTGCTGATGGGGTGAATTTGAAGAGGATTAGTCGATTTGGAGGCCGAACTCACAGTTTCATCATGAAGTGCCCCATGGTTTCGGTACTGCCTAACAGAGAGCACATTAAGTGTGATCCAGAGTACATTCAGGTGAGCACAGATTGAATGGAATTCACTACAGTATGTTGATTACCCTTTTATATTCAATGATGAGCCTAATTCATGCTTTATTGTCCAGTGTTTCCCCTAGTCAGAAGCTGATAGTGTGTGTGTGTGTGTGTGTGTGTGTGGGGGGGGCGGCTTTCATGCATGCACACTTGTGCACGGTGGACCCGGCCGGATCGAACCCTGACTGTATGTTTAATTTGTTTGTAGTTGGACTGGTCACTGTCTTTGAGGGGTAACCTGGTTGTTGCTGCAGAAGATGCTAGTCTGATCCAGATGAACATTGACATGACGGGACCAGACATAACAGTCCAAGGCAGGAGGAGGGAGCTCTTGAGTCCTGTGAAAGTAAGGAACTTGAGGCAGCATCATGCCATGTAGTGGCCATTGGCAGTATTACAATACTGAACTGAGATCCATCCATGCCGAGTTGCCTGCTTTAATATCCTCATCGTTTGGTTCACAGGTAATGAACAAATCAGGAGAATTCCTGGCTTTGAAGCTGGTCAGTGGACAATATGCATACAGTATGGAAGCTACGTGTCCAGATGGTGGGTGGAAGATAGAGTCATTCATTACGTTGAAAGTTTGTTGTGGCAATATGCAGTATGAGTTGTATGAGTACCAAAAGTCATTCATGTACAATCATTATGACACATTTTAATTGTGTAATTTTCAGTGACCGATTCCAAAGCTGGGGAATCTGTGTTGAACATCTTCCAACGAAGCATGGGCTTGACCAAGCGAGGGGACAATGGTGCTGAGACACAGACAGATACATTCACTGTGAATGAGACAAAAGACTTTGTCCAACTGATAATTCCTACTGGCCTCATCCTGCAGACCAAGGTATCTGCCATGATATTCACTAGTCAGACCAAGGTATCTGCCATGATATTCACTAGTCAGACCAAGGTATCTGCCATGATATTCACTAGTCAGACCAAGGTATCTGCCATGATATTCACTAATAGTCAGACCAAGGTATCTGCCATGATATTCACTAGTCAGACCAAGGTATCTGCCATGATATTCACTAGTCAGACCAAGGTATCTGCCATGATATTCACTAGTCAGACCAAGGTATCTGCCATGATATTCACTAGTCAGACCAAGGTATCTGCCATGATATTCACTAGTCAGACCAAGGTATCTGCCATGATATTCACTAATAGTCAGACCAAGGTATCTGCCATGATATTCACTAGTCAGACCAAGGTATCTGCCATGATATTCACTAGTCAGACCAAGGTATCTGCCATGATATTCACTAGTCAGACCAAGGTATCTGCCATGATATTCACTAGTCAGACCAAGGTATCTGCCATGATATTCACTAGTCAGACCAAGGTATCTGCCATGATATTCACTAATAGTCAGACCAAGGTATCTGCCATGATATTCACTAGTCAGACCAAGGTATCTGCCATGATATTCACTAGTCAGACCAAGGTATCTGCCATGATATTCACTAGTCAGACCAAGGTATCTGCCATGATATTCACTAGTCAGACCAAGGTATCTGCCATGATATTCACTAGTCAGACCAAGGTATCTGCCATGATATTCACTAATAGTCAGACCAAGGTATCTGCCATGATATTCACTAGTCAGACCAAGGTATCTGCCATGATATTCACTAGTCAGACCAAGGTATCTGCCATGATATTCACTAGTCAGACCAAGGTATCTGCCATGATATTCACTAATAGTCAGACCAAGGTATCTGCCATGATATTCACTAGTCAGACCAAGGTATCTGCCATGATATTCACTAGTCAGACCAAGGTATCTGCCATGATATTCACTAGTCAGACCAAGGTATCTGCCATGATATTCACTAATAGTCAGACCAAGGTATCTGCCATGATATTCACTAGTCAGACCAAGGTATCTGCCATGATATTCACTAGTCAGACCAAGGTATCTGCCATGATATTCACTAGTCAGACCACGGTATCTGCCATGATATTCACTAGTCAGACCAAGGTATCTGTCATGATATTCACTAGTCAGACCAAGGTATCTGCCATGATATTCACTAGTCAGACCAAGGTATCTGCCATGATATTCACTAGTCAGACCAAGGTATCTGCCATGCTATTCACTAGTCAGACCAAGGTATCTGCCATGATATTCACTAATAGTCAGACCAAGGTATCTGCCATGATATTCACTAGTCAGACCAAGGTATCTGCCATGATATTCACTAGTCAGACCAAGGTATCTGCCATGATATTCACTAGTCAGACCACGGTATCTGCCATGATATTCACTAGTCAGACCAAGGTATCTGTCATGATATTCACTAGTCAGACCAAGGTATCTGCCATGATATTCACTAGTCAGACCAAGGTATCTGCCATGATATTCACTAGTCAGACCAAGGTATCTGCCATGCTATTCACTAGTCAGACCAAGGTATCTGCCATGATATTCACTAGTCAGACCAAGGTATCTGCCATGATATTCACTAGTCAGACCAAGGTATCTGCCATGCTATTCACTAGTCAGACCACGGTATCTGCCATGATATTCACTAGTCAGACCAAGGTATCTGCCATGATATTCACTAGTCAGACCAAGGTATCTGCCATGATATTCACTAGTCAGACCAAGGTATCTGCCATGATATTCACTAGTCAGACCAAGGTATCTGCCATGATATTCACTAGTCAGACCAAGGTATCTGCCATGATATTCACTAGTCAGACCACGGTATCTGCCATGATATTCACTAGTCAGACCAAGGTATCTGCCATGATATTCACTAGTCAGACCACGGTATCTGCCATGATATTCACTAGTCAGACCAAGGTATCTGCCATGATATTCACTAGTCAGACCAAGGTATCTGCCATGATATTCACTAGTCAGACCAAGGTATCTGCCATGATATTCACTAGTCAGACCACGGTATCTGCCATGATATTCACTAGTCAGACCAAGGTATCTGCCATGATATTCACTAGTCAGACCAAGGTATCTGCCATGATATTCACTAGTCAGACCAAGGTATCTGCCATGATATTCACTAGTCAGACCACGGTATCTGCCATGATATTCACTAGTCAGACCAAGGTATCTGCCATGATATTCACTAGTCAGACCAAGGTATCTGCCATGATATTCACTAGTCAGACCAAGGTATCTGCCATGATATTCACTAGTCAGACCAAGGTATCTGCCATGATATTCACTAGTCAGACCAAGGTATCTGCCATGATATTCACTAGTCAGACCAAGGTATCTGCCATGATATTCACTAGTCAGACCAAGGTATCTGCCATGATATTCACTAGTCAGACCAAGGTATCTGCCATGATATTCACTAGTCAGACCAAGGTATCTGCCATGATATTCACTAGTCAGACCAAGGTATCTGCCATGATATTCACTAGTCAAATTCAATTGTGGTTTCCAAACCTTTTAACCTGTGACCCAAAAGAGAAAAACAAAATAGTGAAAATAGCAGATCTACAAACTCACATGTCGCTTGTAGATCGGCTATTTTCACATTTGTTTTCTAATTTATGGAATTTCTTAGATGTTTCTTTGATTTCTTCATGAAGAAAGCAAATTATTGAATTTGTTTTTAATTCATGGAACATTTAGCTTTTTGCTTTTGAGGGGGGGGGGGGGGGGGGGTGAATGTGGTTGCAGAATGTTTTTTGAAAATGTTTATAATAATAATTAATAACAAAAAATACAGGAAGGCAAAAATGAAGGGACCCATAAAAATGTGTCTGCGACAGTGTTTGTGAACCAGTGGTCTATGCAAATGCTGAAATGTAAGCATGTTTAGTCTTTTCTCACAGCATTTCATAACCATCACAAACTTTAATCTCTTTTACAGCCCTGCACAGACAATACATCATTATGGCAGCCGTTCTACAGGGTAGATGTTGAATTCACCTTCAAAGAGATGCAACACAAAATGCACTGGACCATGGAGAACACTCTGCCATGCACAGGTAAGTGTGTAGTTGGGGCCCGATCACCACAGAAAAATTAAATAGGTACTTCATTTCTACAAGCTGTTTGAACTAAGAGTGATTTAAAGTCTGTACTGTCAGCTAAAATAATAGCATACATAACAATGGTGAGTTACCAGGTAACTAATGCGATCTATACTAGTTCTTTACTGGTATAAGTATTGTAAAGTAATTTGCCTGTTTCAAGTAACTGCTTACTACTTGCTTACTACTCGCAAGTACTGCACTTGTCACTAAGATCTGCTTTTAGTTGCATTTCAAACAACATAGATTTAATGGTGCTGTTTTTTTTAGGTTCAGGCCTTCTATAATTTACTCATCTCTTTGAAATCATACTAATAATGTTCAACACACTAAAAGTGTGTTGATTTGTGGAAATGATGTTGAACAAAATGGGTGAATATCATAAGCCTTTGGTACAGATCTTGTTTTCTTAACCAAATCCTAATGCAAATATTCCACTGTGAATCGGAGCAGCCTACACATTACAATTCTCACATAACGATAATAGCAAAGTGTGTTTATTTTTGTTTACGACTGACATGGCTTAATTGTTTCTGCCATGTTCCAATGAAGTAGCAAAGCAAATGTTTTGGAGGGGAAACGAGGTGGAGACATTATTATACAACATTTTATAGTTACTGACTTTTTATAGTAAAGCAAAACCGAACATTTTTAGATAATGTAAAGCATTTGGTTCTCCCAAACTGAGACGAATCACGAGTTCTCTCAAGTATTATTCTGATACCATAACTTTTAACCCACTGACAGCTAAAATAGCATACATAAGTTAACAATGTTGAGTTACCATTACTGGAACTGAACAAGTATTGTAAAGTCATTTTGTTTCAAGTAACTTCTTACTCACAAGTACTGTACTTGTCTATCTGCTTTTAGTTCAATTTAACATTTTAAAGGACAACTTAGTTTTTTCCCCCACCGGTTCATGTTTTAGGTTGTTATTAGAGAAAGTAAAAGATGAGTGTTACATTTTTTCCATTTGCTGCTTTCTTTCGTTTTTACGAGTTTAGTTATTTTTGACAGGGTGGCGGAGGCATTCGAACAAGTGGCTAAATATGTCTTTGTTTACAAAATTCTACAGTGATTTCTTAATTATTATTTACTATAGTCCTACTAGACCCCAGGAAATGACATCTTGCCACACAAGATCACAGGATTCTATTGAATGTGAAGGGGAAGATGACAAACTGACATGAGCCTACGACACAGTATGGCATCCCCCTAGTTGTCCTTTAATATAACTAGAGCGGTGTCCGTTGGCCCCTGGCCTACTTGGAACGATGCAAGTTGGAAATGGATGCCCCACCCAGTTATTATGTCTGTGTCCCTTTTATGCCCATATATTGAGTTCTTTGTCAGACAGGCCCAAATAATATGGAGTCTATGCAGATGTCAGAACACCATTGTGATGACATTGTGATGTCAGAACAGGCCAACTCCATAGGAGATCTAGGGGTGATCACGGTTCTCGAGTTACATGGCCGTCGCTCCGGTTCGGCCTCTATCCTTTTATTACCCTATGGGCACTGCACTCAGTGTGGGGGTGTGTAACGTGTATACTCGATTGATTGATTGAAAATTTTATTAACAGTTTGCAGAATTACAGTACATTTCAAGCACAAACTCAATACAAAGGCTGTTAACTGTGAGTGGACGACCCAATTAAGCATTACACTTGTTTACAACAGGGTCCACCATGTTCAATTCATCAAAACATTTAGAGACGTACAAATAGACACTTCTATATAGACAAAGAACAGTACAGGAATTCATCATAATGGAGGTAAAAAGGGAAAATAAACATATACAGTGAGGGGAAAAAGGGGGGGGGGCGGTGGGGGGGAATCAGGGCACTATGGGCACTGTACTCAGTGTGGGGGTGTGTAACGTGTGTGTACTCTATGGGCACTGTACTCAGTGTGGGGGTGTGTAACGTGTGTGTACTCTATGGGCACTGTACTCAGTGTGGGGGTGTGTAACGTGTGTGTACTCTATGGGCACTGTACTCAGTGTGGGGGTGTGTAACGTGTGTGTACCCTATGGGCACTGTACTCAGTGTGGGGGTGTGTAACGTGTGTGTACTCTATGGGCACTGTACTCAGTGTGGGGGTGTGTAACGTGTGTGTGTGGAATTTGAAGTCGGTGGAGCAAACGGTTATCGAGTATAGCCGTGTGTACAGCCGTACACACGTACAGACAGATGTACAGACAGAGATGTGGTGCATTTATAGATAGGTAGGTAGGTAGGTAGGTAGATAGGTAGGTAGGTAGATAGATAGATAGATAGATAGATAGATAAGGCTATAATGTTGCATTTGCAGTCTTGCTCGTGTCATTAAATGGCAATGGTATTATTTCACATTTGATTTAATGTACATATATCAAGTGTTCATTTTTAACCATACCTCAACAGCAGTAAAGCTCCTATTGAGGGGTTCTCTGCCCCTTCTTTCACCGCTCCGGCATTGGAGGCTTTAAACACATGTAGCACAACCTCTGGAGGAAACCTCTGCAGTCTCTGCAATGAATTCAACTGATGCAACTCCAACTGAAGAAACAAGCAGAGACATTTCTACCACCAGTTCACCATATGCCGAGACAGAGACCACTGGTTTTAATTTCCACATCAATGAGACATCAAGGAGTCCAAGTGAAAAGTTATCTGCAGAGCGTGTTGATGGCATCACCACCACAAACGAAACAAAGCCTTTGGGTCTTCAAGATGTAACTGATGCAAGTGATCGTTGGATCAGCTAGGATTCCATCTCGGGTCATCAGATCCAACTAAAGCGCCAGCAGAATCTTACCTCAACTGACATTGATACCAAAAATACAACAGAGTTGGTAGATTTCTAGGAAACTACTGAAAAATACTGAGACAGTACAAGTGGGAATCTGATGAGCAGTTACAAACAATGATGTCATTGAAATTCTAACTCCTTTGTAATATAATATGATACCTGCTATGACAGACCACTTGCAGAATTTCACTTGAACCCATGTAATAGTAATGGGTACCAGAACCGCAAGCACGGGAGCAGCCCATGTTCGACCGCATGTCCGACCGTTGTTTCCGCATGTCGGTCTTGCCGGACCTTTGGTGTGTCGGATCTGCATGTGCATCCCAAGCACTTCACATATTTCTACCTTATTTTCATATAATTAGTCCTCACTAATGCTCATTATTATAAGATGGTACCATTTCCGTCTACTCGCTCTACATCTCGGAGGTGGGCTGAAGACATGGTTGAAAATGGGTGAAGTTCTAATTCTAATTTAGGGGGCAACACACTTTTGTCTTTCTTCATTTCTGTTACAAACCTTTCAACATGACAGATGTGTTGACAATCTTATCTCATCTAAAACAATAATTTGATAAGTACTATGCTTTGAGTTGTGGATGTCACTACGCTAAGCAACCAAGCATATCTGTAGAGGTGTTTTAGCTCTATTGTATTGTGTATTATTTGCCTTGATGGTTTCCTGTTTGTAACCTTCGTTCTGGGAAATGACAAACTGGAAAAAACTGCTGTTAGTTAGCTATGGTTAGAAAAAAACACCCTTATTTTGTTTTTATGTATTAATTTGTTATTCTAGTTTGTTTAAAAATATGGTGCTGTAATCAGCTTATAGGATGTTGACAATGCTTTCACATTTCCTCATAGCGACATGGGAATACTGAAATGGTCTACACTGGACACTATATGCCTCTTTAAAGCTGGGGCATCAACTTAGACTTGTGAAAATTGCATTAGGAAAAAGGGGGACTTTATTAAACATGGATGCAGAAGAGCAGCTTTAAAGCTGCACTGTAGTTTCCACATTTCACAGACGTTAGCGTCCCCAAGTGGCATCGAGAGGTATTTGTTTTCATATTTTGCCAGTGCATGTTCCTGTCTGACTACTGTTCCTGAACTCACTGCAGTAGGGAAAATGGTCTGATCTTGCAAGTTTTAAATTGATTTAGATTCATAAAACACTTCGCTTTAACAACTTTTTCTTTAGAAAAAGCGAGCCTTTAGGCCTTTGTTCTGTAAGAAAGTTGGCACTATAGAGACTTCAGAAATTCAGAAATAAATATGTAGGGTACTTCACATCACATGGTATGAAACCCCAACTTAAGTTTAAAGTTATGGTATCAGGATAATACTGGAACTCATAACTCGTCTCATTTTGGGAGAACCAAATGTTTTACATTAGAAAACCCATTTCTAATAATTGATTCCACTTTAAAACACAGTTCAGTCATGAATAATGAATAATATACATTGTTAGCATTTGTTGTCCTAAACAGTTATATTTACATCAGAGGCGTTTTGCCTTCCATAATGGTTTCTAAGCTGCTGTGATACAACAGGCAGACAGACGGACAGACAGACAGGATTTTCACAATTTCTCAGCTCAAAATATATATTTTTTACAACATTACCAAACAAACTAATAGTGTGGTATACCAAAGTATAATTTTACTGATACAATTATGAAAATATATTTGCTTAACACTAACTCCGATTTAGGGGTACAGTCATACTTAATATTTAAAAAACAATTATTAAGTATAATTTCCTTTGCACAGCGCCCATTTCTCCTAGGGCCCAGTCCATAAAGAGCTTGGTTTTTCTCTGGCTCCATTTTGCAATAGTTCCCAGTTCTTCATTGGGCCCCACATACAAAACAGTGTCCAATACAGTAGAGATAACTCATAAATCAGTAGGCCTATACACTTTCCCAGCCAGGTGTTTATGGAAAAGGCACTTTTTTCTTTCCAAAACAATTGACCCCGTTTCTTATTTCTATCTGCTGACGTGATGCAATGATCCCATCATGACATCCATCACACACTAGATGGCTGTTAGCAGCCATGAGAGATGATGTGGGCCAGTCACTGCTGCAAAGGTTGATTACAAAAGCAGAAATACAGCCAGACCTTTCTGCCAGCCATGGCCTGAGGGTCGACATTATCCAGACACAGTCAGTACAAGCTAGCCGTTTAATAAACATGTCTCTCTCCAACAACAGGTTGATGTAGAGAGGATCCCCACACAGCTTATACCCATTCCCAGAAAAGCCTGGTATTAATGAAACTTAAAGGACCACTTCACCACTTTTCAACATCTCTTCATATAATTGGTCCTCACTAATGTTCATGATAAAACACCACCATTTTTTCCTACTCAGTCTGTGTCTCATAGGAGGGCTTTGGGCAGTTCGGACACCCGTCCACCAGTGACATCATCATTAGGCAGATTTTTTTTTAAACAAGATTTGTTTTAAAATATATTTAGATTTGTATTATCGTGAGAACGATGGCTTCAACTTTTGCATTGCAACTTTTCAGGAAAAGAAAGCCTGCCGTTTCTATTAGCTTGGATTCACCATCGATGATGTCACTGGTGGACGGGTTTCTGAACTGCCCACAGCCTTCCTATGAGACACAGACTGAGTAGGAAAAAATTGTGGTATTTTATCATGAACATTAGTTAGGACCAATTATAGGAAGGAAGGTTGAAAAGTGGTGAAGTGGTCCTTTAACAATGGTTTGCTTCTTGAACAAACATAAAGATCTCAATACGTCTTTGTCCAGGTTTTATTAGATTGTTCAGTGAATCCAATCAATATTCTTCAACCAGCTTTACAGCCAAGTATCTTCTTTCTTTCTTAAAGATGGAGTGCTGTGATTTTTGTACTTTTTCTGTTTTGTATGTGTGTGGAGTTAAGATTACTCTTAATAGCCCCCCAGGTGTGGTTATAATATTGTCTTCCCTGTGTATTTTTGGTTTCTTCCTGAAAGCTGATAGCCTTTGAGAAGTTTGAGTCAAAAGGCCCAATCGAAACACCACCACGTTATACATCACAATGTCATCCCTTCCCCTTTATCATATATTAACAACAGCTGTGGGTGCGGCCTCAGTCCAGGTGGGTCACCACCCACCTGAAAACCAGGTATACTTAACGAACTGGTGGGTGTGGCCACATAAAAAACATACTTTTGGGTGATTGCAGCCAGTGGCCATGGTGATTGCAGCGGTGCGGTACGGGCAGCGGTGGCCGAACGGTTTGCGGAGCGGTCTTGTTATCGGAAGGTCGCCAGTTCGAATCCCCGGACCGGCACGTTAAAATTACCACCGCTGAAGTGCCCTTGAGCAAGGCATTGAACCCCTACCATGAAATGTTCTATGAGCAGGGTCTGGCTGTAAACAAGCATCTCGAGCTTAGTCCATTCACCCTGGGTAAACAAAGAACTTTACTTTGCTTTGCAGTGGGATATTTTGTAGCTGGGTTGCCATGCACCCACCATGACAGAGGAGGGCACTGTTGGTCATGTTTTCAGTAGAGTACGGTAGATTATCAAGATGGGACCATGAATGGGACAGACAGCTTGTATCAGAAATATGAACAGCTATTCAGTTGTTCCCAGTGAACCAGATTTAGACACTATTTATCCATTGGATTTATTTTCAACCACTGCTGCTTTTATATCCCCCCTGATTATCAATCTATGGAAGATCACAGGGCAATTTTACATCAGTAATTGGTGATCTGTGTGCAGCATTTTCTTGTGTTTTTAATTTGATTGCGTATTCATTATTCCTATACATTCATGATGCTGTATACTCTAATTCTTATTCACCAAATTATCTTTGACTTAACTTCATGCTTATGATCATATATCATAGTAAGAAACAAGAGCAGCATTGCGTCCCCCTCTGTTATTTTGACCTCTTGGTATGCACCACAGGCAGTGTAAATGACAACAATGCAGTGTTTCGCAGTTAAACGCATCATATACAGTGGGCCGTGGGGCAGAAAATCTAAACTTCCTCCTTGCCTTTGGTTCCCATCTGCTCGGTGAACTTATGAGCAGGAAACGGAATAAGTGATGCAAAAAGTACACCAACATCCCCAGTTCTTTCATGTGGCCTCGCTCGGCCATTACTCTATCTGTATAGACTGTTAACTGTCTTAACAAAGTTTAAAAATCCCTTTCATGTTGCAGTGTTTCCTTTTTGTTTTAATTTCAGTCAGAACATATGGTTTGCACATCTGGGAGATGCTAAGCATGGTGGCACCCAACCCCCTCGCTGCTTCTGTGAAGTGATCCATATATGGCCCTCACTGTTATTGCTCATAATCACTCATCATCATTATAAACAAGGCCTGTCTTGATTGGCTAATTTGTGTGAAGCCTCAAATTGTTAAATTCCACAATTTCCAACCAACACAATGGCTTAAGGCTAATTTATACTCTGCAGTCTTGTAGCATGGCATACGATGAAGTATAAATTACACTTTAGAATAGTGTGGAAAACTTGTCCTAGCTTTGTTTGGTGTAATTCAGACTGGCCCGCCTTTTAAGAACTCTGAAACAATGTAGTGTAGGCGTTCTTTCTTTCTTTCTTCACTCACTACCGTGCAATTACATTTGCCACATGTGACTAATTTGAGTCTGCATACATGACCTATTGCACCCGGGTGTCATCGTTTTTTGAAAGCAAGAACTCTCTGTAAAGCCAGTAGAAAGGGGGTATTTAAGTTTTTGTGTAGGCTTTTAGCTAACTGAAAGCCTCGTGGCTCTTTAGAGAACATGAATATTCTCACAAAACACGATGAAGCTATAAACACACAGTGAAAGTAGTTTATACACAGATACAGTGTTTTCAGAATTCGATTGTGATATTTCCTCAAAATGTAATATAATAATATCCTTATTTTCTCTTACAGTAATAGATAACATAAAATTACTCAACATTTATAATTCTCTCAAGGCCACTTCCATTTCAAAGTAGGCTGCCGCTGTCATAATTCTGATGTCAAAATACACGCGACGCACAGTTTTGATCGCTATATATATATAGAGGATTTTGTTTTCTCTGCAGTTCCGAGAGTTAAAAAAAGAAAAATCTGTGTGAACTGTTCTGTCCTGTCCTGTTCTGCTCAGCTCAGCAGAAGCGCTCTGACTATAGCCGGGTCTGGCGTGTTTGGAGGGCGGATGGGAATCCAGTGCCACTGGAGGCATGGAGGGGAGACGAGTGGGAGCAAGGAGGGGATGTGGGGCTCTCAGTGGTTTGCAGGGCTTCTTCATCTCGCTCCGCGGGTAATTACAGAATCACGGGTCAACCACGCATGTGACCACGGTTACGTTGCACAGTAGCAGATGTGCTCATGACATTATCCAGCACGAGTGCAAAAAGGTAAATAAAAACAGATGCAGCTGGTTGCTACGGACCCTCGCCAAACTTAGCGTATACCCCTAATTGTTCCCATGTGGCCCCTGGCGAGCTGGAGCAGTAGTAAAAAGGACGGGTATGCCCCTGTTCCAGTGATGCCCATGTTTCTGAACGGGGGAGAAATTTATGAATGGGACTTGGTATCCAAAGGGTTTCTGGTGGTGGATGTGGTTGTGGCTGTGTGTGTGTGTGTGTGTGTGTGTGTGTGTGTGTGTGTGTGTGTGTGTGTGTGTGTGTGTGTGTGTGTGTGTGTGTGTGTGTGTGTGTGTGTGTGTGTGTGTGTGTGTGTGTGTGTGTGTGTGTGTGTGTGTGTGTGTGTGTGTGTGTGTGTGCGCGCGTGTGTGTGTGCGTGCATGCGTGTATTTGTGTTCATATCGTCTCAACCTTTTCTGAGCTTTATTTTTGCGTCTATATTCCTGTGAGAGAGCACTGCTCCTCCCTGTCCGGACTTTCTCTGTGGTCTTGCGTGCTAATTACCCAGTCATCAGAGGACCCCATGTGAAGGGGAAACAGAAATCGGATTTGCCTGAGGGCCATGTTGGTCTCGATGCACTTTTCGTAAAAAAAAAAAACCATGCCTGGATGTGTGCGTGACACTACACAATGTCAGGGAGGTCCCCTCTTGGACCGTGGCCAGGCCTGCATCCCAGATGAGAAATTGAGGAAGGGGCTCAATTTCAGTGATATCCTGTCTGTGCCCGGCATCTGATTGCTGTATACAGCAAAGCTACGTCTGGTGAACGCGTGTGTCTGTGTGTGTCCATGTGCTTATGGCTGGTTTTAGTTTGCATATTGCAGTGTGTGCAGCCATAAGCACCAATGACACACAGGTTAACAAGATGCTCTAAGGGTGCTTGAAACTCCTGTCTTAGTTTTGATAATTCGATAAACAAATGATTTGCCGTTTGTTGTGCCTCTGTCGCTTCTGTTGAACTAGAATGTAGTCTAGCTTCCCCTCTTCGACACCCCTCACGCACGCACGCACGCAAGCACACGCACGCACACACACACACACACACACACACACACACACACACACACACACACACACACACACACACACACACACACACTCACACACAAGCACATACATCTTGCACTATGAAACCCACTGCCAACGGCGCGTGCCTCCTCTCCCTCTCTCATTAACCGCAACTGTCAGATCCTCCAGATGACGAGCAATTAAACCAGATAATAAACGCTTACCATCAATTCCAGTTTGTTGATGTTGTTGTTGTTGTTGTTGATGTCGACGAGCTGGGGGCTCCTCTCCTGCCACCTTAGTGCTAACTAGTACTTCAGTTAACACACACAAGTGTCGTGAGGAGAGAGTCTCGCAGTACTTTGCCAACAACTAAAAAGGCCTCCATACCTGCCACATGTATGGCAACTGGCTGCCAATAAAGATGTGTCTAACAGTTAGACTTAGAACTTAATCAGATACAGCTCATGGAGGCTGTTCTTTTATCCCTGGGCTTCACAGAAAAAAAGACAACAAAGCGCCTCGAACTGCCAAGATAAAATACTACTTGGGCTCGGCCCTGTCTCAGGGCTTCTAAAAGGCCAGTAATCTTTGCCGTGTGTTGCTTGCTGAGACGACATGCTATAAAGACTCCTGTGTTTGCTTATGTATTAGAGCGATAAGGCTGGCCGTGGCGTGTTCCCTGTGTACCGACGGGGATCATCTCCCATGCCAATTAACCACTTAAGCCGTCCGTAGCAGATCTACAAGCTCATGTTGCGTGGCAATAAGTTGTGAGCTTATAGATAGATCTGCTATTTTCAAATGGTTTGAAAATGGTTTATTTGATTTTTATTTTTTTTATTGTTTTACAAATATATAATACATATTTCTTTGTTGGGATTTTTTTTTAATAGAAAATGTTCACCTATAATGCCCATTAGTGTGCCGATTCCCAGGGTTAGTGTGGTTAAAAGATAATGCCGTGTTAGAAAAGGATGGAGGGAATAATGAGTGTTTTGTTTTTGCATTCAAGGCCAAGTCTGACCTGGCTTGGCTTGGTAGCCAAGATGAATTGGACATTATCCAATGGTGTCAGCTGAGTGACGTGGGTCAAGGAGCTCGAAGCAAAGCTCAGTCCTTCTACTTGCTTTTGTGCAACCTGAGTCAGGATGTTGTATCTTCACAGGAGTACAAATATGAAAAGGAATTCTTGGCTTAAATTTCATTGGCCTCCATAATTATAAGAAAAGTCTGTGATGGTGACAACAATTTGATCTCTAACAGAGTGAACTGTTGTTGACCTTTGAACCAGACTCAAGTGCATGTTTACCCAGGATGCATTGTTTAGCTTATTAAAAAAGGAGTGTCGTGGATGGTAATTTCCACTTGATTTTGAAGGCTGGACATGCTGTTCTTGGGTACTTTGAGACAATGCCCTTTCTTTCAAAGGCTATAAAAACACACATATACAGCTGTAGAAGGAGTTTCCTGACCCAATGGCAAAATATGATATCAGATATTCCTACTCCCAATCAGGATGGCGTGGCATGGAAAATAATATACAAGATGAAACTGTGGCCTGTTCAGAAAAAAAAAAGATCTGATTTCCCCTTCTCCATGGAAAAATGGATGTGGCCTCTTGTTTTGAAACCATATTTCCCTCAAAAACACTTTGAAAACTAAACAAAATTGACAGTGGAGGATTTATTGTCTTCAGCTCTTTTGTCTTCGGCGCGTTGTGTTTGCGCCTTTGCCATGGAAACGGCAAGGTTATTTATCTTTACAGCCCTTTTACAATAACGTCCCTTTCCTGAGCAAACAACAAAGGAAATATCAGGTCAAGCCTCTTCCCCCGTCTTGTGATCTGGTCAATTCAGCCTAAGGGTTCCAGCGCAAGTATATATAAATACACGTGAGCATGGCAGGCATGCATACATACAGTATGCACATGTATGCACCATCTATGGCCCCACACATACTGTACGCTCTCACTCTTTGTCTGTCTGTCTGTCTCTCTCACGCACACACACACGCACACACACACACACGCAAGTACGCACGCACGCATACACATAGTCACGCAATCGATCCATTCAGGTTTAACATGAGCAATTCCCAGCTGGAGACTGTGATAACATTCAATCTCTATTCTTTTCCTTTACAGTCATTTTGTTTAGAAAAGTAGCTCACTGGTGACAAGAGAGGGTTGTAGTAAACAATTGTTTTCCAATTCATGCTGTCAAGGTGTGAGAGCTGAAATGAGTTGACAAGCAGAAACACTAGATGGAGACAGAGAAAACTGACTGACAAGCTGCATTTCAGACGTGTAAGTGAAATAAGTTCTATGTAAATAGAGGAAAAATAATAATTGTTAGGCACAATTCTTTCATTAGAGAGAGAGAGATGAAATGGACCCCCAATAAGTGTTATTTTACTTTAGTTTATTAAAATAAGAGTTTTTTCTTTTTATTGTCTTATATGTTACAGCAGCCACTAAAGTCTATGTAATGTACTTCATGGAAATGAACCTCGCCATGCAGACATTGAGAGATTGAAAGATTTTTGCCGTGTTTGGTGTGCTGTGTTTTGTCCTTTTCACTGGCTAAGTTTAACAATCGATTTTTCATGCTAAAATGTGCTTTGTGCAGTCATCTGTGAGCATCTTGAAAATCCTTGTGACTTGTGTGTACTCCAGTATACTTTAGCTGTCTAGTGCTGTCCCCTTTCCTAGCAAGGGGGTGACAAGCAATTACTCCTTTTAAGGAGCTGTTCTCATGGATGTTGCAGAGAGTATGCAGACTACTTTTCTCAATCCACACAAACAGTGCCAACAATAGAAGAAACTGACTAATTTAGATGAGGAGGAATAGGCATAAAAGCACGAGGTGCGTAGAAAGAGTGCATGTCACAATTAAAATGTCTTAATGGGCGAAAGTCCCACGATAGATCACATGCAATTTACATCAAGACTCGGTGTAATAAAGACTTTGTAAAACTTACATTGAAATTCAATTAGAGTGCTGAATGCATAACCAAAGCCGTGAAAAATGAACTCATTGGGGGTCCCTTTCATTACTGCCCCGAGGCAAAATAGACCATTAATTTAATACATTCCATGTTTTTTCACATGGGCATTTTTAAGTTGGTGCACATTTCCGTCCTAATGTACCTAATACAATGAGAGAGCTTGCCAAAGACTGCATTATACAAGCGATGAAGAAAGCCCCCCCTTCCAGTTGTTACCTTGAGTAGCCAGGCCACTTTCAATCACTCAAAGCTTGAAAAACGACCTGGCTCTTAAAACAAAACAACAAAAGAAGAAATTATGATATTCCTGTATTGATTCATTGCATGGTGAATAGCCTATTGCTGTGTTGCAGGTGCCCCCCCCTCCCCCCCCCCCATGCAGGGCTTCAGTAAATGGCATCAACTTTTGACTGCAAACAGTTAAACGGCAGATTTTAATTAAGATATTTTGACCTGAGATCAGATTCTAAAAATGTCTTCTACATCCTGACAGTTTTCTGAAAAAGCTATGTTTCTATGTCAGTGGTTCTTCGATTTTTCAAAAATAGCAGACCTACAAGCTCGTAGCGCGCCACTCGGTGGCGCGCTATGAGCTTGTAGGTCTGCTATTTTTCAATAGCTAAAGCATAACATAATGCTAACACCAAAAGGGGTTCCCGCCCAAAATGGGTTAAGATATTAATGTTTTGTAACGGCAAATGTGCACACTTCAGTCATCCACAGAACCAAAAGACAACAAGAAGCGCTTTAGATCTTCCACCCTTAAAAGGAGAGTTAATTAAAATAATATTTCATTAACTCTTCCAGCTTGGTAAATATACGTTTACAAGGGGTCAGTAGAAATATATAATCATTTACAATTTAATTACTCAATAAAAAGAGAAGGGAAAAGTAATGTTCAAATAAAACAATGTGGTTTACTCTTCTTGTTGTGTCCCTACTGTGGGTTTATAGTTCAAAGGGTAGGTCATGTTAGCTACTGTGGGTTTATAGTTCAAAGGGTAGGTCATGTTAGCTACTGTGGGTTTATAGTTCAAAGGGTAAGTCATGTTAGCTACTGTGGGTTTATAGTTCAAAGGGTAGGTCATGTTAGCTACTGTGGGTTTATAGTTCAAAGGGTAGGTCATGTTAGCTACTGTGGGTTTATAGTTCAAAGGGTAGGTCATGTTAGCTACTGTGGGTTTATAGTTCAAAGGGTAGGTCATGTTAGCTACTGTCTTTTTAATAAAAACATTGCCTTCATTCTGACGGACATGCAGTTAATCAACATTTATCTAGCGGTATGCTGATTTAGGTTTTATTAGAGAAGTTATTTTGTGGTTAAACTGATTGATTGAATACTTTATTTGTCAGAAATGTAAACAGCAGAGGTATACAGTCAGACATTTAAAGGATAACACAAAAAGAGGACTTGTTTTCATTGTGGTCCTATGTATTCAATTAATCAACATAGCATAACAATAACACAAAAATACACATCATGAACAAATATAAAACTATATGTACAAATGAGAAGAAAGGAAAATGGCTTTATTGGGCATTTTGTAGTTATTTTGTCTTGTTTGTACAGGTCTATCCATAGAGGTTACAGATGAAGTCAGCCTATACAGCAGGACAATGTTGTAAACAAACAGTGTGCTGGATATGATTTAATGCAAGGTGGACTGTTAAGGTCAAATGTCCCAAACGCTCTTTCCAGATGCAGACAAGAACGGGCTTGAACACTTAAGCCAGTCTGGGTGAGTCCTGGTAAAAGCACAAAGAAAAAAAAACGCACATCCATTTTCACAAATCTCTAAAAATAACAAAATGGGGGATGGCACTACTTGCTACAGTATGTAAGTGTGGCAGAAAGCGGGAAAAAACATGTATTATTAATAGAAAAACGGTGATTGTAGTGCTTCTTATCATTGTTTCACCATGCATTTCTCCATTTGTCTTGTGATGCTAAATTTTTTACGTTTTTCTTTTTTCTACACCGGCCCGATGTTACATATAATTAGTGACTTTGCAGTAAATCACTTCTGACACCACTATGTTAGCAAATTAGACATTTCAGACGTGGAAGATTCACATGGGAGTCTAGAGCCACGAAAAGTATGAAAGTAACCTAAATATTACATGCGCTCCCCTAGAACAGTGGCAAAAATCTTTTGGATTAACAGAAAAGATGTGAAACCTAATTGAAAATTCCTGATTTATTTATATATGTTTAGAAAGCTCATCATGTTTTCAAGAGCAGGATGCAACCACCACAAACACAACACCATATCCTACACTGAAAAAGGGCAGGAAATGCTGAAGTGCATATTTGATTTATTTATTTTCACCCAGACGGATACTTAGAGCTTTATACAGATTTTGCCATTTGGAGGTTGAAATAATGGATGGGGCGCTCATCCATTTTTAATTCCTTCATGTTGTGTGAAGGGTAAACATGCTGTTTGAGATGTCTTTTCTCTGCTGAACTGTGTTTTCTCATTACGGGACTGTGCATAGGGAGCAAAAACTAGTCACAAAAGTGCTTTAAGTGTATCGTGACGAGTCTGTGCAAGCTGACTTTCCATCATTGCTTATGTCCAAAAGCTGCTCATAATTTCTGAATTGAAAAAGCCATTTCAATTCACTATGCACATGCTGAGCACAATCATACAATGTCTCATGTATGCCAGAACAGTGAGAGTTGTCATTTTCCATTCATTAATTTGTAGTATTCACTGAACATTAATCTAAGAGCCACAATGTGGATCTTGCTTGACAGACCATCAACCCATGAGGGAAGGTTCTCTGCCAGTGTTACAGTACAACAGCTCTCAATGTGGGCCCAGACATCAAGCCACAGATCCGCTGATAATTCAGAATCATTTTTAATAAGTCGTAATTACGCGGAGGGTCTGATTGTGTTCTGCAGCCCTTGAAAATGAAATATGCTACATTGGGGCCTGATGGTAAAGGATATTGCTTGCCGTTCATACATAATTGAGCGATCTTGAATGTCAAACCAGTGGGAGAAAATGCAACAGAAGCAACAGTACACCTCACCACAAACTACACAACATCCTCTCCAGTCTGAGCCAACCAGCAGAGAGAGACATGTGTTATGTGGTGTACCAAAGTGCCCCAAGGAGGTGTACATTGACAGGTTATGCATGTAAGAGTGCTTCACTAAACTGCTACTTTTGAAGTAGTCCAAGTTAGTTTTTTTGTGCTTTACATGATTCTGTTGGATGATACACAAGCCACTTTGATAGGGCCATGCACATGCAGTGACCTAATGGATGTCCCATTCAAAATAGTATGAGAGTTCATGCATCTACGTATTTGCTCTGTCGTCAATTTTTTTGAGTGGTGCAGCCACTCGCACGCACGCACGCACGCACGCACGCACGCACGCACGCACGCGCACGCACGCACACACACACACACACGTACAAGTACAAGTACAGACAGTACAGCACCACTCAGTTCAGATGGGTCTGATTTTTTTTTCACCTTTTGCCCTAAAATTATA
The DNA here is from genome assembly GCF_951216825.1 of Electrona antarctica. Taxonomy (NCBI): domain Eukaryota; kingdom Metazoa; phylum Chordata; class Actinopteri; order Myctophiformes; family Myctophidae; genus Electrona; species Electrona antarctica. The sequence continues at coordinate 43,631,144 of NC_136807.1, forward strand.
AGCAGTCTCTCTGTCTCTCTGTCTCTGTCTGTCTCTGTCTCTCTCTCTCTCTCTCTCTCCTCTTTCTCCCTCTGTCTTTCACTCCCCCGCCCTCCCCTCTTTCTGTGAAAGTCCCGTGGTGGAGGTCTGTCTGGATGTAGAAGAGAGTATGTTGTCTATGTAGACATAACCTGACTTTGTTAGTAAATGAAATTCACGGGAGCTCTGGATGCAGGCTATTTATTTCCTTTAGGTCTTCCTAGATAAATAACTTGCTGTCCCCCGAGCAAAGAGCCAGCTTTATATTTTTGACGTTTTCGTGTTTAATGTGTTGTATATTTTATATGGCCTATCTTTATGCTCTCCCTTTTTGAATTTTCTTTTAAAGCTCAAATACAGTTATTGATGCCCTGCCTCTAGTGCATTATGCATTATTTGTTAGTAAGTACCATTTTTGCATATTGACGGTAACAAGAAAATGCATGTATGGAAATTCTAATATAAATTGACTTATGTGTAGAGGCCCAGATTCTGCCCGCTAAGCTCTTCTGCGAATAATATATAGTTCTTTATATTGCTAATCCCGGGGACTCTCTTAAAGACTCCTAGCTTGGGGAGCGGGGGAAAAAAAACAGCCTGGACCTTTAGCTTTTAAAGACTTTTATCTTATATTACAGGAATGACAGATTGTGCCTCTTTCTATGGCTTTTATGCTTTGTTTCAAGAGGCTCTCGGAAAGGGGGAGAGAGAGCAATGAGACGAGGGGTGATATTGATAAGGATGGAGGGTGCAGAGGAGTGTACTCCAATGTAATGCAGCTTTATGGTGCCCTTTTTCATTTAGCATGAACGGTTTTTATGATTCCATTTCTTGGGCGAACAGGGAAGGAGGAGGAGAACGGTAAGGTTGAAACATAGACAGGGGACACTTTGAAACCTCCTAAGAGAACACTAGAGTGCTTCTATCCTGTGAGTCATGTGTCTGATCACGGGACAATTTTATTCAAATGGAACAAAAAAAACAACAAAGAAAGACAATGTAAGCCCAACAAACAATACACCTCTTGGGTGTGAATTGAGTGTTATTTTATACAACCTACAGTAGTTTAGAAGTAACTAATTGATATTTAGTTCAGGGCCTGCGTTACCCATAAAGCGACGTAAGCAGTCGCATGGGGCCTTGTAACGGGCTGGGGCCCCACACGAAACGGCTGTGATCTGTCTGCTGCATACTTGCACTTGTATGAACAGCTGTTTACACTTGCTTCACTATCTGCAGCAGATGAAACATCACTCTACTTCTGGAAAAGATACCAAACTGGCGACCTCGGGCCTCAGTGACCTATACGTCATTGGCTGTGTTCCAAATCACCTACTCATTCACTACTCACTACGTCATTACACAGCCAAATCTATCTGTCTATACATTCCAGTCATTTCAGTACTGTATGTATTGTATCATATGTGTCTGTCTATATGTCTGCAAGAATGCTGCAAGCAGCGATACTGTTCTCGACAACGCTGCAATTCACCATTTTCAGCCTTCTGATTGGTCTGACTGACTAACCAGCAGACTCTTTCTGCCTTGTTCCGCCCAAGTTTAAACCAAGTTTAAAATAAGAATGCACAGAATATCAATATGAAGCAACTGAAAAGGATGTTATTTCAATGGTAGTGGATGGAGAGACTGATTTTTGTCCAACCATGAAACGGCAGCCAATGGGTGTGAAGAGGGGCACAACCACAGGCGGGATTTGACAAAGGGTGAATTAAGCAAGCATGCATTTCCGGGAACCAAGCAATAATAATCCTGTTTCGAATGAACACACATTCCAAAATGGGTCTATATAATTCGTCAGAGTCCACCAAAGAACAAACACGATTGAAACGATTGTTCTTCTGCCATAGGGAATAGATAATACTTTAGTAGTAGTAATATAGGCTACAGTAGGCTATACAAGTTCAGTGACCTGACCACTAAAACATAGTACGTTAAAAATCATTCACAAAAGAGTGAGCAATTAGCCACATGCTAACTTGACACTTTGATGATTAAAAACCGCTATAAAAATATGAACTTCAAAACAATTACAGAGGAAGTTCTTTATTTGTACACAGTCTCTCTCACTATTGTCATCTTTATTGGTTGCCCCATATTCTGTTGTACATTCTGAATCATCTTTTGTTGACTATGAAGTGTATGAAAGTTTGTATTGTGGTTTGGAACACGATATATAATGGCTGACACCATAAAGTAATACATTCCGATATATTGAACGAGTGAGGCATTTACATGGGGTGTTCAGTCGTTCACATCTCATGATGTCATCGCACCACATTAACCATGCAGCCAGTGTTTACACATTTTGTTTGTAAAAGCAGAGTCTGAAAAAAGCTGAGTCTGGGCAGAAAAACAGATAGACGGGAGGATTATGGATAACAAACTAAAAGCAAGAGGTTCCCTTGAGTCATGTAACAAGACATTTATTTAAAATCCTTTTAGCTAAGATAAAGCACCCAGGTGTTGGTACACAGCGTGAGCTAGGCAAACATCATTGTCTGAGAATATATTTTTCTTACAGACTAGATGAAAGAGATGATCTACCTTAGCTAAGACCATCATTATATCAATGTGAAAGTACAGGACCAGGCGGAAAATGGACATATGCGAGACCAGAAGCGTATGAGTTGCCTGATCCCCTTTGTTTCATTTGCGCTATAACCATAACACACTGGCCAAGCGTATTTAAGATTTAATATATCTGCCATTGCATTTATGGTTTTTAAATGCTATTTTCTTTTTACATTTGTTTAATTGCCTTGTCTTTCTTCTGAAATATAGTCCCTTCAATGTTCCCTAATGGAATCTAATGGCATTGGAATGCTCACCCACAGTATGGAATATGTGGCTCACTTACTGTACACTACAGTAGATGGTATTTGTCCACTCATTGAGGTTTCAATTAGATTATAAATCTTCATCAGTCTACTGTACTCTACTACACAAAAATACAGAAGCTGCAGTGTCAGTTTGCATTCCACATTCATGTTCTCCAATGACTTAACTCTGAATTTGCACCCTTTATATACAGTAGTACTTGTATCATCGGTGTCAGGCAGAAACCTTTATCTCCATAAATACTATTTTTTAGGGGCACTAGCCCAAGCGCCCCTCCTATGCCCAGATTTCCCGGGTTTGATTGGCTGAGCAAAGTATATTGAAGATAAAATTGAGGGCAGAAAAGTGAAGACGGAAAAGTGAGGATGCAAATTGTGATTGGCCGGAATATGATGATGTATGATGATAAGAGTGCCCCTCACTTCACACAAGTGTGATTTTTTTCATAAATGCATGCCCTCTGCTATTTTATACTTTGTTGTATGATGGTGCCGCACAAAAGTGGTAAAAAAAGCCGATCTATACACAGATTTCCCCACGTTTTTTGAGTGGCTCTACATATAATGCTCAGTAACCTCAGAATGCTTCCAGCCTTCCACAGCCAAGAGCTCTTTCCCTCAGGCAAGATAAAGAGATTTAAGGACATGGCACCGTGGAGACAGAGCAAAACTCTTCTCTTTTAGGTCAACATGTTCTGAAGCATATTCTATCAGCTCTAGGTTATAGTTAACTTATTTACACAATGAGAAAATACAGAGGCAGAATGATTAATTCATTGAGCTGTGAACAGGAACAAGGGTAAAACCCTATCAATTTAAGGCAGAAGCAGTCACGTGTATTGGAAGAAGAAATACGGTTCAGTACATTTGCGTATGTGTTCATGTATTTCGTACACGTCGATGTATTTCTTAGTATTATTAATATTATTATGTCATATACTGCAAATTAAGGATAGAAACGGCAGGCTGTTGCTATAGCGTGCGTCATGTGTGCGTGCACGAGAGTGTGTGCATCATCCGTCATGCATGTGTGGCCGTTCGCGCTTTGCCTTCCTGTGTGTGTTTACTTTGCATGCGTTTAAAAGTGACACGTTGCTGACCAGTGTGTGCGTGTATGTCATTTTAAAGATGGAGTGCCGTGATTTCTGTATTCTTTCCAGTTTTTCATGTGTTTATGAGGTGACACTACTTCATTAGACCCCTTGGTGTGGTTGTTATGTGCAATGATGTCTTCCCTTTGTATAGGGTTTCTTCCTGGAGCCTGACCCCAGTCAAATGTGCCAATGAAAAGAACAGTGATATAGTGACATCACAATATCATCCCCTCCCCTAACCCAACCCTTTAAAGAGGGAGTGCCACAATTTGTGTATTTTTCCAGTTTGTCATGTGTCTATGAGGTGACAGTACTTCATTAGATACCCTGGAGTCGTTTTTATGTGCAGTGGTGTATTAACTTTGTATTTAGGGTTTCTTCCTGGAGGCTGAACCCTTGACAGTCAAACGGGCCAATGAAATAAACAGTAATATAGTGACATCACACTATCAGCCCCTCCCCTAAACCCTCCCTCTTTATCATACAACTACAGCTGTGGGTGCGGCTTCATTAATTTGGATCACCACCCATCACCACCCACCAGGCAAACCAGGCATACTTAATGAACTGGGCGTGCCCACATAAAAACAACATTTTAACAAATACTGTACACTTTTTGAAAAAATTATACCTCCTTATATGACAATAAGACCTGATGATCATGTTTTAGGGTGGAAAAAAATCACGGCACTCCATCTTTAACATACAACAACAGTTGTGGGTGCGGTGGTGTGGATCACCACCCATCACCACCCACCAGGCAAACCAGGCATACTTAATAAACTGGTGGGTGGTGTGGATCACCACCCATCACCACCCACCAGGCAAACCAGGCATACTTAATAAACTGGTGGGTGGTGTGGATCACCACCCATCACCACCCACCAGGCAAACCAGGCATACTTAATGAACTGGTGGGTGGTGTGGATCACCACCCATCACCACCCACCAGGCAAACCAGGCATACTTAATGAACTGGTGGGTGGTGTGGATCACCACCCATCACCACCCACCAGGCAAACCAGGCATACTTAATGAACTGGTGGTGGTGTGGATCACCACCCATCACCACCCACCAGGCAAACCAGGCATACTTAATGAACTGGTGGGCAAACTGGGTATGTCCACATAAAATACATATTTAACCAATACGGTAGCACTTTACATTAAGGTCATTGTAATTAACATGAATTAAGCGTTAATAAGACACTCATTAACAGTCTTATTAACACTTAATAAACACTTATTAGCAACTTATTATTTGTTAATAAATGTTTATAAGCAACCTTAATAAACCGTTAATTAGACAGTTATTACAATTAGTATACATTAATTAACAGTCTTATTAACACTTAATAAATACGTATTAGCAACTTATTACTTGTTAATAAATGCTTATAAGCAACCTTAATAAACCGTTAATAAGAACCTTATAAATACTCTTTAACTGTTAATTAGACAGTTATTACAATTAGTATACATTAATTAACAGTCTTATTAACACTTAATAAACACTTATAAGCAACTTATTATTTGTTAATAAATGTTTGTAAGCAACCTTAATAAACCGTTAGTATAAATTAATTAACAGTCTTATTAACACTTAATAAACACTTTATTAGCAACTTATTATTTGTTAACAAATGCTTATAAGCAACCTTAATAAACCATTAATAAGAACCTTATAAATACTCTTTAACTGTTAATTAGACAGTTATTACAATTAGTATACATTAATTAACCGTTAACAAGAAACTTCTTATGAATTAATATATGTTTATAACACATTTAATAGTGTTAACAAGAAACTTATATGTTTATAACCCATTTAAGGGAGTGTTAGCAAGAAACATATACATACTTATTAATTGTTAATAAGACACTTGTTAGAAGTTGTTATACATTAATTAACTGTTCATAAGTACCCCGTTATCCATTGGGGTATTTAAGGGTACATTTAATAAAGGGCAAGAAACGAATAAATACTTATTAACCATTAATAAGATACTTATTAATAATTATTATACATTAATTAACCGTTAATAATAAACTCGTTATCCATTCATACCTTTATGGGTGGGTATATATATATATATAACAAAAAGTATGCATACTTATTAACTGTTAATAAGACACTTATTAACATTTAATAAACATTGTGAAAATACTAATTAACAATTAGTAACCCATTTATAGGTATGTACTGTCAGGAAGGTTAGGCCTACTTAGGGCATTATCCGTTAATAAGGCTGTGTTAACAATCAATAAACCATTTATAACACTTGGTAAACATTCATATCTGTTTGTAAACGCTTGTAACAAATGTAATTAACCGTTAAGTTGATACTTATAAGTCTTTATTAACATTCAAATTGAACTTATTATGCATTTATTAAGCGTTTACTATGCACTTATTATGACATTAATTAACACTTCCGCATCTACCTGATGTAAAGTGGGAACAGTGCGGATAGACATTAACAAATGCTTAATTACACATTTATTAAGCATGAAACAGTGTCTCGTTACTATTAACAGATTGTTTACTATGCACTTATTATAACATTAATTAACCCTTTCGCATCTACCTGATGTAAAGTGGGAACAGTGCTTATAGACATTAACAAATGCTTAATTACACATTTATTAAGCATGAAACACTGTCTCATTACTATTAACAGATTGTTTGCTATGCACTTATTATGACATTAATTAACACTTCCGCATCTACCTGATGTAAAGTGGGAACAGTGCTTATAGACATTAACAAATGCTTAATTACACATTTATTAAGCATGAAACACTGTCTCATTACTATTAACAGATTGTTTACTATGCACTTATTATGACATTAATTAACACTTTCGCATCTACCTGATGTAAAGTGGGAACAGTGCTTATAGACATTAACAAATGGTTAATTACACATTTATTAAGCATGAAACACTGTCTCGTTACTATTGAGACAGTTGTAACCCTAAGATCAGTGTCCTTAACTCGGGTGTGATTAAAACCCCACCCTCTGTCTCATGAACCAGTCTCTGCGTTGTGTATTTGTTGTTGTTGTTGTTGTTGTGTTTGGTGGTTAGGAGATGAGGATGAAGAACCAGGCATAGGAGATGTGCGGTAGAGCAATGTACTGAATGTAGTGTCGTTTATATCAGCTCTGGTCACCCTGCAGAAAAACAATAACAGTGTCTTCTTTTACTTTCACAATAGTAATAGTGCAATATTGTCAGAAACTTCACAGAACTGCATACTGTAAGCTTAAACATAGCCAGTGGTAGTTTAAAGACAATGCTTACAGTTACTAACCTTAATAATACAAAAGTGCATTAGAAAACACAGACATATCTTATTTGTTGCACTTATATGATCCATTCATTCAGGTAGTTACCACATGAGCACATACCTGGCCATAAACTACTACAAATATACACATCTCTTCACAACAATATAGTTCCCAACAATCATATTTGTCAATCAAACAGCATGGATGGCTAAGATAATTAGTTATTTCAAATGGATTAATCAGAAGGGTGGATTTCACTCCTACCTTGCAGAAAAAAAACAATAGTGTGACCTAAAATGGCCGTCCCCACCATTAAGGTCAACAGCTACACAGAACAGAAACACTGGACAATAACACAGTGCCCCCTGGTGGCACCCCCAGTCAATTCACCTCCTTACATCCACCCCCTCTTTGCTTGAGGGCGTCCCAGCCATCATAATATGATGCATTGAACTATATTATAGTTCAATGCATAATAAGTTCAATTTGAATGTTAATAAAGACTTATAAGTATTAACTTAACGGTTAATTACTTTTGTTACAAGCGTTTACAAACAGATATTAATGTTTAACGAGTGTTATAAATAGTTTATTGATTGTTAACATGGCCTTATTAACAGATAATGCCCTAAGTAGGCCTACCCTTCCTAACAGTATGTACCTTATAAATAGGTTACTAATTGTTAATTAGTATTTTCACAATGTTTATTAAATGTCTTATTAACAGTTAATAAGTATGTATACTTTTTTGTTAACACTTTATTAAATGTGTTTTTAAATATATTAATGGATAACAAGTTTCTTATTAACAGTTAATTAATGTATAACAACTTCTAACAAGTGTCTTATTAACAATTAATAAGTATGTATATGTTTCTTGCTAATGCTTTATTAAATGTGTTATAAACATATACGTTTCTTGTTAACACTTTATTAAATGTGTTATAAACATATATTAATTCATAAGAAGTTTCTTGTTAACGGTTAATTAATGTATACTAATTGTAATAACTGTTTAATTAACAGTTAAAGAGGTTGGCTCTTTAACTACAGCCATGGTAACTGGCTGTAAGGAGCAGCATGGCCTCTAGGAGTCGCTAGTGAGGCCTTTAGACTCGCAGTCTTATTTTGTCATTTCTTAGCCTGGGCACCATTCCATTTCGGGTTCATGAACCGGTGAGCGGATGATATCGCTACGTCATGTTGTAGTATTGTTTTGTAGTCAGCAATCTTCCGGAACTTCCCTTTCCCTCAAACCGATTTTTCTCAATAAAAGCTACAGGCTACGAGAGCTTTTTTTTATTTTTTATTATTATTATTTTTATTCCACATCTTTGCAGTGACACATTGCATAATACATACATAGGTACATGGTACATACATATAATTACCAGTAGGTGCGTTTCATGGTAGTCATTGCATGTTTGTGGATGTGCTACGATTGCTTTTATTGTTATTCTTCCGGTTTGAAGGAAAAGGAAGTTCCGTTTGATTGTTCCTGCCTGATGACTACAAAACAATACTACAACATGACGTAACGATATCATCCGCTCCCGACCGGATCACACGGCACTTTTGGAACAGAGACCAGGCTTTCCTCCGAGGTGGAAAGCCTGGTGAGGCGAGGTTAGTCATTTCTTGAGAAGCTGTACTTTTGGAGGGACCTTTCTGCGCACATATAGTGACGTGTTCACTATCACTCAGAGGATATTGGTTATATAAAATATATACAGCTTTTGTATCCAAAGATAATAAAATATATTTTACATTGATCATAAGTCTGTGAATGCAGTGCACTACTTGGCATCTGATAAAGACACATAAATCATTGTGCACAAATGGACCACAAGTTTTGTACCAGAGACCTGAAAAGCCCTTTAAAACATATTAGAAACCTTTGGATGGACAACATCCTTGATCCTTGCTTAACAATCTCCGCCCGGTGATCCTAATACCGATAGCACTGTTTAAAGCATCCTGTCCATAGGACCAGGACACCGGGCTCCTGTCTCTCAATGAGGTTTCATTGTTTTATTCTCTGCGTGTAGGACACATAAAGGCTTTATAAGGGCGCTTACAGACAGACTCCAGCAGAATCAAGCTTTTTGAATCTGTTTAAATGATTTTAAAGGCGGGGCTGAGGGCTGTGATTTCCTGATTTATGGCTTCCCCCTCTTACTTCAGATTGATGCTTTGCTTTTCCATTTCCTCCCGATTTTATGGCTTCATCTTGTGTCCAGAGATGTGGCTTCTCCAATAAAGAGCCTTTTAACTTTGCTCGCTTTTCTATAAACAAAGGACAAAAAAAACTCTTTTAAAAACGTATGTAAATGAGTCACACTTTAAGAGGATTCCAAGATGTTTACAGTCTGTAAAGCATGTGTGATATGAATGCGAATTTTTGCTATTCATGTTCAAATACTGCAACACAGTATGCATGTTTTAAATGCAAACACAACCCTTTCAAACCTACTTTATTGTTATTATTAATGAATTAATTCATTGCTCAATTAATTATCATTTATTTTTTACATTTATCCCTTCAAAGGAGGTCCAAACACTTAACAAGACAATCTTCAAATCTACACTAACCCCATGTCATGGAAGCTGGTGTGTTGTATATATTGCAATATAGAAATACTCAGTTACAAGTCAAAGTTTGGAATTGTAGGACTCAAGATGTCCTTGAGTATTGGTAATGTACTCAATGTACCAAAAGTAAAAGTACTCATTATGCAGAATGCCACATATTTCAAGTTTTCAAATGTATAAAAGTCTTTTGAAAATAGCAAATCTACAAGCTTACAATGCGTCACATTGTGTTCTTGTAGATCGGCTATTTTCAAATGGCCGGAATGTATAGGGCTGACCGCTGAAGTGGTTAACTTGCGTTTTGTAATAATAATCAAAATCTACAAAGTAACTAAAGTTTCCAAGATGTAGTGGAAGTAAAAAATATTGGAAATTAGAAATACTCAAGTAGAGTACAAATACCTCAACATTATACTGTATTGTAAGTATACAGTGCTTAAGTAAATGTACTTTGTTACTTTCCAGCGCTGCTGGCCCATTTCATGGAAGCTGGTGTGTTGGTGTCTCAACAAGACCACGGCCTGAAAACAAGAATAAGAGTTAGTGAGACAGGTGAGGCACAAAGAAAGACATCCATTTTAATTAAATGTTACACAGCCCAGCTCCAGAGCCTTAATACAACTTGGCTTATTGTGAAGATTTCATTTGGACAAACAAGATGACTGCATCTTTCTCTAACTATCACCCACAGCCAAGGAGCGCCCCTGTGATACAGGCCTGTAAATGACTGATGTTTGTAAAAAGCGACATTTCTGCCCAGTAAGCATTTCTACAGGGACACTCCCGAGTTTTTATGTGCGGGTTCATAAACTCCCTGCCTAATGCACCCTGACACTCTGTTTTGATATCATTACAGCATTATACTCGTCCCTTTTTGAGTGAAAAAACGCCAGTACTTAGAAAGTCGAAATTCATAAATAAATGTATGTCAAACTGCACTTAATATTGATTTTGTTAGTGTACAGATTCAATAATAAGGTACCGAGTGCATGAATATTTAAATATAATCTTCATTTCTGCATCTCCTAATGGCTTCTTCTCCTCTACACTCAATTTAAACACAATTTGGAAACTATAATGTATTGAAAATGACTGGAATTCTGTAATAAATCATTGGCGGGATATTGTGAACCTTTTATAAGATAGTTCAATATTAGTCCCAGGGTGGATTCATGCAATTAGATTTCTGTTTTTATACATCTCAATTATCCTCTCCCACTATCGGTTCAAAGGAAAGTGTTCTATTCCCCCTCTTCAAATGTCCCAGCTGAACTGGAGAAAAGGCTAAATGAACTAGACAACAAAGAGGCTAAACAGAAATGTCAAAGGTCAAATTACAAGGCAGTAATCTATGATCTCAGGCACACCACAAACCATGCAAACGATCCCCAACAATACGGCTTTGTTTTCATTGTTTGCTGGAAACTCAGCAGCCGGCATAAAGTCAGTTATTGTTAACAGCTAATGGATAAAAGTAATAGAAGAAAAGTGATGCGTAGTTCAAGGCAGCAGTCCAAGCTAGTGTAAACCAATGAACAAAACCATCTAATAGGCGTGTGGAGCCACAGTGTGCGATCCATGTGATGTCTATCAATAATTCATACTTTGGCTTTGCCCTTTTGGGAGGCATTAAGGTAATATGAAGAGCAGTCAGTCCAAATGGTTTGCAAATCCTTTTAAAAACACAACACATGGTATCTTACCTGATTTCTGTACAATTAGTGAATATGTTGCAAAGATGAGTGGTTTAGAAAATCACAATCAGATACACATCTGTGCAATTTTATTGGATAGACGGCAACGTACCGCATGACTAAAGAGTCAAATAATAGACGGTATAGATACTACTGACACAACAGGACAATTTTGTGCCCAGACTTTGTTCCCTTAAATTCTATCTGCATTTTTGCTTCTACGTTTTCCTTTGTTTGTTTCTTTGTAAAAACAATCATTGTATTTTAACTAAACACTTGTTTTAGGTTGTAAAGTTTTATCAGTGTGCAAATAAATAGTCCAGCGGATGGGCAGGCATATACACAGTAACATTCTCAGTGTTAATGTATCCATTTGATCTCCATTTGGTTACATTTGTACACACATGTGTGCACGCTTACATTTGTACACAAGTTAAATTAACAGAGGAGTAGTGGCGGACAGTAATTAAGTACATTTACTTGAGTACTGTACTTGAGTACTTTTTTCTTGTTGTAGACCTCAAAATGCCAATACAGCAATGCATTGATTATAGAAAATGTACTTAGTAATTTGTACTTTTGAATACTCGAGTGTTTTGCTTGAGAGTATTATACTTTGTCCACCACTGCGTGAGGATTTGACAGTGCATGGCTCACCATGGGCTAGTTTATTTCCACCAGGGACAAGCCACAGCTCATCTGGGGTTCACACTCTTCCTTAATGACAGCTGATAATGGTTTGTTGCTGGAACTTCCTTTGTACGCATCATCATCATCCTCCCCCAGCCCATGTGGTTCTTGTTCCCCCGATTGCTCTTTGTTGTCTTCACTTGCCCTCCAAAAAAAAAGCCCCTCTTCAGCATTAATAACTGGCTTTTCAGAGACATTTTTTTATTTGTCCCAGCATCATACAGATCAACCATATGGATGCGATTTGTTTGAAGAAACAGGCTCCCATTCACACACACACACACACACACACACACACACCGCACGCACACACGCACACTCACTCAGACATGCGGTCAATAGATCCCATATTATGATAAAAAGCTAGCCCAGGATTAACAGAGACTGTCATCAATAGAAAAAAAGGTTATCAAAGAGGTAACAACAACCAAATGCCTCCGTGACCCTGTGTAGTTTGTTACCTTCTGTCCAACTCTCCTCGTATCTCCTGCATATGGATGGGATGGAGATATATACAGTAAACCTAGTGCAGTGTGACTCAGTGATTAGTCCACACCATATTATGTAAAGGTGGCCCGACAGTGGCGGCTAATGGCCTCCCTGTCTCTATAAGTTATGGATGTAGCCTTTTGTGCTGCAGGGTCGCACATAAAGGCCCCTCTTTTTAATTCACAGTCACCCACGGTCAGGCTAAATGGCTGACAGCGGAATTGGAAGGCCCACGCTTATTTCTGTACACTTTCACTTTGTTCCAAAAATGGCTATTGACATTGACTAAGGAGCTCGGGCTGCTCTTCTGGGCTATTTTCGCAAGGTTAATCCATTGAGACCTGGAACGCATCCATGTCACGTTAGCGTTTAACCACATTAACCATTAACCCATTTTGGGGCGGGAACCCCTTTTGGTGTTTTAAACATTATGTTGTAATTTAGCTATTGAAAAATAGCAGATCTACAAGCTCATAGCGCGCCACCGAGTGGCGCGCTATGAACTTGTAGGTCTGCTATTTTTGAAAAATCGTTAAAATGTGCCTCAAATCTTTCCGAAAATTGTCATGATTTAGAAAACTTTTTTTTTTAATTTCGACGTCAGGCCTGAATGGGTTAAATATCTCAATGAATAGAGCGTTTCTCTTTCTGTGCCGTGAATAATATCTCTCCGCGTGAGATTAATGGACAACATTTCGTGAAACTGTATTTCGGAATTTGTTGCACAGGATACATCCAATGGTACAATTGATGACGTACAATGTCCTCATAAGAAGCTGACAGCTAAAGAGCTTTTTACAACAGTCTTGGCAATACCTGTATTTAAGCCTGTATTTCTCCATTATTTATGTTTTCATTTGCACTTACTTTAACCTGTTGAAATTAAGGAGTGGGCATTAAACTTTATGATTGCCTGTGCAAATTATACAAAGATTTAAGTGATATCCAAATCCACTGAGGAAGTACTTTACGAATGCACTCAGAAATGCTGTTGCTCAACTATTTCTTAAAATGAACAGAAAGAGACATCGATGCATTTGTTCTTACAATAAATACCGTTGAAAAGAGCAGAAAGTGGACAATTTATTCTAAATGCCTCGTACGCTATGGTGCAACATGTATAGCTGGCAACAGTGGTCAATAATGCTTTTCATACCAGATTCATAACATAAAAGCCTGGCTTGGAAACCTTTCATGATAATTGTGTCTGTGCTCCTGCAAAGTGCCTTAAAACAAAGCGACCCAGCTTGCTTTTTCACACTGATTACAAATGGTGCAAAACCTTGATCACTATACATTTCCGAGCAACACTTCATTTTTCCATGAGTAGATGATTAAATATTTATCATTCTTTGTAATAGCCTCATTTCTGTCAGTTTTGATATTTTAATCCCGTTTTAAGGAAAACAAGCATGCATTAATCAAATATGACAGAACGTACTTCTTAATGTAATCATGCAGGGGAATATGAATTGCAAATGCCCCCCCCCACCCCCCACCCCCCTCTTCTCTGTCTCCAAATGTACTTCCATTAATGTTACAAAATAAAATAATCATGACCATTTTTAAATAGAAATAAACTACATGGGATGCAGTGGAATATTTTAGAATTGGATTTGTGCGAAATGGCTTAAATGAAGAGGCTTTACATCAAAAGCCAGCAGCGTAATGCTGTGAACAAGCACTCGTGCCTAGGGACAGGGACGCAAGATAAATGCGAGACGACGCATGCTTCGCCAGGCCCCATTTCCTCGCTGATCGAGATGGAACACAAGTTTTCTGTGTCAAGAACAAAGATTCTTTTTAGATGAGATGATTCTTGACTGATGGTACATCATCGATTTCCTGGGCTGTCCCTGATTGTCAGGCTGAGACTGGTAGCCTGGGCTGAACATTGGACATGGTAGCTACCCTCTAAGAAAAAAATCACACCTGTGTGAAGTGAGGGGCGCTCTTATCATCAAACATCATCTCATTCTGGCCAATCACAATTTGCGTCCTCACGTATTCAATGTTTGTGTTTACACAAACCCTCAAACCTGGACATAGGAGGGTCTAGCGCCCCTAAAAAAGTGCAGAGACTAACCATCTCTTTTGGCTCAGATTGGAAAGGGGTTTAAAGGATGACTTTTCATATAATTGGTCCTCACCAATGTTCATGATAAAATACCAAACATTCTTCCTACTCAGTCTGTGTCTCATAGGAGGAGGGCTGTGGGCAGTTCAGAAACCCGTTTTCCAGTGACATCATCGATGGGGAATCCAAGCTAATAGAAACTGCATGCAGGCTTTCTATTCCTGAAAAGTTGCAATGCGATAATGGATCCCTCTGACGATGATGTCACTGGAAGACGGGTTTCCGAACTGCCCACAGCCTTCCTATGAGACATAGACCGAGTTGAAAAAATAAAATAATAAAAGGTGCTTTTTTACAACATTAGTGAGGACCAATTATATGAAGGTTGAAAAGTGGTGAAGTTTTCCTTTAAGAGCAAGTCCCTTGAACACATGAATCCTGGCATCCCTATTTTGGGCATGACATTATGTAGGATTGTAGGTGAAGCATCACATTTTTTATTATTTTTTTAATGATCAGACATAGCACAACAGCTCACGCCACAATGCAATGTGTTGTTGTGAGCTTGTAGATCTGTTATTATCACAGAACGTCACTATCGTATGACGAAGTATCAAATATAAGGTATAACTAACTAAACCCGTAAGACGCCCTGAGGGCGAGAACCGACCTCGCGAGGTCGCGTGCACGCATCCGCCTGGGTGACGGCAGACTGCTGGGCAAGCGCTGACGCTTTGGCATGGGGGGGGTCAGATCAACATATGGAATGAATTCTGTACTGCCCATATATGGAGCATGTCTTGAGTTTACAGGGTTTGATGAGGTCGGATCAACATATGGAATGTCAGAACAGGTCAGCTCCATATATGGAGATCTAAGGGTGGCAGTGGGGGAAGTGTCTTGAGTGTACAGGGTCTGATGAGGGCCCAGGTAGGGCCGGGCCTTAATTTATAATTTTCCTGCCTGTTGAGAACGGCTGCCGGGCGAGGCTGCACTAATAACTTTGGGGTGGGCCCGTCTAGAGTTTGAATGGACAGGTAACAGTCAAAAGGTAGACATCGAAGAGGAAGGACAGGTGGGAAAGGATCAACATATGGAATGTCAGAACAGGTCAGCTCCATATATGAAGTTCTGCTAGTTCTGGCAGGGGAGAAAGGACAGTGGGCGGGTCCGCGGGGGGGGTGCCCTGGGCGTGGCGGTCGCTGGGGTGTGGTCAGCACTGGTTTGCTGCACCTGGCCGGCAGGTTTTTCGTACTTCCCTGTTGGCCGGGTGTGGCTCTCTCCCTCCCGGTGCAGGTTGCGCCTCGGTGATGGTTGCGCGCTGGGCGCCCCTCCGTAGACTTGTCTATAGCTGGAAGCCTGGAGGAGAGGGGCAGTGACTTGGCCAATCACTGCTGACCCGCCAACTGGAGAGTGTATAGTGGTTGAGGGTTGAAACACTCTAAGAAGGTTGGAGACCACCTGATGACCTCTCCTCCAGGCCAAGGCATCCATTAGAAATGGATTATATTCGCATCTTTGATGTATTTACAAACTGAAACAAGATCTAAGGGTTTAAGGTTTGAGGTCAGATGTAGAGTTGCTGGCCGGCTCCATATATGCAGATCTAGGTGATGATCCAGACTTCTCCATGTATGGCTATCCAGGGTTTGATGAGGCCAGTGTTGTGATCTTTATATATGGAGACGGCCATATATGGAGCGTGTCACAAGGCGTGATGGACTGACGGCCAAATATGGTGGTGTGACATGTCATGAGGCGTGACGAACTGACGGCCATATATGGTGGTGGCGTGACGGACTGACAGGTTTTGCAGGTTTTCATAGTAATCCGCGACCTACAGTCGCAACAGGTGGTTAACTATTGCGGGAACAACTGGTCAATGCGAATGAGTCAGTGCATGCACGGATATACAGTGCATAGCATTAGCATACTGTACAGGTAGCTGTAATGTTAGCCAAATTGATACATTGATCTAATCCTTTGTGCATTTCCCATAATACATTATGAAGCTCTGGCTTCTGCTATAGATCTATACAGCATTGCATTTATGCAGTGACATATCTCTCTTCTATCATCAGCAGTCAAACGTTTTCCTTAACCCGTTTTGAGTGGGAACCCCTTTTGGTGGTTACATACATTATGTTATAATTTAGCTATTGAAAAATAGCAGATCTACAAGCTCATAGCGCGCCACCGAGTGGCGCGCTATGAACTTGTAGGTCTGCTATTTTTTGAAAAGTCGTGAAAATGGGGCGCAAACCTTTATATATTCTTTCAGAGCGAACATTTTTAACTCAAATATTTGCTTCTGAGAGGGTCCCTGAAACAACATATTTTCAGATGGGGGTCGGTGGCCAATTTCATATATTTTTGGGGGTCCTTGACATGGAATAGTTTGAGAACCACTGACATAGAAACATTTTTCAGAAAACTGTCAGGATTTAGAAGACATTCGTAGAATCATTCCCAGGTCAAAATGGGTTAAAGAGATTGGGAGTGAACATTCCAGAGACATTCACTTGAAATGGAGAGGCACCTTTCAAAACAAGTCAATATCCAGCACAGAGGAAAGGGGTCCTAATTAGATTCATTTGCCTCAGCTTGGATCAATGTTTTCCTAGGGATGTGAGTTATAAAGTCGGAGTGGGGCATAAATAATCAAAACCAAATAAAGATGGGTGTTTGGAGAAATATAGCTGAAAGTGCTCATAAACCCCTACAGTAAAGCTCAGCATACAAAGACAGGATGAATATTTAAAGATGAGTGGGAAAGAAAATATAGTTCAGGTGAACAAAAGAAGAAGAAAAGAACATTTTCTAAAAAAGGGTCCGACCTTGGCCATGTAGAGTGGTGGAATCCTTTAGAGGGTACCTTGGTCATACTTAGTGAAAAGTAGATAATTTGTTAATGTCACGCACTTGTTGGAAATGGCAGATAAATGGATTTCAGCCATTATTTGCCAGCCTAAGTGAAGTGAAGGAGGACGCGTTGCGGAGAGGACAAACTCAGTTATGACTGATAAGTGTCTAAAAGCTAATGAAGGCTGGCTAGGCCAAGGTCAATGGCCGCTAGTGAGATGCCATGTGCTGCTCCGTTGTCCTGCCGCTTAAATATAGAGGAAATATACATTGAGCTTTTAACACCTTGAAACATAGGAGAGACTAGTATATGAAATATGGGCTTGTAATGGCTTTTTAATGACGGCCTCCCAGCCCCCTATTCTGGCCCGAGATTGGAAATCGGAGGTGAACCTTGATATCACTGCACTAAGTGCTTGTAATGCACCGTCACTTCTGGCCATCCAGTTGAGTGAGACAGTTCAGGCCAGGAGATAAATGCCACCATGCTGGACAAGGGCCCCTGTTGATAGGGGAGGGGTGGGGGGGAGACACTGCACTCCCCATGATCCCAATGAGAGTTACAGGCCTACTGTAACTCAGTAAAGTTCGGGAGGGGGAGACAAACTGGCATTTGACATTGGTTAGCACTGATTTAAGATTTGTCATTGGTCAGGAAAACACTGCACTAAAGAGTCTATTTTCGCTCTTAAGCCCTTTATTAAGAGACATCATTATGGAAGGAGTGGTGGAACTTGACTTTGCTTTAAATGGTCCTATCACAATTTGGGTAAGCTGACCCTTGGCTGGACTCTTGTCTCGGACTGCCATAATGCAATCAGCTGAATGAATAATTACAAAGTAATAACAACCCTGCAACATCATCTCGGTCGCCGTCCAGTGAAGTGGCTTTGCCTTCCCGCCACTTGTGTGTTTAATGTCCTCTAAAGACCCATATTACACCCCAATTAGATGGCACTCTTGTTTCCTTACATCAAGGGCTTGACTCTGCTGGCTTGTCACCCTCCCTTGGCCTAATCAATTTCATTACTCCAGTTACAGCCCCAGCCCCCGGGAAAGCTGTGCCCTTAAACTTCAGCTCCTGCTTCGATCGATCAATAGCCCACGTCCCTGCCAAGGTTCCATTTAAAGTTCATTTATTTCAAGCCATCATATAAAACAAGACAGAGCATCGATGCAGCCCCACTTTGTTTTATTTGACTGAAGATTTCCACCATGACACTCAAATCCGCTCAGGTCTCCTCACAAAGCTGTTCTGGGAACAGCCACCGGGAAGGATTTCACCGCTCAGGTCTCCTCACAAAGCTGTTCTGGGAACAGCCACCGGGAAGGATTTCGGATACAATGTATAGCATTCACTTCCTGATTGCCAGACCTGATGCTGGTGGTGCCTCAAAACTACGCACCTCTTGTGATCAAAAAGGAAATGGGATGTACCAGTGTGATATAAAGGTCCAATCTTTGATGATATTTTGAAGCCAAATTCAATAAAGCTTTGTTTTGGTATTCCAAACCTGCACATTGCACGCTTGAATATTTTCCTATATGCAAAACATGCATGTAAAGTACGTTCAAAAACACGTTATTGTCTCGTTGGAATGAAAAAAACAATCTAATGGTATGTTTAGCCTCAGGTTATATGCAACAAGCCACATAAACAAAATCTTTAAAGTGTGCATATAAGTCCCAACGATGCATTTCACGTGCAGAATTCACAGAAATCTGTGTACCCACTGTTCCCTACATTTCCTTGTTCACTGCTCCCTGTGGATATCATAAGTGTAACATCCAGTATATTCACCAGTTAATTAATTTCAATGATTAATGGAATATCGCTGGGTCTGTCTCTTCCATTACATACTTTATTTGCGAAGTCTATAGAGATTCCAAGCTTTGGTGCACAATTATATACAGAATTATGATCCTTAAATATTCATAAGGCCCGTATAGAAGATCATGATTGTGAAAACCTGCATCTTCAGCCCTTCATTAACTAGACAACTTCATTATCATTCGCAGCTTGACAAATCAGTGGCAGGGTTTTGGAAAAGGAATGAGGATAATAAGGGGCCCTATAGCTCTGACTGAAACCGGGATCTCTTTCACTTTGCTTTGCTACTTGGTGCTGAATTTGCTGCCACTTGGTGCTGAATTGTGTTGAGCTTTCTCTGTATATACTGTAGAATAACCTTTATTTACATGTGCAATTGTGAATTCTGAGTGATCAAATTTGTGTTCTCTTCATTTTCTTCTTTTTTTCCTGTATTTTGTTTGTTTGTATTTTCTTTTTTCCTCTGTTTGTTTGTTTTCTGCCCCCCTTGTGTGTTAGATGTATTGTATATATTATTATTTCTGTTGGTGTAAATAGGATAGGCAAAATAAGCCACTGGCTTCAGCCTATACCTTTTTGGTCTAAATACTAATTTATAATGAAATGTAATCAATGTATTCAATGTTCAATTCTTTGACCAAAATAAACTAAACTGAACTGAACTGAACTATATATAAAGCGTTGGAACCAACATCGAACAAAGAATTGTGCACCTAATTTGTTGCAATATATGTTTGCAGAATATGCAGAAGAATGCAGACAGCTGGCTCGTTCACTGACATTTTGTCATGAATTTTGGCATTTAAATTAGTGCTGTAAAACATATTTCATATTTTTTTACGGCGTAGGAGTGAAGCTATAGCCAGTCTGTGTGTCTGTCTTTCCAGCGGTAATCTCACAACCAATCAGTGCTAAATAGGCCACAGGAGAACCTCTGCTGATTTATTTCACATATGGTTTATACTTTTTTTCGAGTATTTAACTATAATGCAAGTCGTCGGGACTCTGGTCGGCCTTCAACCTTGCCTAAAGATGGAGTCATGTTGTCATAGAGACGACTGATGTCATAGGTGACTGACCACACACATGCTGACCACAAGTCTGAGAACATTGGAACCTGCACGCGTTCCCTTGTATTCACATGAGAACCCAGAGATCCACGTGATTTGATTGTTTATATCCTATTTCATATTCAGAATTTAACTATATTGTATAATTCATATTCAATTATTTGAATCTTCTGGCCTGGGCCGACCTAGCGGTCCAGGCACCTACGCTGGTAATCCAGCCTGACTTTGCTGTGTGTCTTATTCCCCCCCACCTCTATCCCCGTTTCCTGTCAACCTACTGTGTATCTATCAATAGATAAAAGGCAAAAGGCAAAAAAGGCCCCCGAAAATATCTTACAAAACAGGAATTCCATTGTGTACAGTATATTAAGAACATGGTGTATATCCAAGTTTCATGACTTGGTCAAGGACCAAAGTTGACTCAGGAGTTTCCCTATTTTTGCTGTTTGGCACTGAAGCCAGCCTCCTCAAGCATCCAATCATAGCCTCATCCCTGCCACATGAGTGTGACGTCACAGTCTGTCACTACCGATTCTAAAGTTCACCTGGCATTTCTTTCATTAATTGCATCTGTCACTAAATATCAAGCAATCCTGTTTGAGCAATATCGCTAGTTAACCTGAATGGCACTGTCCCTGCCTAAGCTGTGTCATTTCTCTACAGCTCATTGAATCCCAACATCTCTACTATATCTCAAAACCTCACAATGCTGAGTTATTGAATGGTCTTTAATCTCTTTATCAATATTTTTGATGAATTAGGGTTAATTCAGTGGGATATTTGGGTGGGAAAAAACGAGTGTAGATGTGTCTTAGCTACACACGGCAAACAACCTATTGCAGTGGGGTTTGGCAAGGATAGGCCCAACTCTGGGAGTGATTTCTTCCAAAGCTGGCCCAAATGAAAGCATCTTGTTTTAATCAGGGATCCTGGCTGCGATAGCTGCAGTGGGAGCTGTGCGGACTTGGCAGTCGGTTGCAATGCAGACTGTGGCACTCGTACAAAATACACAAATATTTCCACAGTAATTATGTGTCAAGTTAAACAAGCAATTGAGGGCTTGGGCTGAATATGTTGGGGGTGGAAGGCGAGAGAGCACGGTGTGTTAGTTGGATGCCGGCGATTGAGTGAGACCCCCAACCAGACAAATTAGGCTATCAGACTTTGATAGGCTTTGGGACTTTCTCTTTTTTTCTTTTGGCTCAGGCAAATGCAATGGACCGCATTGTAATTGTGAATACTCAATGGATTGAGTAACATCATGTGGTCTTGGCACGTTTTGTCTCAATGGAGGAAGGCATGCTCGGTTCACAAAATAGACTTCAAAGCGTGGGTGAACGGCCAAGGGGACTAAGTAATTGTGAGATCATTGACTTGTCCTTTTTTGTGGTCCCTGGTTTTTATAGGCACATTTGTAAATCTACATTGGCATCAATACTCGAAAATGAAATATGATCACCGTCTGACTCTATGGTTCAGCTAAAGCTGCTGGAAAGAGGAAGGGTGGAAATTTAGCATGAGGATGAATGACTTCTGAATCACCATGTTTCTTGCTCTATTGGGTGGAATATCGTTGAGCATAGAACATAACATCTGTCTGCGTTAAATGTTTACTTACAGCGATAGTCTAGTCATGTTACATCTGCCTTCCTTTGTCAAATATAACAAACTTGTGTCTGAGTACAGTGGAGGAAAACTATTGTTTTCCTCCACTAAGGACCTGTACCCATCAATTTAAACAGCTCCCATGGTCAGCTGTTTAAAGTGATGAGTTCTCAGGCACAGCTACTTTGACCTGTCCTTACATTGGGTGTTGACTATAACACCCTAATTAAAACCGACTACCTTTAACCACTTAAACCCTATGTACTTGATTGAATGGAGTAAAAAGAAAAATCGCTGATCTTCAAGCTAAAAAAAACAAGAGCTTGTACATCGTCTCTTTTCGCTGAAAGGGAGAGCACTGACATACACATCTAAGAGAGGTTTCAGAAAGACTACTCTACACATGAAAATAAACATTTCTTCTTCTCAGAAATATCCAGTGTGACCAGTATCAGGTGTATATCTGTAGAATACATTATTATGACAAATCTAGGATTCAGATATCACCCACAGTCATAATGGATAACGATCATTGTCTTACTATAAACCCCTGACTCCAGTCACCAAGAGTCTTGTGTGGCTAAGCCAGTGGTTCTCAAAGTGAGATCCGGGGACCCTCGGGGGTCCTTGAGGCGGTTCCAGGACAGCTGGCTAAGACACAGTTATTTAAGAAAGTTATTTTTGAGGGGCGCTATCCCCTCCTATGCCCATCTTTGTCTGTTTGTGTATACCCCATGGTGATGATTTGATTGGCTGAGCACCCCATAGCGATGATTTGATTGGCTGAGCAAAGTACATGTACATATTGAGGATAAAAAGTGAGGACAGAAAAGTGAAGACGGAAAAGTGTTGTGAGGACGCAAATTGTGATTGGCCGGAATGAGATGATTTATGATGATGTATGATGATAGGAGCTTCACACAGGTGTGATTTTTTTCACTCAAGGGGGACAATGACGTAAGATGTAATTTGCACATATGTCATCCAGTCCTATGGAATGCATGTGCTAATAGAAAAGGTGCCCCTCGGGGCACAGGTCAGGGCAGGTCAGGTTGTGGCCTCCTGGTGGCGCTATAATAGGCCATTGTGAAAAGGGTGCCATTTCTTCTTACGCCTTGGATGGCAATTCCAATTGGATGATTTGAGGCATTTTGTTCCAAAAATGTGTTTCGCAAAAATCCACCTGTTGGTGGCGCTATAACAGGCCAATGTGAAAAGGGTGGGGTATATTCCTCAGCCTAGTAGGAAAGTCTGTGAAATATTTCACGTATATTGCACGCTGCGTTCATGATTTGAGTCTTTTTGTTCAAAACGGGCCAATCCTGCAAACTAAGGATGGAATATGAAAATATCGGACAGATCCGTCTTGAACACATGACTATAGAGATAGTGTGTAACGATTTGTAGGATTTTGGGACAGAATCTGGAGGAGTAATATAAAAAAATGTGTTTTTAAAAAGTCGGCCTCCTGGTGGTGCTATAACAGGCCGTTCTGGAAATTTTGGGGCAGAGGTTCATCGTTGGCATCCAGGGAGTGTGTGTGCAGAATTTGGCATCGACCGGGTTAACAGTGCCGGAGATTAGCTGTACACAGACGGACGGACGGACACACGGATATACGGACTCACTGACTCACACACACGGACGGAGTGCAAAACATACTCTCTCACCATGCCTTCGGCCTGGTGGAGACAAAAATATTGTTTTGATGAGTATGAAGTTGGTTTTTAGTTATTCCAAAGGGCTGGCACACAATAGACAAATTACATCATCAACTTGTGACAGGCGTTTAATTACTCCCCTTGAGTAAACGATTAACTATTTCTAAGATAAATACAATTTTAATTTCACATTTTATTCATATAGGGCAATTCATATAAGGCTCATTATCCAGGGATCCTTTTAATATATTTAGTATCAAAGTCAGTTAAACCACCATCTTATTACTACTCATATAATGATGTTTTTGCATAGTATTGTATATTATTGTTTGTCTTTAAATTAGGGGTGCACGATTATGAAATTATGACCGATATCCGATCTCCGATTATTTGCAGGGTCATATCTGCCAATACCGATTCTGACCGATTCCGATATTATACAGAGGACCACAATGGAAACAAGTCTAGGCCCTAAGGGCTTGGCCCAAAGCCTGTTAATGAAGTATTCAATCAATAAATGAATAGCCTATACTTTTTTACAAGTGTCTGTTTTCACAACTGAATGACTACTGAATGAGATGAGTACACAAATTAAATGTAGAATTATTTTTTATTTGTATTTATTTTTGCTGGTGAAAACCGATTAAATAATCTGTAATATTTTGCGACCGTTCCGATACCGATATAGCATTTTTATGGCCGATTCCGATTATGCTACCGATTAATCGTGCATCCCTACTTTAAATGTCTTGATGTATTGAATACACAGGATCCTAATGGAAACAAGCTCTGAGAGCTTATCTGGGTTATTCTTTTAGCATTTCTTTGTTTAAATCTGTGCCACCGTGCCTCTTTTTGCAAACTGTTAATAAAGTGTTCAATCATTAAAAAAAAGAAACCTTGGCTATTCGAAAATAGCCGATCTACAAGCTGACAACACGTCACGTGTTGTGAGCTTGTAGATCTCCTATTTCTGAAAAAATACAAAATTACAAATACAATTTGAGGGTCCTTGACATGAAAATGTCTAACCATCATTATATGCTATATGAACATAGAATGTAAGTTCTTTACTCAGTCCCATCATACAAATATGGCTGTGGGTCTCTCATCACACTCTCCAATATACCTCCCTCTCTTTTCTCCTTCCTATATGGCGCTGGCACGCAGTAGTGACACCACCTCTCCGGAAGAATATGCTCATTAATGAAACCAGCTAACAGTAGATCTCTCCTTGTCTATTAGTGTTACATTTACCCCTCGCTTGACAGTGATTCATCACAAATATTAGCTTTGACAGGAATCCTGTCTCCCTACACTTCTATTGCTGCTGTGACAGCCATTAAATCACCTGCCACTGTGTAGCTACTTTACTAATGCCACTGTTCCTCGGCTTAATGCCTGGCTGACCTGCCTACGCTGAACATAGCTCTGTTTTATGTAATATATGCAGTTCAGGATGAGCGAGGAGTTTGTTCGGTGAGTCTGTAACTCTTACAAAATTAAACATTTTTAATAATTCTTTCCGTATTTGGCAGACAAGAAGGATTGCGTGAGCATAGTGCATGTGTGAGGGAGAAAAAGAGAGTGTGTGCATATCTGAATGTGCATGCAAGTGTATGAAAGGAGGGAGAGGGAAAAGTCTTTTCATCCTGGAGTACACCAGAGCATTTTGATAACTATCACATATGTTACAGTGACTGCTCTGTTTTCATAGGCATGCCTTGTGCCTCTGCTCGGCTCCCTCCTGCCCGTATGGTTTGAAACTTGACATTTCCTGAGGTATGTATCCCTTTACACCTGGAAAAAAAAGGACTTGTCTGTTTCTGTTTTCCGCTCCTTTTTGTGTTTCTTTCATGAAGGGATGTGGGAATTGAGAAATAAAGTAAACAGTAGGGCCCGAATTCCATTTCTTATTTAAATGCTCACATTGTTGTCTGCGCCAAAACCCTGATTTCCCTCCCCACTCTGCTGCACACAAAGACTAACTTCCCTGGTGCCTATACTACAGATGGCGGTAAAAAGGTATTTGCTTTTTGAAGGTGTTGTCTTGGGTTTTCTTAAATCCATTATTTAGAATATCCTTGGTTGGATTGTTTATTTAGAAAACTTCCTGTATTCTGGTTTAATAGTTCCAGGCGTTAAAGTCACCTCTTGACATTTCAAACTGTACAAACAGAAAAGTATGAGAAAAACAGAGCAAATATGTATCAACTGCAGATTGATACATGTTGAAGCAAACACCGTGCGTGTTTGCATTCTTAAAACAGCTCTTTTTTATATAAATGTCATCATCACAAGTTAAGTAAACCTAATCCAGACCTAAAGGGGTATAGGAAAATGTACAGTGCTATATGATGGGGCAATTATACATTTTCATAATCATTTGACTGAATTTTAAGCTTGAAAACTTGTACAGGCCATTTTATATTATTATTAAATGTAACATTCACAATTTAATCATAATAATAATGTTATTATTATATTTAGGGTTAGGGTTAGATTATGATAACAATAATTTACATTATTCATGTAAAACATTTGAACATATATGAAAAATGACAAATACAATGTTGATTACATATTTCCAAAGGTTCACAGACTTTAAATGGGAGGTGGGTTACTGAAACATGCCAGTGGGGGGCGCTTTAGCCGTGCTCTATCCAAGTCCAAACCACTGTTATACAGGCTGAAGAGCAAAGCTTCATTTCCAAAAAGTGAGAAAACTGTTGACAAAAGTTTGTAATCATTCTCAATTTGCATATGCCAAGGTGATGTCTTAATGACAGTCACTCAACAAAGGAAAGTATAGGTTCATTTTCATGAACTTATGGCGAGACATTCACTGCAGTTTTGTTGGGGGCAGTGGGTACTGGGCAGGCTATTATTGGTTATTTTCCATAGTTCTGACATTCACACCCGTTTGGGAAGGTAAAGAAAACAACAACCACAACACGCCTAGGCTACAATATAATCACGTTCCAATTCTTAAGAGAAGTGGACATGCACTTCAATCAGCTGTCTATGCATGCATGCACCTTTCGCTTCACCGCCAGGCTATTATACAATAAAAAGGTTTAAAAAGTGAATAAAAAAAATCATCATCTTGATTGGGCAACTTGTGTAGGCTATGCTACTTGGATTTTGGACTGCCTGCATCTTTGAAGATCAAGGTAAAATAGCTAGGTTATAGACTTATAGTGAAAAATACACGAACGCCTAAATATTTCATGCAATTAATAGGGCTTGTGCACGTGGTGACGCATTCAGTCAGGGTCAAGGCTCTGTTACTCAAATTACAATTCATTTGCACAAAGACAGACAGACGCCTGAGCTAATGTTAGTCAATATTGTTAATAACAAAGGGCACTTTCAGGATCCATCCGTTCTCTCTATATCCCTATCTCTAGTTAATTTATCAGATGAAGTGTTTAAAGCTGCGTATTTATAAATGACTAGATAGAATATGAAAAACAGTCATTTCAGGACTCTGTCATCGACTGTCACCTGCTGCAGCTTGGACTGAGAGTGAGAAATTCAAGCGATCTGCTCTCTCCTTGCATGGTATTAAACATTTTATAGAAAATTAAACCTTTCAGAGATAGCAGTAAAAGACTGGGGTGCATCTGTCTTTTCTGAGCTATATTAAGTCATCGGTATCAAAACAATGCCGGGGTAATGCATTTAAATACAAGCCCTATTATTTTTATTGTTATTTTGCATTTTCTCATTCCCTGCTTCGCATCTTTGGCTACCAGATGTGTCTCCACATTGAAGAATTATTTCTCCTCCCCAGAGTCAAATAAATGCAATCAATATGAGTATTGCTCTCAGGCCTTGAAATATTACATTAATGTTCCATGTGGTGACATTTTAGCTGGAATTTTCAAATACATCACGAAGGTTCAAATTAATATTTATCAAGAGGCTTTTTTATGCTTTGCAAAACAGCATTAGCCTGAACTCCAATAATCTTGTCCTCTAAGCAGGGAAATGGCATCTGCGTACAGGTTTAAACGGGGGATTCGGTGTGTGCAGTGCACATCATGTCTCTTATTTCATTTGGTATTATCAAATCATTTTATTGGAACTAAGCTAAATAGGCTAGCCTACATCACAGTTGCTTATATGCCTTTATAGACTACAATGTGTAGACTTTAGGCCTAACAACAGCAATGTTAAGTTGTTTGGGCGGCATCTTTAGACTATGTTGTCTATAGCCTAATCCTATATTTACTATCTTCTCTGGAAGTGCAGCCCTCACTTTAGTGAAGGATGGATGGAGGGGGGGGGGTATGAAGGAGGAGGGTGTGTGTGTGTGTGTGTGGGGGGGGGGGGCATGTAGAGGAACGCAGCGTTGAGAGAATTATTTATTCAAGTATGTTAAACAATTTGTCCTCCCTATCCTTGCTGATCAGAGCAGAAAAGGTAGAAAATTCAGAAAAGATCGATTTCTCGATATGTAGCATACTTGAACCCACCAGATAAAGGCATATCCATGACAGAGGGCATGGCCTGCTGCTCCGCACCATGCACGCACCAATCCCTTGCAAAAGCTTTAGGACATTCATCCTGTCAATCCAGAACATTGTTATGCGTCTTTCACCGCCGGGAATTGCATTCTATCGTTTATAGATCTGTTTTAAATTATTCTTGTCATTGAGCCCAAATTTATGCTACCATTGATCCAGCTACGAAAATATGAAACGATTTGGGGTTGCTCTCTTCTAACCTCAGGGTCAAGGAGATTTTGACATTGGTATTATTGAGCGTGACATCTGTCTTCTCTCACCTGGCCGTATGTCCACTTCACACACCCTCACTTCCCTGAACCTAAACAAACACGAAAGCAAAACACTAGGTTGAATTTCAGTTCAATTCAAATGAGCGTTATTGTCATGAGAAAACGTACTCTACATTGCAAAGGCATGTGTCAAAACACAAAACAAAGAACAAGAAAAAAAGGGGGGGATATTTTAACTCCCGAACAGAAAAGGTGGTGGACAAATTGTAACCACAGTAGTAGGCTACTTAAGGCAAAGTAAGATACTCCTGGTCAAATATTAAGCCTCATTTGTGAAAGTTGCTCAGTCAAATTTGTACTTGAGTTAAAGTAGGCTACTGGAGTGGTCTTACTTGCTTTATGCCTTTACAATTACTTGAGAGTGTTCAAAAGTACAAAGTACAACATTTTCTTTTTAATATCGATGCAAATTGCTATTTATTTTCCAGAAACGTTCAAAAAACATTTGAAATAGAGAAATTTACAAGCTCACATGGGCTTGTAGATCTGCTATTTTCATGTACCTTTCCCCTTCCTAGAAATGTAGTGGAGTCAAAAGTACATTTGTCTTTGAAATGTAGTGGAGTGAAAGAAAAAATACAAATACTCAGGTAAAGTACAGAGAAAAGCTCTATATTAAATACAGTACTCAAGTAAATGTACTTCATTACTGTCAACCACTGGACAGAACGTCATTGAAACTAAGAACATGTACCATGACTTCCACTGAATTAACTGTGTTCATATTTGCAGGATTATTTCCCCAAAATGTGCTTATGACCTGTTCTCAAACTGGAGCCTGGGACCCCCAGGCCTTTAAGAGGTTCCAGGGGGCCCCCAGCGAAACGAGGAACAGTTTAACCACTTTAACCCTATTTATTACTTAGAAAATAGCGGATCTACAAGCCCACAAGTAACACATCACTATGTGATTCGTTGTATCTTGTACACCTACTATTTTCGAAACAATCTTTAACACAAATCTTCTCTTATGGGGCCCCCTGGCATACATTTTTTTCAAATGGGGGTCCACGGCCTAATACGTATGAATTTGACAGGAAAATGTTTGAGAACCATATAGGCTATCTCAAACTCATGTGTGCAGTTAACCCGTTTTGGGGCGGGTTATGCTTTAGCTATTGAAAAATAGCAGATCTACAAGCTCATAGCGCGCCACCGAGTGGCGCGCTACGAGTTTGTAGGTCTGCTATTTTTGAAAAATCGAAGAACGACTGACATAGAAACATAGCTTTTTCAGAAAACTGTCAGGATGTAGAAGACATTTTTAGAATCTGATCTCAGGTCAAAATGGGTTAAACTAATAAAGCACAAAGCTACAGCAATACTGTATATGACCACATTTGCATATACACAGAGACTTTGATCACAGATAATTATTTTATACATGTATGTTGTGCGAATCATATTGGTGGGTTCTACTGCTGCATGACTTATCATATGATATACTGTAGGTTTATGCCTATGCTTACACTGTACTGTACTGTACTGTACTGTACTGTACTGTACTGTACTGTACTGTACTGTACTGTATAGTAGAGTGAATATCGTTGCTGTCAGGCAGAAAAATTGTATCTCCACATTTCAACTTTCCCCCCTGTAAATGAATGCCCTACTTCATCATAAAAGAGTGTCGAGGTAGTGAAAATAGCAGATCTGCTAGCTCTGTTACGCCAGGGCTCCACCGGACGCGTTGCGTCTCCGTCGCGTCGCGTCAAAAAACGCACCGGTTCAATTTTAATGCACGCGTCGCGTCTCCGTCAACGCGGGCTGTGTAGCCACCCTTCATTGATTAAAAAGGTAACATTCCCTGACGGTGACGGAGACGCGACGCTGACGCGCCCGGTGGAGCCCGGCCGTTACGCATTGCATCGCAACGGGTTGTGTAGATCTGATATTCAAAAATAGCAGATCTACATGCAACGCATTATGAGCTTGTACATATGCTATTCTTGAAAAGAAAAAATTATAATTGACAAATTTATGAAATAAGACATTCTGCATGCTGTACTTTTACATTTTGTGCTGTATCTAAGCATATTTCTTTGCAATACTTTTGTACCATTACTTGAATACAGCACTTTAGAGTACTTCTACAGTTCATTGTGGTACTCGAATACAGCACTTTAGAGTATTTCTACAGTTCATTGTGGTACTCGAATACAGCACTTTAGAGTATTTCTGCAGTTCATTGTGGTACTCGAATACAGCACTTTAGAGTATTTCTGCAGTTCATTGTGGTACTCGAATACAGCACTTTAGAGTATTTCTACAGTTCATTGTGGTACTTGAATACAGCACTTTAGAGTATTTCTACAGTTCATTGTGGTACTCGAATACAGCACGTTAGAGTATTTCTACAGTTCATTGTGGTATTGCTACTTCTTCCACCACTGCTACTCAGATAGCCAGGCAGTGCTCCTATATGCCTCCGAGCTCATTGCACAGTGAGCCAGGTGTTGTGGGTAACGGAGTTCCCTGGTGGCCTACTGATGAAGAACATCTGGAGTGCTTCTGTTCCGCTACTTCTTTCCTGTCCCCAATATGACCAGGCGATGTAGCTAACAGTGCGATGCATGTCGACACATGGCTCCAAGGTCCCTTGATGCACCAGTATTCATACCTGGCAGGGCTGCCCTGTTGACACTGTGCACACAGTTTCCATATGTGTGTCAAGTGCAGGGCTTCTGAGTCCATTGTAGAGCAGCAACCGAGGAGATAAATTGCTCCTGTAACCATTTTCAGGTCCAAACGGAAGAAATCTTGAAATGCCATGTGCGAGAACGAAGCAGAGCATGCCTGATATGATAGATGTTGACTCGCGCAATCACTCAACTCACGAGAAAACCCCAAAGTGAGTGTAAGCACAGTCGAACCTCATTTATCTGACACTGACGTCTGAGCAGACTGGTTACCGAAAATATGCGTCATTGTGAAAATATCTTCTCAAAATGTGCACACCCTCTTTAAACCAAGCACACACCCACTATTAGGCGGTATGGCTGCTTTCTGCCACCTGTTTATATCAGCAACAACATCAGTAATACACCATGCATGACATTTTGCAATAATGTGGGACTTCTGTTTCATATTTTGAATAAGCCTGGAATGTTAATCAGTTGAGTCATCCAAACGTCGCACTGGGTCAAACAACTGTCTTTCCTGCCTGGTTTGGATTGGGCAACATTCTTAGACAGTTTTTATATGCGTTTTGTAACCTTGGTCTGTACTGGAGCAACATTCTCCCACTTTAGTAGTGTCGGTTGGGGTTTATACGTATTCTGCTTAGAGCTAAAATCTTAAATAAGCACAATATAGGCTACTGTGTGTCAAGTCATCATTGTTAACCCTTTAGGACTGAGGCAGAAGGTTGCTATATACTGTAGATAGCAACAAGAACCCCAAAAGGGGTTCCCGCCTAGAGCGAACAAATGTAACACAATGGATTTGGTTACTTTAAGTTAAAAATGGATAAATGAACAATAAGGATGTACTGTGTATCTACTACACTGTAGGTATAGTACAGTTAAATTAAAAGCCAACTTTCCTGCATGAGTACTATGCCAGGTGATAATACAAGCCCTGTTTTACTCTGTGCAGTATGGCCCAGACACGGGTGTGTGGAACTTCAACCATCTTGAAAAGTGCATTGGAACTCATTGCCAGGTAGGTTTGCTGCTTTAAATAGAATGCACAGGCACATTTAGCTTAACACGTCTATACTGAGGATATTCTAGAATTGGTATGTCGTTGCTCTTGGATTTCAGAAAGAGTATAGGTGCCATCAGTACAGCAGTGCTGAGTACTATATTCCTGAGCTTTTACAGTCATTCCATCTAGAAGAAATAATATAAATTAAGTATCTATATGTGTCCCTGAGTTGTAAGTAAACATATAATATAATGTTTTTTCGAAAAGAACAATCTTTGTCAGATATATCCTGAGTACTATATTCCTGAGCTTTTACAGTCATTCCATCTAGAGGAAATAATAGAAATTAAGTATCTATATGTGTCCCTGAGTTGTAAGTAAACATATAATATAATGTTTTTTTTTCGAAAAGAACAATCTTTGTCAGATATGTCCTGGTCCTCTTCTGTCCTTGACAGCCAAGGCTATAAAGGAGTTAAATCTGCTGGAACCTTGCCCTGCTGCCCAATTGAATGGCAAGCACAGTGATCCAAAACACCCTCTGCAGGAATAAATAAAACAATATATAGAAATGTGCTATACTGAGATTTAATTTTCCTTCCACCATCCATTTATATAATACATGAAATGAACCTCAAATTAATTTGCACCAGGGCTCTAAAGTAACAATGTAATCTCAGTGTTATAGCACAGTTGCAAATGGATTTCTGTCTCTTGTAATTTTACAAGAAGCACTCTGGGGGTCACCTTAAAAGATGTCGCTATTTTTTAAAGCCAAAACTATCCCCCAGCCTGTCAGCAGTGGAATCTCTGCAATGCAATCTGTTTTGTGCCATCGATTTGTCTGGTATTGCACCTTGTCACATGGTTCGCCTGTTAGGTTCGCTGATATTGGCAGAGATGACTAATTTTATACCCAGATGTCCATAATAAAGTGCGGAGTATCTGCTTACTTGTGCGCAATCTAGTCCTTCGAAATTCCTGACTAGTACAGCATGATTTGAACCCTGCTAAATGTGAAAGGAAGAACGTTACATTTCATGGCACTGGAAGAGAGGGGAAGAGGGGCTCAGCGGAATATGATGACCCTTTCATCACATTCTTCAATCAGAAAGAATGCTGAAGAAATTGAAACGGATGCCAACTATTTTGATTATCGAATGCTGCTATATAGTGTTGCTGCTATATGGTACTCAGTCTACTCTGTACAGCATTTCTGTATTCTTTTGTTAGAGCTAAGCATTTAAATTAGAAAAAGTGCAATTGTCAGACTAAAGCCCAATGTGTACAGTGCATCATATTGAGATTGGGATAACATGAGAGTCAACCATTAGTCAAAGAAAGAAGAAATATTAAACTTTTATGGTCCCTGTTCCAATTTAATGCATTGTATGCTCCTAGTTATAGCCTATAAAAACACAGAAAACTTATACAAAAGCAAATAAAAAGTCTGGAACTTCCATGTTCCTGAAGAGCACACCCCCTAACACACGTCACCCAGCACCTGTCACACCATCAGTCACTATATAAAGCTCCCCCACGGACATAATGTATTCCCCCTTATGCTGCAAATCTACCCAGCATTTCCAGAACTTTTCATACGTCACATGAGTCCACCCAGATACCCCCTGGGCCATAACTCAGTGCCTAAATTTAGGCAATATATTAAGACAGCCCCTCTCTGGACCTTGTGATAAGTTTTGCCTTTTTTTGGGAACAACATGCACCATTTAACCCTGGTGGAATGGAGACATGCCCATGTATATGATTTATTTTT
The DNA here is from genome assembly GCF_951216825.1 of Electrona antarctica. NCBI lineage: Eukaryota > Metazoa > Chordata > Actinopteri > Myctophiformes > Myctophidae > Electrona > Electrona antarctica. The sequence goes on from NC_136807.1 coordinate 43,665,206, forward strand.
CAGATACAGGGAAAGATTGTTGTCATTGGTGGAGGTCACTTTGAATACACAATGTGACATGATCTAAAGTGTGTTTTCACCAATGGTAGCAGTTGTGAGAACACAAATGCAGCTTCCAGAAAACGCAATTGTGAGAGAGATAGTAATAGTTTGAAACAGTAGCGTATGCAGTATAATCCTGTTCAAATTAGTATGAGTATGAATTGCGTTTGTGTACAATTAAGTAGGTCTGTGTTTGCATGTAGGCTATAGTTAGATGTCCATTGTTTGCATCCTTAACAATTAATTATGCCCAATCGCGTCGTGATGTGGAGTATTATGCATTTGTAGACTAGATCAGCGCCTATTTTAGAAAATGGGTGAATTCTTTTCAAATGCCCAAAATAGAGACATCAGGTTGAAAGTGGTCAAACACCACCCTGCTATCACCACATAGAACAGGTCTAAAGGTCATCATAAAATGGGATAATGGCAGAATAATGGTCGCTGACGCTGACACAACCAAACAGAACCGGATTGGCTTCTGCCAGGTTGTTGTCCCCCCCGCCTAGTCCGAATCACTGCTCTCCTCCCTCAACCTGAATGCCCCCTAAGCAACCTGATCAGATGGCTTGTTAATTTCCTCATTTCAGAGTTTTATGGATTTTCCAGTTGCTGCTCTGTTCATAAACAAGCATTTCAGCTGACCCCCGGCTCCCTCTTTGTATGTCAGCGTTTTCTCTGAAGGAGGAATTTAGAGCTCTGAAAGTTTATAAATAAGCCTTCTATCAAGTTCCACAACAGGTGTGACCTCTGTGTCCTAAAACCGAACACTTTCAGTGGGCGATATCTCAAACATAAGGGCTGCTGGATAGGCTATACTCACTGCCATGTCATTTTAGAAATGTCCCCTTGTTATGTAACCCTTGATAAGTGACTTTATAAAAATAAAGTTGTTGGGGTTTTTTTCATCCCCTTTTTAATGCTGCCATTATCGACCTTGACGAATATGACGTGAAATCACTATGACAACACAACAGCAGCTGTGGTGTGGACAGTCAGAAATGACTGCTCATACCCGCAGTCATGTCTGCCCCTGCCCCGGGGACTTTCAGTTATTCAACTGGACTTTCAAGGATAAACTCACAGATCAGGTGATATACTGTGTCGGACAACAACACTCACCACACCGTAATGAAAAGAACTCTGCATATCCCTGTGCTATTTCAACAAACGTTGTTATGCCTGTGCTATTTAAGCCATTCAGGCCTGACGTCGAAATTAAAAAAAAAAAGTTTTCTAAATCATGACAATTTTCGGAAAGATTTGAGGCACATTTTAACGATTTTTCAAAAATAGCAGATCTACAAGTTCATAGCGCGCCACTCGGTGGCGCGCTATGAGCTTGTAGATCTGCTATTTTTCAATAGCTAAATTATAACAATGTTTAAAACACCAAAAGGGATTCCCGCCCCAAAATGGGTTAATGGTGAAACGCTAACGTGACATGGATGCGTTCCAGGTCTCAATAGATTAAACAAATGTTGTGGAAGGCAGCAGGGGGATTGAAGCTCTGGCCAGAGAAGTTGTGAAGGACCAACTTCTTTTCAACATCTAACTTCGCAGTTGCTTCATTTATACTCATACGTACGAAGGTGTCGCATGCTGAAAATAGCAGATCTACAAGCTCATTCTCAAGTCAAACTTTTATTTACTATTGCTTGGGGTTCTTAGGCATAAGACAGGCCTTGAAAACAAAATAAAGATTTAAAGTAGGAAACTCTATTCAGATGTACAGTAAATGATTGGGTGGGATTTGGAAAAATAGACAATTCTCCAATTAAGGCAATTTGTGGCCTTAAAAAGTAAATACCCAGGTTGAGAAACGTTTGAAGAGAACAGGGATATCCACGTGTGGGTGAACATGATATGACTTATGACACTTACAAACGGAATGTTGCTTCTTCGTTTTGGTGTTGTATTATCAAGCTAGACAAAATTCAAGCCTTGCAGACTGCTATTGCCGAAACATTTATTCACATTACTATTTTTGATGCAAAAAAACCCAAAAACAAAACAAAAGAAGAAAGCTGCATGTGGACAAATGGAAAAATTGGTAAAGCCAAAATGTTAAAAGGAGTAAAATTTGGAGGGAGGGAAGGACGGACGGAGTGAAAAGCCCTATCATTCTTTAGAATCATTATGGTCAGTCTCAGTGATATGGTCAGTCTCAGTGACAAAGTGAAACAGAATGACACACAGGCACAGATGAGTAGTCAAGTCAACGAGGCATACATTAGGGAGATTATCAGCATTCAAACATACAGATTCCCTTCACAAACTGTAGTTTAGATCGTTCTGAAGACTAATCAAGTAATCATAGGAGATATTATATCCCAAATCTAAAGTGAGATAAAAGAAGGCCATGTTTGTTGGAGGGTAAAAGGTGACTTGAGAAACAAGAGATGACGGCTAATGGTGGGTAAAATGTGCTCCTTCATGTCATGCCTATGTCCTTAAATGTCCCTCACTGTCCCCTTGTCAACTGAGAACAGTCTTAGAATTGGGAACAGGTGAGCCAAGAATGAAAGCTGGTTGGATTACTTTACATTATTTCAATCAATTATTCAAATGTCTCCATTGCCTTCATGACGACTTGACGGGGCATGCCAAATAATGATCCCTCCCTCACTCACGCGCGTGCCTGCAAGTATAAGCACGCTCGCCCAAATGCTCACTAGCAAATACTCGCCTGAGCATGAAAAATTCACCTGTATATATACTGTAGATAAAGCTCACACAACATGAAACACATATAACGTTAAAATAATTTGTGGTGATTGTCTGATTGAGTCCAACCATTGAAGGATGTCAGTGGCAGGTCAACCTGTGGCATTATTGCAGCCACTCGCATTTGACCATTCCAACCTGGCGTCCTTATTTTGGGCATGCCATACCGCTCAATACGTTCATTAAAGGTGAACATTTTCAAATATTTTTCACACAAAAAAACTAAACTAGCAGATCTACAAGCTCACAATGCAATGTGTTGTTAGCTATTTTTGCAGGACACCATCATATGGGTGTAAAATAGGGCTCAAAGGGATAGTTCAGATTTTTTTTAACTTAAGCTGTATGAAATACTTTAATTAATATAGAGGTTGCAACTGTATTAATTGATTGCCCGAGTCCCGTGGTCGGAGTTCTGCTCTGGTTTTTGTGAAATATTAAGTAGTTCCGGTCATTTTGTGGGGGGCACAGGGGGCCACGCATTAAAAGTAAATGAATCCACAAAACTAACGTCATTTGTATTGTTGACCTATTTCTAAAATATGAGTGCAACTTTCGTTAATTTTTTTACCCCTCTATCACACGGAACTATGTTTTTTGTGTCCATATCACTACGCCCAAAAAATTGTTCCATGTGATAGAGGGGTCAAAGTTGATGATGAAAGTTGAGTTCATGTCTGTGCCAGTGTCCCAGAGAGGTTGCTGAAGGAGCTCTGCAAACAGGGACAGAATGAAGTGTGGCCAAACAAGCGCAGGCGCATGAGGCACAGAGTAGCCTTTGTCTCAGACCTTGACTTTAAATGACTGTCAAAAACTAATAAATATTTTAGAATTAGATGTGTGTCAGGGGGACAGGCTCGCTCTATCAGGCGTCTGCTCTCTTGACTCTCCCAGGGAAACAGGTGCAGGCACATGAAGGGGAATTTTGTTTCTAAAATAGCATTTAGTGTTTTAGTCCTCCTGGAGACCTTCTCTGAGATAAATTCTCATGTAATCATATACCCTGGTCACAGTGAACACTTCTAAAGTGGACCTGCAGACACATATGGTGGCTCACAGGGGCGGGACAATATCAGCTTCAGGGACATAAACACCATTTCAATATTCAATGTTAAAAGGATTTGATATGGTCTCAAAGACACATAAATGAATATAGCATTAGCAATGCTGCTGTCTAATCAATCTGTTTATGAAAACATCACACCTGTGTGAAGTGAGGGGCGCTAATATATTAAAGTCTAGGTGATGTAATGGTGATGTAGTAACGGTGACAAAACAAACATTAAATTCTCTTTATTGTCAATGGCGTTTTTAAAACAAACATTGAACTAAAAACAAACATTAAACCTGTATATAGGAGGGGCTAGCGCCCCTCAAACATTTGCAACTGTAGGTTGCATTTACTACGAAAACCTGCATTTCCGTGTGTCACGTCACACCTCCATATATGGTCACACCTTCATATATGGTCACGCCTCGTGACATCATGCCTCCATCTCCATATATGTAGCTGAACTGTTCTGACATTCCATATGTTGATCCTTCCCCATCCATCCTTCCTCTTCGATGTCTCCCTTTTGACTGATACCTGTCCATTCAAACTCTAGACGGACCCGCCACAAAGTTATCAGTGCAGCCTCGCCCGGCAGCCGGCGTAAACTAGAGTTCTCAACAGGCCCGAAACTTAAGGCACGGCCCTCATCAAACCCTGTACACTCAAGACACTGCCCCCGCCGCCACCCTTAGATCTCCATATATGGAGCTGACCTGTTATGACATTCCATATGTTGATCTGACCTCATCAAACCTTGTACACTCAAGACACGCTCTATATATGGCCAGTACAGAATTCATCCCATATGTTGATCTGACCCGTATGCCGAAGCGCCAGCGCTCGCCCAGCAGTCTGCCATCACCCAGGCGGATGCGTGCACGCAACCTCGCCCTAAACTCGCCCTCAGGGTGTCTTACTGGTATGAATAATCTTGTATTACTTGCATCACTGCAAAGATGCAGGGTTAACAAAGAGAGAAAGAGATCCGTCTGAAGCACTGGAACCTAATGCATTCTGAATTCTTGAATATAAAAGTAGTGAAATGAAGACTAATACTGTACCTTTGACATTGTCATTTTATGGCTGTCAAGAGGGCCTGTTTATTTTCATCATTAGAGGACTGTGCCGTCTCCTGAATGTGCAGGTCGAGCCTGTGCTCCCTCTGAGCCCTTGTATCTTATTTTGGATTTTTTTTCCTCCCATTCGACTCATCAAATGCCTGCAACATAATGAGAGATGTGGCAATTAATTTTCTTTTAATCAAGGTCGAAATGAAGTAAATTGGTGCAGCTTGGCGAGCCCTTTGGCAAGCTCATTTTCTATTTTTGCAGTGATGCAAAACAAATACGATAAAATTATGGCCTTCCTCACCTTCTGTAATTAGAAAGCGTGAATGATCAGACAGAGATGATATGTAATATAACTGTACCTCCGACTGTCCCACTCGGTTTCCCCAGAGATCAGATTTCAGCTCTTTTGAAACAGATGACCATGTTTTCCTCCATTTGCTTTCCTAATTTGTCTGTTCTTTCTCTCCCCCTTCCTGCCACAGTTACAGACAGAGGGAGCAGCTCAACATGACATTGACTGCAATGTTGTTGTAATGCCTCTCAAATCTTATTAAAGACCACAGCTGTGAAAGACCTTGCTGACTCCACAAATTTCCATTAACTGTGTTGTTTCAGTAGCCCTCCAAGCTGATTAGGAATTTATTAAAATTAGATTTTAACTCTGCATCTTATCATGCCCATATGGTTCGGTGACCAGCACGGTTGGAGATGGCTTTTTTTTTAGTGCAGACATATTTTTGTGTAACTACAGCCGCTCTTATGATTTGTCTTTTAGAACAATAGCTTTTATCACAGCTTCCTAATTACCAATCTTGTGAATGGACGGTATTAACCTTGGGCACAGACATAAAGCGGTTGGATGGTGTAATGGTAATATCTAATGTAGATTGCTTGGGGAGAAATATTTTCACAACGAGTCCTTTGGATAAACTTGGGACACTATTCCTTCCCCCAGATTGTATGTCTGTGTTTGTCCCAAGTTTACATTTTGTGATGTGATCATCGTTGCCTACACCTTCATTTCCTGTTGGAAGTGATTGAGGAAGTTGCGACCAACCACCCACCACCACTTATTGTCTGCTAGTTGAATGAGTGAATACTGTGTAGATCGAGAAAACATATTGGGGGACGAAAAAAACGGAATTAAGTTTTCATTGTTACTTTTAAATAATGTTTAGTTAGTATAGCAGAGTACGGTTTTTAAGGGTATGTAATTTAAATATATAATATTTGAATATTAACTGTTGTATTATGTCTAACATCTTATTGAGTGCTTTTTAATACACGCGTCATGAGAAATACATAGTTATCCCAAAGAGAGTTAACTAATTTGCTATAGCCAGGATTCCAGCAGCTCTTGCCCTCTGCTGCTCATGTGTTGCTTACATCTGTCACAACAAATGTGGTTCCACACACTGCCTTGAACATGAGGCGAAACTCATTGGTTAAAAAAAAACATATACAAAGGCTTGATAGAGCATTCACTCTAAGTCAGCACTGTTACGTGTCGTGGACCCAGCAACAGCTGTCCAATATGCCTGCCCCCTCCCCAACCACCATCAGTCCACAGTCCACCACCACCTTTCAAAAAATGCTCCCTGTTTACCATACATAGGCAGCTGCCACCATGGTTAACTTCCATAAGACAGCCGCCTGCTAGAGGACATTTGTACATGTCTTTATCTAATTAAGGTGAATGCCAGTTCCCTGGCCCCTTCATACAATGTGACTGAGAATCGACCTTGATCAGGCTCTTGCCAGTCGATGGTCAGGAGGATTGTGGAGGGCATATGTCTCCATGGATCAAAATGTCCCATTTTGCCAAAGAAGAAAAGGGTCCCTTGTCTCTTGTCTTGCCAACTTGATTCAAGTGTCACCCTCTGTAATCAAAAGCACACTGTGTGAACATATGACAAGAGATAAGCTCATTAGACATTTGCAAAGTGTGTGTTTTTAAAGATTTGTTTTGTGTGATGATCATTATGTTTCAACTTGAGCTCCTCAAACCTGCCATGTGTGAATGAGAATTAGAAAGTACAGTATATAACTGATTCAAAATTATTGACAATTAGGAACCAAATGGACCCTTACGGGTATGTAACTGCACAAATGGAACCATCTGATTCCATTTGTACACAGTCAAATTAATACTGAGGATTTTACGGTGTAGATTGGGGTCCCAGAGATTATTATTTTTATTTTATTTTATCAAACGGAGGTCTGTGGTCTAATGCATATCAAACTGAGGGTCCTTGTTGAGAATCACTGCTGTATATTAAGTACTATGCAGTTCCATATATCATTGTTAACAGTCAGTTGCAGTTTGAGTATAGTTGAACCGCTCGCATTATTTTGCAGGTCTACCGTATATGAATATGAATGTATGTATCGGTATTAAAGCTACGAGCAGAGTGCGTTTTCTCAAGATTGAGAGAGCACTTTAGTTTAACCAAACTGTATGTCTTTTCTAACCTTGGACTACCATGTGATTAGCTTTTAATGTTTTATAATTAGTGGTATAGCAATGGCAAAGGAGTCAGCAGGGCAGGGGTGGGCTGGGTACGCCCTTGAGAGCAGGCCTTATGAATCAATGGTTGGCGATAAATGGACTGGATCATTACTGAATCAAGTGATCTGCAGAATAATCTATTGATTTTTTGGTCTTTCTTACTTCTTTATTATTCTGTATCACGGTATTGCAACATCAGGAGGATCCCATTGATGGATGGGGAGCTTCTACCGCTGCAGTGACCGTGGGGGGTGTTTACTTAAGAATGTAATATGCGCCCCACATCCCAGGGAATTACTGTGCATACAATGCACACTAAAAACACACAGGAACTTGCGTCCTGCATAGTGCCGTTTTTTCATTGAACATCGGCATTCTACACTATTAACATGCATTAGTGTTTTTGAGCACGTCATCATGTGGATGTTTTAAGTGACTGCAGAACTCTGGCAGAGGCAATGTACTGTAAGGCCACATCAACATTAAATATGCACACACTATGTAACAACATCCAGCTAGGGATAATAGGGGGTGGATCTGAACTATGAGCAAGCCTTGAAATATTTATAAAAGAGAACATTTAAAATCGGAATATTCAACTTTAATAATGGAAATTGTTAAAAGGCTACGTATGTATTGCATTTAAGAGGAGTCAAACTGTCGCTATGCACCTTTAATGTCCTTTAAAAACGAGATAAACCAATTGCGTGAAATTATTAAACTTAACCTTGAATTTTCATTTGATGGAGAGTTCACAGTTCAACACTGTAATAGCCTACAGTTTAAAGGCGATGGTCTACTAAGGTATGATGGCATGTCATGTATAATTCCAGTATTGCAGTATTTAGTTTATTACCCCTTGCATCCAAAACCTACAAGAAAGCCAGAGATTAAAGCACTACCTTGTTAGTTGACTTTGCTATTGATCCTCTGGATTCTTTATTATGTAGAACAGGGCACATCACAAAACTGCTAATTGGCAATAATCTGTTTGTCAATAGTTCACAAGACTGCAGAATTTAGATAAGCACAGTTCAGGTTTAAAATACATTATCACAGGCCCGTTATTCCTAAGGGCTTTGTGTCTGGAATACCTTCAAGGTGTCTCATGCACAGAATATTTTACAGTACGGTTAGTCATGTAAGGTAGTAGGAGAGAATAGGTAGGACACTGGAGATTATATTGTTATTATTATATTAATTTAGAATGTAGAAGGTAGACATTACTTAAATTCAGTGCATTTTTATTTGAAAATGTGTAATTTCAACAAAAATTACTCAATATTGAATTGGTTAGTTACCATGCCCACATGACACAAACTGGAAACAAAAGTGAAGTTATAAATATGCTTTATTAAAAAGGTACTGTCTATTAGTAAATACCTGCAAATGGCCAAATCTGACCCTGTACATTTCCAAAATGATAATAAACAACACTAACACAACACTAACAATGCACATGCTATTCTATTTACGATGGAATAACTGACAGCTAGCAGTGCTTTGTGAGTGGCAAGAGGACTCTGTTTGAACAACCTGTCTCAATGAACAAGGAGAACGACATGAGAGACTCCATTCCAGCTTTTCCAACCAACACCTGATAGCCGAGAAATTCAATTAAGGACTCCTCTTGCCACTTGGAGCCGGTCTCCAGGGCAGATCTTCCGGGCGACTCACCCCTGTAAGAAATTAGAAAAATGCTACAATAAAACATGAAAAACTGACAAAAAAATGTGGCAACTTTAATCACGAACGCTCTCATACAACAATCCACCCCTAAAACACACACGTCCCTTTTAGTTGGAAGTCACCGAAAGACAACGAACGAAGTGCAGGTAAGAGTTTTGCTTTTCCACCTCAACTACGTGTTCATTTTCCTAAAGATATCACACTCAGAGAGAGAGAGAGAGAGACAGACAGAGAGACAGACATAGAGAGAGAGAGCAGAGCAGAGCTCAACATCAAAGTATTCCTAGCGCAGTCGCACGACTCGCACACTTTCTGGCTAGTTACTTTCAAACGACTATACACGCAGAATGAAACATTAACAACATGTCACAAAAGACAACATGAGAATAAATGTGTCGCGACTCGCGACTTCTCGGTGAAAGCGGTGCGAGCTATCCTTACCTCAGTGCACCGGTGTGCGGACAGACAGTCAGTGCAGGACCGTGCAGGAGCAGAGCAGGTCTGGAGCGACTCGTACCGTTTAGGTAGGCTGCCGAGCAGTGTCTTTGAAAATGCCGACGACTCGGACTGAGCTTCTCTCTCTCTCTCTCTCTTTTAAAACCCGAACCTGTCAAATTCAGACTGAGCTGTCGTAAGAAAACATAAACAAAAGTGTGCCTTCCGCGTGTGTGCTTCGGCAAGTTGAGACAGAGATGCAACTTTTTCTTTGAGATGTGTACTTTTTTTTGGCCGTCCTGTCCTCCTCCTCCTCCTTCAGAACAGACAAAGCTGCTGCTTTCCCAATTTCCCTAAAATACATCGGTGACTAATTTACTTTTTTTCATTTAGTTATAGCCTACTGTAACTAGACTAGAATCATAATGACGGCTGTAACACGCACAGCTCGAACCGATGTAACGAGACAACGCATGGGTTGTGTGGTATTATGGGGTGGGATGTAACGCTTCTGGCTGCACGTTTGTTGACAATAATAACTTTGTGAAACGCGTGGTTTCCCCAAACAGGTGATTGCAGGAAGCACAAGTTACGATTCTCGTGTGTTGAGAGAACAGTAGAATAAGAACAGCATCCGTGCAGGACTGTCTGGACACTAGACTGGACATCTCGGTGTTTGTAGCAGCCTACATATTTATTCAGAGGAAATAAAGAGCATCATCACTGCATCTGCAGTGCATAAAACGCGAATGTTCTGATGGATATTGGGACTTTTTGTTGCTTTATTGTGATTGTATTGTAAATTAAAAGCACGAATATGAACTTCCCAGACTATTGGCTTCAGATTAATCTGTATTATTTTTCAATTATAGGCTATGTTCTTTATTCATTATTATTTAAAATATTTTGAAACACCACCCACCTGCTATTTAGTAGGCTAATATACATGTAGCCTACTCATACCTGTTGGCAACAACTATTTACTATTTTCACCTACATAAACACACACATGTTGTGTACAACTTCTACACATCAAAATACACTTGCCATTTGTGGCAGATGTGTCAGTGTGAGTGCAAATATAGCATTTAACTCTATTATTACAGACAGTACCTGCACCTCAAGGAATAATTATTGATCTGATAATAAGTTAAACCTCCCTCACGACCAGGATACGATTTTGGAAATGGTATTATTTTTCTGCATATAAGGATTCAGATTCTGATCAGTAGCCTACATACATACTGTACATACATACACATACATACAGTACATATATACATACATACATACATACATACATACAGTCTTACAATTTATCATCTACCATATACCAGTAGAGGGACACTTAACTCTGTTATGATTTCTTTCAATTCTTTTTTATTTGTTGTTATTCTCACTTATTAATACAGCACAGCAATAGAATAGTCCACTGGCACTTTAAACCCGGGGTTCTCATATTCTCGCCGGATCTTTCTCCTTTGCTAATTATTGTGTTGTTTTCAGAGCAAATATGTCATATCCATGGCGACCAGGCAGGTTTATTGTCTCTCTCATGCAATAGCTCACATAAGTAATTAATTATCCCTTTTTTCTTCTCCCCTGTCTTTGGTTAAACAGATCATTCATGGGAAGCCATCTACTATATTAAAAATGCCAGTGCCAGAACAACACAAGGTAAACATGAAACTTTGATATACTATAATATATATATGATAATTTTTTTGATTGTTTTAGTGTCTTTTAATGCTAGACCGATTTTGTAATGTACAAATTATACTGTAGTCTCATTTGACATACAGTACTTTTGATATGCGTTATACCCTGTTAATACGGCACCTGTGTAGCCTAACTGCTGCTGATGTATTCATGCATGCAAAACAAAAGCACAGCACACACCTGACACTTATACAGGCCAGCTCAAAAACACATGTTTAGACATGAAATCGGCTTGCTTTTTGTATGTCATGAATAGCAGGCACTAGGTAGACCCCAAGTACGTAACTGAGCTTCACGGATGCCCCTTACAGTACTTTAGGAGGTCAGTTCTAATGCCAGTCAAAAGTGTGTGTAACATTACTGTACATGAGGTGCAGTCACTTACTCCCATGTAGTACATAGAAGTAGTGTACAGTAGTACCAGGGGTTATAGAGCCTGAGCACAGTGAAGCTAGCTGCACAGCACGTCAGTCGTAGCAGCGGCTCCTCCTTTACCCGCCGCAAGCTCCCTTTTAGTGTCCCTGTGGAATGTGACGGCATGCGTCTGCTGTCCGGAGGTCCATCTCTTGCTGGACACAGGCCAGCCCTCACTGTCACACCAGCGGTACAGGTTCTCATCTCGCCTCTGCATTGATGAGACGCTGCAACATCTATCTGTCACATATACTGTCCTCCTCTCCTTTCTCTACCTTGCTCCTTCTCTCCTCTCTCGGCCTATATGTACCCCCCCCCCCCCCCCCCCCCTTCCATAATTTTCATTATCATAATTTTGAAAGTTGCTGTTTGTGCTTTGTGTTCTTTGTTTGTGGGATGCAATCATCTAGGCCTCTTGATTGGAGTTCTCTTAACTGGCACTTGAAATGTTGCTTGGAGTGCGGCGCTCCTTGTCCACTTGGCTAGTTTAGAATCTCATTGGTTAATCAGTGTGCAGTGCCTCCAACCTCCTTATTTCCTGCAGCGCTATCAGTCAGTGAAATGCCTCATGTCTCATAAGTACCCATCTGCATCTGTCAAGAGGTTTCGCAGAATTAAACCCATGTGTATTCCTTTTTCAGTTTGACCTTGGTTCTGGACCTCGGGTCTTTGATGTCAAAGAACGTCAATAATCCCAGGTGGCGTTTGACAGGCTTCAAGGGCTATTACTTTTGTTTCCCAAACACGTGAGCTTTGTCAATCACCCTTTTTTGAATTTTTGTATCCAAATTCACGTTGCAGCCGCCGCACTGCTTAGCTTTTGTAAAAGTCTGCCGGCTTCAACGCGCTACCGTCCTACCAGCAGCACACAAATGGCACACATGTTTTTTTAATCATCATTATTGTTTTTATTTTAGTGCTGGGGAAATGTCCTTTTTGCATGCTTGATCAACCAGTAGAGAAATCCAATATAATGGAGGTTCAAGGTGAATTGCATCCTATGCATTTCCCCCTCCTCTGACTGGAGGAATATTCCAGTGCAAAATAAACAAATCACACAGACAACAGTAATATAGTGTTGATTTTGAAGGCATGAAATAAGTATCGATTAAATCCAGCAGTTCATAGATGAAAATGGCCTTTTTGGTAATTTGTCCTGGGTCCTTTCAATACTGAGGAGAAAGAGTGAGCGAGGCACAGAGAGGGAGTGTGGGGGTGTGGGGGTGGGGTGGGGGGTGGGGGGGGGGGGGGGGGGGTAGACATAAGGAGGATGGGGAATAGAAGAAGGATAGAAGAAACAGAGAGAGAGATGGAGAGAGAAAGAAGGAACCTCAAGAATGAGAGAAAGATAGAGGAAAAACACTGGCAGACTTGAGAGTGACATGCTCATTATCACCCTTATGTCTAATTTAATACTCAATCATACAACGTACGTTGTATGAGCTACAAGCTCACAACACCTTGTGGTGCGACGTGTGAGCTTGTAGATCAGCTATTTTCGGCGCAGGACACAGAGAAGACGTATGAGTCGACGAGGTATAAATCGGGCTTTAATAAGTCTTAAGGAAAGAAGGAGCATTGACTGTAAATGCACAGTAATCCTAACACTGGCCAAGGTTAGCAGGGACATCAGCACATGTGCACTGTTCCCAGCTGGCCTTCCTTGGCACAGGGAAGGTACCAGAAGAACACAGTTAAGGATAGATGTACAAGGAGAAAGTGGGAGCAAAGGTTTGTTAGGTCCTTTCCCCCTCTCTAGCATGTTTTCAATGTAACGCTGATTTCTGAATGGCTGAAACGCAATAATGTCTTGACCCCAGGGCACATAAAATGTTCTTAAAGTATTTTATGAGTGCAGATTGTTCTTTTGATAAGACTATTTTGTTTACAGTCTGCACCCATTCTTGCTCTAAAGTCATCGGTTGAGCGCGCCAATTCTTTGAACTATTCTGTGGATGTGCCACCTTGGCAGCTGCTGTAAACGGTAACTTTCATGTCCTACCCGGGACTTAAACCCAGTTCCCCCACGTAAGCGCTAAGCGCCTAACCTATTGTACTGCACATACTCCAGCTTCCTGCTTTACACATTTTTAGAACTGATTTGAAGAAGGCATATCAAAAGACTGGACAATCATGGAACATGGAAATCAGTTGGTTTCTCTGTAGTTACTGACAGAGACATACAGTATACTCCTGCTGCCACTATTTATGTGCAGAGACGGCACGAATTGAGATGTGATCAATATTTTAACGTAGCATTGTTGTGGAATTTGCTTAAACCACGACATCGTATGTAATGTAAACGGTGATGTTCTCTTATAAGCCCTCCTAGGGTTTCTTACCTCACCGGCACAACGATATTCTGTCATCTTTCCTAGGAAAGCAGTAGTAGATTCCTGTTGAGCAAATCAATTCATCAAATCAAACCCTAGCGGGCTATTTTGGAGTGAACATTTGGCCAAAATGAGCTGATCTACACAGTACAAGCTCACAACGCATTGCAATGTGAGCTTGGAGATCGGCTATTTTCGGCAAAGAGACTTTGTGTAGAGGCAATTACTATTTCTAGTATATAGATCCCTAGCAGACCAGGCTTATGTGGTTAAAGTACACTGATTTTTGATTTGACAATCTCAAAAGTTGTCATTTTCGCCCCCGGGAATTCAATATGACAAAGCCTTTCATGGAATGGGCTACTACTGTACACAGTCAGGTCACTGTTCTTTGGGTGGGGTCCAAATGCAAGAGATAAACTGGCTAAACCAGTGACCAATTAATTAATTTAACAAATGGCGAGCCGCTGGGGGGGTTGTTCAACCATGTTAGTTTAATGGAAATCCATTGCGGTATTTATATACCAAGAGATATTGTAGCTTTATACGATATAGGCTAGTATTCTGTCACTCTAAGCAATCTACAATATTACACATTTATTTTTATTAGTGAAATAAATCAGATAATTGATGTGTCTGACGTACCCTTCCAAATCCACATTAAAACCACACCAGGAGTTGAGTTTTATGATTTCATCTATTTGAGCATAGTAGTTTGCCACTGCTATATGTTTCAAATTTCAAGCTCTGCACTCATTAGCCTCAGAGCATAGATATAAAAATAGAGAGAGGTCATATTCACCCTACTTCACTGTTCACAGCCACCAATTTTGCTTGAGAATTTACCAACAAGGTTGTTTTCTGCTCTATGAAAACATTTGTCTGGTGAAATAATAAAAGTGAATATTGGCATCAACTATACCTGTCACTTCAACCAGTCGATAAGAAAGTCAGTCACCTCCTTGGGAACATAAGCTTTACCTGGTGTCGAATCAATTAGTGTTTTCTTTTTGCTGACCACACTGTGAGTATCATTATAGGAGTGTGTTGGCTTGAGTGTGAGTAGGAAGGGGGCAACAGTCACATAAACAAGCGAAATAAGAGCCGATGGCTGAGAATGAGGTGCCCTTTTGTCTTGTTCATTGTAATGCCATCTCTGTGCCTCTCTGTCACTGTAAAGATGATTTACCCACAAACAGATGTTCTCAACCCCTAGCTCGTGAACCTGCCCCATTTTGTTCTATTTTTTGCTGTTTGAAAGGTTAGGCAGTGAAATACTTTCCCCATAACATACTCAACTCCCATGATTATCTCCTGTGTCTGTGAAAAGTGTGGAGAGGAGGGCATGCAACTATCGACTATGTTTTTTAAACGATTATTCCTTAGATGAATCGAATAATCCATAATCCAAGCCAGGAACCTGCATAACAGAAGATTTGTGTTAAATATTTCTAAACTATTCACTGATTCAACTGATTTTGATGCAACATAATTTTGCTGGGGACCACTGGAACCTCCCGGGTCCCGGGACCCCATTTTGAGACCTTCTGTCATTGCAACAGGTTGTGAGCTTGTAGAGGTGTTATTAAAAAATAAGTAATAATACAAAAGGTAGGGAATGTGTTAATTTATTATTTATTCAATTATCAATATTTCTTTTAAATAATGGATTAAATAGATTACCTTGATTAATTGTTGCACCCCTAGTGGAGATAGTGGGCTCTATCCTGTGTCTGTGGAAAACACTGTGTGGATAGTGGAGTCTGTCCTGTGTCTGTGAAAAAGATCGTGAATAGTGGGGTCTGTCTGTGAAAATCACTGTGGATAGTTAGTGGAGTCTGTCCTGTGTCTGTGGAAAACACTGTGTGGATAGTGGAGTATGTCCTGTGTCTGTGGAAAACACTGTGTGGATAGTGGAGTCTGTCCTGTGTCTGTGGAAAACACTGTGTGGATAGTGGAGTCTGTCCTGTGTCTGTGGAAAACACTGTGTGGATAGTGGAGTCTGTCCTGTGTCTGTGGAAAACACTGTGTGGATAGTGGAGTCTGTCCTGTGTCTGTGGAAAACACTGTGTGGATAGTGGAGTCTGTCCTGTGTCTGTGGAAAAGATTGTGAATAGTGGGGTCTGTCCTGTGTCTGTGGAAAAGATTGTGAATAGTGGGGTCTGTCTGTGAAAATCACTGGATAGAAAGTGGAGTCTGTCCTGTGTCTGTGGAAAACACTGGATAGTGGAGTCTGTCCTGTATCTGTGGAAAAATATATTTCTTTTAAATAATGGATTAAATAGATTACCTTGATTAATTGTTGCACCCCTAGTGGAGATAGTGGGCTCTATCCTGTGTCTGTGGAAAACACTGTGTGGATAGTGGAGTCTGTCCTGTGTCTGTGAAAAAGATCGTGAATAGTGGGGTCTGTCTGTGAAAATCACTGTGGATAGTTAGTGGAGTCTGTCCTGTGTCTGTGGAAAACACTGTGTGGATAGTGGAGTATGTCCTGTGTCTGTGGAAAACACTGTGTGGATAGTGGAGTCTGTCCTGTGTCTGTGGAAAACACTGTGTGGATAGTGGAGTCTGTCCTGTGTCTGTGGAAAACACTGTGTGGATAGTGGAGTCTGTCCTGTGTCTGTGGAAAACACTGTGTGGATAGTGGAGTCTGTCCTGTGTCTGTGGAAAACACTGTGTGGATAGTGGAGTCTGTCCTGTGTCTGTGGAAAAGATTGTGAATAGTGGGGTCTGTCCTGTGTCTGTGGAAAAGATTGTGAATAGTGGGGTCTGTCTGTGAAAATCACTGGATAGAAAGTGGAGTCTGTCCTGTGTCTGTGGAAAACACTGGATAGTGGAGTCTGTCCTGTATCTGTGGAAAAAACTGTGTGTATAGTGGTGGAGTCTGTCCTGTGTCTGTGGAAAAAACTGTGTGTATAGTGGTGGAGTCTGTCCTGTGTCTGTGAAAAACACCGGATAGTGGAGTCTGTCCTGTGTCTGTGGAAAAACACTATGCAGATAGTGGGCTACCTCCACCAGGCCAGGTGATGTGTGCCTGCTGTCTTTGTTGCATCAGCAGAAGATACCTTTTCAGCATCTACCAGTCTCTAGTTGCCTTCTAGTTGCCTTCCCTCTCTCTCTCTCTCTCTCTCTCTCTCTCTCTCTCTCTCTCTCTCTCTCTCTCTCTCTCTCTCTCTCTCTCTCTCTCTCCCGCTCTCCCTGTCTCTCCATCCTGTACCGTTTTGGTTGGCAACCTGCTCCCGTGCCCTCCCCCCAGGGAGCTGGGGAGGCAGAGAGCCATCACCATGGTGATCCGAACACAGATCCCCCACACAGCGGTCCATTGTGACTGGCGTGCGTTGAGGTGAGAGGGAACAAAATGTCACAGCAACAGGTTTTTTGTGTGTGTGTGTTTTTGTTTTTTTGTCTCAATACACGGTGGGATTGTTTGTGCTCAGATTTGTACCATGGACGACACGGGAGAGACTATAGGAGGGGCTGTGGGATGAGAGGAAACAACTTGATTGGATGAATGAATGGAGGAACAGGGAAAATAACTGAAATCCAGTGCAAATGAGTCCACGTAATGAAGCAGCTCTCTTTCAATATATTACATATAATGAAATGCATTACTGTACCATTGTTTTTCCTTTAGTTTTAATATATCCGTACACTGGTATACTGTATTTTAATCCCGTTCTGGTTCAAATCACGATTGGTTAATATATTCAAATGGATCAAAATGGTATAATCTTTCTTATAAAAAGTATTCATCGATTTGACAACATTTAAACAACGAATTCATTATTTTGTCATTAATATTATGTTAGACAGTACAGCAGATTAGTAGATTATGTTTACCCCAGAAAAGAAGAAAACAATCATTGTGCCTTAAAACACATTCTCAAAGTTAGTGGAGAGGTTACGCAACATTTAACTTCAAGTCATGATGCAAAGGTCCCCTTTGGTATGGAAGTATCTTAGGGTCATAGCTCATAGGTAAAAGTTTATCCAAAGAGACGAGTTAGATCACCCTTCATTTCTGAAATATACAATATATTCGGCTCTTTCTGTCCCAAAAGCTGGGAGTCCACAGGCCCAGGTTTAGACCGGCCGGTAGCGACGGAACACGACAGAAGTTTCCTTTGGACGCATGTCTTCTTCTACGGAGGCACGGAGATCGACATCGTAGGTATTAGCAGGCAGTAAGGAGCAGAATAATACTGGGCCAACTCAACAACCTGCTTGGCTGTTTATACCATAGACATAGAAAAGTAGACGGCTCTGGCGCATCTGTATCTCGGGCAACATCCTTACAGGGAAGGCAAGTTCGTCACAGAAACTTCCGCGTGCATCACAGAGCGGATATTCGGTAGGCCAATCAGAGGCAGTTGTGGGTGGTTCTTTTCAAGGTTATTGAATGAACTGAAAACAATTACTTCAAATGGTGGCGGCCATCTTTAAAAACGCATACCGGTATACCGTTATTTCAGAATTGCAGAGTGATCTAATTGGTCTCTTTGGATAATTTCTTTCCTTTTGCCCTAAGGTACTTCCTTACCAAAGGGAAAACTAAATGAATGTTTTAGAGGGGAGGGGGGGATTTACCCATTTTTCTAATGAAATTTGCATATTTTAACCCTGGTGTCATGGCAATGAGAAAATTATTGATTTATTTTTTTGCCTTGAAAACTATTGAATTGGATGACTTGACCCCCAAAATGTACACTTTGACACCAATATTATTATTATAGCTTTAACAGAAGCAAGGATATTGGTTCTGCTGTATTGCTGTGAATGGTGGTGGCCATTTTTTAAAACGCATATATTTCAGAAATGAAGAGTGATCTTATTTGTCTCTTTGGATAATTTCTTTCCTATTGCCCTAAGGTATTAACGTGACATTTTACCCCTGTTGTCATGGCAATGAGAAAATTATTCAGTTTTTTTGCCATGGTAAATGGTGCATTTATATAGCGCCTTTATCCAAAGCGCTTTACATAGATTGGGCATTAAATTCACCCATTCACATTCACATTCATACACCGATGGCGGAGGAAACCATGCAAGGCACCAACCTGCACATCAGGAGCGATTAGGGGAGTCTTGCTCAAGGACACTTCGAAACTAATTCTTGGTGAGCCGGTTGCCATCCGGCCACTCTAGCGTCCACTCTGTCCCTGAGCCACTGTCCCTGAGCCACTGCCACCCCACCTCTACCGTCCACTCTGTCCCTGAGCCACTGTCCTCTGTCCCTGAGCCACTGTCCTCTGTCCCTGAGCCACTGTCCTCTGTCCCTGAGCCACTGTCCTCTGTCCCTGAGCCACTGTCCTCTGTCCCTGAGCCACTGTCCTCTGTCCCTGAGCCACTGTCCTCTGTCCCTGAGCCACTGTCCTCTGTCCCTGAGCCACTGTCCTCTGTCCCTGAGCCACTGTCCTCTGTCCCTGAGCCACTGTCCTCTGTCCCTGAGCCACTGTCCTCTGTCCCTGAGCCACTGTCCTCTGTCCCTGAGCCACTGTCCTCTGTCCCTGAGCCACTGTCCTCTGTCCCTGAGCTACTGCCGCCCACCTTGAAATCTATTGAATTGGATTACTTGACCCCAAAAATGTAGACTTTGACACCAATATTATTATCATAGCTTTAACAGAAGGAAAGATATTGGTTCTGCTGTATTGCTATAAATGGTGGCGGAAACTTTTAAAAACGTGTATATTTCACTAATTTCAGAAATGAAGGGTGATATAACTCGTCTCTTTGGATAAATCTTTTCCTATGGCCATTTTTTTGTTCCAGTTCCAAACCAACTTTTAGGATTCTGAACCAATTCAGTTTCAGTGGAAACACTCTGAACTGGTTCAATATTAAGCAGGGAAAATAACGGAAAAGGGGCCACAGAGGTGTTTGCATTAGCACCACCACTGACTAAATGTCCACTGGGGGCAGCAAGGACAAATATTAGCAGCCCAACACTTATCAAAGGCTTCCACTGGGCTTCAGGCACTAAGTGGGTACACATGATAAAAGATATATTCAAATATTTAAACAAAAATATAAAAAAACAATTCCCCGAAGTGAAGATTAATATGAACCAAAGGCATTAAACTCCAATGTTTAATATTTAATACTATCACCTTAAGGCATACAGTAGACTACTAGACTTCCTTCCCAGTTGTTTCCATTTTATGATTAGTCATTGTCGTAGCTATAGTGTGGTTGTTATACTATTATTTCAGAATTTGTGTTAATAGATGGCCTTTACACACATGAATATACCTATAAGAGAAACGCCATGCTGTCATAGTGAGTAGTTATTAGTTTATTATGCTAATGCCCTCAGTTTAAGTTGACCCTTTTGCCACCCTTTTGGTAGGCAGCATTGCTATTGGCTGCAGGGCTTGAACAGGAAGATAACTTGGCATTGAGGAGATGCAGCAGGTTTTGCCCCCAACCCTGAAGAAGGGCAAATGGGGTGGCCGGTGCCCCCAACCCCATGACAGGTTCAGTGTTGCCCTCTGTCCCAGAGGTGCAGGGAGAGGGTCACCCCGTGCCCCGTGGCACGAGGGTGGCATCAAACACACGCAACCCTGGCGTCTGGCATAGTATTTGTGCTCCTGCAGGTCTCTGGTGAAAATGTGATGTCAGCCTATAGATGCTAAGATGTAACATGTACCATATTGTTATGTGGTGCCATATACGCATAATGCACATACAATATAGACACACTGTATGCGCTATGGGTTTTATTATTGTACCCAACGTCAAACATGTTTGTTTTTTGTAACAACAAATTTGATAGTAGTTATTTAGTATCTAGTATGTACAGTAGTTAGTATTTCATTTTTGTTCATTTTCATAGTTAATTGTAGCCATGTTGGCGCACACTAAATTAATTAATTTATTCATTTGTAACTCAGAGTGTCCAAATGTAATCTTATGGGTCCATTTGGTTACACTCGTACACACACATACACTCATAAATGTACAGTATCAAATCAAATCAAACTTTATTTGTATAGCACCTTTACAACAGCCAAAGCTGACCACAGTGCTGAACCTGTGCTGAACCAGTACCTACACTGAGCAGCCCATCTCAAACAGTGGGTGATTTGGCTGATATCCAATATCTGATTAATGCATGGCCAAATTGATTGATACCGATATTGCAATACAAGTTTCCAGTAGGGTTTACTGTGCTATGCTATACACTAACTGTGATTCTGGGAGAAGATGCAGACTTCTACAAAACAGTGCATTCTTATGACCTGATTTATTAGGCCTACTGACATACATTAGTTAGGTCAAACTACTTAACACCTTGAATGCGCCGGAATGTTTCAAAATGAATGGCGCTATAGTGCCAAGCAGGTGAAGCAGATTTTACTCTGAAAAGCCCCGCCCGCCTTCCATTACCCCCGAAAACCGGGAGGCATAATCTTCCGTTACTACCTCGCGCTGTCACATCTAGTCTTTCTAGAAGCGCTTATATTCCAAATGAGATGCTAGATTAAGTCAGAAATGAAGCCGTTTTGATCAAAACCATGGAGAGCACTGTAGATTTAGAGTAAAGAGACAGTTTAGTCGGGCCGTAAACAAGGAAGTGAACGGCAGTGCGCATGCGCAAGACATGTCTAGGATCCCTGAAGAAGGCATGGCCCAAAAATATAAAAAGAATAGATTGATATCATTAAAAAGGACCCAAAGACCTGTCATAGGCACCCCACGGGTTGGTTAGAAAATAGGTGTATACACGTCCCTACCACAAAAGGTATTAAATGGTGGATAAAAAAAAATCAAATCAAATCAAATGTAGTAACGATGAGCCTCCAATAGTTATTTTAAATAATAAAATCGTATCTTTTGGATTATTTTGCTCACACCGATTTTATTTCTAAGTAAATAGTGTCTGCTCCTGATATAATGAGCTATTAATTGTGCACAGTTGAGTGCCAGTATCCTTCTGCTACCCCAGTCCCTGAGCAGATGCAAAGGTGTAGGTCCGGGGAGAGAGGCTTTTATGTTCAGAGACCTCGCCTCACTCCTTTGACTAAGACCTCAACCACAACAGAGCTCTGTCTCAATCAGCCCCTCCGCTGTAATCCCACTTCACAATTCCTCTTGGCTCGGGGAGCAAATAAATATTTCAGCGTTTATTAGAATACAGCTTGCCAGAAGGGACTCCTCTCTCTCTCTCCCCTGTCCTATAGCTGCTCCAGTAATTAGCAAATTGATTAGGAGAACTTTCAACACACCTCCTCGCCTCTTATCTCCCCATTCTAGGACAATATTGCCGTGCCATGGGATGGCGTAAATATTTTAAGGGAAACCCTCTGTGATTCTCATTAAATGGCTATGGAGCAGAGCAGCTGTCTCCTGCCGAAGGTCCCAGCCAATTTTCTAAACTGTGATTAAAGAAAAGTTTTGGATTATTTAAACACGCTGTGTCCTGTGGGTTTCTTCACTGCCACTGAAGACCTCTGTGAATTTTTTCCTTCTCCTCCTTGCCAGGGCTGCCTCCTTTCCCCCTCGGATCTATTAGTTTGAAATCGTTAGGGTGATGACTCTTTGAAAGCGGTGGTCATTCTGGGATGCCATGTACAAAATGCAACAAAGACCTCTCTTTTATGCATAAATGCTAATTAATTTTTTTAGACCCCATCCCAAAGCTGCACAGGGAAGGACTTGGGTAGCAATTTGGCAGATAATCAAATTGCATTTTAAATGGAGCCGTTTAAAGATGACTGGAGTCTGCTCACAGGAAGACACAGTGGTGAAAATTGAGATGGAATAAGCTGGTCTGTGCACACTGCACAGAGGAACAATACAGCACATTCCACATCACAATTGTATGGTGCATTTATGTAAATGCATCTTACAAGCTTTGATTTGTGTTCTTTTTAATTAGTTAAAAGGAAAACCCAGGTACACAGTTGAATATATTTTCTCTAAATGCATGCATAGTAGAATCATTTTTTTTCTTGTAATAATGATCTCACCCTTGTTAAATGTTTCCCCTCCTACTACAACAATGTGCCTGTAACCAGTCGATGAAAAATGCTGACAAAATATAATTAGTGAATAACTGTGACGCCTTGGAAGCACTTTGCTCTTAATGTCTGATTTCCGGCTGAGAGAAGTAGAAAAATGGGTGGAAATAGTTGTCAACAAGTATGTTTGTCTACAAAAATCCAAGCTTAGAGGCTGTCCCCTCACATTTGGTATACATCATTAAGTTCTGCGTAGCCAATCAAATTGTCTATTCACACAGCATTCCAGTACATATTAGTGACATCTCGTTAGCATAAAACAGAAAACGGATACAAAAAATTGGGAAACAGGCCTGATTGTATTGTTTATACCCCAGAATAACTAGATAGTATGAATATCATTAACCCATTTTGGGCGGGAACCCCTTTTGGTGTTAGCATTATGTTATGTTTTAGCTATTGAAAAATAGCAGATCTACAAGCTCATAGCAGCTTGTAGGTCTGCTATTTTTGAAAAATCGAAGAACGACTTTTTCAGAAAACTGTCAGGATGTAGAAGACATTTTTAGAATCTGATCTCAGGTCAAAATGGGTTAAGTTAATAAATAGATTTGGATTGAGTAGCCGTTCCCAAAGTCTCCCTTGCCCCCGTTCCTCTGAAAATGTGAAAACACCAAATGAGCAATTTAGTTTTCAGCACCCCTTTTTATTCTCACCATATTTCCTGTAAAGTTTAGCATTCATCGCAAGACCACTACAGCCATCAAAACGGCTTCATATCCATAAAACCCCATTATGGGCAGCACAACAAGTGATGCTTGACTTGTAAGTTTAAAGGCTTCTTAATTGGGTGTTATTTACGTGCTGTATGGCAATGACTGTTGAAGGCTGCCTGAACACAGAACAGGCACAGCGTTTCTGTACGGGAAAAATATTACTTTTCTGGCAACCTTAACGCAAGTAAATGATACACCTTTATCGATATCCCTCTATTTTAGCATTGCCCTTGTGTCAGTATTGTAATTGACTGATATAACAATGAGTTTGACCTACGAACTGCAAGATGCACACCAAGAGATGAATTGTTGACCTTCCTGACCTTCTCTACAGTTATCCAGATCCACAGGAATTCCCCGGAGGTCTGTTACTGTGATCTAGCAAGGCAGGTTCCCTGTTTTCACTTTGAATCTGTGGTCAGTGGAAGGTAAACACACTCAGAGGCGTATAATGAGATGGTGGTGCCCCAGAGAACACAGTGAACTATAGGAATGATAACTGTCAGTATTTGATGCTTGAATACACAGTAGGCCTAAGATGAGGAAAATAAACCACATACATAATAATAATGAAAACATTTGAATCTCTCTCTCTCTGAAGTTGATTGACAAATATTGTTCCAAAGTTAATGGCACATGTGGGAATTGATAAATCAAGGGGTTGACATAATAAAACTGCGATCAATATTTGGCCTGTAAATGTATCTCTTCTGAACCATTCTGAGCCAGTGTTCATTAACTGGGTTACTGAAACCGAGGCAAATTACTTAAAAGTTTAACCACTTGAACCCTAGCGTCCCTATTCTGGGGGGGGCGAACATTTGTAGCTGATCTACTACGCGCTCACTAGACGCTACACGTCGCGATGCAATGCGTTGGGAGCTCGAAGATGAGCTATTTTCTCCGAAGATATACCGTTCTATTTAGAGCAAAATCATGAGGTGACCTAGCATAGACCCCTAGGGGAATCTTGTACAGTCAACTTAGTACAGTATTTAGGTATAGGATTTACCTGGTTAGCCTGCTAAAAAAATATAACGGCCAATGAATTGATACTGTATAGTTGATCATCGTTTGATTTGTAATCTAACATCTAGTCTAGTCATGATTTGTGACACGTGTATTTGTGTAACATAGAAAAGAACCAGTTGCTGTTGTTTTTCAAATAGAGAAACACAGTGCACCAGAACCTCTGATGTGCTTTATCTGCACAAACACAGATACTTGTAAATGGTGCATTTTTTTGGTGCATTTTTTTATATAGCGCCTTTATCCAAGGCGCTTTACAGAGATTGTGCATTACATTCACCCATTCATACACCAATGGCAGCGGAAACCATGCAAGGCACCAACTAGCACATCGGGAGCAATTAGGGGTTCAGTGTCTTGTATTTGCACTTCTCACCATTAAATGCCTTGGTTGTCTGTGCTTTATTTTAGGGTGATGCTGTCAGTGTTTGCTGTACAGTACAATTACACATGTCATGCTAAGCTGAAAAGTGCTTTAGTACACAGTAAAATCCTTAGTGTTCATTTTACCTCAGAAGAGTCCTCACCTACTCTTCTGGCATACTGGTCCAATGTAACCAGTATTTATTCACTTCGAGCTAAGTGTACTGTTTGAGGCTGACAAAGTTTAGTTGGAATGAGAGTAGGTGGGATGGAAATCTCCCTTTAATTACTGTTCTGTGTGGATCTCTTAGTCCTGGACCTGGTCCCTGTGCCGCAGATGATGGTATTAAAAAAGTCTCTTTTATTTATGGAAATAAAAT
This sequence comes from Electrona antarctica, assembly GCF_951216825.1. Taxonomy (NCBI): domain Eukaryota; kingdom Metazoa; phylum Chordata; class Actinopteri; order Myctophiformes; family Myctophidae; genus Electrona; species Electrona antarctica. Next base: position 43,690,709 of record NC_136807.1, read on the forward strand.
GTTAGCTTCTGAGACAATAGGCTAGTTCTGTTTTATGGGAAGCAGCCTTTATCTTTTTAATAAAAAATCCTGACTTGGTGAAAGTTTAATTAATAAGGGACTTAAAGCAAGGGAGGGGGGGAGGATGAGCAAGGGAGTTGGGTCTTTAAGGGGGTACTTATTTTTCCATCTGGGCTATCCTCCAAAAAAACTGTCAATTAGTGTCTTAAGCTGAAGAGACAAAAAAGAACTGTTATTAGTTCTTGCAAAAAGAATAATGGGTTTTAAAGGTTTTGCTCCAGAGGTAGGCCAAAGGCCCAAGCTTGGTTCTTATGAGTTTTCATTTGTTTCCTGCAATAATCAAAAGTTTGCTGAAAGCAGATGTTGTTTGAACATAACAAAAGGAAGGAGATGTATTTGTGTTGTTTGACTTGTTTTGTAACCAACTGTTTTCCTTAATTATTTGAGGCTGAACAAATGAAAACTTAATATTGTTTTTTATGGGTTCAATTATATTATGTACAGTAGATTATTATTCTGTAGATTGTTATAGTTTGCTTGCTTGCACGCCCTGTTGATATTGGCTCTGCCTCGTGTGTGTGTGTGTGTGTGTGTGTGTGTGTGTGTGTGTGTGTGTGTGTGTGTGTGTGTGTGTGTGTGTGTGTGTGTGTGTGTGTGTGTGTGTGTGTGTGTGTGTGTGTGTGTGTGTGTGTGTGTGTGTGTGTGTGTGTGTGTGTGTGTGTGTGTGTGTGTGTGTGTGTGTGTGTGTGAGAGATCCACATTATGGATGTTTGCTTTACTTATGCATTAGTGGCCTCAATTCCAGGCACCATGATTTGACCCTTCTGGCACAGTCTCTCATCTGCATGTCCACTTGGCTTACTGAAGGAATAAGGAATAGTAGTTTGTATCGAAGATCATCAGATTTTCTACACTCACACTCTGATATGAACAATAAGGCCATCACACGGTTAGCACTTTCTATATCAGATTACACTGATCATCCCCCTGTATCGCTTTTTCAACCTCATGCCATCTGGACAAAGATACAAAACTTTAGCGTGGAAAAGGGTCCCCGTTCTGTGCACACTGTGGGGACTGGGGACCTCATGTTTATGGTTGTCTTGGTGATATGTTTTTCTGTGCTGTGTGTTTTTTTGTTGTGGGTGTTTCTTTTGAACAGACCTGTGAAGACGAATATCCTTCGGGACAATAACGTTTATTATTTATTATTTGTATGGCAATCATTTCACAGAAACAAAATATGTTGCAACACATACAGCACATATAATACATCTTAATTGACACTTTCACTTACATCTACATACTCCGTCTCCGAGGCTACCTTTCCGCTATCTGTATCTAGAGGAACACTGAATATAAAGTACTTTGATGATGGCGGAAAGTATCTGGAAGCAAGCAGGATATGCCTTATCTTGAAGAGGGAGGGATATTTGAAGATTTTTTTTTCTTTTATCCCTTTGTAGGCAGAAGGTGTGATAGTATAGGATTAGATGAGAAGGACAGTATGTAACTGTGTCCACACTGCACAAAGTTTCAGGCCCCCAAATGTCACCGACTTGCGACTTGTGCCACAGGCAACAGGAGGTAGCTTTGGCAACACAATGTGGGTACTGGTAAATTATTGGTTACACGAGATACCAATAAATTAATTGTTTCCACTCCATGGTTAAGTATGTGCTACTCTTCCAAATCGAGTGCCGGTACTTGGTTATTACACTTTAATAGCTTGCTTGCCAAACTAACGATATATTACTCCATGTGCTGGCTCCGATCAGAGAAGATGAATTGGCTATTAATTAGAGTTGCGCTGAGAGGGCACAGGGGAGAGACTACTCATAGCCCTGCAATCGGTGTCAACGGGGGCCCCTTTTCTGACTGGGACAGCCAGGGCAGGACCGGGTCATCGAGGCTAAACATCAAGACCTCAGCGTTGGAGACCTATAGGGAAGAGCACCAAACATGGCCACCAGCTTGTCGAGTGAAACGAAAGACAGGACAGTTTAATGTTAATCGGCCACATATGTATTTAATCGTTGTAGGCAGGGAACGTGGACGAGGAGCCGGAATGCAGGGATGCGTGGGAGGTTGTTTGGCTCCGTGGGCTTCCTTAACAAAAGCCTCACGTCCGAATGACTTTGAATCGGAAAGTTATGGAGGAAATATTTGACGGCTGAGAGATGATTTGTGGGGGAATATTATTGTTTGGCTCACTTTTCCTAGCGCAGCCTTCGAATTAGGCCTTTTATCACAATTAATTAAGCTTGCCTATAGGAGACGTTCCATCTTGAGCTCATCCACACAGGATAAATAAGTCAAAGCAGCAGGATATACGTCCTTTTATTGGCTGACTTGATCTCAGAAGCATCTGTAGCGGGGAGGGGCGGGGAGCTGTCTCTGTGGTGCGACTTTGTGGAGGAGTCTCCACCATCACTCACTCTGAGCGCTTCTTTTATGACTCGTTTTGTTAAAAACCTCTTTTTTTTAATGCAAGGTATCAGGAGTTATAGCCCGTCTATGCAAATTAGACAATTTTGACAGTTTGTTATTCATGTCATCGCCTTTTTAAACACTTAACCCATTTAGGCCTGACGTCAAAATATTAAAAAAAAGGTCTTCTGGAAGAATATATTTTCAAAGATCTGTTCCTCATTTTCACCATGTTTCAGAAATAGCAGACCTACAAGCTCGTAGCGCGCCACTCGATGGCGCGCTACGAGCTTGTAGATCTGCTATTTTTCAATAGCTAAAGTATAACATAATGCTTAGTTAAAACACCAAAAGGGGGTTCCCGTCCAGAATGGGTTAAAGGCCATAAATTCCACTGTGACGGGCCGCTCTGAAATTGCCACTAAATATTATTAAATATTTTAACAAGTTCCTTGTAAATATGCCTTAAATGGTTGAACGATGGGCAGGAAGAAAAATGGCCTTGCATCAACTTATTAGAGGCTATAAAACTGGCAGTGATTTATCATGAATGTGGCGTAACTTGGGGCATCTTTTTTTTTCTTTTGCTTATCCCGTTAGCTTGCATTGTCTCGATGTGTACATTAAAACGAGACACATCATGTTAAAAGCTTTCACTTTTGAAAGTCGTGAAACGCTGTCAGACGATATTTCCTGTAGCCCTTCAACAATCTCAGGGCAATACATGGCAGCGACATTTTAAATGTTTAGAGCAGCTCGTACCCATTTACAGGTTAAAGTATAAAAGTTTGTGTTGGGTGTGACTTGGATGAAAGCTGGATGGACCGTTTTGTGTGTTTATGTTGAAAAGATCCTGTTAAAATGACGTGACAATGGGTAGATTTGGCTTTGATATACTGTATGCTTGAGGTAAACAAGAATTGTGGCATTGTAGAGAGCTTTCACGCTGATATAATCTTACTTGTATTTTAAGTTACTGCCCTGTCAATAGTTAATGTGTACAGTTAAAAAGGATTACACCCACTGATATTTATAGAAATGCATACCGTATGTACATTTATCTATGTAACCTTTATTTTATAGTCTAGTAGCCAAAAAGTGAACCCGGACATGTTGAGTACACCAAGGTTTTATGTTAGAAATGTTTAGTATGGGTCCCCAGCATGTAGAAACTGCCGGATGCTAACTTGCATATGTTGAGCAATTTTCATAATTGGCATAATATGTGACCATACCATTAACAACCTATAGAAGGCAAAATATTCAAAATTTCATCATGCTTTATCTAGCATGTGATGTGTCAAACTAGGGGGTTTTCATGATGCTGAATCCATTCCAAGCATTAGTTTTGCAAAAAAACACTCATTGGGTTCACAATGGGGCTCTATGGGCTGGCTACTAGACTATAACCAGGAAACATCCCATTGATATACAATCGTCTGTCTGTCTGTCTGTCTGTCTGTCTGTCTGTCTGTCTGTCTGTCTGTCTGTTTGTTTTCCTAATAGACTACTTACTGTCTATAGAAAAAGAAGACTAGGATTTTTGATTAGTACATTGTTAATGCAAGTTATTGTAGTGTTTCCCATATAGCTCATACGGTAGTATTGGCGGTACTGTAGCCTGCATAGATAACATGTGACTAGAACAGAAATCAGCTTAAAGGGGCATTCCACTCATTTTCAACATTTTACTATACCTTAGAGCTGTTGTGTGGAAATAATAAAAAAGTCCCCCCATTCTGTGTTTCCTAGAACTAGAGGTCTGAAAAAAATCATTAACATGGTGAAACACATCTTGATGATGTCATCAAGATGTGTTTCACCATGTTAATGGTTTTTTTCATAATTACATTTCTAGGAAACACAGAATGGGGGGACTTTTTATTATTTCCACACAACAGCTTTAAGGTATATTAATGACATAGTAAAATGTTGAAAATGGGTGGTTTTCCCCTTTAAGAAAAAGCCCTGCACAGTGGTTAAGACTTAAAAGAAAGAAGTCTGTAGTGGTCATCTTTCAAACCCAGCTTTGTCTCTTCCAGATGTGTAATAAGGAGCTCTCTGCAACAGGGCTAGAGATTGGATATGAAGTCACAAATCTATTTGATTATAAAGTCGAGCTACAAAGACATGGTATAGGCTGTCTAAAAATAGCTGTAGCTCTGACACAATAATGCTGTGGTTTGTGGTGCACCTTTTCGTTTATAAGGGCTTGGGGTTTGACTTCAAATCAAGGGGCATTCAGATACATTTGTGACTGCGTTTTGAAGGATTTATGTTTTCTTTGGGGCCATTTGCAGATGCTGCCATCAGCCACATTCATACTACTGACTTTCAGAAATAATCATTCCTTTTCAGAGTAACCTATCATTTTGTGACTCTAAGTGGTTTGGTAATTTATTGGACTTCAGTTCAGAAGTTCAAGTGCAAATTCCCTTTCCCTTTAGATACTAAAACATTTAAAGTTTTTGTCAGCAAAAATCCTGATAGCACAAGTGCAAAGAGAGCTATCTCAGATGGTTATTATTAGTTCTATAAGGGCTGGGAAGAAAGCTACAAAAATACTTCTGAAACATACAATAGCTTCAACTTAGAGGTTGAATGTCGTTCATTATTAAGGGACCAAGAAGTCACGAAGTGACTTTGTATTGGTCACTTACTGTTTTTGTGTGTTTTCTTTCTTCTCCTAATTCTTCCGCCAAAAATAGCAGTTCTGGCTGAACCGTGCAGTCGTTTTTCGCGAAACGCGGGAATCTGGTAGAGGGCCTTGCCAAACAGTGACCCATGACCATTGGCCAAAGGGTGGCGCTATAGCACTCGATTGAAAATTCAAACTTTTGACCATCTGCAATACAACTTCGATACACATATGCGTCTCCTCATGTCGAACAACTTTCGTGTTCTGACGTTTGACCTCTGACCTTTAGATCACCCGCCATTTTGAATTATATGAAAAAAGTGAAAAAATGAAGTTTTTGTGAAAATTCTTCTTCTGCCTCTAATACATACATGCAGCGTCATATGCTTATGTCACTTTACAGTATAGTAGAGGGTCATGCCAAATAGCACTGAAAGCAGTCTTACTCCAATTGGCCAAAGGGGGGCGCTATATATTTTTTTTGAAAATGAAACCTTTGAACAGGCTTAACTCATGCCTCATTTTGGCCAAAAGTCATGGCACTTGTTTCCACATGTTCCTTGACTCATGGGGAACATATCTGTCTTTGAAAAATGCTTATACCTGATTTTCTGCCTGGATTTTTGAGAAATTTGCGTGAAACGTCCTACACACAATCTATGGACCATTATCTGAAATCCCAGTTGAAGAGAAGTTTGTACGTGAAAACATTTACAGCAAAACACACTGTAGTAATGGATAGACATCCCCAAAACCAGGACACACATAATTGTTACCAAAAACACTGGATGATGTTACTGTTTAGAATGAGTCAACTGACTGTGTCTGCATAGCTCAGTTGGTAGAGCTCTTGCCTTTGGAGCACAAGCTCATGGGTTCAAATCCGGGTACTGACAACTTAGCCCATGATTCTTATTTGTGCATATTGTTCTTATTGCGTATTGTCTTCTTTCTTGGTCCCGCCTTATCGCTGCTTGCAGCTATATTCTGGTTTTTCTTTTGGCCCTCTGATTAGTTTTACAGATCTCCACAGAGCTGAGCTCGCAGTGGCAGTACAGGTTTCTCAAGTCACTCTTTTGGTAATCAGTCAGTCAGTCAGTCAGTTAGTCAGTCAAAGCCCATTTCATTCAACAAGTGAAACCCAATATACTTTACATAAAACAAAAAAAGTAAGAAATAATGTGTGATCAATGGACATTAATTTACACCAGGGGTTTTCAAGTGATTATGAACGAGGGACCACCACCCTGACTTAGAATCAACCTGGGGACCACTGTTATGTTGGGTGGGGATATGGGCTAAGATTAGTGCTTTTGTAACACTTGCTATGCGTCCCATGTGTATACATCCCACTGTTTCTCAACCAATGGTCCATTGACTACTAATACTTTCCTAATAATAATGACTCACTCAACCAAACAATCTGGTGCATTTTCCCCTCTTGAGATAACTCAGTTTTTCTGTTGAATTTCTTGACCTCCAACGTCAGTAAATGACTACATGGACGTTCATCATAGGTCACCAGGTCATTCAGTTCACTGTTTCTCAACTAGTGGAAAGACATTTAAAAAAATAACAAATCCTACATTACTAAATGAATGGTCAGGGACCACATGCAATACTTCCAGGGGACACCAGTGGCCCACGGACCACCTGTTGAAAACCCCTGATGTACACAGTCATATACAGTAACTTAAATCAGATCAACTATTTATCTATTTAAGGCTAGACTAAGCAGGTGAGTTTTATGCTTTTAAAAGGTCAAAATGAGGTGGACAGTACACAGTAAATCCTCAGTGTTTATATTTTTGTATGGGTCCATTTGGTTACACTTTTACACTCACAATGTAATTAATACTGGGGATTCTATAGTGTGTTTTCAGATCAACCAGGAGGTTGTTCCAAAGCCTGGGTCCATTATGTGATGAAAGCCTGGCCATATCTCATTTACTTGGTACATATTATTGAGCGGTGCCAACCGCTCCTATGAGTGACTATGTGTGTCTGTATGTATGTCCCTAGACCAGACAGTGGCCTTGTGGTACGTCCGCCCTGAAACTGGGAGGTCGGGTCAAGCTTTATGGTTAATTGGGTATACTGATTTCCTTTTCCAGCAGCACTTGGCACCTGCCCACGGAGCCAAAACTATTAGTAATTGGTGCACTGACCATGGTATTACTGTGCTTACCTGACTAGCCAACTGGCTTGACCTGAACCCCACAGAGAATCTAGGTTGAATTCAAGAGGAAGGTGTGAGACACTAGATTCAACAATACAACTGAGTTTAAAGCTGCTATCAAAGCAAATCTGGGCTTCCATAACACTGCAACAGTGCCACAGGCTTATCACCTCCATGCCACGCCCCATTGATGAAATAATTTGTTTAAAAGTAGCCCAGACCACGTATTGAGTGCATACAAGATACTTTTCAGATGGTCGACATTTCTGCAAATATGCAGCTGGGCCATTCACACTGAGCAGTCAACTGAGGTCGCATTGGGGTCACACACACACACACACACACACACACACACACACACACACACACACACACACACACACACACACACACACACACACACACACACACACACACACACACACACACACACACACACACACACACACACACACACACACACACACAGTGTTGGACACTATAGATAGTGTGCGTGCGTGGGTGAGTGTGTGCGTGCGTGCGTGTTTGCGTTCAAAATGATTTGGGGGGCCATTTTGTGCATATTTTCTAATACACATGTTTTGAGATATGAAAAGAAAGAATGTTGAAGCATACCTACCTCAATATCACGTAAGATGGTAATATTCAGTATTTTAGTGACAGTTTAAATTTGTCTCACTCCCTGTTCCCCCCTCATTACATTCATTGTTGCTCATAAAACATTTCAATGTTGAATCTGGAGAAAAAGAATCCAACGTACCCCATTTATTCTTCTAAGCCCTTACACCTGATTTATACATAGTTGTGTGCCAGTGTCTCACACCAGAAATAGCTGATCTACCGGCTCACACCGCGCTGCGCTGCAACACTTTGTGGGCTTGTAGATCCGCTGTTTTTTTTGGCGCAAGACACAATGTTCGACCAAGGATAAATCATGCTTCAGTGTTTGGTTTTTACAAACCTGTGCGCTTACTGTACCCGTGCTGTCTGTACTCATCATTCTTTCTGGTTAGTGTGACGTGACGCCTGCCATGTCAGCAGCACCGTGCATCTCTTTTCCCCCCTCTCCAGAGCCCTCTGTGAGTTTTCCCTGGGGTTGGCAGAATGCGAGTGCCCCCTTGTCTGACTGGCTGTAACCTTGCCACCAGCTTGTGTGTCTGCGTGCGTGTGTGCGACTGTGCGTGTGTGTGTGTGTGTGTGTGTGTGTGTGTGTGTGTGTGTGTGTGTGCGTGTGACTGTGTGACTGTGTGTGTGTGTGTGTGTGTGTGTGTGTGTGTGTGTGTGCGTGTCCTCTCCAACTCTAAAGACTTGAACAATGATGACTCAAGCCACACAGAGTACACCTCAGGGAAAACACACTGGAGAGAAAGAAAAAAGAAAAACAAGTGGATTTTTTTGACTGCAGTCGGATGTAAGAGGAGGCAAGCGGGCACTGGGCTAAAAGCCTGAGCAGGTCTCTATACTCTCTCTCTACACCCCCCCCCCACCCCCCTCCCAGTACATTAGATTAGACCGTCTCGTGTTCAGGAAGTGCTGAAAGGCACTGCAGATTGTATCTGTGCGAAATGCCTGTCCTTAGGTCCAGAGACAGTTGCCAGTCTCAGTCTTTCAAAATACCAAAGTAGTTCGCAATTCAGTTAAGGCCAGATATTGTGGCTGCCTCTTTGTGCCTCCCCCCTCCCACCCCCCTGTCGGGGGTTCTTATTAGCAGGGTTAAGTATCGGGACGCCTGTGTTGGTATTTCTGCAGTTGCTCATCTGTGTACTGCACATGAATTTCCTTAAATTATTTATTTTCCTGACACCACCATATGGTGCTGCAACATGTTTGTCTTGAGGAATCCTGGAGAAATGCAAGACCCTGATTGGATTATTGCGGCTATGTCTATGTACATGCGAGACCCTCTTCAAACAATGGCAAATTTTTGTTTTTTTTTAGTTGGTGGGCTATATTGATGCAACTGTGTGCAATATGTTACGAGTACAAGTTTTTCTCAGATCATTCCTCAGGTCAGGCGAGATATCGTTGTTGTCGGGGCAGAAACCTTGCATCTCCATATTTCATGTTTTTTATTTTTCAGAAATGAATGCTCTTCATTCATGGTTGATTTAGTTTATGTTTTGTCGTCTGACAGTGTCAGTGTCAGGGGAAAGTAACAAAAACAGCCGATCTACAAGCTCAGAACGCATGGCAACACTCACGCGTTGTGAGCTTGTAGATCGGGTATTTATTTTTAAAATCACACGTGATGTCCAATCATATGTACACATTCCGTCCTCAAACGGATAGACAGACAGCTGCACCTCTCTTTTTTTTGAGGAGCGCTAGCCCCTCCTAATCACAGCTTTGTGTGTCTGTGTGTACCCCATAGCGATTTTAAAGTGAGGATAAAAAGTGAGGACGCCAAAAGTGATTGGTCGGAATATGATGATGTATGATGATAAGAGCGCCCCTTACTTCACACGAGTGTGTTAGGGCCAGTTTTTTGTTTTTTCACACAAAATGACACAAAAAAACGGAATGTCCAATCCACCCCAAATTTAATTCACATGTCGAGGGTGGTTTAATCAACGGAGAGCCCAAAGCAATTCCATTTGCATCCATAGGGGGGCACGGCAAATGCGGAATTTTAAGTTTTTTGCAAAAACATGCTTTTTGGGGAATAAATCCGCGATGTTTGCGATAGCGTAGCCTACGTGCGCTATAGCGAGACAGCCAGGACAATTCCCTCCCAATCAGTAATGTGATCTATTACATCGCATCACCCACACTGTACATCATTTGGTGTTCATATATTCAGAACGGGTAAGGTCTAGTATGATAAACATAACGGTGGCAAAATGCAGTTGAGAAGTTTGAGAGTCTCAAACTTCTCAACTGCATTTTGCAATTTTTCAGTGTCTCAAATTGAGACACCGACTTAACAGACCAGCACCACTGGTCCATTGAGGAGAGCGGCGAGTGAAAAAGAAGCTTTCGGTGGAGGCCTCTGGAAAAATGGGGTCCTGATCTTCTTGGAAATGCCACAATAAATCGCTGTGCCTTCTCCCCCCCCCAACGCATGGATGATTAAATGTGCTCCTAAACTGCCCTGATTTGTGGGGGCACCTTGCCGATTTTATTTGCCACTGTTAACATTTTCATTCCTGCATTATGCATGGTGCTGTGGGCCAAGGAAGTGCTGCAAACAAATGGCCTGAGGGATCGGCGTAAACACAGGCTGCCGTAAGAGGGGGAAGACTAACAGTGCAGCACCTTCTCCCTCAGCCTGTCTTGGTTGACAAACTTGACAGTCCTTCCACAGCTTAGAGTTAGCTTAAAGCAAAACAACGCCGTACAACATGTGCATTTCAGTGCATTGATAGATACATTATTTAAGGTGCAGCCTACAGTACATTGACAGAGAAAATGTCCCTTTCTGTCTATGTTGTACTGTTCCTCGTTTTCCTACAATTCCCATGACTCTTTTCGCAGCCAAACTGCAGCCCAGCACACCTAGCATAATATGGTCTATCGCCGCCTTTACATCACCCAGAGTTGCCCTCCGTAATATTACCACCAAACTGAATGTGTGGTTTCAAATCATACATCGCAGACAAGGTCAATCCTCATTATGTAACCTAAATGAAAGTGAGCACAGTGAACTCTCAGTATATTTTAGTAGTAAGTAGAATAACTCTCTTTCACCTCCACCTACAAAAAAATATAAAAACATTAGAGCTTAGATTTGACAACTGATTAGCTGGTCTCAACACGATCGTCCCTCCGCCTCCGGATGATGGCTTCGGGACTATCGTATGAAACGTTTTACAAAATTAACTCAAAATACACTTAATTTAATCTATCTTCCCTCTGGAATCAATGTATAGCTACATTGATTTGCTTTGAAAAAATTACCTAGTTCTAAATGAAAATTGGGTTCCAATTATCACCACGTAATATTTGTGTTCTGCGTGGATGGTACTCATGACACAAATAACATTTCAGAAAGATATATCTTCTGGTGAATTAATCGCACAAAAGGACCTTTTAGATAGTGTACATTAGCACAGTTGGAATGTGCAAGTGGGACAAGCGCTCTTTTTTTCCCCCTTTTTCTTACGGCAGTGCTCAGCAGTACTTTTATTAATCAATTATGAATGGGTGTCTAGGAGAATATTTCTGTGTGATTGGATATAATTCCCCTTCCTACAACATGTATATGCGGCGGTCACTCTTGCTAGTTAGATCTGACAGCCAAAGCACTGTTATGTTGATTCCTCTGTGTTTTGGGATTTTAATTCCTCACTGCAATAATTAGTGACTGATGGAAACCCTAGTGTTTCACGATGGTGAACCAAATGACATGCGCTATCTTTTGAACATGAAACACTCCAGTTGAAACCTGAATGTTTCGCATCAGAGTCCTGTGATTAGCATGGTCTTGATCTTGGATCTTGGCTGTTATTAGTGCATTGCTGCACACATGGCCTGGCTGAGTTGTTGTCAGCTGTCTTTGCACTGGCCCAGAGTCTTGCACTTGGCAGTTTTCCACCCTCTTTACCTCCGGGCTGACAATGCAAACACATGAAAACGTTGTGTAGCCACTGTACTGCACGGCTCGGTACAGTAAGACCATATTGACGTAAACATCCACCATGATTTCAGTATCAGCTGACCGTCAAAATGATTTCCCATCTCAGCATTGCCATGGTCCTATCTCAAATGTCCATTAACCCATTTTGGGCGAGAACCCCTTTTGGTGTTAGCATTATGTTATGCTTTAGTTTTTGAAAAATAGCAGATCTACAAGCTCATGGCGCGCTACGAGCTTGTAGGTCTGCTATTTTTGAAAAATCGAAGAATGACTGACATAGAAACATAGCTTTTTCAGAAAACTGTCAGGATGTAGAAGACATTTTTAGAATCTGATCTCAGGTCAAAATGGGTTAATGTCTTCATTGGAGGTCGTAATGCAGTGCTTACCTACAATTTTGTCTTTGCCAGGATGGCGTGCGACTTTTTCCCCAGTGCATTTCCACCCCAGAGCCCTGCATGACTTTATTAACAGTAACTAATGCACTAGACATTGGAGAGAAGGCAGATATTGTCTCTTTATGACGTGACCTTTAAGATTACTTTTTTATTTTTTTTGATGAATAACCGTTTGCCGAGCTCACCCCTGAATGAATGCTTAAACCTTGGATAAACAGGTTTCCTTAAGGTTTGCAATTGTAGCTTCCTGACATAATGGCAAGACAAAACCATCTCATCCTTTTCACTGCCTCACTGAAGCACCACCGCAATCAGAGAAAATTCACTTTTAGTGGAATGGAAGCGAGTGCTAAATAGATGGCAAGCAGTTCATTAGGATGCCTTTTAGACCATGTAAAATGACCTTTTCACTTGTAATTGTAGTCTGAGTTCATAGATAGTTGACTGGAACCATGGCTTATAGTGACAAGGATCACTGGAAACAATTAGCATTGCATCTTACCAATCACTCTGAAAGTGATTCTCAGTTGCCACTTGCCTCGCACCTCCTCGCTTGAGTGCCAGTCCGATTTGATTATATGTGACAAATAAGTAAGACAAATAATATTAATACATTACTTGATTGGTGAAATTCAGTGAACCACAACTGGGCGTAATAGGGTTAGGTGATGTGACAAAATGTTCCTATCGGCCACTGTCACCCCTTTAGCTGCTGACTGGCTGCACATGTAGCTGTACCCGGGGAGGGGCGGATAGAGAGACCAACAACCCCATCATGGTTGTAGCTGCATTTTGTCTTCATTAATTAAACAAATTACATATACAACACAATGAACACATAGGCCTACACATTTTCAAATGCTACCTCCAAGACGTATTTTTGTGTTGCTGTCCAGACATTGTATACTATACATGCAAGGCCTACAATACCTGCACCACACCACAGGTTGCACATGTATGTATGGTACAATGTTACAGTGGGGGCTGCCCCCAGTCTGACGTCTCAATAGTCCGACAAATGTTAGATTAGTGTGAGGTTGGGTTTAGGCATAGTTTTTGTGTGTTTGGGGTTAGAAATCTTTATTTTTTTGGGAGGATCGGGTTAACCTTAGGTTTAGGCTTAGTTATAATGCGTGCCGTCGGACCAATGGTTATTTCGGAATAGTGGACCATCGGAATACTGCCAAGTCTGCCATGGCACCGTTACAGATGAACCATCGCAAAAGCACACAGCATGTTGTGATACGTAGTTGTGAGCTTGTACATCTGCTATATTTGCAGTTTTTGATCAATTTGGAATTGTATTGTAACATTTAGTACAATTACTATTACTATACCGGGTTAGGTTAAGATAGGGTCGCGTGCACGCATCCGCCTGGGTGACGGCGAGCGCTGGTGCTTTGGCATGGGGGGGTCAGATCAACATATGGAATGAATTCTGTCGGGCCTGTTGAGAACTCTAGTTTTTGCCGGCTGCTGGGCACGGCTGCACTAATAACGTTGGGGCGTCTAGAGTTTGAATGGACAGGTATCAGTCAAAAGGGAGACATCGAAGAGGAAGGACAGATGGGGAAGGATCAACATATGGAATGTCAGAACCGGTCAGCTCCATATATGGAGATCTAAGGGTTTGAGGTCAGATGTTGCGGGCCAATATTGATGACATCAGGGATCTCCATATATGGGCATTCCCATATATGATCTCCATCCCTGATGATGTCACGAGGCATGACCATTTGGAGGCGTGGGGTGATGGACGGACGGACGGGAAATGCACATTTTCATATTAAAAGCGACCTGCTGTCGCAATATTGACTTGTCCAAAACAGGGATGGCAGTTTGAAAGTGGTAAGAAGGGCTCTGCCTTGTACCGGTATATCATCTCTACACTCCGAGTGTAGAGATGAGGGTCCATTTCTGCACGTGTGCAGAGTCAAATTAAGCCAGTGCTATGGTTATAAATCAACAGCCTACGTTTTGTCATGGCATTATGCTCTGCCATATTCATCTCGTCACACAACCAATATGTGGGATTGTTCAGATAGAGAGGGTGAATTGTATCCCCCTTTTAACACTTGATTGCTCTCATCAGGAGAAACCTACTGCATGGTTGTTTTCATAAAGCAATTGTGGTGGAAGAGAGAGCAAATATTTAAGGTATCTGCAAGTGTGATGCACATCTGTCAAACAGCCCAAGGGTGAAAAGCAGCACATAACAAGGCAACAAATGCTGATCTGGGACTTCTCTGCGGCAAAATAAAATATGGCTCAAGTTTTCATTAAGGTGCTATTGATTAGCTTTTCCTGGCAATGAATTATGGACGACATTAAATAAAAAGGAAAATATTTTTATGACTTTGCTCGGGCCATGCCAGAATCCCCCCTTTGCCTCTCGTATGCTCGCCCTGACAGGCATTTTGTTTTCTCATGGAATTCTTGTGGCTTTTGTGAGACCTAGCATCAGTATTTTTGTTTCTTTTCTTTTTTTTTTTTTTTTTTTTTAAAGAAAAGAAGATTCCACGTGATTACATTTTATATATTTATTGCGTGTGTCATAATTATAGCTGCATGTAGCATATTGCTTATACAGTAACTATAGACACAATACAACACTCATCTAGACTACTACAAAAGTTCACACAACTGAAATTAAACCATCAAATGTATAGTAACAGAAATTGGGATGCTTTGATTAGGGAAAAGGTTAGCATACGTTTTTCAGCGAACCATGCTTTTTTTGGCTAACAATGCAAACTGTACATGTTTTAAAATGTTTTAAATGCCTCGAGTTATCTTTGTATGTGGTAAAAAAAAAAAACGCCCCCCCCAGACAGATATCGTGTTCCGGATCACATTTTAAACATCTGGAGGGTAATGTTTAGTGAAGAAAAACTTAGGTGAAGGCTTGCAAATGATATTTCAATAGAT